>NW_027362768.1:189279812-189933562 GCF_046119375.1 Phyllobates terribilis
TGCGGCCTCCTGCTGTCTCTGGGGGGGGCGCCATGCGGCCTCCCGCTGTGTATAGATGGCTACGTGTGGCCTCCCGCTGAGTATAGATGGCGCTGTGCGGCCTCCTGCTGTCTCTGGGGGGGGCGCTGTGCGGCATCTATACTCAGCAGAAGGCCGCACGTAGCCATCTATACACGTATACTCAGCAGGAGGCCGCACGTAGCCATCTATATGGTGCCATCTATACACAGCGGGAGGTTGCACGTAGCCATCTATACACAGCGGGAGGCCGCACGTAGCCATTTATACACAGCGGGAGGCTGCACGGCGCCATCTATACACAGCGGGGGGCCGCACGGCGCCATCTATACACGGCGGGAGGCCACGCGGCGCCATCTATACACAGCGGGAGGCCGCACGGCGCCATCTATACACAGCGGGAGGCCGCACGGCGCCATCTATACACAGCGGGAGGCCGCGCGGCGCCATCTATACACAGCGGGAGGCCGCACGGCGCCATCTATACACAGCGGGAGGCCGCACGGCGCCATCTATACACAGCGGGAGTCTCAGTGCTTTGCAAGAGCAGTCAATAAATTCTGCTTGACTAATTCTGAGCACCATAAAGTCTGGTTCGCTTCTAACCTGCTGTCTTCATTTTCAGCTTGCTGAATTCTAACTCATTTACTGTCATTCGAGACGATGCCTTTGCTGGTCTCTTTCACCTTGAATACCTGTAAGTGCTCCACTTAATGTCATATTTTTGATTCTGTTCTTCTTCATCTTATGACATGTGCAATTGTATGAGCAAGTATTCATATGAATTTATGATCTACTTAAACCTTCGAGGACCTTAAATTTTATTCACTCAAATTTTTTTCCAGTTTAAAACTATGGGACATATATGTGCCTTGGTCCTCAAAGGGTTTTTAAAGGGGCTGCAAACATAAATACGAAAAAAATAATTCAATTAGTGCTTTTTGTGTTCATTTAATTTTTATTTGAAGTCCATTTTTTTATATACCTTGAAAGTAAGCCCTACCCCATGGAATGAAGCCCTACCTACATGACATCTGAGAGCTACATGGATCCCGCTGGTGAGGTGCCTGTCCGTCACTACTATTCAGTTTTAGGGTCCACTCACTAAGCCATATATTCTCTCATGCAAGAGAATAGGGCCAATTATGCTAATGACACTCGGCTCAAACTCTGTCAGAGCTTCAACTGAGTGTGATCCGATTCTCTCGCAGCACAGATATGGAGAAGATGGAGAACTTACTTTCTCCATCTTCTCCATAGTCTCTGTGAGTGTTCATCGGACTGCACTTGGATGACATCCGAGTGCAGTCTAATGTTTTACGTGCACCCATAGACTTGTATGGGTGCACATGGTCCGAATATCGAATGAGATTATTTTCTCATGCCAATAATCGCACTGTCCCATAGTATAACATTGGGCCGAGTCCTATCCGATAAAACATCACATAGCATTCGGCCTTGTTATACGACAGTGTGAGCGAGCCCTTAGAGTCAAGGAATATTTACATGCAGATGATGATATTACTCTCCAAGTGTATATTTTTTTAGGCGAGTTCATAGTAAATGCTTTGCCTTTTTAACATGTGATCAACTAAAGAACAAGAAAGATTTAGGACCTCCCCCATAGAGAAACGGAAAATAGTTTGGAGGACTTGCATGTCCTTTTTTATTTATTATGAGAAAATCATAAAAGATCCCATTTTTTAACCATGCTGTGACTTTCTGCTGAGGGAGAGGGAGAAAGCTGCCCTATTCAGAGTCTGTAATAAGACCTGCTGACAAAAGTGTTGAAGATACAGTCTAATGTGAATTAACAATGAAAAAAAGTAAATTTCACAAATGGCTTGTATTTTTTTTAATACAAACTTTTTTCTGTTTACAGCTCCTTTAAAGGGAATCTGTCATCAGGTTTTTGCCACCTAATCTGAGAGCAGCATAATGTAGGGTTAGAGGCACTGATTCCAGTAATGTGTCACTTACTGGGCTGCTTAGTGTTGTTTTGATAAAATCATTGATTTGTCAGAAGGTAATTATCACTAGATGACTAGTAAGTTCTGTAGGACGCCACCCCCATCACTGATCAGTAGATTTCTGTGTACACTGAGCATGGGCAGAAAGCTGCCAATCAGTGGTGTGGGTGGGGCTATACAGAGCGCAGCATTCAGAGAGCTGCTAGATCTGCAGCAGATAAAACGGTGATTTTCTCAAAATGACAACGAGCAGCTGAAAAAGTGACACATCGCTGGAATCAGGGTATCTGCCCCAATATTGTGCTGCTCTCAGATGAGGCAGCACAATTAATATTGTGCCAAATTAATTTACCGTGAACTATCACATGATCTATCACAGGGGATCATGTGACATGTCACGTGATAAATCAGGTGTGGGGGGGGGGCCCGCGCCTTCTAAACTGCCCGGGGCCCTTGCTACTCTTAATCCATCCCTGCTCAGGACCATAACACTGCATTCACTACACCACATTTCCGGGGAACAGGGTGACAATGCTCATGTGGGGAAGCACAACTGTCCCTGATCCCTGGCTGGAGTGGGGAGGAACCATCTAGAGAGGGGGAACCAGGTACTGGATGGGTGGAGGAAGTAGTTAAGGGGAGCACTGGAGTTGGAGCATATAAAAGTAAGGAACCATTTTGGTTCAGAGAGGAGTGGAGAAGAGAGAGTTCAGTCGCAGGAGGAGAGTGTAGGAGCAGAGGCTCTGTACGAGCTCTGCTCCGCAGGCAGGCCTAGCCAAGAGGCCTGAGCCTGAAGGAAGAGGGAGCAGGAAGGCTCCAGGAAAGGAACAGAAGGGACCCCAGGGGTATGGGCCGTGCAACTGCTACCCGTACGCCCGCCGCTACCAGGAGGTAGGGGGGTCAGGCCAGAAGAAGGGAACCGGATCCCTCAACCAGCAGAGACTACAAGGCTCAACTGGGGACCGGAGGCTGCAGCACTTCAAGTACAGCAAGCCACCCACACCAGCCACCAGGAAGGTAGCCACATAGGGCCAGGGGACAGAACACACGTCGCCCGCCAAGGCCCGAGGACACTGGACAGAGGTGCCGCTAGGTGTGAGGTACAAGGAGAGAGGCCAGAGAAAGGTACATAGAACGGGGTCCTGAAAAGTGCTCTGGAGATACCTGAGGGTGGACTGAGCCCCTCACTGAGTACGCACAGCACGACGGGGGAAGATTGCTTGGTACCTGTAATCTGAACTACAACAACAGTGAGTAAAGACTTTGGGACTGCAACACCTTGTCTCCGTGTTTCTTACCGTGCCAGCACTCACTGCACTGGGACGCCCGCACAACCACCACCATCATTCACCTGCGCTGCCCTGAAGCTACACTCTTCCTGTGGGGAGTTATACTACACTTGCTGCGCATATCATCAGCTTCAGTGGACTGCTCCGCAGCGGCGGTTCTCCATAACCGCAATCCACAGGTGGCGTAGTCGGACTATACATCACCTATACACATAAACTGCCACTGGTTTTACCGCCCTGGGTCACGGACCGGGTCGCCGCCACGGTGACTACAACCCCCCCACCTTCTACAAGGCTCGGGTCTAGGTACCCCCCACGGCCCAGGGGGCGCGTCACTTGCATAGCCTGGGCATTTTTTCAGATCGATAAGGATGACCCAACTCGTGTTATCAGTAACATTTGTCAGCAAAAGCTAAGTAGAGGCCAAAAAATCCATAGTTTGAATACTTCATGCATGAACCGGCACATGGACATGAAGCATAAGTTGCAATGGGAAGCTCAGTGTGCTACAATGCGGCCTAGCCGGCCGGGCCAACCACCGTCTGCCACATCTTGTGCATCCGCGGCCTCTTCATCCTCTGTGACTGGGGGGACAGCAGTCACACCTGTTTTGGGGCGCAGACCTGCCACCTCTTTACCCGCAACAGCCAGCGTGATTGGCAGGTCATCATTTAATTTGGAAGTGGAAACACCAGCTGGTGTTGAGCGCTCTCCGACATCGAGAGCACCACCTTTGGATCAAGGCAAAGTAACATGTCCGCCTGCATCTTCCTCACAGACCATCAGTTTGGCGGGGACATCCTACTCAACCCCGTTTAAGCACAACAGCCAGCCCTCGGTCCCTCAGATGTGGACAAGGAAAAGACCATTTCTTCCTAGCCATGACAAAGCTAAGAGGTTGAATTTCACCATCTGCAAGCTCTTGGCTACAGAAATGCTGCCTTTCCGCCTGGTGGACACAGTGGATTTTCGAGACCTTATGTCCGTCTCAGTGCCCCAGTACCAGATGCCCAGTCGGCACTACTTCTCAAAGAAAGGTGTGCCTGCGCTACACCAGCATGTCGCACACAACATCACCGCTTCTTTGAGAAACTCTGTGTGTGACAGGGTGCATTTCACCACAGACACTTGGACGAGTAGGCATGGACAGGGGTGTTACATGTCGCTGACTGGGCACTGGGTAACTATGGTGACAGCAGGACAAGGGGCTGCTGTCCAAGTCTTGCCATCCCCACGAGTTGTGCGTCAATCCTCTTTATCTAGAAGTTCCTCCACTGCTTCTACCTCCTCAACCTCCTCTCGGTCCTCCACCTGCACCCAAAGCCTGTCTGGTAATGCCACCCGCTTTCTAACTGCGCAGAAGGGATCCTGCACACCTCCTTACTATGCTGGCAGTAGGGCTCAACGGCATCAGGCGGTTTTTACTTTGAAATGTCTGGGAAATGTGAGTCACACAGCTGAGGAGTTGTGGTCAGCTCTGGAGACCCAGTTTCATGAATGGTTGTCTCCACTGGACCTGCAACCAGGGAAGGCCGTGTGCGACAGTGCTGCAAACCTGGGTGCGGCCCTTCGCCGGGGCAATGTCACACACGTGCCTTATATGGCTCACATGTTGAACCTGGCTGTCCAGCAATTTTTAGCCCACTATCCCGGACTAGATGGCTTTCTGCTCAGGGCACGGTCGCTGTGTGCTCACTTCCGCCGTTCGCATCCCGAAGCTCAACGACTTACATCTCTACAGAAGTCGTTGGGCCTGCCAGTTCACCGGCTGAAATGCGATGTGCCGACACGGTGGAATTCAACTCTGCACATGTTGCAGCGACTGTGGCAGCACCGAAAAGCCCTGGTGCAATACGTTCTGACGTATAGCCTGGGCCAACGAGATCCAGAGGTGGGGCAAATCACGCTGCAGGAGTGGTCTCAGATCATGGACCTATGCACCCTTCTGCACAGTTTTGAAATAGCGACGAAGATGTTTAGTGCTGACGATGCCATTATCAGCATGACTATTCTGGTGATCAACATTCTGGAGCACACGTTAAACAGAATTCGGAGTCAGGTGGTGGGACAAGAGGAGGTGGAGGAAGTAGAGGAAGAGGAGTTGTATGCGGAAGGGCTAACATCTCCAAGGCCCAGACGGTCGGCAGCACCAAGGCGGCAGGCATGGGAGTGTGGGGGAGATGGTTTTACCAGGGCGCATGGTAGCAGCCAAACTGTTGAGGAAGGTGCAGGAGCCCAGGAAGAAGTGGAGGACGAAATGATGGAAGACTCATCAGATGAGGGAGACCTTGATCACATTTCTGTTGTGCGAGGTTGGGGGGAGAGGACAGAGGAAGGAAGCATGATTCTTACCTCGCTACTAACACAACAAGGACTTGGTCCTCCTGGATGCGCAAGACACATGAGTGTCTTCTTGCTGCACTACCTGCAACATGACCCTCGGATTGTCAGAATTCGAAGTAATCCCGACTACTGGGTTGCCAAACTCTTAGATCCCCGGTACAAAAGTAAATTTGCAGAAATAATTCCTGCCATAGAAAGGGATTCACGCATGCAGGAGTATCAGCAGAGGCTGTTGCAAAATCTTACATGTGCTTTTCTACAAAACACCAGTGGTGCACGTAGTGAATCTCACAGTTCTAACTTGCCAACCGTGGGACTGTCGAGTCTGCATCACTCAAACCGTAACAGTAACACAGTATCTGCTGGTAACAGCAATTTTGTGGAATCGTTTCACCACTTTTTTAGCCCATCCTTTGCAAGGCCACAGGAGACAAGAAGTCTGACACATAGTCAACGCCAAGAGAGGATGGTACAGGAGTATCTCCAAGTGAACATCGAAGCCATGACTGTGTCACTGGACTCTTGCTCATTTTGGGCTTCTAATCTGGGAAAATGTCCGGAGCTCACCACTCACGCCTTGAAGATCTTGTCATGCCCCGCAGCCAGCGTTCTCTCTCAACGTGTGTTCAGCGCTGCTGGTGGTGTGCTGACAGATAAGCGCACGCGGCTGTCCACTGAGAATGTAGACAGACTCACGTTCATAAAGATGAACAAATCATGGATCCGCAAGGACTTTTCTACCCCTGTATCATCCTGAGGAGACTAAAAGCTTGATGATTTGTTAATATCACCTCACCAACCGTTTTAAGCAACTCTGGGGCAATTGATGCCACTTAAGTGGTGTCTGTGCCACAAATTTTGGAAAAAATGGAGACTCTTTTTGGAGTCCCCTTGCTGTGTTTTACGTGACGTTGGCATCGTCAATTCCAGGTGGGTTGGGTCGCTCCCCCCCCCCCTTTTAACCGTAAGAAACTACATACACTATGGCTTGGGGTAACACAGATGGTTGAGTCTGAAGAGCTGTTTACTCAGAGGTCTTGTCCAAAGCTTCAGTGTCTGCTAGTCAGCGTAGTAGCCCAGCTCTGAAGCAAGCTACACCGCCTGTGTATCTAATAAGAATTTTTAACTGCATCTAGCCTAGGCAGACTGTGGGGACCCCCAACCAAACCCAGACGCTCAGCCCCCCTACCGCCCCCCTTTCCTTGACAATACAATAATGTAACTCTTACAACTGGATGGGTGAGGATCGGTCACAGCTTTATTAACTCTTTGTACTCATTCTATTAGAAAGGCATTTTATTTCTAAAATAATTCAGCTTGTTGCAGCATGCCCTGTGTCTCCACACCGGCAAGTTGGCCAACAAGTGTAACTCTCCAACATGTCCTTTCTATTTCCAGGCCACAGAGGATCCTGCGTACTCATATACAGGACTCTGACCCCCATCCATCACTCTTAACGCTTGTTCCACTCCGTCCTGGAGTCCTGACAGGAATATGTCCAGTCCAATATCCATTAAGTGAACACCGTCGGGCCGTAGGAGACCTGCTTTATCTTCTTCCAGTTGTCGGTGTCGTATCACTACACCGCCTTTGTCTCTTCTAAATTTTGCCGTCCGAATATTTATTACCCGCCTTGTCCGTTCGATGGCCATGATGTCTCGCGCACCTTGCCATACCACTATCGGCACAATCTCTGACCATACTATAGTTAGTTTTGTGAAAAATTCTCTGAAGCGCTCAGTGTCTAGCTTCATTATTGCCATTAGTTCTGCGCTCTTGTAATGACCGAGGTCGTTTCCCCCGGCCTGTATAACTAAGATGACCGGACCTCTTACCTCTCTCCCTACCTTGATTACCTCCATTAGTACCTGTGGCCATAGCAGGCCTCTAATACCTCTCCAGTTGAAATATGTGTTATGAAACTCTAATTTCCTCCCGCCTGGGTGGACTTTCGCCCTTTTTTCTGCCCAATATATTTACGAGTGGCCTATCACCCACACTGTTGGCTTAGCGTCACCTGTAAAAGAAACAAACCACGTTAGGATAACAAGTCCGGTCTTATGTATCTCGCCAAACACGTGGATCGCCATCTCCCTATCCTCTGAACTTCCGTTTCTGACAGTCCTGCTCCTGCTGCTTCCGTGGCCGCGCCTATGCGGAATGAGTGTGTCCCGTAATCTTTGGGGTGGTTCCCTGCCGATGTTATGCATTTATTAAATATAGCTTGGAACTGGTATCTTGATAATGGCATTCCATCAATGTGTGATAGGAAGAAATTACTTTGTGATCTGATGGTTATATTTGTTTTTACTATTGTTACCCGACTCAGTGTACCGTTTGTGGGTTGTAGAACTACCCAAGTGCCCCTGCCCGCTGGAACCGTTTTCGATTTGCGTATGCGTAGACGTATTGCATTATTGGCTATGACTACGTCCTGGTGTAATAAGCCTCCACTGGTGGTAATTTTGGATTGAGGGACTAATTCGCTTATGCATAGCGCCCTGAAGAAGGCGATCGCAAATGCAGTAGACAATAGTGTTGCTTCAAATTGTGAGTGTCATGTTAATGGTGTTAGGGATATGATGTGAGAAATCAGTTTTAGTGACACGGGACGTCTACACTCCTGACTTGGCTGACCCCTTTTCCACCCTTTTATGGATTGTCTGATGATGAATCTCTTTGTCACATCTCCCCAATTCAGTAGTTGGAAGTGAAATGCTACTCCGGTCAGACACCGCTGCGCTGACGCCCCTGATATGCCCCTCATCATTAGCTGGTGGAGAAATTCTATGGTGACTTGTGATCTGGCTTGTTCACATTGGTCAACCCGTCTACCTGCTACTAGTCGTGTCCACTCTTCCCATGCCTTACCGTATGTTTGCCACGTCGACGGGGCAACTGACGCTCTGATTAATGGCATCAAGTATTCGCCACTAGATCCCATAGGGAGGGTGGGCAACTGTTGCCTGATGGGTGGGCGTTGGGGAGGAGCTCTGTGAAAATCTGCCAATTGAATTGTGATAAAGCGTTAGCAGCAGCGTTAGACCCCTCAGCATCGTGGCTAGCGCGGACCCATACATTGTGTTTTAGGCACAGGAATGCTAGCCGGCGTAGTAGGCCTAGCACTGGGAGAGACGATGATGCCATCTTATTAATGCAGTGCGCTAGGCTGGTGTTTTTTGTTATGAAGCGTATATTTTTGTTCGCCAGGCGCGAGCCCCATATTTCTATTGCTACCACTATTGGGAAGAGTTCCAGGAGTGTTTGTTTTTTTGTCAGCACTTGTTCTGCCCAATACGGAGGCTGTAAGCTTGGGCACCATTGGTTATTTAGTATCGCTGCATATCCGTACAGATGGGCTACTCCAATGAGTAACAGACACTGCTACAGGCCCAAAAAGTTTTACTGGGCTAGATGCAGTAAAAAATTGTTATTAAATACAAAGGTGGTGTAGCTTGGTACAGATGGGCTACTACAATGAGTAACAGACACTGCTACAGGCCCAAAAGGTTTTACTTGTCTAGATGCAGTAAAAAATTGTTATTAAATACAAAGGTGGTGTAGCTTGGTACAGATGGACTACTACAATGAGTAACAGACACTGCTACAGGCCCAAAAGGATTTACTGGGCTAGGTGCAGTAAAAAATTGGTATTAGATACACAGGTGGTGTAGCTTGCAACACAGATAGGCTACTCCACTGACTAACACACACTGCTAGAGGCCCAAAAGGATTTGCTTAGCTAGATTTAGCCAAATGCTGTGAAAAACACTTGCACAGCACTGGCACAGACCTGCATGGCAAAAAGTGCTAGGAACTGCTGTAACCTAGCCCTCAAAAGGGCTGCAATTACAAACTAGTCCCTACTCCCTAAACCTTTCTGTCTATTTAAGAGGAAATTTGCTTGCAATTCACACAGTTACAAAGTATAGCGCCCACAGCAGCAGCGGTGCCGTCTAACACTCAGCTGCAGCAGTGAGAAAATGGTGGTGATGGGGAAAATGGCTTGGTCTTATAGGGCAAGGACATGTGACATACACTGCCAATGACACATGCCCTTGCTTGTGTGAAAAAAAGCACTTCGCTCCGTGTGTGCGCTGCTGATAGGCTGACAGATTGCACCTCCCCACTGCAAATGCGGGAA
This sequence comes from Phyllobates terribilis, assembly GCF_046119375.1. Taxonomy (NCBI): domain Eukaryota; kingdom Metazoa; phylum Chordata; class Amphibia; order Anura; family Dendrobatidae; genus Phyllobates; species Phyllobates terribilis. The sequence continues at coordinate 189,289,577 of NW_027362768.1, forward strand.
AGAGAAAAAAAAATGGAGATCTTCATTGTTCCTGCAGAGATCCATCCCCTGCCCCTCCCCCCGCCCCGCTGTACACTCAAACTGCGTATTAACATTAATTTTCATCATTACTGAGAAAAAATCCAGTTATGATTTTGGTGCACGAACAGTTATCGAACATAACCTCGAACAGCCGGATTTTTTGCAAATCGTTCGGGTTCGTCGAACGGCTCGAACACCGCCCAAAACAGCTCGAATTTGAGATTGGCGAACAGTTCGAGTCGAACACCGCTCATCTCTACCGTGGAACTGCAAAACCACAGTTATAATTTCCTGGTGTATACCAGACTTGTTAAAATAGATATATTGGTGTCTGAACAGTCAGCGACACACTCAAACAGTTTTTTTTATGGTAAAAGGGCAAGCAGGTTGATAACACCCAGATTTGAACCGTGGAGAAAGAAAACCACAGTTCTATTTTTCTGGCCTACACCAGGCTCTTTTAAATAGATATATTTGTGTCTGAACAGTCAGTGAGACACTGAAAATGTTTTAAAATGTTTTTTTTTTTATGGAAAAAATACAAAAAAGTGGATAACACAGAGATTTGAACCGTGGAACTGCAAAACCACAGTTATAATTTCCTGGTGTATACCAGACTTGTTAAAATAGATTTATTTGTGTCTGAACAGTCAGCGACACACTCAAACTGTTTTTTTTTTATAGAAAAAAGTCAAGCAGGTTGATAACACCCAGATTTGAACCGTGGAAGAGTCAAACCACAATTCTATTTCTCTGGCCTACACCAGAATCTTTTAAACACATATATTTCTTCTCTACTCCCCTCTTATCTCCTCCTCCCACAATCGCATACAATAATAATAATAATAATAATGTTTATTTTTATAGCGCCAACATATTCTGCAGCACTTTACAAGTTTTAAGGGGGACTTATACAGACAATACAGAATAAGCATATCTCATATCGAAAGGAGTGAGGGCCCTGCTCGCAAGCTTACAGTCTATGAGGAAATGGGGGAGACACAAAAGGTAGAATGTACATATATTGTATAATGCAGCCTTAATATACTAAATAGGATAAATAATACATGGACTGGTCGCCTGCCAGTATGTGTACATGTAGAACGAGCAAAAAAGCTTGTAAAAGAACTTCAACATGACGTTTCAAGGATGGAGCGAGACTGCCATCTACTGGCCAGAGACAGTCAAGCAGAACCAAAATATACAAAGGAAGTTGCAGGGAGGGCAGATTCAGAGGCTGGACCCGATCAGATCACTTCCAGGAAGGAGTTCAGAGAGATAAGAGGCCAGCGGGCCAAACCTGAGGGGTCTTTGGCGCCAAGCAGCAGAGAGGAGCAGACGTGCTCCCTGCGTCCTGAGAAACGCCGCGTGACAGGCCAAATCCAGAGGCCTGAGAGGTGCTCCAGCCGGGCACCGGTAAAAGAGCTCCGGATCCCTCACAGTTGTGACTCAAGTGCTGTGCCTGCTGAGGATACTAGGAACCTGATCGCGGTGCTGAGTGAGTTCGAGACGTCGGCCGCCGACATACGAAGCCTGGACCCCCCTATCCAAGGCTCGAGAGACTGCCCCCAACAGCCAAGCAGAGAGGAGCTGCATACGTGAGCAGGGCCGTCACTTCCACTGCTCACCCACGGTACCGGGGACAATTGGGTTTAAGTACTCAGGTTGGGAGGGGGACGGTTGGGGCTAAAGTAGCACAACGTGATTTAATTGAATTCATCCGGAAAGAGACTCACGGCCTAGCGGGAATAACCGGTGACCCCCGCTAGGGCCAAATTCACGGTTAAAGAACTTGTGTGGTGCTTCTCACGCTTGAGGGCATCACCTTACTTTAAGAGACTGCGCCTTACTTTGAGAAATTTCGTATTTTTCTGATGTTTCAAACCACTGTTCATTACCCTTGTTGCTAATCCCTTGTTTCAGAATACCTGTTGTATAAAACTGTTTACAAACATCTCTGACTGTTCTCGCCTTGTGTCTCTGTGCGATGCATTCCGGTACCTACATTACATACAGTCCTGACCGAGGCTATTAAGTGCATGGCTGGTATGAACCTGAAATTGAAGAAGATTTTAATATGGGGGAAAACTGGGACGGACAACTGGGATGGACAGGTAGTGTGTGGAGGCGATACGCCAGTCTAAAGAAATGGGTTTTTAAGGTCCGCTTGAAACTGTGGGTATTGGGAATTAATCGAATTATCCTAGGTAGTGCATTCCAAAGAATTGGCGCAGCACGCGAGAAATATTGGAGACGGGAGTGGGAAGTTCGGATTATGGAGGATTTAAGTTTTAAGTCACTGGCAGAACGGAGGGCACGTGTAGGGTGGTAGATTGAGACAAGGGAGGAGATGTAGGGGGGTACTGAAGCATGGAGCGCTTTGTGGGTAAGCGTGATAAGTTTAAATTGAATTCTATATTGGATGGGTAACCAGTGCAATGACTGGCACAGGGATGAGCCATCGGTGTAGCGGTTGGCGAGGAATATGATCCTGGCTGCTGCATTAAGGACGGATTGGAGAGGGGAGAGTTTAGTAAGAGGGAGACCGATAAGTAGAGAGTTGCAATAGTCCAGACGGGAATGAATAAGAGCTACGGTAAGAGTTTTTTCCCGAGTCAAAGGTGAGAAAAGTCCTGATTCTTGAGATGTTTTTGAGGTGTAGATGACATGAACGAGCGAGTGATTTGATGTGAGGAGTAAAAGAAAGATCTGAGTCAAAAATGACCCCAAGACAGCGGGCTTGTTGCTGGGGAGTAATGGTTGAGCCCCAAACAGAAATGGCAATATCGGGCACAGGTAGGTTAGTGGACGGAGGAAAGACGAGTAGTTCAGTTTTTGACAGATTCAGTTTTAGACAGAGGGAGGACATAATGTTAGACACAGCAGAAAGACAATCACTGGTCTTTTGTAGTAATGCCGGGGTGATGTCCGGAGCAGAGGTGTATAATTGGGTGTCATCAGCATAGAGATGGTAGTGAAAACCGAATCTGCTGATTGTTTGTCCAATAGGAGCGGTGTATAAGGAGAAAAGAAGGGGGCCTAGGACTGATCCTTGAGGAACCCCGACAGTAAGGTGAAGGAGAGAGGAGGAGGAGCCGGCGAAAGACACAGAGAAGGAGCGGTCAGAGAGATAGGAGGAGAACCAGGAGAGAACAGTGTCCTTGAGGCCGATAGAGCGGAGCATAGTGAAGAGGAGCTGGTGATCCACAGTGTCGAATGCTGCAGAGAGATCCAGGAGAATCAGCAGGGAATAGTGACCATTAGATTTAGCTGTTAGTAGATCATTAGAGACTTTAGTGAGGGCAGTTTCAGTAGAATGTAAAGAGCGGAAACCAGATTGTAAAGGGTCAAGAAGAGAGTTACAAGATTTCTCCCGTGCTTCCCCCCTACTCTGGAACTCTCTACCCCAACACGTCAGACTCTCGCCTGCCGTGTAAACCTTCAAAAGGAGCCTGAAGACCCTCCTCTTCCGACAAGCCTACAACCTGCAGTAACCCTCGCTCCACCATCCCGCTGCACGACCAGCTCTACCCTCACCTACTGTATCCTCACCCATCCCCTGTAGACTGTGAGCCCTCGCGGGCAGGGTCCTCGCTCCACCATACCGCTGCATGACCAGCTCTACCCTCACCTCCTGTATCCTCACCCATCCCTCGTAGACTGTGACCCCTCGCGGGCAGGGTCCTCGCTCCACCATACCGCTGCACGACCAGCTCTACCCTCACCTACTGTATCCTCACCCATCCCTCGTAGACTGTGACCCCTCGCGGGCAGGGTCCTCGCTCCACCATACCGCTGCACGACCAGCTCTACCCTCACCTACTGTATCCTCACCCATCCCTCGTAGACTGTGAGCCCTCACGGGCAGGGTCCTCGCTCCTCCTGGACCAGTCGCATTGTGTTCAAGATTATTGTAATTGTTCTTGTATGTATACCACTTTTTCACATGTAAAGTGCCATTGAATAAATGGCGCTATAATAATTAATAATAATAATAATAATATTTGTGTCTGAACACTCACAGACACACTCAATTTTTTTTTTTTGGGGGGGGGGGATACCAAAAGGTTAATAAGACGGATATTTGTACCGTCTGACTGAGGAGAAAAAAAAAAAAACAGGATTTACATGAAACAAAATGGATTTTTCCAGTCCCCTGAGACCTGGGGATAAGTCTAGCAATTTGACCAGCAGGAGCACACAGGACTGTAATGCAGCGTTTGCTGGTATAACCACTGCGTCTCCTATACAGCCTGCCTGCCTGGTATCTGGGATGGATATTAGTCCTGAGAAGGACTGTTTGTTTGATTTTGCAGGCTTTAGAGACCCTACACTAACTATTTTGCAGGATATATCTCTCCCTAAATCAGCAGCGCTGTCCCTACACTGTCTGATCCAGAGCGACTGTGTCCAAGATGGCGGTGCCCGGTTTTAAATACTCGAGGTGACGCTGTGCAGCCAGCCAATCACTGTAATGCCCACAAACAACATGGCTGCGGCATTACAGTGACTGGCTGGCAATCCCTGCATGTTCATTGGCTCTGTAAAGAGCGCCAAACATGCAGGGCGGAGACCCGAGCTCCCGCCCGAGTAACCCGGAAATGCTCGGTGCTCGCCGAACATCCCGAGTAGTGAGATGCTCGGGCGAGTAACGAGCAGTGTCGAGCATGCTCGCTCAACACTAATCACTAATAAATAAAAAATAGGTTATTTTTAAAATTCACGCCCCGGGGATATTTAGTGATTTGAGCTCCACCTATTGTTTTTGCTCATTTATTGCAAGTTTGGTATAAAGTCTGGTCTGTTACATGTTGCCTCAGTCGTCCTATGAATAAGGGTGTTGTATACACCAGAAACGCGTCAGGTTTCTGAGGTTTCATTTTAGTATGTTTTAGTTTTTTCTTCAATAAAGAACAATTTTTAATTATTTCCTGTTGGATGTGCCGGTGGATTTCCCTTTTCTTTTTCATTCGCTTGTGATCACCAATGGGTGCGGCACCCTCAGGATGGACTCCGGCTGACATATGGTTTTGGAATCGACAACGTGGTAAGCTTTCTACATTTCCCCTCCCCTCCTCCCTTCTATGCCAATAATTTCCAGCACTCACAGTAATGAGAACTGGCTGAAAACACACCGAGCGCTCACACATGGCCTCCATCATCACGGTCCAGGTAATAGTAACCGATTGGAGACCACAGCACGTGGGGAGCATCGGCTCTGCCAGGTTTCTGACCTGGGATTGGATCCAGTTTGGTTGATTACAAGACAAACTGATTTCACGCTCCATCCAGACCATGAAGGAACGAGTCTGGATCTGATCTCCGCGCCGTTTGCTTTGCAGATGACAGAGAAGCTTTTTCACCTTTCAGTGTTTCTCTGAAAATAAGAGAAAATGATAAATCATCAAGTTGAACCTGCTGTAGAAAAATGTTAGGGGCGCGTCAAAGGGAATTATAATCATAATCTTTGTCAAAAAGAAAACTTAGCAATCTTGCAATTTTCACACTAGGGTTTTTTTAGACTGCCCTTTCAGGAAGAGTTATCAGCAATTACATTATCATCAGAGGTAGGTTTACAATGACAGGTAACGCCTCTATACACAGGTGAAAACACAGGATCTACCAATGACAGGTGATATCACTGCTCATCTCCTTCTCCTGTACAATAAACAATAACACCTCTATATACAGTAGATAACACAGGATCCAGCATTCACTATAGGTGATGTCACAGCTCACCTCCTCCTCCTCCTGTACAATGACTGATGACACCTCTATATAAAGTGGACAACACAGGATCCATCATTCTCAATAGGTGATGTCACAGCTCACCTACTCCTCCTCCTGTACAATGACTGATAACACCTTTATATACAGTATATAACACAGGATCCACCATTAACAATAGGTGATATCACAGCTCACCTCCTCCCCCTATACAATGACTGATAACACCTCTACTGTATATACAGCAGATAACACAGGATCCACCATTAACAATAGCTGATGTCACAGCCAGGGCCGGCGTCAGCACCCGGCGCATCCGGGCAAGTGCTGGGGCCCTGAACATGCAGGGGGGGGGGGCCTGCTCAGGGTGTGCTGTGGGACCAGAGAGCGGAGGAGAGCGGTGTCAACGCCCTCCCCCCCCCACTTGCTCAGGGCCCCGGTAGCCGGCGCAATACTTACCTCTCCCCGTGCCTCCGCAGCAGCTCCTGTCTCTTCCGCGGCTGCTGCACTGTGACGGCTTTCCACCGCGCCCTCCCCTGAGCCGTCACAGCGCAGAGCGGGAGTCCGAAGCAGTGGCAGCAGGTGAGAAGTGAGGTATTTGATTTTTTTTTTATTATATGGAGCCATGGGGCATTATATGGTTGGGTGGGGGTGTGTGACATCCTGCATGGGGCATTATATGGTGGGGTGGGGGGGTGACATCCTGCATGGGGCATTATAAGGGAGGGGGGTGTGTAATATCCTGCATTGGGCATTATAAGGGAGGGGTGTGTGTAACAACCTGCATGGGGCATTATAAGGGAGGGGGGGTGACATCCTGCATGGGGCATTATAAGGGAGGGGGTGTGTAACATCCTGCATGGGGCATTATAAGGGAGGGGGGGTGTGACATCCAGCATGGGGCATTATAAGGGAGGGGGGGTGACATCCTGCATGGTGCATTATAAGGGAGGGGGGGTGACATCCTGCATGGGGCATTATAAGGGAGGGGGGTGTGACATCCTGCATGGGGCATTATAAGGGAGGGGGATGTGACATCCTGCATGGGGCATTATAAGGGAGGGGGGGTGTGACATCCTGCATGGGGCATTATAAGGGAGGGGGGAGTGACATCCTGCATGGGGCATTATAAGGGAGGGGGTGTGACATCCTGCATGGGGCATTATAAGGGAGCGGGTGGGTGACATCCTGCATGGGGCATTATAAGGGAGGGGGTGTGACATCCTGCATGGGGCATTATAAGCGAGGAGGGGTGACATCCTCCAAGGGGCATTATAAGGGAGGGGGGTGTGACATTCTGCATGCGGCATTATAAGCGAGGGGGGGTGACATCCTGCATGGGGCATTAAAAGGGAGGAGGGGTGTGTGACATCCTGCATGGGGCATTATAAGGGAGGGGGGGGTGACATCCTGCATGGGGCATTATAAGGGAGGGGGGTGTGACATCCTGCATGGGGCATAATAAGGGAGGGGGTGTGACATCCTGCATGGGGCATTATAAGGGAGGGGGTGTGACATCCTGCATGGGACATTATAAGCGAGGGGGGTGTGACATTCTGCATGGGGCATTATAAGGGAGGGGGGGTGACATCCTGCATGGGGCATTATAAGCGAGGGGGGGTGACATCCTGCATGCGGCATTATAAGCGAGGGGGGGTGACATCCTGCATGGGGCATTATAAGGGAGGGGGGTGACATCCTGCATGGGGCATTATAAGGGAGGGGGGGTGACATCCTGCATGCGGCATTATAAGCGAGGGGGTGTGTGTGACATCCTGCATGGGGCATTATAAGCGAGGGGGGGTGACATCCTGCATGGGGCATTATAAGGGAGGGGGGGTGACCTCCTGCATGGGGCATTAAAAGAGAGGGGGTGTGTGTGACATCCAGCATGGGGCATTATAAGGGAGGTGGGTGTGTGACATACTGCATGGGGCATTATAAGGGAGGGGGGTGTGTGACATCCTGCATGGGGCATTATAAGGGGGGTGTGACATGGTGCATGGGGCATTATAAGGGAAGGGGGGTGTGACATCCTGCATGGGGCATTATAAGGGAGGGGGATGTATGACAACCTGCATGCGGCATTATAAGGGAGGGTGTGTGTGACATCCTGCATGCGGCATTATAAGGGAGGGGGTGTGTGACGTCCTGCATGGGGCATTATAAGGAAGGGGGTGTGACATCCTGCATGGGGCATTGCAAGGGAGGGGGGTTTGTGTGACATCCTGCATGAGGCATTATAAGGGAGGGGGTGTGTGACATCCTACATGAGGCATTATAAGGGAGGGGGTGTGTGACATCCTGCATGAGGCATTATAAGGGAGGGGGTGTGTGACATCCTGCATGAGGCATTATAAGGGAGGGGGTGTGTGACATCCTGCATGAGGCATTATAAGCGAGGGGGGGTGACATCCTGCATGCGGCATTATAAGCGAGGGGGGGTGACATCCTGCATGGGGCACTATAAGGGAGGGGGGTGACATCTTGCATAGGGCATTATAAGGGAAGGGGGGTGACATCCTGCATGCGGCATTATAAACGAGGGGGTGTGTGTGACATCCTGCATGGGGCATTATAAGCAAGAGGGGTGACATTCTGCATGGGGCATTATATGGGGGGGGAGCGACATCCTGCATGGGGCATTATAACGGAGGGGGGGTGACCTCCTGCATGGGGCATTAAAAGAGAGGGGGTGTGTGTGACATCCAGCATGGGGCATTATAAGGAAGGGGGCGTGACATCCTGCATGGGGCATTATAAGGGAGGGGGGGATGTGTCATCCTGCATGGAGCATTATAAGCGTGGGTGGTGTGTGAAATCCTGCATGCGGCATTATAAGGGAGGGGGGTGTGTGGCATCCTGCATGGGGCATAATAAGGGAGGGGGGTGTAACATCCTGCATGCGGCATTATAAGGGAGGGGGGGTGTGACATTCTGCATGGGGCATTATAAGGGAGGGGGTGTGTGACATCCTGCCTGGGGCATTATAAGGGAGGGGGGTGTGACATCCTGTATGCGGCATTATAAGGGAGGGGGGGTGACATCCTGCATGGGGCATTATAAGGGAGGTGGTGTGTGACATCCTGCATGGGGCATTATAAGGGAGGGGGTGTGTGACATCCTGCATGGGGTATTATAAGGGAGGGGGTGTGTGACATCCTCCTTGGGGCATTATAAGGGAGGGGGGGGTGACATCCTGCATGGGGCATTATAAGGGAGGGGGGGACTCAATTATTAGGGGAACAGATAGGGCAATCTGTCACAAAGACAGGGATCGTCGAACAGTGTGCTGCCTACCTGGCGCTCGAGTCCGGCACATCGCTGATCGGGTTGACAGATTACTGGGAGGGACTGGTGAGGACCCAGCGGTCATGGTGCACATTGGCACAAATGACAAAGTTAGAGGTAGGTGGAAGGTCCTTATAGATGATTTCAGGGAATTAGGCTGCAAGCTGAAAGCAAGGACCTCCAAGGTGGTATTCTCTGAAATACTACCGGTAACACGTGCCACGCCAGAGAGGCAACAGGAGATTAGGGAGATAAATAAGTGGCTCAAGAACTGGTGTAGGAAGGAGGGATTTGGGTTCCTGGAGAACTGGGCCGACTTCTCAGTTGGCTACAGACTCTACGCTAGGGACCGACTGCACCTTAATGGGGAGGGTGCAGCTGTGCTGGGGGATAAAATGGCTAGAAGGTTGGAGGAGTGTTTAAACTAGGGATTGGGGTGGGGGGTATTCATTTTATAGGTGCGGAAGATAGTGCAGATAGTGACCTCGGCACAAATAAAGAAATTGGGGGCGGGGTTAGAACAGTCAATAAAGTCAGAAGGAATAGAGGTACAGAGAGATACGTAAAATGCATGTACACTAATGCCAGAAGCCTCACCAACAAAATGGAGGAATTAGAATTAATTTTGTTGGAAAATGTGACATCCTGCATGGGGCATTATAAGGGAGGGGAGGTGACATCCTGCATGGGGCATTATAAGTGAGGGGGGGTGTGACATCCTGCATGGGACATTATAAGGGAGGGGGGGTGACATCCTGCATGGGGTATTATAAGGGAGAGGGGGTGACATCCTGCATGGGGCATTATAAGCGAGGGGGTGTGTGACATCCTGCATGGGGCATTATAAAGGAGGCGGGGTGTGACATCCTGCATGCGGCATTATAAGGGAGGGGGTTGTGTGACATCCTGCATGGGGCATTATAAGGGAGGGGGGGTGACATCCTGCATGGGGCATTATAAGGGAGGGGGTGTCTGACATCCTGCATGGGGCATTATAAAGGAGGCGGGGTGTGACATCCTGCATGCGGCATTATAAGGGAGGGGGGTTGTGTGACATCCTGCATGGGGCATTATAAGGGAGGGGGGGTGACATTCTGCATGTGGCATTATAAGGGAGGGGGGGTGTGACATCGTGCATGGGGCATTATAAGGGAGGGGGTGGTGTGACATCCTGCATGGGGCATTATGAAGGAGGCGGGGTGTGACATTCTGCATGCGGCATTATAAGCGAGGGGGTGTGTGACATCCTGCATGGGGCATTATAAGGGAGGGGGTGTCTGACATCCTGCATGGGGCATTATAAAGGAGGTGGGGTGTGACATCCTGCATGCGGCATTATAAGGGAGGGGGGGTGACAACCTGCATAGGGCATTATAAGGGAGGGGGGGGGTGACATCCTGCCTTTGGAAGTGCATTGAGGTGAAGGGTGCATTGCTGGAAAATGGAAAAAAAAACTAAAAAAAAAAAACTCTTTAAATCTCTTAGTTTGCGAGTGTGAACGAGCTGCGTGTGTCCGGAGCGTAAGTGCAAACGAAAATAAGTGTGTGACTTGTTTTTCAGTGACTTTGTATTCAGGGAGTTTGGAAGGGAGGACTTTGGACTGAATTGCTGTCTGTATTTTATTAATTCTTTACTTTTCTTTTTACTTAACATTCTGTATATTGCAATCCCCATTAGGAAATGAGCTCCATTATTGACAATGCTATCCAGTGTACATCATGCCACATGTATGTATTCCTTGAGCAGACGGTCGAGGTTGCTTACTGCTGCGCGAGATGTGTGCACGTTGTGCGTTTGGAAGCCCAGATACTGGATCTAAATGAGCAGCTGGCTACACTGAGATCCATTGACAATATGGAAAGGAGTCTGCTGCTCACTGAGCAGCAGCTCACTGGGGTAGATGTGAGGGAGGGTGGTAGTCGGGAGCTGCAGGATAGTGAGGTCGCTAGAAGGGTGACAGTTAAAAGGGGTGGTAGAGGGAAGAGTGCCAGGGAGGCTAGTCCTGATCTGGCACATCCCAATAAGTTTGCAAAGTTGGCAGATGAGGGGAGTGACGGTACAGGGGTAGCACTACTGCAGCAAGGCATGTCCCCTGAAAGCCGGAGGAGTGTCAGCTCCAGTAAAGAGGGAAATAGGAGAGTAGGGCAGGCCAGGCAGGTGCTGGTAGTGGGGGACTCAATTATTAGGGGAACAGATAGGGCAATCTGTCACAAAGACAGGGATCGTCGAACAGTGTGCTGCCTACCTGGCGCTCGAGTCCGGCACATCGCTGATCGGGTTGACAGATTACTGGGAGGGATTGGTGAGGACCCAGCGGTCATGGTGCACATTGGCACAAATTACAAAGTTAAAGATGATTTCAGGGAATTAGGCTGCAAGCTGAAAGCAAGGACGTCCAAGGTGGTATTCTCTGAAATACTACCGGTAACACGTGCCACGCCAGAGAGGCAACAGGAGATTAGGGAGATAAATAAGTGGCTCAAGAACTGGTGTAGGAAGGAGGGATTTGGGTTCCTGGAGAACTGGGCCGACTTCTCAGTTGGCTACAGACTCTACGCTAGGGACCGGCTGCACCTTAATGGGGAGGGTGCAGCTGTGCTGGGGGAGAAAATGGCTAGAAGGTTGGAGGAGTGTTTAAACTAGGGATTGGGGGGGAGGGTATTCATTTTATAGGTGGGGAAGATAGTGCAGATAGTGACCTGGGCACAAATAAAGAAATTGGGGGTGGGGTTAGAACAGTCAATAAAGTCAGAAGGAATAGAGGTACAGAGAGATACATAAAATGCATGTACACTAATGCAAGAAGCCTCATCAACAAAATGGAGGAATTAGAATTAATTTTGTTGGAAAATGTGACATCCTGCATGGGGCATTATAAGGGAGGGGGGGTGACATCCTGCATGGGGCATTATAAGGGGGGGTGACATCCTGCATGGGGTATTATAAGGGAGGGGGGGTGACATCCTGCATGGGGCATTATAAGGGAGGGGAGAATGTGACATCCTTCATGGGGCATTATAAGGGTGGGTGACATCCTGCATGGGGCATTATAAGGGAGGGGGGATGTGACATCCTTCATGGGGTATTATAAGGGGGGGGTGGTGTGACATCCTGCATGGGGCGTTATAAGGGAGGGGGGGTGACATCGTGCATGGGGCATTATAAGGGAGGGGGGGATGTGACATCCTTCAAGGGGCATTATAAGGGAGGGGGGATGTGACTTCTTCCATGGGGCATTATAAGGGAGGGGGGAATGTGACATCCTGCATGGGGCATTATAAGGGAGGGGGGATGTGACTTCCTCCATGGGGCATTATAAGGGAGGAGGGAATGTGACATCCTGCATGGGGCATTATAAAAGAGAGGGGGGGGACATCCTCCATGGGGCATTATAAGGGAGGGGGGGGTGACAGCCTGCATGGGGCATTATAAGGGAGGGGGGTGTGACAGCCTGCATGCGGCATTATAAGGGAGGGGGGGTGTGACATCCTGCATGGGGCATTCTAAGGGGGGGTGACATCCTGCATGGGGCATTATAAGGGGGTGTGACATCCTGCATGGGGCATTATAAGCGAGGTGTTGTGTGACATCCTGCATGGGGCATTATAAGGGAGGGGGGGTGACAACCTGCATGGGGCATTATAAGGGAGGGGGTGTGACATCCTGCATGGGGCATTATAAGCGAGGGGGGGTGACATCCTGCATGGGGCATTATAAGGGAGGGGGGTGTGACATCCTGCATGGGGCATTATAAGCGAGGGGGGTGTGACATCCTGCATGGAGCATTAAAAGGGAGGGGGGGTGACATCCTGCATGGGGCATTATAAGGGAGGGGGTGAGTGTGACATCCTGCATGGGGCATTAAAAGCAAGGGGGGGTGTGACATCCTGAAGGGGGCATTATAAGGTAGGGGGGGTGACATCCTGCATGCGGCATTATAAGGGGGGGTGACATCCTGCATGAGGCATTATAAGGGAGGGGGGGTGACATCCTGCATGGGGCATTATAAGGGAGGGGGGTGACATCCTGCATGGAGCATTATAAGGGAGGGGCGGTGCGACATCCTGCTTGGGGCATTATAAGGGAGGGGGGTGTGTGTGACATCCTGCATGGGGCATTATAAGCGAGTGAGGGTGTGACATCCTGCATGGGGCATTATAAGGGAGGGGGGGGTGTGACAGCCTGCATGCGGCATTATAAGGGAGGGGGGGTGTGACATCCTGCATGGGGCATTATAAGGGGGGTGGGTGACATCCTGCATGGGGCATTATAAGGGAGGGGAGGTGACATCCTGCATGGGGCATTATAAGGGAGGGGGGGTGTGACATCCTGCATGGGGCATTATAAGGGTGGGTGGGTGACATCCTGCATGGGGCATTATAAGGGAGGGGGTGTGTGACATCCTGCATGGGGCATTATAAGGGAGGGGGGGTGACATCCTGCATAGGGCATTATAAGGGAGGGGTGTGTAACATCCTGCATGGGGCATTATAAGGGAGGGGGTGAGTGTGACTTCCTGCATGGAGCATTATAAGGGAGGGGGTGTGTGACATCCTGCATGAGGCATTTTAAGGGAGGGGGGTGTGACATCCTGCATGCGGCATTATAAGTGAGGAGGGTTGTGACATTCTGCATGGGGCATTATAAGGGAGGGGGGGTGACATCCTGCATGGGGCATTATAAGGGAGGGGGGTGTATGACATCCTGCATGGGGCATTATAAGGGGAGGTGAAATAATACATGGGGCATTATAAGGGGGGGTGACATCCTGCATGTGGCATTATATTGGGGGTAACAGCCTGCATGGGGCATTATGTGGGGGGAACAGCCTGTGTGGGGCATTATGTGGGGGGGAACAGCCAGCATGGAGCCTTATGTGGAGGCACAGCCTGCATGGAGCGTTATATGGGAGCCAGTATTCTGTTTGCAGCATTATATAGGGCCAGTATCCTGTATGGAGCGTTTTATGGGGACCAGTATCCTTTATGGAGCATTTTATGGGGGCCAGTATCCTTTATAGAGCATTTTATGGGGGCCAGACTACTGTGTGGAGCGATTCGCCGGTTTCTGAGCTATTGTACAATTTACAATAGATATCACTCATGTAATGTAAGAAGTGTAATCTTTGGCATTGTACTATATACTGTATATATATATATATATATATATATATATATATATATATATACAGTACAGACCAAAAATTTGGACACACCTTCTCATTTAAAGATTTTTCTGTATTTTCATGACTATGAAAATTGTACATTCACACTGAAGGCATCAAAACTATGAATTAACACATGTGGAATTATATACTTAACAAAAAAGTGTGAAACAACTGAAAATATGTCTTATATTCTAGGTTCTTCAGAGTAGCCACCTTTTGCTTTGATGACTGCTTTGCACACTCTTGGCATTCTCTTGATGAGCTTCAAGAGGTAGTCACCGGAAATGGTCTTCCAACAATCTTGAAGGAGTTCCCAGAGATGCTTAGCACTTGTTGGCCCTTTTGCCTTCACTCTGCGGTCAGCTCACCCCAAACCATCTCGATTGGGTTCAGGTCTGGTGACTGTGGAGGCCAGGTCATCTGGCGTAGCCCCCCATCACTCTCCTTCTTGGTCAAATAACCCTTACACAGTCTGGAGGTGTGTTTGTTGTCATTGTCCTGTTGAAAAATAAATGATGGTCCAACTAAACGCAAACCGGATGGAATAGCATGCCGCTGCAAGATGATGTGGAGGCCATGCTGGTTCAGTATGCCTTCAATTTTGAATAAATCCCCAACAGTGTCACCAGCAAAGCCCCCCCACACCATCACACCTCCTCCTCCATGCTTCACGGTGGAACCAGGCATGTAGAGTCCATCCGTTCACCTTTTCTGCGTCGCACAAAGACACGGTGGTTGGAACCAAAGATCTCAAATTTGGACTCATCAGACCAAAGCACAGATTTCCACTGGTCTAATGTCCATGCTTTGTGTTCTTTAGCCCAAACAAGTCTCTTCTGCTTGTTGCCTGTCCTTAGCAGTGGTTTCCTAGCAGCTATTTTACCATGAAGGCCTGCTGCACAAAGTGTCCTCTTAACAGTTGTTGAAGAGATGTGTCTGTTGCTAGAACTCTGTGTGGCATTGACCTGGTCTCTAATCTGAGCTGCTGTTAACCTGAGGCTGGTGACTTGGATAAACTTATTCTCAGAAGCAGAGGTGACTCTTGGTCTTCCTTTCGTGGGGCGGTCCTCATATGAGCCAGTTTCTTTGTAGCACTTGATGGTTTTTGCAACTGCACTTGGGGACACTTTCCAAATTTTACAAATTTTTCGCACTGGCTGACCTACATTTCTTAAAGCAATGATGGCCACTCGTTTTTCTTTACTTAGCTGATTTTTTCTTGCCATAATACAAATTCTAACAGTCTATTCAGTAGGACTATCAGCTCTGTATCCACCAGACTTCTGCACAACACAACTCATGGTCCCAACCCCATTTTTAGGGCAAGAAATCCCACTTATTAAACCTGACAGGGCACACCTGTGAAGTGAAAACCATTTCCGGTGACTACCTCTTGAAGCTCATCAAGAGAATGTCAAGAGTGTGCAAAGCAGTCATCAAAGCAAAAGGTGGCTACTTTGAAGAACCTAGAATATAAGACATATTTTCAGTTGTTTCACACTTTTTTGTTAAGTATATAATTCCACATGTGTTAATTCATAGTTTTGATGCCTTCTGTGTGAATGTACAATTTTCATAGTCATGAAAATACAGAAAAATCTTTAAATGAGAAGGTGTATCCAAACTTTTGGTCTGTACTGTATATACACGGTGGTCCAAAAGTAGGTGGCCAGAAAATAATAACATTTATTTTGATTTATATATAAAATTATATTTACTAACTCAAGCATAACATTGACATTTAAAATTTATTCTGAGCAATAATACAAAAGCCCTTAAATTTTATCAGCGCAGGTGCTCAAACTGTTTTCCATTACAATTTGCACAGCTTTGAAGTCGCCTCTTACGCTTCGACAAACTTTTTTGCACAAGTCTCTTTGGGTATTAATTTCTTGAAATGCATCTCTTATGTCATTTTTCAAATCACTGACACTTTTGGTTTTCGACTATAAACTTTGTCCTTGAGTACTCCCCATAAGAAAAAATCCATTGGGGTCAAGTCTGGTGAACGTGCCGGCCAATCAAGTGGGCCTCTTTGGCCAATCCATTTATTAGGAAATGTTTCATCAAGATACTCGCGTATTACTCTTGAATAATGTGGAGGGGCCCCATCTTGTTGGAAATAAAGGTCATTAGAATTAGGCTGTTGCTGTAACTGGGGAACAACTTGATTCATTAGAATTTCGAGATACTTATCTCCTGTGACTGATCCATCAAAAAATATTGGTCCTAAAACACCAAAACTTGAAATACCACCCCAAACATTGACACCAGGCTCATTTAGTTGTTGCTCTAATGTTAAATGTATGTGTCGCAGAGTGCATCTTCTTGCAGTCACCATTGTACTTATGAGAGCTTCAATCAGCAAGATATCTTAAGTAAACAGTATTTACTTCATACTGGATAAACATGAGATACAATTTAATGTCACACAGTCCGGTGCTGCTGACATAACACATTCAGGAAAGAAAAAAAACACAGGAAGAAGAAAACAACCAACAATTGAGAGCTTCCCTCCCCACATTACAGCAAGCATATAACTTTACACACTATCGCCATCTGCTGTCTGGTTAGTATAAAGTCCTCCTTTCACTTATAATAAGTCCTAATCTGTTGCATATGCCAACACCCTTTCTCAACAGTAAGGACTTATTCAATCAAACCCAACTTTTTTATTGGTCTCTGGTGTTTATCAGCATTCAACGCCTTTGTGAAGATGTCTGCTGTCATTTCTTCAGTAGGACAATACTCTAACTTCAAAACTCCTTGTTCCTGATGATCTCTCAAGAAATGATATTTCACATCAATATACTTGGTTCTTGGATTGACTCTTTCCATCTGAGCAAGAACAAGACATCCTTGATTGTCCTCTTTCAGTTTTGTTGGTTTCAACTGTGGTTGTCCTAATTCTGTCAACAATTGTCTTAACCACAGTACTTCTTGACTCGCATGTGCTGCGGCAACATATTCTGCTTCTGTTGAAGACAGTGTCACAATTGACTGTTTCTTACTTGTCCAACTTATTGGTCCACCTGAGAGAAAAAAAATATGTTCACTGGTAGATCTTCTGTCAGTTGGATCTCCAGCCCAATCTGCATCAACATATCCTGTTAAAATGCAATTATCACTTGTGGGTAATTTCAGCTTAACATTGCTAGTTCCTTTCAAATAACGCATTACTCTCTTCACGGCATTCCAATCAGCTTTATTTGGTTTTGATACCTTTCTACTCAGGATTCCTACTGCTGCTGCGATGTCTGGTCTTGTAACGGTTGCTAGATACAGTAGTTTTCCTATTGCTGTTCTGTATTCTTCATTATTTGGTAGCATATTTTTTTCACTGTTCATCTCTTTGAGATAATTAGTTTCCATTGGAGACTTTACTGTTTTTGCATCCTTTCATCCAAATTTTTCTGTTATGTCTTGAATCATGTGATTTTGATTCAGTAGGAAACTTCCATCTTCTTCTCTTTCTACCTGTATTCCTAGGTACTGTTTTACATTTTCCAAGTCTTTGATTTCGAAATGTTGCTTCAGGATTTTTAGAATGTTTTCTTTATCCCTTTCTTGTTTAAAACAAATCAAAATGTCGTCTACATATGACGCACCCCTGGGCCTGTGTCGCGCAGCGTTGCGCACGCGGGAGCGTACCCGGAGCCGGATCTGTTGAGGGTTGTAGTCTCGTGGCGGTGACCTGGTCCGTGCCCAGGGAGTCAGACTAAGTGGCGCTGTATTAGCGGTAGATGTTGGACGACTACGCCACCCGTTGAATGCAGCGAAGGAGCTGCCGCTGCAGGGCAGACCGCTGAGGCCGGTGGTAGGATTGTGCAGCGTGATAGTATCACCCCCAACGGGAGGGGTATGGCCTCAGGGCAGCCGACGTGGATGATGGGGTAGCAGGAATCACTCAGAGACGATGCGGTGTAATTCAGGGTCTTTACTGGTGATAAAGATAGACCCTCCCGGAGTACTGGCTAGCGATCGGGGCCTGGTCAGTCCTTGAGCAGATGGGATCTCCCCTGGCCAGGCGGAGTTGTAGG
Organism: Phyllobates terribilis; assembly: GCF_046119375.1. Lineage (NCBI taxonomy): Eukaryota > Metazoa > Chordata > Amphibia > Anura > Dendrobatidae > Phyllobates > Phyllobates terribilis. The sequence goes on from NW_027362768.1 coordinate 189,307,823, forward strand.
CCTCCCAAACTGACTGTACTCTTCTGGCTACCTTGCTAGAGGCGGGTATAAGTACCCCACGTCCCTGAGTGTACCGTGTGGTGCTCACCCGTATGGCCGGTGACTCGGGGCCTTCTAGTGGCGTCCGCTCCACGGCGGCGGTGCTGGTCCCACGCGTGTGACCGTGCCTTCGGGTTTCTTGGCCAGAGGACCTGAAATCCCCTGCCGGGCGGATTCTGCTGCTGGGTAAAGATTAGTCCCCACAGCCTCGGACTCCGGGTCCGGTGATAGCTTCTCAGTCAGGGCGAGCTCTGCAGCTGCCAGCCCCTGACTCCTTATAGCACTGCTCCCACAGAGCTCCTGATGTTCTTTTCCTATATCTGCTTCTCTTCTCTGTCTCTACTTCTTCTCTACTCACTAACCCTGCCTCAGCCCTAGGTTTATATAGGGGAAGTCCTTCCCCTCCCAGGACTGGGCAGGAGGTGTGGCATGCATAGGATTCCTGACCAAGAGACCTCCCACCTGCTCTCAGACATAACATTGCTGTTACTGTGGAAACCAGACCACTGGGGTGCCACATTCCCCCCTAGTGAAATTTAGTACTCCGGGACTAAACATATTTTTAAACATAACAAGGTATAAACAATAATAGTACAATAAGAAAAACATATAAAGATGGTCACGGCGTGTCCGCAACCGGGTGCAGTTTTTGAAGAAAAGCAAGGTGTCCATTTCACCAAAACAGGGAGACGTAACCAGGTAGGGGTCTGTCCTGCCCCGAGTCCTTAACAGTCTTTAGTCCATTCCTAGGTTACGCTCCAACCATGTACAAGGATTCCCGGTAAATCCACCAAGGACTCCTATAAATAACTAGAAACAAATAATTATACACAAGCAACAAGAAAAACAGGTAACCACAAATAAAACAGTTTATACACTTCAAATCCTCCAACGTGCGGGTAACTGGCCTCTAGTGGCCCTAGTGGACCTACGGAGCTAACTGTCTAGCCCTGAACTACAGGGTGTAGGAGCTGTCAAGGGTAAACTGGGCAGCTGTCTACCGGCTCTTTGGCTCACTAGGGGTACGGCAGGCTCACTATAAGCAGAGGGTTGATCCTCCTGTTCTGCTTGTGTGGAGTCTTCTGCCTCCTGGACCGGCTGCTCTTCCAGCTCTACCTGTTGCTCCGTAGGCACTTGGGATGCTGGTTGGAGGAACGTGAGGACGGGTACCACAACTGCACCATTGACTTGAGTCCAGGACCGAGGGAAGTCTCCGAGCACAGTACTAACCATATCTTCCCTTTCCTCTACGGGTCGATGGTCTTCTTGTTCCTCTTCAGGGTTCCGCAGCTGTTCAGGACACTTCTTCAGGTGATCCCGGGATACAATGGCTATGGTCTCCCCTCCGTCTTTACTGATGGTACAGACTTTCGGGTTCTCGTGGCTTGAGGGCAGTACGGTGTACGGGTCCTTCTCCCACTGGTCGTCCAACTTGTGGAGCCGTCTTTTCCTCTTCAAGACCTGCCCTCCGGGTACCAGGGGAACAGCGGGAGCATACTGGTTGTAAGTTTTCTCTTGTCTTTCCCTAGCCTGACAGAGACTTCGCTCCACGCTCTCCTGTACTTTCCGGTACTGCTGCTGCCTCTCTGTGTCCCAGTCTGCCTCTGGTGAAGTGTCCTCGGGTGTCAGGACTCCCATTTCCAGGTCAACAGGTAACTTACCAGGTCTCGCCCTCATTAGGTAAGCCGGGGTACAGTTGGTGGAACCTACCGGGATGTGGTTGTATAGGTCCACCAGATCGGGCAGCTTCTCAGGCCACAGACTGCGTTCTTCCAGGGGCAACGTTTTCAGGAGATCCATTACCACCTGGTTCATTTTCTCACAAAGTCCATTAGTTTGCGGATGATAGGGTGTCGTCCTTATCTTCCGGCAGCCATACAGATTGCAGAATTCCTGGAAGACCTCCGCTTCAAAGGCAGGTCCCTGGTCCGTCAGCACTTGGTCCGGGTACCCGTGTGGGCGGCAGAAGTGCTGCTGGAAGGCTCTAGCTGCTGTTTGAGCCGTTAAGTCCTTAACGGGGACGACAACCAAGAACCGGGAGTAATGATCCACAATGGTTAACGCGTAGACGTAGCCACTTCTGCTTGGGGTCAGTTTTACATGATCCAAGGCTACCAGTTCCAACGGCTGCCGGGTGACGATGGACTGCAGGGGAGTCTTCTGGCTGGCACGGTCCTTCCTTCTTAGGTTGCACGGGCCACAGTCTCTGCACCACCTCTCGATGGTTCCCCTCATGCCTACCCAGTGGAACCGCCCACGCAGCAGGAACTCCAGCTTCTTCCATCCGAAGTGTCCAGCCCCGTCGTGGTATGCTTCCATCACCATGGCTGCGTCTCTCCGTGGCACCACTACTTGCCAGATTAGTTCATGCGTCCGGGAGTTAACCATTCTGCGGCACAACTTCCCCTTGTAAAGGAACAGTCGACTCTTCTCAGCCCACAGTTGCTTAGCTTCCTCCGGAGCGTCTGGGTCAAGGCGAGCCTCTGGCCGAGTCAGCATCTCCTTCACCAGCCGGACGGCAGGGTCACTGTCTTGCGTTTCCTCCCAGTTGTAGTGAGGCAAGGGGTTAAACGTAGCGGCTTGCTTACTCCTTACCCGATGGGAATACTGGATAGTCCCATGACGGTGGAACGCGGGGAGTTCGACTTCTTCCAGTCCCTCTGGATCTTCTCCTACGTCCGGTAGGTTTGGCATCCTGGACAGGGCGTCCGCGTTGGTATTGGAGCGTCCTGCCCGGTATTTGATTGTGAACTCGTAGTTGGACAGACGGGCCATCCATCTCTGCTCTAGGGCACCGAGTCTTGCCGTGTCCAGGTGTGTCAATGGGTTGTTATCCGTGTACACGGTGAACCGGGAAGAAGCGAGGTAGTGCTTAAAGCGTTCGGTGACTGCCCACACCACTGCCAGGAACTCTAGCTTAAATGAGCTGTAATTCTCAGGGTTTCTTTCGGTGGATCGCAGTTTTCGGCTAGCGTAAGCGATTACTCGTTCTTTCCCCTGCTGGATCTGGGACAGTACGGCTCCTAGCCCGATGTTACTTGCGTCGGTGTAGAGGATAAAGGGCTGGCTGTAATCAGGGTACGCCAGGATTTCATCCCCCGTGAGGGCCATCTTCAGCTGGCGGAAGGACTCTTCTTCTAACTTCTCCCATTTGAAGGGCGGCTTCTGGTTCTTGGCCTTCCGGGACTGGCCTATCAGGAGGTCCTGCATAGGAGCTGCCTTTTTGGTGAAACCGGGGATGAATCTGCGGTAATAGCCTACCAACCCGAGGAACTGCCGCACTTCCTTTACACTGGAGGGACTTGGCCATTCCTTAATTGCGGTGATCTTATCAGGGTCGGGAGCCACTCCGTCAGCGCTCACCACGTGTCCCAGGTACTGCACCTTTGGTTTCAAGAGGTGACACTTGGAGGGTTTTACCTTTAAGCCGTAGCTTGCCAGAGCTTCGAACACTTCCGCCAGGTGTTTCAGGTGGTCCTCATAAGTCTTGGAATATACGATGACATCGTCCAGGTACAACAGGACCGTCTCGAAGTTTCTGTGGCCCAGACAGCACTCCATTAATTGTTGGAAGGTTCCCGGTGCGTTGCAGAGTCCGAACGGCATACAGGTAAACTCGCTAAGTCCCATCGGGGTGGTGAATGCGGTCTTCTCCCGGTCCGCCTCTGCTACAGGAACCTGCCAGTACCCGCTAGTGAGATCCAAGGTAGAGAAGAAGTTAGCAGATCTTAAAGCAGCCAAAGACTCCTCTATCCTTGGTAAGGGGTACGCATCCTTGTGTGTGATACGGTTAATTTTCCGGTAATCTACACACATCCTCATGGTGTTGTCTTTCTTTTTGACTAAGACTAGTGGAGCTGCCCAGGGGCTACAGCTATCCCTGATCACCCCAGCCTCCTTCATGTCCCTAAGCATCCCCTTGGCGTGTTGGTAGTGTGCAGGGGGTACGGGTCGATACCTCTCTTTTATAGGAAGATGGTCTCCCGTGGGGATGTGGTGTTCTACCCCCTTGACTCGCCCGAAGTCTAATGGGTGTTTACTAAACACTCTCTCGTACTCTTGAACCACCCGATAGACTCCCTGTTTCTGGTGTGAGGGAGTGGAGTCAGTACCCAAATGTAGTTGCTGACACCAGTCCTCCATTGTTTCCTTAGAGCCGTTACCTTCCTCCGGGGAAGATGGAGGCAAGGGTTCTACGGACTGTATGGAATTTTGATTGATGGTATACAATTTGGCTAGCGTGGCATACCGGGGCAGGTACACTTCCCTCTTCCCGATATTTATTATGCGAACGGGCACCCTCCCATGGCGTACATTGACCACCCCCCGTGCTGTCAAAATGGTGGGCCTACTGTCTGAGTAAACTGGTTCTACCATTGCCTGGTAATCTCTACCTCTCAGACCAATAGCTGCCCGGCACCAAATCATCATTTCACTTTTTGGGGGCATGGCAATAGGGAAAGGGTCACACATTCTTACGCTACCAATCTCACCACCGGAGAGTTCTATCTGTTGCCGTCGCATCAGTGCCCGGATCTCTTTCTGGAGCACTCGCTGCTGGCCGGAGCTGGCGTTCTTGGCAACCTGTTGTAAAAGGAAAATCACCTCTGCAAGACAATTTTCAATTACATTAGTTCCTAGAGTTATCTTTGGGTGACTCTCGTGTTTGTCAATGTCTACAATGATCAGTCCCTGTGCTGCCAGTTCGACTCTACCGATTTTAATGGTCACCTCTTTAAATCCAATCTGTGGCACGGGCTGACCATTGCTGGCGATGATACTCAAGTCGTCGTCAGGGTAGCGGGTGATATCCGAGTCATTCCAGTACTGCTTGAAGAGCACGTACGGGATAGTGGTAACCTGTGACCCGGTGTCCAGTAGGGCACTCATGGGGATGCCATCCAGTACCACGGGCAAGACTGGACGTCCTCCCACATATTTGTCGCGCCAGTTCGATGGGCCTGATGATCTTTTTCCTGGGGTTTGGCCCTCTACCCCAGGTTGTGCCAGTTTAAAGGACAGTACCTTGCCATATGTCCGGGTTGATTGCAGCGGCGGCAGATGGGTTGTCCGTCCTCGTTGTATCGGTCGCTGGGTCTTCCTCTGGCCGGTGGGGTCCTCCTTGGTCGACGCCACGGGATGTCCTCCGGTCCGGATGCCAGCTGGATCTTCCCTGGAGTGGAAACCTGTAAAGACTGCACAGTTTGGGTTAGCGCGGCAACGCTTTTAGCTAGCTCTTGGACCTGATGGTGCAGGTCTGGAGCCGGGTCATTGTTCAAAGCCTGCGCATCAGCTCCCACAGGCCCTGCCGACAAGGGTGCCGCCTCCTGGTGGTAAGTGGTAGTGGGGCGTCTGTGGGTCACAACGCCACCTGGTGCCGGTTCTCGGAGCACCCGGATGGCTCTGTCCTTGAACTGTGCAAATCCCAGATGAGGGTCCTGTAAGGCCATTGCCCGCAACTGGGTTCGGTGGGCATTGCAATATAAACCCTCTATAAATTGTTCAGTCAACAGCCTGTCCTCGTCTCCCACGCCGTCAGGGTCGGTCTGCTTAATGGCTCTCAGGGCCTCTTGTAGGTTCAGGGCATAGTTCCTTATACTCTCATGTGCCCGCTGTTTGCACCCGTAGAATCTAAGCTTGATCTCGGCTGAGGTGCGGGTATCAAAGGTGTCCCTCAGCCGGGTTAGTATCTCTGCGACAGTCCTCCTCCCAGGTGGCCAGGACTTTACCTCCCTTTGGGCTGCCCCGGTTAATTGGGCCACCAGGATGCTCACTTTTTGCTCCTCTGTGAGGGGATACACCTGGAAGAGGCTATCCAGCTTTTCTCTAAAGTCATGCAGGGTATGTGACTCCCCTGAGTACTGGGGTAGCCAGGCTGCCCCCGGGATATAGGGCATGGTGAAAGGCATGACCGCAACAGCGGTGGCGCTGGCGGGGGTTGAAGCGGTGAAGCTCTCCTCCGTATCCGACATCCTTCTCCCCCCTAGTGGACCGTGGCCTACCTTGCGATGATCCTCTTCCGTAGGCCGCGGCTCCGCAGTGGATCGTCAGGGTTGAGGACCTTCCGTCGCGCTCCTGTGACGTCGGCGTCTGCTGGGCTCCTTCCAGGACCTTACGCAACGTCCGGACATGAGGCGGGGCTTCAGTTCTCGCGCGCTTTCGGAGTCCACGCCCCTCTTCTTCCCGCGCGGCGTCTTCAAGATGGCGTCCAACGGCGGGAAAACTCCACGGATGGCGGGAAGAAGGCAGAAGATGGCGCCTGATGGCGGGAAAACTTCGCGGATGGCGGGTAGAAGACAGAAGATGGCGCCGGATGGCGGGAATCTTCACCACTGGTAAGTTTGAACAGTCTTTTTCAGGCACGCAGTACCCGGTGGTTGCGGGCACGAGATCCTGCCGACTACGCCAAAAGTTGACGCACCCCTGGGCCTGTGTCGCGCAGCGTTGCGCACGCGGGAGCTTACCCGGAGCCGGATCTGTTGAGGGTTGTAGTCTCGTGGCGGTGACCCGGTCCGTGCCCAGGGAGTCAGACTAAGTGGCGCTGTATTAGCGGTAGATGTTGGACGACTACGCCACCCGTTGAATGCAGCGAAGGAGCTGCCGCTGCAGGGCAGACCGCTGAGGCCGGTGGTAGGATTGTGCAGCGTGATAGTATCACCCCCAACGGGAGGGGTATGGCCTCAGGGCAGCCGACGTGGATGATGGGGTAGCAGGAATCACTCAGAGACGATGCGGTGTAATTCAGGGTCTTTACTGGTGATAAAGATAGACCCTCCCGGAGTACTGGCTAGCGATCGGGGCCTGGTCAGTCCTTGAGCAGATGGGATCTCCCCTGGCCAGGCGGAGTTGTAGGCCTCCCAAACTGACTGTACTCTTCTGGCTACCTTGCTAGAGGCGGGTATAAGTAGCCCACGTCCCTGAGTGTACCGTGTGGTGCTCACCCGTATGGCCGGTGACTCGGGGCCTTCTAGTGGCGTCCGTTCCACGGCGGCGGTGCTGGTCCCACGCGTGTGACCGTGCCTTCGGGTTTCTTGGCCAGAGGACCTGAAATCCCCTGCCGGGCGGTTTCTGCTGCTGGGTAAAGATTAGTCCCCACAGCCTCGGACTCCGGGTCCGGTGATAGCTTCTCAGTCAGGGCGAGCTCTGCAGCTGCCAGCCCCTGACTCCTTATAGCACTGCTCCCACAGAGCTCCTGATGTTCTTTTCCTATATCTGCTTCTCTTCTCTGTCTCTACTTCTTCTCTACTCACTAACCCTGCCTCAGCCCTAGGTTTATATAGGGGAAGTCCTTCCCCTCCCAGGACTGGGCAGGAGGTGTGGCATGCATAGGATTCCTGACCAAGAGACCTCCCACCTGCTCTCAGACATAACATTGCTGTTACTGTGGAAACCAGACCCCTGGGGTGCCACACATATATGAGTACATAAATCCATATATTAATCAGCCTTTTTGTGTGCAAGCATGGATCAGCTTTGCTTCTTTGAAATTTTTCATTTGTAAGTACTTCCGTGATTTTGTCATTCCACGCTTTAGCTGCTTGCTTTAAACCATATATGCTTTTCTGTAGTTTGCAAACTTTGGATTTCTTTCATCTTTGAATCCAGGAGGTTGTTCCATGTAAATGTAGCGCCCCGAGGGCTCGGCCGCTACAGGGGTATTGCACCTTTACCTGAGGTGTGATATTCCACTCCCGGGTAAGGATGGAGTATGGACCAGGGCTCAGTTAGCTGCATACAGCACACTCACCCCATTTCCGAGGGACAGTTCAACGGTGCTCCCATTAGACAGAAATGCAGGCACGACAGACCATGTCCCTGGCTGGAGTGGGGAGGGGGGAGGAAAACCCAGTGATGTAGGAGCAGAAGGGGACGGTTCCTGAGCGTAGATAGGAGCCCATTGGTTGCTGGTCACCTGGGCTCATGTTCTAGAGGGAAGTATAAAAGGTGGGCACCATCTTAGATCTGGGTTCAGTCGAGTTCAGTTCAGTCAGAGAAGACAGGGAGCAGAGGCTCTGTAGGAGCTCTGCTCAGAGGCAGGCCTAGAGAAAAGGCCAGGGCCTGAGAGAAGAAGGAACAGGAGAGAGAGAGAGCAGAAGGGCTCAGGAACAAGAAGGTGGAAGGGACCCTAAGAACCCATGAGAATACAGGGTGAAGGGTCAGGCAGATTAAGGGTACCGGATCCCAAGTTAGTGGAGGAGAAACTACCCTCAGCCAAAGACCGTAGGTCGTGATCATTTATTGGTGCGACACCTCATCAAACCTGCTAGGAAGGCACCATATAGGACAGCGGGGAATGGGGCCAACGTTTACCCGCGCAGATCCGCGGCAGCTGGACAAAAGTGGGTCACTGGTGAGGCAGGCCAGAGAAAGGACAAAAGGGGGTCCTGAGCCAGACTTCTGAACTGCCTGGGAGTTGACCGAGCCCCACACCTGGTGGTCGCAGCACGGCTCGGACGGTCACTACCTGTACAGAAGTGACCCAGAGCACATGAACTGTGAGTAAAAGACATTGGATTGCAGTACGTTGTCTGTGTACTTTCTCGCTTCTCCAGCACTACCGGTACTGGGATCCCTGCACCATCACTCCCATCATCCATTGCACAACCTTGGGGCTACACTCTTCCCGTGGGGAGTTTAACAACCTCAGCTGCGTACACCATCAGCCTCAGGGGATTACCTTGCAGCGGCGGTTCATAATAACCGCAATCCACGGGTGGCGTAGTCGGACAACATGAACAGCACCTAGCAGACTACCATTGGTCTGACCACCCTGAGCCACGGAACCGGGTTGCCACCACTACCCCCATCGTCTCCTGTTGCCCGGAACCGAGTACCCCACGGCCCAGGGGGCGAGTCATAAATGTCTTCTGTTAAATCTCCATTCAGAAAAGCTGTCTTTACATCCAGATGTCTCAGTTCCATCTGTTTCATTGCTGCAACTGTAAGTAAAGTTCTTATTGTAGTGTGTTTGACAACTGGAGCAAATGTCTCATCATAGTCTTCTCCATATTTTTGAAAATACCCTTTAGCTACGAGTCTTGCTCGGTATCTTTCAGCTGTGCCATCTGTTTGGTATTTTACTTTAAAAATCCATTTACATCCTATGGCTTTTATTCCTTCTGGTAAATCTGTTAGTGTCCATGTATTTGAATTTTGTATTTCTGTTGCTTCTATTCATTTATTAGCTTCTTCTTCAGGAAGTTTAGATATGTCTTCCCAAGAGGTAGGCTCATAGATTTTTCTTATGCTTGTCTTGTATGAGAGACGTTTTGGTGGTTTTCCTTTGTTCTCTCTTATTGAACGTCTTGGTTCTGTGTCTGTTTGTAGTTGTGATTCTTCACTTTCAGTATTTTGTTCTTCATTGATTTCTACTTATTTCTCATCAGATATTTCTTCAGTTATGTCACTATTGTTTTTCTCATTTTTTGTTTCAACTGAAATCATAATGTCTTCATTTAAATCTTCAATGAATGTCACACTGTTACTCACCGTAACTCTGTCTGTTTTGGGATCTAGGATTCTATATCCTTTGCAATTTTCACTATATCCAACGAATATTCCTTCCATGGATCTGTTTTGAAGTTTGGAACGTTTTTCTGTTGGAATGAATATAAAAATTTTACATCCGAAAACTTTTAAATGATTGACACTTAGTTTCATACCCTGCCACAGTTCATATGGAGTTTTCGTCAGTTTTCTGGAAAAAAAGTCGGTTATGTAGATATGTAGCTGTCATTGCTGCCTCACCCCAATATTTCTCTGGTAGTTTGGAATCCGTCAGCATACATCTTATCATTTCTGTTCTGTTTTTCCTTTCTGCTACTCCATTTTGTTCAGGTGTGTATGGAACAGTTTTCTGGTGTTCTATTCCATTTTGTCTTAAGTAGTCTTCTATTCTGTGACCTGTAAATTCACCTCCATTATCACTTCTGATGACAATTGGCTTCCTTTGAAATTTGTTACTTGATCTTGTTACATAGTCTACAAGTTTATCAAAAACTTCACTTTTGTATTTAATTAAGTATGTGACTGTGTATCTTGAGTAGTCGTCTATAAAAGTCAACATGTATCTATTGCCTCCTGATGTAGTCACTTTCATGGGTCCACATACGACACTATGCACCAAATCAAGTGGTCTTTCGCTTTTCATCTCACTTTCTTTTGGAATAGATATCCTTGTGGCATTGGATTTTATACAACATTCACATCTTACAGTAATTGAGCAATCTGATATCTTTAAATCTTTTGTCAATTCTTTTCTCTGTAGTTCCCTTATACTGTCAGGGTGTCTATGTCCTAGACGTCTATGCCACATGTGAATACAGTTTTTGTGATCATGTGTACATACCTTCATCTGTTCCTTTGGTGTGTTAAAATGATATAATTGTTCATCTGCCTTGACTTTGGTTATCACCTTGTTTCCTGCAATAATTGCACACTCATTGTCTTTGAATTTTACTGTAAGTCCTTTTGCTGTTAAACGTTTCACAGATAATAATCCGCCTTCCAATTTTGGAACATACAACACATCCTGTACAAGTATCTTTGAATCTTGTCCGAACTTGTTTGAACAATTTAGCATACCTTGTCCGATACCTTCTGCGGTTATTTTGCTTCCATCTGCAAGATAAATGGCTTCTTTCTTATCTAAATCAAGATCAGCAAAGAAATTCTTGTCAGTTGTCATATGACTCGTTGCTCCTGAATCAATAAACCAACCAAGTGATGATTTCTTGTCTGTTACTTTAAATGTGCCATTCCAATTATTCTCACATGAATCGGAAATTGTGTTTTTTACTTTCTGTGTATGCTTTTTATGTTGTAATTTTTGTTGTTCTGCTTTCCATATGGTACAGTCTTTCTTTAAATGACCTTTTTTCTTACATCTGAAGCATTCTCTTGTCTCTTTATTATAGTTTTTTTTTTTAAATTCTGTAGCTTTAAGAGCGTTTTCACTGTCCTTTTCAGTAGAAGAATCATTTCTTTGTTTTTTTCTTCTCTGATATTCATCTATTAGTCTTGTTTTCACAAAATCTAATGTAATGTCAGTTTCTGGTCTCGTCTCAAGGGCATTTATCAAGGCTGTATACGAATCTCGTAAACTGCACAATAATATAGCTGCTACATGACTTTCTTTAATGTCTTCACCAATAGATCTTAGCTGTGATATCACTTCCATAATTGAGAATATGTGCTTCTGCATGTCGTCATTTGCACTCAATCTCATACTGTAAAGCTTTCTTAATAAAAATAACTTGTGATTCAAGCTAGGTCTTTCATACAGTTTTCTTAATGCTTCCCACATTCCTTTCGCTGTTTCTTCATTTTTTATATGTATTAACTGAGCATCATCCACTAATAAGCTAATGGTGGCTCTTGCTTGTCTATTCTTCTTATCTCATGTCTGATTATCTTGATCTGGTCTTTCTGTAACAATTAATTCCCATAAATCATCCTTAGATAACAACATCTCTACTTTGAATTTCCATAACTGATAATTTTCACTATTCAGTTTAGCTACTGTGAATTTCAGTTCTGTGTTACTCATCATCTTTATATAGTCTTACTTGTTTAGAGAGTTGTACTGAAGATATTTTCCTGTTTTTTCTTGCTGATAGTTCCTGTATGTCCTGCCTGTGTTGAATTCTCTGTAATTATATCCAGCTCCTGGGATCATGATTTCCTTTGTCACTCTGTATCTGGATTTATTTCCTTCTGTTTGCAGAGCTTATCTGTGTGCTCCATTATCTGGGGTTATAAACCGGGATCTTGCTGCCTGGGCTTGTAGTGCGGGCCTGTAGTGTCTGGGCCCATAACCTGTCGCAGAGTGCATCTTCTTGCAGTCACCACTGTACTTACGAGAGCTTCAATCAGCAAGATATCTTGAGTAAACAGTATTTACTTCATACTGGATAAACATGAGATACAATTCAGTGTCACACAGTCCGTGTGCTGCTGATGTGGCACCCCAGAGGGTCTGGTTGCCACAGTGGTATCAATACCATGTCTGGGAGCAAAACAGGGGTTTCCTGGTCAGGAACACATTACATGCAACACCTCCTGCTCCAGGCCAGAAAAGGGGAGGATCCTGCCCTATATAACTGGATCTGGAGGCGGGGTTAGGGAGTTCAGTCAGTGTCAAGGAGTGAGTTAGGACACGAAGTAGCAAGGAGCTGAGGACTGGAGCTGGCAGAGCTCGTCCTGGCCAGAGTACATACAGAGGGCCGGACACCGGAGTCTGAGGCTGTGGGACCCTTCAGGCCCAGCAGCAGATACCGCAGGGCAGGGGATTTCAGGTCTCCTGGCCCAACAGAAGCCCGGAGGCTCAGCCACATGAAAGGATCAGTACCGCCACAGAGGAGCGAGGAATACACGGGATCCGAGTCGCCAGCCATACGGGTGAGCACAGCACGTCACACTCAGGGACGTGGGCTACAACACGACTATAAAAGGGATAGCCAAAAGAGTACAGTCAGAACGGCAGGCCTACAACTCCACCTGGCCAGGGGAATTCTAGGATTGCTCCCAGACTGACCAGGCCCTCATCCCTAGCAAGTACTCCCATTGGGGCCTATATAATTGCCACCAGTAAAAACCCTGGGACTGCACTGCAAAGGCTCTGTGTTATCGTTACTGATCCAGGCACTATCACCACCATCATCCCTACACGCTGCCCTGAAGCTCCACTCTTCCTGTGGGGAGTTACATCACCTTGCTGCACATACCATCAGCTTCAGTGGACTGCTCCGCAGCGGCGGTTCCCAATAACCGCATTCCACAGGTGGCGTAGTCGGACTATACATAAACGACCCTGGTTTGACCGCCCTGGGTCACGGACCGGGTCACCGCCACGGTGACTACAACCCCCAACATCTACAAGGCCCGGCTCCGGGTATCCCCACGGCCCAGGGGGCGCGTCACTGACATAGCACATTCAGGAAAGAAAAAAAACACAGGAAGTAGAAAACAACCAACAATTGAGAGCTTCTCTCCCCACATTACAGCAAGCATATAACTTTACACACTATCGCCATCTGCTGTCTGGTTAGTATAAAGTCCTCCTTTCACTTATAATAAGTCCTAATCTGTTGCATATGCCAACAATATGTTCTCATTATACCAGTAAATACAATTATGTCTGTTAATATGGCCGGAGAATTTGAAACAAGCTTCATCACTCCACATAATGTTATCTAAAATTACTGGATGTTCTTCAAGTTCGTTAAGCATAATCTCACTAAATTGCAGCCGCCTGTCTGGATCATCCTCCAATAAACCATGAATTAGACGTGGATAAGCTTTCCACCCAATAGATTTCAGGATTCACATGATAGCAGCTCGTGAAATTCCCAATTCCAAAGAGGCTCTTCTGGTGGACTTTTTTGGACTCTGAACAAATGTTTCAGCCACGGTGACTACAACCCCCAGCATCTACAAGGCCCCGCTCCGGGTATCCCCACGGCCCAGGAGTCACGTCAACTTTGGCGTAGTCGGCAGGATTTCATGCCCGCTACCACTTTGTACTGCGCGCCTTCACAGGCTGTGTCGCATACCGTATTGAAGATTTCCCGCCATCTGTCGCCGTTTTCCCGCCATTGTCCGCCATTTTCGGTTCGCCGCACGGGAAGAAGAGGGGCGTGACTGCTGAAGTCCAAAGCCTCGCCCCACGCACTGACGCAGAGCCAGGTCCTGGAAGGAGCCACAGCGTACGCTGACGTCAGACGCGTGCGACGCCAGGTCCTCGACGGAGACCATTGCCTGCGGAACTGCGGCCTACGGAAGAAAAGAGAAAGAAGGTAGGGGGGAGGAAGACGCCCGATATGGAGGGAACTTCAGCCACCGGCGCGGCCGCTGCTGCGGTAATGCCATTCACCATGCCTTATATACCGGGGGCAGCGTGGTTGCCCCAGTACTCAGGAGAGTTGCACACCCTGAGTGACTTCAAGGAGAGGCTCAGCAGTTTATTTAAAGTATATCCCCTGTCCGAGGAGCAGAAAGTGAGCATTCTTATAGGCCAGTTAATTGGTGCAGCCCAGAGAGAAGTGAAGTCCTGGTCAACCAGGGAAAAAGGGACTGTAAAAGAGATACTGGCAAGCCTAAAGGACCCTTTTGACACCCGTACTACAGCAGAGATAAAGATGAAGTTTTATGGGTGCAAACAACGGGCACAGGACAGTGTACGGGACTATGCTTTAAACCTGCAGGAGGCGCTGAGGGCCATCAAACAGGTAGACCCTGACAGTGTGCATGATGAAAACAGACTGTTAACTGAACAATTTATTGAGGGTTTACTGTCCAGCGCCCACCGAACCCAGCTGCGCATAATGGCTATGCAAAACCCTGACTTGGACTTTGCTCAGTTTAAGGACAGGGCCATCCGGGTGCTGCGAGAACCGGCACCAGGTGGCGCTATATCTCACCGCCGCCCAGCTATCACCTACCACCAGGAGGTGGCACCCTTTTCCCCGGAGCCTGTAGCAGCTGATGCACAGACTCTGGACAATGCCCCGTCTACAGACCTGCACCATCAGGTCCAAGAGTTAACTAAAAGTGTAGCTGCGCTAACCAAAACTGTGCAGTCCTTGCAGGTGTCTCCCAAAGGAAAGATCCAGCTGGCTTCCAGTCCGGAGGACGTCCCGTGGCGCCGACAGAAGAGGATTCCACCATCCAGAGGGAGGAACAGCGACCGCTACGACCAGGACGGACAACCCATCTGCCGCCGCTGCAACCAGCCAGGACATTATGCAAGGTACTGTCATTTAAACGAGCAAAACCTGGGGCAGAGGGCCAACCCCCAGGCGTAAGACCACCAGGCCCATCAAGCTGGTGAGACAAATATGTGGGAGGACGACCGGTCCTACCTGTCGTGCTGGACGGCTTTCCAATGAGCACGTTGCTGGACACTGGATCCCAGGTGACCACCATCCCCTACATTCTTTTCAAACGGTACTGGACTGACTCTGACATCACCCGCCGTCCAGATGAAAATTTGAGCATTGATGCCAGCAATGGTCAACTCGTACCTCAGGTGGGGTTCAAAGAAGTGACCATAAAGGTTGGCAAAGTCGAAATGCCAGCACAAGGACTGACTACTGTCGACATTGACTGCCGAGAAAGTCATCCCATGATAACCTTAGGCGCTAATGTCATTGAGAATTGTCTTGCAGAAATAATTGTCTTGTTACAGCAGGTTGCGGAGACCGCCAGTTCCAGCCAGCAGCGGGTTCTACTCTGACAGTAGGCCCACCATTTTGACAGCCAGGGGGGTGGTTGATGTCCGCCATGGGAGAGTGCCAGTCCGCATCCTGAACATTGGGGAAAAAGAAGTCCATTTGCCCCAGTATGCCACCCTAGCCAAGCTATTCACCGTCAATCAAAATTCCATAAAGACAGTGGAACCCTTACCTCCATCCAAACAGGCGGAGGATAATGGCTCCAAGGGACAGATGGAGGACAGGTGTCAGAAGCTGCATGTGGGCACTGACTCCACCCCTCCACATCAAAAACAAGGAGTATACCGGTTGGTCCAGGAGTATGAGAGGGTCTTCAGTAAACACCCACTTGACTTCGGGCAAGTAAAGGGGGTTCAACACCATATCCCCATGGGAGATCATCCACCCATTAAAGAAACCATAGAATCATAGAATCATAGAATGGTAGAGTTGGAAGGAACCTCCTGGGTCATCTGGTCCAACCCCCTGCTCAAAGCAGGATTCACTAGATCATCTCAGACAGATGTCTGTCCAGCCTCTGTTTGAAGACGTCCATTGAAGGGGAACTCACCACCTCTCGTGGCAGCCTGTTCCACTCATTAATCACCCTAACTGTCAAAAAGTTTTTTCTAATATCTAATCTGTGTCTCCTCCCATTTAGTTTCATCCCATTGCTTCTAGTCTTTCCTTGTGCAAATGAGAATAAAGATGATCCTTCTACAATGTGACAGCCCTTGACATATTTGTAGACAGCTATTAAGTCTCCTCTCAGTCTTCTTTTTTGCAAGCTAAACATTCCCAAATCCTGCAACCGTTTCTCATAGGACATGGTTTGCAGACCAGTCACCATTCTGGTCGCTCTTCTCTGAACTTGCTCCAGTTTGTCTATGTCTTTTTTAAAATGTGGTGCCCAAAACTGTACACAGTATTCCAGATGAGGTCTGACCAAAGAGGAGTAAAGACCGATAATGACTTCACGTGATCTAGACTGTATGCTTCTGTTAATACATCCCAGAATTGTATTTGCCTTTTTTGCTGCTGCATCACACTGTTGACTCATGTTCAGTCTATGATCTATTAGTATACCTAAGTCTTTTTCACATGTACTGTTGCTTAGCTCTATTCCTCCCATTCTGTATATGCTTTTTTCATTTTTATTGCCCAGATGTAGTACTTTGCATTTTTCCCTGTTAAAAACCATTCTGTTGGTTGCTGCCCACTGCTCCAGTTTATTTAGGTCTTTTTGAATCCTCTCTCTCTCTTCTCTAGTATTAGCTATCCCTCCTAGCTTTGTGTCATCAGCAAATTTAATCAGTTTACCCTCAATTCCTTCATCTAAATCATTGATAAAGATGTTGAACAATACAGGTCCCAGGACGGAGCCCTGTGGTACCCCACTTGAGACATTCATCCAGCTGGATGTGAAGCCATTTACAACCACCCTTTGAGTCCGATCACTAAGACAGTTATGAATCCACCTAACAGTTGCCTGGTCCATTGCATACTTGGTCATTTTTTCAATAAGGATGGTGTGAGATACTTTGTCAAATGCTTTGCTGAAGTCAAGATATACTATATCTACAGCATTTCCCTGATCCACCCAGTCAGTGATTCTGTCATAGAAGGAAATTAAGTTAGTCTGACATGACTTGTTAGTTACAAACCCATGCTGACTCTGGTTAATCACTTCATTCTTATCCATGTACTTACATACATGTTGTTTAATAATTTGTTCAAAGATCTTTCCTGGTATAGAAGTCAGACTCACCGGCCTATAGTTCCCTGGGTCCACCTTCTTCCCCTTTTTGAAGATAGGAACAACATTTGCTCTTCTCCAGTCTTCTGGGACTTCTCCTGTTCTCCAAGAATTTTCAAAGATTATGGAGAGTGGTTCTAAAATTTCTTCTACGATCTCCTTCAGTACTCTGGGGTGTAATTCATCTGGACCTGGAGACTTGAACTCATTTATGTTAGCTAAATATTCCCTCACAATCTTTCTGTTTACAGATAACTTGGATTCCTCTATTCCTTTAAAAGGACAGTGAAGATCAGTTGATGTTACATTTTCTTTCTGAGAGAAAACAGATGCAAAATAGGAATTAAAAAGTTCGGCCTTCTCAACATCCTCTCTTACCATTTCTCCATTTTCATCCTGTAAAAATCCTATAGCATCTTTGACTTTTCTTTTACTTTTGACATACCCCCAAAATCCTTTTTTATTGCTTTTGACATCTCTTGCAAGCCTTAATTCATTGTCAGCTTTAGCTAACCTGATACGTGCCCTACAGGATCTGCAGACTGCATTATAATCTTCTTTAGATATGCCTCCCTCTTTCCATTTAATAAACATTTCTTTCTTTCTTTTTAGCATGTGTTTAAGTTCTGTGTTCATCCATCCTGGTTTCCTTAAATGCTTCCCATTCTTCCTACTTTTCGGGATTGTTAACGATTGTGCTTTGAGAATCTCATTTTTAAAAATTTCCCATCCTTCCTGGACATTTTTGTCCTTAAGGACATCCAGCCATTGGATCCCTCCTATTCTCTTTCTGAGTCTCTTAAAATCTGCCTTTCTAAAATCTAACCTTGAAGTTTGAGTCTTCACATGTCTTCCTCCTCTAGTTATCCAAAATTCTATAATAGCATGATCGCTGCCTCCTAGGGTCCCAGCCACCTTTACCTCCTCAACCATTTCCTCCCTGTTTATAAGGATTAGATCCAAAGTAGCAGATCCCCTGTACCGCCAGCACACTACCAAAATGCCAAAGGGATGTTACGAGAGATGAAGGAGGCTGGGGTAATAAGAGACAGTTGTAGCCCCTGGGCAGCTCCATTAGTTCTTGTAAAAAAAAAGGATGGCACAATGAGAATGTGTGTAGACTACAGGCAAATTAACCGCATAACTCATAAAGATGCATATATGCTTCCCAGGATAGTGAAGTCACTAGCTGCATTAAAATCTGCTAATTATTTCTCTACTTTGGATCTTACTAGTGGGTATTGGTAGGTTCCTGTAGCGGAGGCGGATAAGGAAAAGACCGCATTCACCACCCCGATGGGCCTCAGCGAGTTCAACTGCATGCCATTCGGGCTCTGCAACGCCCCAGGAACCTTCCAGCGGTTGATGGAATGCTGTCTAGGACATAAGAATTTCGAGACAGTCCTCCTGTACCTGGATGACATCATAGTATACTCCAAGACATATGAGGATCATCTGGAGCACCAGGCGGAAGTGTTTGAAGCCCTGGCTGGCTTTGGCCTGAAGGTGAAGCCATCAAAGTGCCACCTGCTGAAGCCCAAAGTACAGTACTTAGGACATGTGGTAAGCGCTGAAGGTGTAGCACCAGACCCCGACAAGATCACCGTAATCAAGGACTGGCCGAGACCTTCCACCATCAAAGAAGTGCGGCAGTTCCTCGGGTTGGTAGGCTACTACCGAAGGTTTATACCAGGCTTCACCAAGATGGCAGCACCTATGCAGGACCTCCTGATAGGCCAGTCCAGAAAGGCCAAGAACCAGAAGCCACCATTCAAATGGGACAAGCTGGAAGATGAGTCCTTCACCAGGTTGAAGATGGCCCTAACAGGAGACGAGGTCCTGGCCTACCCTGATTATGGACAACCCTTCATCCTTCACACGGACGCGAGCAACGTGGGACTAGGGGCGGTGCTGTCCCAGATCCAGCAAGGCAGAGAAAGGGTAATAGCCTACGCCAGCAGGAAGCTCCGGCCCACAGAAAGAAACCCAGAAAACTACAGCTCCTTCAAGTTGGAGTTCCTTGCCATCGTCTGCGCCATGACAGAGCGCTTCAAGCATTATCTCGCCTCCTCCAAATTCACCGTCTTCACGGATAATTACCCACTGACACACCTGGACACTGCAAAACTTGGTGCCCTGGAACAAAGATGGATGGCCCGACTGTCTAATTACGAATTCACCATCAAGTACCGGGCTGGGCACAAGAATGCAAACGCAGATGCGCTGTCCAGGATGCCTAACTTGCCAGACGGGGGAGAAGACCCAGAGGAGCTGGAAGAGATAGAAATCCCCGCGTTCCACCGCTATGGGATAAAGCAGTGCTCACATTGTGTGAAGAACAGGTGCTCTGCCAACAGAGAAGCCACGTTCAATCTGTAGCGCCCCGAAGGTTCGGTTGCTACAGGGGTATTGCTCCTCAACCAGAGGTGTGATATTCCACTCCCAGGTAAGGATGGAGTATGGACCAGGGCTCAGTTAGCTGCATATACCACACACACCCCATTTCCGGGGGACAACTCTACGGTGCTCCCATATATATATATATGCAGGCACAACTGACTATGTCCCTGGCTGGAGTGGGGAGGGGGGAGGAAAACCCAGTGGTGTAGGAGCAGATAGGGGTTGGGTTCTGAGCATAGGTAGGAGCTCATTGGGTGCTGGTCACCTGAGCTCACACACAGAGGAGGAGGTATAAAAGGTGGGCACCATCTTAGTTCTGAGAGAAGTTCAGTGGAGAAGTGACAGGGAGCAGAGGCTCTGTAGGAGCTCTGCTCAGAGGCAGGCCTAGAGAAAAGGCTGGGGCCAGAGAGGAGGAAGGAAGGAGAAGTAGGCCTAGAGAAGAGGCTGAGGGAAGGGGAGAAGAAGGAACAAGAAAGAAGGAGAAGAGACAGAGAAGTAGAAAGGCTCAGAAACAAGAAGGCAGAAGGGACCCTAAGAACCCACGAGATATCGGGTGAAGGGTCAGGCAGAATAAGGGTACCGGATCCCAAATTGGTGGAGGTAAATCATCCCTCAGCCAAGAACCGGAGGTCGTGATCATTTATTGGTTCGACCCCCCGCGAAACCTGCTAGGAAGGCACCATATAGGATAGAGGGAAACGGGGCCCACGTTTGCCCGCATAGGTCCGCGGCAGCTGGACAGAAGTTTGGTCACTGGTGAGGCATGAGCCAGAGAGAGGACAGAAGGGAGTCCTGTGCCATACTCCTGAATTGCCTGAGGGTTGACCGAGCCCCTCACCTGGTGGACGCAGCACGGCTGGGGCAGTTATTACCAGTACAGAAGTGGCTTGGAGTATACGAACTGTGAGTAAAAGACCCTGGACTGCAACACGTTGTCGTTGTGTTTCTTACCGCGCCAGCACTAACGGTACTGGGACGCCCTGCACCACAACCCCCACCATCTACGCTCACTGCCCTGAGGCTACACTCCTCCCGTGGGGAGTTATACTATTCTCTGCTGCACCCACAACACCAGCCTCAGCGGTCTGCCCTGCAGCGGCGGTTCACTCTGACCGCAATCCACGGGTGGCGTAGTAGGACATTCATAACTATACAAATAGACTGCCACAGCATTTGGTCTGACCACCCTGAGCCACGGGATCGGGTCGCCACTACTACCCCCATCATTGCGCAGAAGCCCGGTTCCGAGTGCCCCAAGGCCCAGGGGGCGAGTCAAATCCATTGCCCCACCATGGATGGGCAGAAACACAAGACATTGACCCGGCTGTTCGCCTAGTCAAAGAGTTGCTGACACAAGCTGACTCATTCCCTGATTCAGGTGCTCCAGAAGAAACCAAATAGCTGTGGAAAGAAAAGGGCAAGCTGTTCATCTATGAAGGGAAGCTGTGTCGAAGAACTGTCAACTCCCGGACGCATGAGCTGGTCTGGCAGGTGGTAGTCCCGAGGCATGATGCGTCTATGGTCTTTGAAGCGTACCACGATGGAGCAGGACACTTCGGATGGAAGAAGCTGAAAGTCCTGCTACGTGAACGGTTCTATTGGGTTGGCATGAGGAAAGCAGTCGAGAGGTGGTGTCGAGAATGCGGACAATGCAACCTGAGAAGAAAAGACCGTGACAGCCAGAGGGCTCCCCTGCAGCCCATCATCACCAAGCAGCCACTCGAACTGGTAGCCTTGGACCATGTGAAGCTATCCCCGAGCAGGTCAGGCTATGTCTACGCTCTCACCATCGTAGACCATTACTCCCGGTTCCTGGTAGTAGTGCCAGTCAAGGACCAAAAGGCTCAGACAGCAGCCAGAGCTTTCCAACAGCACTTCTGCCGCCCGCATGGTTACCCAGAACGTGTGCTAACTGACCAAGGTCCGTATTCCAGGAGTTCTGCATGGCTGCATGAAGATCAGGACAATGCCTTATCACCCCCAGACCAACGGGATGTGTGAAAAGATGAACCAGGTGGTGATAGACCTACTGAAGATATTGCCCCTGGAGGAACGTAGTCTGTGGCCAGAAAAGTTGCCAGACCTGGTGGACCTCTACAATCATATCCCAGTGAATTCCACCAACTGCACACCTGCTTACCTGATGAGAGCAAGACCTGGTAAGCTGCCCATCGATCTGGATATGGGAGTTCTGACACCAGAGGATGCCTCACTCGATGCAGATTGGGACACTGAGCGGCAACAGCAATACCGTAAGGTACAGGAAAGTGTTGAAAGAAGTCTGTCCCAAGCAAGAGAAAGGCAAGAGAAGACTTACAATCAACATGCACCTGCTGCCCCCTTGTCACCAGAAGAGCAAGTCCTAAAGAGGAAGAGGCGACTCCACAAGTTGGATGACCAGTGGGAAAAAGAGTCGTACACCGTTCTACCCTCAAACCATGATAACACCAAGGTGTGCCTCATAAGTAAGGATGGAGGTGAGACAACAGCAACAGTTTCCAGAGACCACCTGAAGAAATGTCCCGAGCAGCTACAACATGCTGAAGAAGGCCAAGATATCCCTCAACCCGCAGAGGAAGTGGAAGAAATGGTCAGCACAGTACTCGGAGAATTTCCCGGGTCGTGGACACAAGTAAATAATGCAATAGTTGTGCCAGTCCTTACATTTCTCCAACCAGCCCCTCAAGAAGCTGTAGAAGTCCCAGTAGAGTTGGAAGAACCATTGGCCCCGGAGACAGAAGATTCCTCATCAGCAGACCAGGAGAATCTACCCTCTGCTAGTAGCGAGCCTGTCGTACCCACGGTAAGCCAAAGGATCCATAGGAAGCTGCCCAACCTACCTGAGACACCTCTAAACACCTGTAGTGAGGTGAACATCGAGCCCACCACACCAGGGGTAAATACAGGGGACCAAGGTAGAACACAGACAGACAGTGTGTTACGTAGGTCTACCAGAATCAGCAGAGGTCAGATCCCTGCTCGTTGGAGAATTTAAAATGTAACTATAACTGTATTATTGCAAATGTTTTATGTGTGTACTAAATATGTTTTTCCAGTTTCCCTACAGGGTCCAAAAAGACTTTCAGGTTATGGACAATGGATAACCAAAAACTTTGCCTGTAAATAGTTGCACCTGGAAAGTGCCCCTTATGTGCCAGACCACAGAACAAAAACCCGTGGAGGTGGTTGAAGACGTGGTCCAACATCCGGATCATCAATGCCCTCCTGTAGCCACCCCAGGGCCTCCGTGGAGGGTTTGGGACGGGTCCCTCAAGCTACATCTTCACCTGTTTACGGATGATACCGTGACCTATAAAGACTGTAAAGTTTGTAATATTCTAATGTACCTTGTATTTACTATTGTATTTGTTACCTATTATTTTTGCAAAATATGTTCAGTCCCGGAGTACTGAAATTTACTAGGGGGGAATGTGGCACCCCAGAGGGTCTGGTTGCCACAGTGGTAGTAATACCATGTCTGGGAGCAAAACAGGGGTTTCCTGGTCAGGAACACATTACATGCAACACCTCCTGCTCCAGGCCAGAAAAGGGGAGGATCCTGCCCTATATAACTGGATCTGGAGGCGGGGTTAGGAAGTTCAGTCAGTGTCAAGGAGTGAGTTAAGACACGAAGGAGCAAGGTGCTGAGGACTGGAGCTGGCAGAGCTCGTCCTGGCCAGAGTACATACAGAGGGCCGGACACCGGAGTCCGAGGCTGTGGGACCCTTCAGATCCAGCAGCAGATACCGCAGGGCAGGGGATTTCAGGTCTCCTGGCCCAACAGAAGCCCGGAGGCTCAGCCACACGAAAGGACCAGTACCGTCACAGAGGAGCGAGGAATACACGGGATCCGAGTCGCCAGCCATACGGGTGAGCACAGCACGTCACACTCAGGGACGTGGGCTACAACACGACTATAAAAGGGATAGCCAAAAGAGTACAGTCAGAACGGCAGGCCTACAGCTCCACCTGGCCAGGGGAATTCTAGGATTGCTCCCAGACTGACCAGGCCCTCATCCCTAGCAAGTACTCCCGTTGGGGCCTATATAATTGCCACCAGTAAAAACCCTGGGACTGCACTGCAAAGGCTCTGTGTTATCATTACTGATCCAGGCACTATCACCACCATCATCCCTACACGCTGCCCTGAAGCTCCACTCTTCCTGTGGGGAGTTACATCACCTTGCTGCACATACCATCAGCTTCAGCGGACTGCTCCGCAGCGGCGGTTCCCAATAACCGCATTCCACAGGTGGCGTAGTCGGACTATATGTAACATACCTGGCGGCGTTCTTGCATAGGGCACCATCTCCCACTATGCAAGATCGCAAACTTGATCATCAGTCCAGTCTGCTAGCCTGGCTTCTTTCCATGCTGTCTGTTTGTCTCTGTTCTGACTTCTTAAGGCGGTGGCCCGGTTACTTCTTTATTCTTGTAGCTGCTTTGGGCACATCCCTAATGCATCCTCAGCCTATTGCTGTCTGTCACTGAATATTTAAACCAGTTTCACCTAGAAGCTGATGCCTGAGCAACTTTATCATTCAGTGTGCTTCTAGACTCTGAATGTGCCAGGTCCTGTTTTGTTTCTCCTGCCTGTCTGCCTTCCTGGAGGCTGTATTTCCAGTCCTGTCTGAACACGCTCCTAGCCTGTTCGTCCCGCCTTCTAGGGGCCGCATACCTAGATCTGTTATCTGTGTTTCTTGCCTGTCCGTCTGCCTTCCTGGAGGCTGTATTTCCAGGCCAGTCTGAACATGCTCCTAGCCTGTTCGTTTCTGCCTCTGGGGGCCATATACCCAGGCTCGTTCCTGTATTTCACTGCAGTAACAGTTCCTGTCTGAACTGTCTCCTAACCTGTTACTTGTTTTGTTTCTATGTCCGTTTCCTCCCTTTTGCTGCAGTGTCTGAACCAGCTCTTGGCTATACCTAGGCTCGTTCCTGTATTTCATTGCAGTACAGTTCCTGTCTGAACTGTCTCCTAACCTGTTACCTGTTTTGTTTCTATGTCCGTTTCCTCCCTTTTGCTGCAGTGTCTGAACCAGCTCTTGGCTATACCTAGGCTCATTCCTGTATTTTGTTGCAGTACAGTTCCTGTCTGAACTGTTTCCTAACCTGTTACCTGTTTGGTCCCTATGTCCGTTTCCTCCCTTTTGCTGCAGTGTCTGAATGAGCACTTGGCTTTACCTAGGCTCGTTCCTGTATTTCGCTGCAGTAACAGTTCCTGTCTGAACTGTCTCCTAGCCTGTTGCTTGCTTTGTTTCTGTGTCCCTTTCCTACCTTTTGCTGCAGTGTCTGAACCAGCTCTTGGCTATACCTAGGCTCGTTCCTGTATTTCGTTGCAGTACAGTTCCTGTCTGAACTGTCTCTTAACCTGTTACCTGTTTTGTTTCTTTGTCCGTTTCCTCTCTTTTTCTGTAGAGTCTGAACCTGCACCTACTCCTACTCGTTGTCGCTGTACTTCTGTTTGTGAGTTTGGAGTCCACTCGCTACTTCTTTGCTAGTACCTTGTGTGTATCTGGTTCTGCCTTTCCCTTCCAGTCTGTTCCATGTAAACAGAGCCCTGTCCCCTCTGCTCTGTCTTTGCTCACCGCTTTGGCGGTTTATCTCTGCTCTGTCTTACTTACCGCTCTGGCGGTTTCTGCCCTCTCTGCTCTGCTTTGTCTACCGCACTTGCGGTTTCGCTCTGCTCAGCCTTGTAAAACCGCGCCTGCGGTTTCGCTCTGCTCAGCCTTGTCCACCGCATCTGCGGTTTCGCTCTGCTCAGCCTTGTCCACCGCATCTGCGGTTTCGCTCTGCTCAGCCTTGTCCACTGCATCTGTGGTTTCGCTCTGCTCAGCCTTGTCCACCGCATCTGCAGTTTCGCTCTGCCTTGTCCACTGCATCTGCGGTTTCGCTCTGCTCTGCCTTGTCCACCGCATCTGCAGTTTCGCTCTGCTCTGCCTTGTCCACCGCACTTGCGGTTTCGTTCTGCTCTGCCTTGTCCACCGCACTTGCGGTTTCGCTCTGTTCTGCCTTGTCCACCGCATCTGCGGTTTCGCTCTGCTCAGCCTTGTCCACCGCATCTGCGGTTTCGCTCTGCTCTGCCTTGTCCACCGCGCCTGCGGTTTCGCTCTGCTCAGCCTTGTCCACCGCATCTGCGGTTTCGCTCTGCTCAGCCCTGTCCACCGCATCTGCGGTTTCGCTCTGCTCAGCCTTGTCCACTGCATCTGCGGTTTCGCTCTGCTCAGCCTTGTCCACCGCATCTGCGGTTTCGCTCTGCCTTGTCTACTGCATCTGCGGTTTTGCTCTGCTCTGCCTTGTCCACCGCACTTGTGGTTTCGCTCTGCTCAGCCTTGTCCACCGCATCTACGGTTTCGCTTTGCTCTGCCTTGTCCACTGCATCTGCGGTTTCGCTCTGCTCAGCCTTGTCCACCGCATCTGCGGTTTCGCTCTGCTCAGCATTGTCCACCGCATCTGCGGTTTCACTCTGCTCAGCCTTGTCCACCGCATCTGCGGTTTCGCTCTGCTCTGCCTTGTCCACCACATCTGCGGTTTCGCTCTGCTCAGCCCTGTCCACCGCACCTGCGGTTTCGCTCTGCTCAGCCCTGTCCACTGCACCTGCAGTTTCGCTCTGCTCAGCCCTGTCCACCGCACTTGCGGTTTCACTCTGCCCAGCCTTGTCCACCGCGCCTGCGGTTTCGCTCTGCTCTGTCTTGTCTACCACACCTGCGGTTTCGCTTTACTCTGCTTGATTACCGCATCTGCGGCTCTGAACCCGTCTCCTAGTCTGTACTGGACCCTACCCAGCCTGTGCTCTAACCTGCCTGTTCCTGTATTCCCCGGTGTGGGTCAACAGCCGTGTCCGGGGTCTGACCTGGAGTCGCACCTGGTCCCTCTGCTCGGTTCCTCCCTGGTGCTCAGGCGTCGTTAGCCGTCGTGCGACCTTGGTCAGATCGGGTAGATACTTAGTTACGCCCCTCCAGGCACTCTCCGGTTCATGGTCCAGTGCGATCACTAAACACGCACACGCCTGTAAGTCCGGACGTGTGCATAACACTATACATAAACTACCCTGGTTTGACTGCCCTGGGTCACGGACCGGGTCACCGCCACGGTGACTACAACCCCCAGCATCTACAAGGCCCGGCTCTGGGTATCCCCACGGCCCAGGGGGCGCGTCACTGACATAACACATTCAGGAAAGAAAAAAAACACAGGAAGTAGAAAACAACCAACAATTGAGAGCTTCCCTCCCCACATTACAGCAAGCATATAACTTTACACACTATCGCCATCTGCTGTCTGGTTAGTATAAAGTCCTCCTTTCACTTCTAATAAGTCCTAATCTGTTGCATATGCCAACAGTATGTTCTCATTATACCAGTAAATACAATTATGTCTGTTAATATGGCCGGAGAATTTGAAACAAGCTTCATCACTCCACATAATGTTATCTAAAATTACTGGATTTTCTTCAAGTTCGTTAAGCATAATCTCACTAAATTGCAGCCGCCTGTCTGGATCATCCTCCAATAAACCATGAATTAGACATGGACGATAAGCTTTCCACCCAATAGATTTCAGGATTCGCATGATAGAAGCTCGTGAAATTCCCAATTCCAAAGAGGGTCTTCTGGTGGACTTTTTTGGACTCTGAACAAATGTTTCAGCAACGAGTTGTTTATTATCTTCTGTACAGACTGTTTTGGGTCGACCAGTTTTTGGAGCATTAAGGATTGAGCCAGTGGCATTGAATTTGTCACGAATGCGGTAAATGGTTTGTCTCTTTGGGGCTTGAGCACCAAATGTTTCAACCAAATTTGCTCTAACAGTTTCAGCATTTTGAGATTTCTAACACTCTGTTAAAATCCATTTTCTTTGATCTGTATTTAAATTATTTGCCATTATGTGTTATCTGAATTATCTGAAAAGAAAACAGATTCCACCTTTCATTTTCCAAAGAGTCTGTGAGAAATGAAAAATGGAATCTGTTTGGTTGCTAAGGGCAACTGAGCCAGTTTCACTTTACATCATGTTTGATAAATCTCCCCATTCATAACCTTATTACACTTTCTGTCCACTTACTTTTGGACCACCCTGTATATATATATATATATATATATATATATATATATATATATATATATATATATACAGTTCAGACCAAAAGTTTGGACACACCCTCTCATTTAAAGATTTTTCTGTACTTTCATGACTTTGAAAATTGTACATTCACACTGAAGGCATCAAAACTATGAATTAACACATGTGGAATTATATACTTAACAAAAAAGTGTGAAACAACTGAAAATATGTCTTATATTCTAGGTTCTTCAAAGTAGCCACCTTTTGCTTTGATGACTGCTTTGCACACTCTTGGCATACTCTTGATGAGCTTCAAGTGGTAGTCACCGGAAATGGTCTTCCAACAATCTTGAAGGAGTTCCCAGAGATGCTTAGCACTTGTTGGCCCTTTTGCCTTCACTCTGGGGTCCAGCTCACCCCAAACCATCTCGATTGGGTTCAGGTCTGGTGACTGTGGAGGCCAGGTCATCTGGCGTAGCACCCCATCACTCTCCTTCTTGGTCAAATAGCCCTTACACAGCCTGGAGGTGTTTGGGGTCATTGTCCTGTTGAAAAATAAATGTTGGTCCAACTAAACGCAAACTGGATGGAATAGCATGCCGCTGCAAGATGCTGTGGTAGCCATGCTGGTTCAGTATGCCTTCAATTTTGAATAAATCCCCAACAGTGTCACCAGCAAAGCCCCCCCCACACCATCACACCTCCTCCTCCATGCTTCACGGTGGGAACCAGGCATGTAGAGTCCATCCGTTCACCTTTTCTGCATCGCACAAAGACACGGTGGTTGGAACCAATGATCTCAAATTTGGACTCATCAGACCAAAGCACAGATTTCCACTGGTCTAATGTCCATTCCTTGTGTTCTTTAGCCCAAACAAGTCTCTTCTACTTGTTGCCTGTCCTTAGCAGTGGTTTCCTAGCAGCTATTTTACCATGAAGGCCTGCTGCACAAAGTCTCCTCTTAACAGTTGTTGTAGAGATGTGTCTGCTGCTAGAACTCTGTGTGGCATTGACCTGGTCTCTAATCTGAGCTGCTGTTAACCTGCGATTTCTGAGGCTGGTGACTCGGATAAACTTATCCTCAGAAGCAGAGGTGACTCTTGGTCTTCCTTTCCTGGGGCGGTCCTCATTTGAGCCAGTTTCTTTGTAGCGCTTGATGGTTTTTGCAACTGCACTTGGGGACACTTTCAAAGTTTGCCCAATTTTTCACACTGACTGACCTTCATTTCTTAAAGTAATGATGGCCACTCGTTTTTCTTTACTTAGCTGCTTTTTTCTTGCCATAATAAAAATTCTAACAGTCTATTCAGTAGGACTATCAGCTGTGTATCCACCTGACTTCTGCACACCACAACTGATGGTCCCAACCCCATTTATAAGGCAAGAAATCCCACTTATTAAACCTGACAGGGCACACCTGTGAAGTGAAAACCATTTCCGGTGACTACCTCTTGAAGCTCATCAAGAGAATGTCAAGAGTGTGCAAAGCGGTCATCAAAGCAAAAGGTGGCTACTTTGAAGAACCTAGAATATAAGACATACTTTCAGTTGTTTCACACTTTTTTGTTAAGTATCTAATTCCACATGTGTTAATTTATAGTTTTGATGCCTTCAGTGTGAATGTACAATTTTCATAGTCATGAAAATACAGAAAAATCTTTAAATGAGAAGGTGTGTCCAAACTTTTGGTCTGTACTGTATATATATAAATATATATATATATATATATATATATATATATATTTCTCTGCGGTATCTGTGCATCATGAATCGTGGTATGTGTTAAAGGGGCCCACTGAGACTCTTTCGTCCGGGGCCAATGAGAACCTGGAGCCGGCTTTGGTCACAGCTCACCTTCTCCTCCTGTACAATGACTGATAACACCTCTATATACAATGGATAACACAGGATTCACCATTAACAATAGGTGATGTCACAGCTCACCTCCTCCCCCTCACTTCACAATGATCTTTACACACGCTCATTTGATGCTTCAACATCATGGATAGGAGTCTGTTCATTGCTGCTAACATACTTGTGGTTTTCCTGAAAGAACAGGAGTTTAAAATAACCTCAGTGGCCGATGTGAAATTTGCAATTTTACTATATATTATTTATAATACAATAATGAAATGTTTTAAATATTCAACACAAAAGCTTGATTTAAACACTAGCTCATTTTGTAAAGAGAGATTCACTTTCAGAGAATGTTTTAAATTCATGATAGAGATTTGTTCTTATCTTTGTTGCTCAGGAGCACAGCACTCCTCTGCCTCCCGGGTTTCTGCATGCCGCGGCAGTGCACTCCTGATGATTGACAGCTTGGACCAGCGGCACAGCTGCACTGCTGACCAGAACTCTGTTCTTGAAAATGCTGAGGATTTTTAATAAGAGGTAAATTGCAATAAATTGCAACGTCGTTTGTTTTTACAGGCACTATGTCATTTTATCCAGGTGTGATGATGAGACAAACCCTTTTAGGAAGTTCTGCAATTTTTTAAATAGTTTAGCGCAGCCCGTTTATTATCTTTTTTTTTCAGATCTGATACGTGTTACAGAGATAAATTTATGCAGTATTATACAATGTTTTAAAGGGAACCTGCCACCACTTTGGAGTTATCAGGCCTCTACTATGGCCATACAGGGTATAGAAAAGTAAATCTATACATACCTGTATGACCCATAGTAGAGGATTGATTGCAGAAAAAAGCGCTTTAATCAATTCTATTTTGTACAGGCTTGGCGTCCGGGGGACACCAAGCAATCCCTAACTATGTGCTCATTATTCCCCCAAATCCCCGCCTATATGTTTAATTATCATATTCCACCCTCTCCGGCACGTCACAAGGCCCTGTGACGTGCACTGTGCTCCTTGACTTCCCGGGCATGCGCAAAGCGCCGCTCACATAGAGCTCACATAGAGCGCGTTTTGCTTCACCCCGGGCCCGTCTCTCTGTGCACTGCGCCGTGGTTTCTATTGCACAGGCGCCGGGTAGTCACTGTCACTTCCTGGCGCCGATAGATTCCTGCACTGCAGTGCACAGGCAGACGGGGCCTGGGGTGAAGCAAAGCGCGCTCTATGTGAGCTCTATGTGAGCGGCGCTTTGCGCATGCCCGGGAAGTCAGGGTGCACAGTGCACATCACAGAGCCTTGTGACGTGCAGGGGAGGGGGGGGATATGATAATTAAGCATATAGGCAGGGCTTTGGGGGGAATAATAAGCACATAGGCGGGGATTTCTTTCCGTCCCCCGAACACCAAGACTGTACAAAATAGAACTGATTAAAGCGCTTTTCTCTGCAATCAGACCTCTACTATGGGCCATACAGGTATGTATAGAATTACTTTTTTATACCCTGCATGGCTATAGTAGAGGTCTCATAACTCCAAAGTGGTGACAAATTCCCTTTAATACATTGTGACATGCAGAAGTAGAGCTTCAAAAGCATCCAGCAACTATTAGAAGTAACACAAGCACAGGAGACAGGAAGTGTTGTGCTCCAGAAGCATCCAACAACTAGAGGGGTTAACACAGTCACAGGAGACAGGGAGTGTTTTACAGAGCCCCAGGGGGATTGTGGGGAAGTTGTTTACTGTCTGGCTGAAGCCGAAGAGAAAGGTGGTGTGTTATCTGTATCTGATAGAAGGCAACTGAACAGGACTCAAATCAGGAGAGAAACTAAACACAGGTCAGTTAAACTAACAGTGCAGAGTATTATCGGGCAGGAAGATAAGGAGTGGAAGGAATCGTGTCCCAGGGTATCATCTCCCTCATCAAACCCTCCCCCCCCCTCCATCTCCATGCAGGATAAAGAATGCTGTGTACTATTGTGTCCTTGTGAAGGAACAACCTCTTGTTGTGTATGCATAGAAGTGTGCTGCTAAGAGATCTAATCTGTGCTGAATTATGCTACTGAAGAGACTGCCATTACTGTACCTGCTTCAATAGATTGTACTGTGGTGAAGCCTGTTTCTTCAAAGAGTTAAATGGTACTGGTGGTACTTGAATAAACTCCACTGTTAAACTGTTGAAAAAGACTCTTGTCAGATGTGTCTGGTCAGCAATTGAATCTACCGTGTGCCTGAGAGACGCTGTCGCCTATGGTCGCCCTGAGTAACGGTTCCCCCAGGATTCCAACAAATTCATGAAACCCGTCTCGCCCTATCTGAACCTAGCGGTGTGCGTGTAACAACATTTCATTTCATTTTAAAGATATTGCCTAAAAAATTATTACAATGTGTCTTGAATGACAACCCTTGTGTATTTTGTTATGGTTATAATGCTATCAGAGGTTCCTATCAGAAGCATCATGGTGCATCTCCAAGCATTGGTATCCATCATAGGATGCATTGTAGCATCAAAGGAAGATGTGAATAAAGTATACGTGAACTGTGAAATAATTCTTCATTTTGGTTAGCATTTGCCATGTTATTTTCTGACTTATGCTTTCCTATTTGCAAAAATTAAATTATCACTAGCCCTTTAAGATACTGGACACCTAGCATAGAATGCCTAATTGTAGCCCAGATGGAATGAGTCAAGAGTCAAGACATATCCACCCTGTGTGAAGTATGAGCTGTTCACCCATTAAATTCCAAGGAATATGTAAAAAAAAGTAAGATGCAGGTACTATAATAAAGATATATGTATTTTGAATGGTACAGAAAGCTCCTCCTAGAGGTAGCTGCAGACAGAATCTCATCATGTATCTTTGTATACAGTGAGCTCCCCCTAGTGGTGGCTGGAGACAGAATCTTATCATGTATCTCTGTATACAGGGAGCTTCCCCTAGTGGTGGCTGCAGACAGAATCTTATCATGTATCTCTGTATACAGGGAGCTCCCCTTAGTGGCGGCTGCAGACAGAATCTCATCATGTATCTTTGTATACAGTGAGCTCCCCCTAGTGGTGACTACAGACAGAATCTTATCATGTATCTCTGTATACAGGGAGCTCCCCCTAGTGGTGTCTGCAGACAGGATCTTATCATGAATCCCTGTATACAGGGAGCTCCCTCTAGTGGTGACTGCAGACAGAATCTTATCATGTATCTCTGTATACAGGGAGCTCCCCCTAGTGGTGGCTGCAGACAGAATCTTATCATGTATCTCTGTATACAGGGAGCTTCCCCTAGTGGTGTCTGCAGACAGGATCTTATCATGTATCTCTGTATACAGGGAGCTCCCTCTAGTAGTGACTGCAGACAGAATCTTATCATGTATCTCTGTATACAGGGAGCTCCCCCTAGTGGTGGCTGCAGACAGAATCTCATCATTTATCTTTGTATACAGTGAGCTCCCCCCAGTGGTGACTACAGACAGAATCTTATCATGTATCTCTGTATACAGGGAGCTCCCCCTAGTGGTGGCTGCAGACAGAATCTCATCATGTATCTTTGTATACAGTGAGCTCCACCTAGTGGTGGCTGCAGAAAGGATCTTATCATGAATCCCTGTATACAGGGAGCTCCCTCTAGTGGTGACTGCAGACAGAATCTTATCATGTATCTCTGTATACAGGGAGCTCCCCCTAGTGGTGACTGCAGACAGAATCTTATCATATATCTCTGTATACAGGGAGCTCCCTCTAGTGGTGGCTGCAGACAGAATCTTATCATGTATCTCTGTATACAGGGAGCTCCCCCTAGTGGTGACTGCAGACAGAATCTTATCATGTATCTCTGTATACAGGGAGCTCCCCCTAGTGATGACTGCAGACAGAATCTTATCATGTATCTCTGTATACAGGGAGCTCCCCCTAGTGGTGACTGCAGAAAGGATCTTATCATGTGTTTCTGTATACAGGGAGCTCCCCCTAGTGGTGGCTGCAGACATAATCTTATGTATCTCAGTATACAGGAAGCTCCCCTAGTGGTGGCTGCAGACAAAATCTTATCAAGTATCTCTGTATACAGGGAGCTCCCCCTAGTGGTGACTGCAGACAGAACGTTATCATGTATTTCTGTATACAGGGAGCACCCCCTAGTGGTGACTGCAGACAGAACCTTATCATGTATCTCTGTATACAGGAAGCTCCCCCTAGTGGTGGATGCAGACAGAATCTTATCACGTACCTCTGTATACAGGGAGCTTCTTCTAGTGGTTGCTGCAGACAGGATCTTATCAAGTATCTCTATATACAGGGAGATCACCCTAGTGGTGGCTGCAGTCAGAATCTTATGATGCATTTCTGTATACAGGGAGCTCCCCCTAGTGGTGGCTGCAGACAGAATCTTATCATATATCTCTGTATACAAGGAACTCCTTCTAGGTGTGGCTGCAGACAGAATCTTATCATATATCTCTGTATACAAGGAACTCCTTCTAGTGGTGGCTGCAGACAGGATCTTATCATGTATCTCTGTATACAGGGAGCTCCCCCTAGTGGTGACTGCAGACAGAATCTTATGATGCATTTCTGTATACAGGGAGCTCCCCCTAGTGGTGGCTGCAGACAGAATCTTATCATGTATCTCTGTATACAGGGAGCTCCCCCTAGTGGTGACTGTAGACAGAATCTTATCATATATCTCTGTATACAGGGAGCTCCCTCTAGTGGTGGCTGCAGACAGAATCTTATCATGTATCTCTGTATACAGGGAGCTCCCCCTAGTGATGACTGCAGACAGAATTTATTTGTATTTCTGTATACAGGGAGCTCCCCCTAGTGGTGACTGCAGACAGAATCTTATCATGTATCTCTGTATACAGGGAGCTCCCCCTAGTGGTGACTACAGACAGAATCTTATCATGTATTTCTGTATACTGGGAGCTCCCCCTAGTGGTGGCTGCAGATAGAATCTTATCATGTATCTCTATATACAGGGAGCTCCCCCTAGTGGTGGCTGTAGACAGAATATTATCATGTATCTCTGTATACAGGGAGCTTCCTCTAGTGGTTGCTGCAGACAGGATCTTATCATGTATCTCTGTATACAGTGAGCTCCCCCTAGTGGTGGCTGCAGACAGAATCTTATCATATATCTCTGTATACAGGGAGCTTCCTCTAGTGGTGACTACAGGCAGAATCTTATCATGTATCTCAGTATACAGGGAGCTTCCCCTAGTGGTGACTACAGACAGAATCTTATCATGTATTTCTGTATACTGGGAGCTCCCCCTAGTGGTGGCTTCAGACAGAATCTTATCATGTATCTCTGTATACAGGGAGCTTCCCCTAGTGGTGGCTGCAGACAGAATCTTATCATGTATCTCTGTATACAGGGAGCTCCCCCTAGTGGTAGTTGCAGACAGGATCTTATCATGTATCTCTGTATACAGGGAGCTCCCCCTAGTGGTGGCTGCAGACAGAATCTTATCATGTCTCTCTGTACACAGGGAGCTTCCCCTAGTGGTGGCTGCAGACAGAATCTTATCATGTATCTCTGTACACAGGGAGCTCCCCCTAGTGGTGACTGCAGACAGAATCTTATCATGTATCTCTGTACACAGGGAACTTCCCCTAGTGGTGGCTGCAGACAGGATCTTATCATGTATCTCTGTATACAGGGAGCTCCCCCTAGGGATGGCTGCAGACAGAATCTTATCATGTATCTCTGTATACAGGGAGCTCCCCCTAGTGGTGGCTGCAGACAGAATCTTATCATGTATCTCTATATACAGGGAGCTTCCCCTAGTGGTGGCTGCAGACAGAATCTTATCATGTATCTCTATATACAGGGAGCTCCCCCTAGTGGTGGCTGCAGACAGGATCTTATCATGTATCTCTGTATACAGGGAGCTCCCCCTAGTGGTGGCTGCAGACAGGATCTTATCATGTATCTCTGTATACAGGGAGTTCCCCCTAGTGATGGCTGCAGACAGAATCTTATCATGTATCTCTGTATACAGGGAGCTCCCCCTAGTGGTGGCTGCATACAGGATCTTATCGTGTATCTCTGTATACAGGGAGCTCCCCTAGTGGTGGCTGCAGACAGAATCTTATCATGTATCTCTATATACAGGGAGCTCCCCCTAGTGGTGGCTGCAGACAGAATCTTATCATGTATCTCTGTACACAGGGAGCTTCCTCTAGTGGTGGCTGCAGGCAGAATCTTATCATGTATCTCTGTATACAGAGAGCTCCCCCTAGTGGTGGCTGCAGACAGGATCTTATCATGTATCTCTGTATACAGGGAGCTTCCCCTAGTGGTGGCTGCAGACAGAATCTTATCATGTATCTCTATATACAGGCAGCTCCCCCTAGTGGTGGCTGCAGACAGGATCTTATCATGTATCTCTGTATACAGGGAGCTCCCCCTAGTGATGGCTGCAGACAGAATCTTATCATGTATCTCTGTATACAGGGAGCTCCCCCTAGTGGTGGCTGCAGACAGAATCTTATCATGTATCTCTATATACAGGGAGCTTCCCCTAGTGGTGGCTGCAGACAGAATCTTATCATGTATCTCTATATACAGGGAGCTCCCCCTAGTGGTGGCTGCAGACATGATCTTATCATGTATCTCTGTATACAGGGAGCTCCCCCTAGTGGTGGCTGCAGACAGGATCTTATCATGTATCTCTGTATACAGGGAGTTCCCCCTAGTGATGGCTGCAGACAGAATCTTATCATGTATCTCTGTATACAGGCAGCTCCCCCTAGTGGTGGCTGCAGACAGAATATTATCATGTATCTCTGTATACAGGGAGCTCCCCCTAGTGGTGGCTGCAGACAGGATCTTATCATGTATCTCTGTATACAGGGAGCTCCCCTAGTGGTGGCTGCAGACAGAATCTTATCATGTATCTCTATATACAGGGAGCTCCCCCTAGTGGTGGCTGCAGACAGAATCTTATCATGTATCTCTGTACACAGGGAGCTTCCCCTAGTGGTGGCTGCAGATACGTAGAATGTTGTCATGTAACTTCCTGTCTGTGCAGGGGATTTGAACCTCTGCATTAAAAAAATTACACAACAGGCAGCTCTCCCTAGTGGTAACTACAGGCCGACAGAATCCTATAATTTATGTCCATGCATTAGGATCCTACCCACTGTAACAATATATTGTGAAATACATCAGCACTTATAATAGTCCCCTAAAAATGTCATAATGGTAAAGGTATAGATTCTTTTTGAGCATGAACAATGATCTTGATGGCAATAAATGTCTCATACAATAGATATTGTTTTCTTTGTGTATATGACCTATGACACAATTAATATTTTTATTTTCTTTTGCATAAGGTTAATTTGTGCTGATATACAGTATAATCGCTGCTCTCATCTTCCGACCTTTAACAATGAGTAAAACAAAAGAAAACCCAATTTGCTTCCATTAGAGGTAATATAACAGCATGATGACTTTTTCGTGTTTGCATTGAGATGCTATAACTACTCACTGAGTAATGAGTTTGGTGGAAGCTGCCAGAGCTGAGTGTTGTTTTAATTATTGGCAATACTAAGATGAAGCAGCGCTGTCTGGAAATCCTGGATTTAGAATGCACAATGTGCGCTAACAATAACTGGCGGAGGAGGTTTCAGAGAGTAATTGCACTAATGTGCCTAATAAACCTCATTTTCTATAATGACATCATCAGTGCTAGAAAATCAGTGGACCTTGTGTATGAAAAGCCCTAGTAATGAATCAAAAATTTTGGGGAGCTTTTAATTCGCCCGTCTTAACCTAAAGTTCATTGGGGTATAATGAACCCAATTTATTAAATGCTTTTTTTGTCATTTCGAAAAAGTTTTCATAAATTGATAATACATGTGAATAAAGGAAATAAGTAAAGCAAGGTGAGAATAGGAGTAAAAAGTTGTAAAAACTGCCATAAAATAAATGTAGCTTTATTAAAAGCAGAATACACGATGCCTTTCGACTGCATCCAGCCTTCATCAGTATGTAAAAGTTTGTCAATTCAACAAACTTATATACATATCCGTGATTTGGTAGAGTTACTGGCAAGAAAATTAAACATCCATGTAACACTGTATAAAAAACACATCATTTATCTCCATGTGTGGAATGATCACAAGCAGACTCAAGATGTCAGAATTTATATCTTTCACCATATGTATAATAAAATCCGTCTTCAACAGAAGCCGAAGTGGCTCAAACAACTATAGAAAGCAAAACTGAATATTGCAACCAAAAGGTGTCAACGAATGGGATGTAAGGATTATACTTCTTCCACTACATCGTTAATTTTTTGTGCAAACTCTGTAATTTATGTATCCAGTAAGATTCCAGGGCAGCAAGGTGGCTCAGTGGTTAGCACAGCACGGTGGCTCAGTGGTTAGCACTGCAGCCTTGTAGGTCCTGGGTTCAAATCCCACCAAGGACAACATCTGCAAGGAGTTTGTATGTTCTCCCCGTGTTTGCGTGGGTTTCCTCTGGGTTCTCCGGTTTCCTCCCGCACTCCAAAGACTGATAGGGAATGTAGATTGTGAGCCCCAATGGGGACAGCGCCCATAATGTCTGTAAATTGTCTGAATTGTGAAGCGCTGCAGAATATGTTGCCGCTATATAATTAAAAAGATTATTATTATTTAAAGTAACATTTCAGCGTTTTTTTTACTGTTACCACTGGAAATACATTGTGGGTTATTTGTAGTTTTTTTTTTTTTGATAGGCTGTTTCAGGCACCTTTTTTCACTAAAGCTTTCTTTTAACCATATTTGATTGGGCTATATAATCATTTGTTTTGGTGCAGTTCCTCATGATATGTGGACTTTGAGGGTGATCAATGAGTGGAACAGGCGGCCAAGAGAGGTGGTGAGGTCTCCTTCAATGGAAGTCTTCTAACAGAGACCGGACCGACGTCTGTCTGAGATGGTTTAGTGAATCCTGCATTGAGCTGGGGGTTGGACACAAGGACCCTGGAGGACCCCTCCAACTCTAACATTCTGTGATTCTATATGACAGAGTTTGGTTAGGGCAATGTTCCTTTTACATTTAGGGAAGTGTGCACTATAATAGTCTAAGTATTCATTCCCATCTATGGACTTAAACTGTGTTTTGGTAGTAATCTCTTTATTTTTGTGAAAGATCTCAAGATCCTAAAAAAAACAATACAATATGTTTTTCCAAAATGTATGCAGTGAAGGAAATCCTCAAATTATTTTTATTTAGCTCATCAACAAAGTGAAGAGCCTCCTGATAAGTGCCACACCAAATGATAAAAAGATCATCAATATACCTACGATAGTACTTAATGTGATTTTGAAAATGATTGGACCCAAAAAGCGACAGGGACTTGAATCGCCCCATAAATAGGTTTGCATAACTTGGGGCGACTTGAGTTCCCATCGCTGTTCCTTGTGTCTGAAGATGTAACTTTTCTTGAAGAATGAATGCTTAAAGGTTAATTCCAAACCATCTTGTAGAAATCGTCTCTGTTCACGTTTGATGGTACAAACAGCTGTTAAGAAAATGATCAACAGGTTTAAGCCCTAATTCATGGCTCATATTTGAATACAGGACCGATACATGAAGCGTAATGGTAACCTTAGCGATGGACAGTTTGTTATGTTCTGCTACCAGAGTTAAGGAAAGAGAGGAGATCTGTCCCTACGATAGAACTCAGCTTGATCCCTACGATGTAACAGGGGACCTGATCCTGCGATCAGACCTGCTAAAGTCCTCAGCTAGTCTGTACGGAGACCTATAGATGTGGGGAAGGAATCCCTACAAGTACTAGGGACTGGAAGCAAAATGGACACCTCCTAACAGAAATAGTAGCAGACAGACGAACAAACAAAATATATAGAACACAGAGGTCCGAAGACCAAGCAAACTAACAGAGTTAGATACTGAGCACCGGCTAGCTAAAGAGTAGTAATACAATGAAGTCCAG
Organism: Phyllobates terribilis; assembly: GCF_046119375.1. Taxonomy (NCBI): domain Eukaryota; kingdom Metazoa; phylum Chordata; class Amphibia; order Anura; family Dendrobatidae; genus Phyllobates; species Phyllobates terribilis. The sequence continues at coordinate 189,347,090 of NW_027362768.1, forward strand.
CAAAGCCAGAAGGGCGGAGCAGGACTAAATAGGCCAACAAGGTCATGTGACCAGCAATAGAAAAAACCTAAGAGCAAGGTTCTAACACAGTTAACTATAGAATTAAAAAGCCCTCCTTTCTTGAGAATGGAGAGGACTTTTAACAATAAGTTTCTTGTTTTTGCTCATCTAATAGGGTAAGACAACCACTTTAATCAAAAATTGACCACTCTTTGACACGAAGGGGAGAGGAAGCTGTCAATAAGTAATTATTAGGGAGTGTACCCCGCCTCTCTGTCCCACTGAGACCTCTGCTGTTCCGAGTAAATGGAGCTGTAGTGAACATGTGCGACCACTAATTCAGAAAGTAAATGGAGCCATGGTCGCATATGCTCACTACTGCTCAATTCACATAGGTGACTTTGGGACCCCTGTATTCGTGATCAGTGGGGGTCCCAGCAGTTGAATCCCCAGTGATCATACATTTATCTCCTGTGCTGTGGAGAGGAGATATATGCTGTTTATGGGACCTGAACGAGGTGATACTTGGGTACTATATGGCACTGCTATGTGGGACTGAGCTTCTAGCATTTCTTCCAGCTCCAGACTTTGATATTTCTTGGAAAGTGTAAGGAATACAATTATCATGGAAGTAGAACTGAAGCTTCTTGGCATGGGGCTCCTCCAATTTTCTCCATTTCATTGTTGATCCTTTTTACATCTGGCCGATCTTCTAACGCAGCAGTGTTCATGTCTCATCGCTCATCACAAGCCAGTTATTGTGTATTTTACCGCCATACTGTCCACAGCATCTCATGGAGTAACGTGTCAGTGTGATAACGAGTACACGGCACTGATTACATTTGGACACTGCGTTCTGCATAGAGTGCTGTGCCGGTCTCTGGATCTGATAGATGGTAGCAGATACTTTCAGTACAGACACCAGCGGAATTATTTCTCTTCTCATCTCTAAACTATTTCTCCAGTATCCCGCATAGGAAATAATCCCCATTTTCTAAACTTCCAGGAAAAAAATGTTGCAATCTACAGATGGTTTCCATGTGTTATCTCCATACAAACCTGCGAGCGCCGTCACTTTCTACAAGTCGGATTGTCATTCACTTTAAGTGTTTTGTTGACTCCGTTTGCAAAATATTTAGCACAACATGACTTACTCATCGGCAATGTAAAACATTTCCCTTAAAATGCTAAAACGGTAAATCAAGCTCTCAAAAGTAAAATTTAAAAAATCTGCAAATCCACTAAGGGGCACCAATGAGGGGCACCACTATAGGAGGTTCGGGGGGTTCTGTTTCACTCATGCACTGAAAATGTAAAGGGGTCCAAAAATTTTCTCTGTCGTATATTAGGAGACTAGGTAAAAAAAATAGTATTATACTCAATCCCTGTCCTATGGAGAACAAAGAAATAAAGTAAAAAAAAAAGTTTTAAAAAAATGTGAAAAATCTAAGTTTTAACCTCCCACTTTTTTCCCATTTTAAAAATAAAGAAATAATAAACATATTTCATATAGTTGTGCCTGTAAAAGGCTGATTTACCAAAACTAAAATTAGTTAACAGGTATGGTAAAGAATGGAAAGAGAAAAAAAATGTAAACACCGAAAATGCAATTTTTAAAGTTGTCCCATCTCCCTAAAAGAATTCAATAAAAAGTGATCAAAAGGTGTAAATACTCAAAATTGGCATCAATAAAGCTACATCTATCCATGTCTAAAACAAGTGGTCACACAGCTGCAACAATGGAAAAAGAAAAAAGTTACAGGTCTCAGAAAATGACGTCACAAAGATACATTTATCTTTCACAAATTTCAGATTTTTTTTCACCACTTTAAAAAAAAACAATAAGAGTTTGGTAACCCCTTAATTATACTGACCTAGAGAATCATATTTTACTACACATTGAATGATGTAAAAGAAATTCCAAAAAAGACCCCTTGGACTTGCAGAAAAGGTGGCGAATCTCACAGGTACCAAAAAACTTTTTGGAAACCAGAACTTCCACTTTCTTGTGTGCGATGCCAAAATGCTTCATCATTAGACAAAGTCCCAGCATTTACAGTGGGTACGGAAAGTATTCAGACCTCTTTAAATTTTTCACTCTTTGTTTCATTGCAGCCATTTGGTAAATTCTAAAAAGTTCATTTTTTTTTCCATTAATGTACACTCTGCACCCCATCTTGACTGAAAAAAACAGAAATGTAGAAATATTTGCAAAGTTATTAAAGAAAAACTGAAATATCACATGGTCATAAGTATTCAGACCCTTTGCTCAGTATTGAGTAGAAGCCCCCTTTTGAGCTAGTACAGCCATGAGTCTTCTTGGAAATGATGCAACAAGTTTTTCACACCTGGATTTGGGGATCCTCTGCCATTCTTCCTTGCAGATCCTCTCCAGTTCTGTCAGGTTGGATGGTGAACGTTGGTGGACAGCCATTTTCAGGTCTCTCCAGAGATGCTCAATTGGGTTTAGGTCAGGGCTCTGGCTGGGCCAGTCAAGAATGGTCACATAGTTGTTCTGAAGCCACTGCTTTGGTATTTTAGCTGTGTGCTTATGTGTCACCCTGGCCTGGATGCCACAAAATGTAATAAAGCTGTGTCTGAGAGCAAGGGGGAGGTTCTCTAGTCAGGGGAACATTAGCATGCAGTACCTCCTGTCTCAGGCCAGTAGGGGGAGCAGGCTGTCCCTATAAAAGCTGGTGCTGGGGGCAGGGTTAGAGAGAACTTGATGGCCTGTCTCAGCACTGAGACTTGTCCCAGAGCAGAGCAGGGACAGACAGTCGTATTGCACCTAAGAGGAAGTGTGGCAGGAGGAGAGCCACAAGCCAGAGACAAGAGGCGAAGTGAGCCTGTCTTGGCAGATCACGGACTTAATTTACCAGACTTTGGTGTCTGAGGCTGGGAGGATTCCACATTCTCCAGCAGATAACCAGTCCGCAGGGGACTGTATATTCCTTGGCCTAAGAAGCCTGGAGGCCCTGCCACAACAGAAGGGACCAGCAAAGCCGTACAAGGCCTGGAGCAGAAAGGAACCCACGTCGCAGGCCATACAGGCGAGAATACACGGAAAGCTCGGAAGCGTGGGCTGTTATCCTATAAGGAGGAGATAGCCAGAAGGAGCACAGAAAGCACGGTAGGCCTACACCCTCACCCTGACCAGGGCCAATTTCCCCATTGCTCTCAGACATCCAGGTCCCCTCCTAGCCGGGACTGTTTATGGGTCAGTTTACCTGCTTTAGTAAAGACCCTGGACTGCAACCTGTTGTCTGTGTGCTCCTTTGCTCCTCTAGCACTATCAGCACTGGGACTCTCACTACCATCACTCCCACCATCCACTACACTGCCCTGGGGCCGCACTCTTCCCATGGGGAGTCACACCATCCCAGCTGCATACATCATCAGCCCCAGTGGTCTGCCTTGCAGCGGCGGTTCCTAATGACCGCAAATCCACGGGTGGCGTAGTCGGACATGATCATCAGCACATAACGGACTACCACTGGCCTGACCACCCTGAGCCACGGAACCGGGTTGCCACTACTACTCCCATCGTTCCCCTACTGCCCGGATCCGAGTGCCCCACGGCCCAGGGGGCGAGTCACTTAGGGTCATTGTCTTGTTGGAAGGTGAACCTTCGGCCAAGTCTGAGGTCCAAAGCACTCTGGAAGAGGTTTTCATCCAGGATATCTCTGTACTTGGCCGCATTCATGTTTCCTTCAATTGCAACCAGACGTCCTCTCCCTGCAGCTGAAAAACACCCCCATAGCATGATGCTGCCACCACCATGTTTCACTGTTGGGATTGTATTGGGCAGGTGATGAGCAGTGCCTGGTTTTCTCCACACATACAGCTTAGAATTATCACCTAAAAGTTCTATCTTCATCTCTTCAGACCAGAGAATCTCATTTCTCATAGTCTGGGAGTCCTTCATGTGTTTTTGAGCAAACTCTATGCGGGCTTTCATAGAGGCTTCTGTCGGACCACTCTGCCATAAATGCCCGACTGGTGGAGGGCTGCAGTGATTGTTGACTTTGGGGAACTTTCTCCCATCTCCCTACTGCATCTCTGGAGCTCAGCCACGGTGATCTTGGGGTTCTTCTTTACCTCTCTCACCAAGGCTCTTCGCTCACGATTGCTCAGTTTGGCTGGACGGCCTGGTCTAGGAAGACTTCTGGTGGTCGCAAACTTCTTCCATTTAAGGATTATGGCGGCCACTGTGCTCTTAGGAACCTTGAGTAATGCAGAAGTTCTTTTGTAACCTTGTCAAGATCTGTGCCTTGCCACAATTCTGTCTCTGAGCTCCTTGGGCAGTTCCTTTGAGCTCATGATTCTCATTTGGTCTGACATGCACTGTGAGGTCTTATATAGACAGGTGTGTGCCTTTCCAAATCAAGTCCTATCAGTTTAATTAAACACAGCTGGACTCCAATGAAGGAGTAGAACCATCTCAAGGAGGATCACAAGGAGATGGACAGCATGTGACTTAAATATGAGTGTCTGAGCAAAGGGTCTGAATACTTATGACCATGTGATATTTCAGTTTTTCTTTTTTAATAAATTTGCAAAAATTTCTACATTTCTTTTTTTTCAGTGAAGATGGGGTGCAGAGTGTACTTTAATGAGAAAAAAATTAACTTTTTAGAATTTACCAAATGGCTGCAATGAAACAAAGAGTGAAAAATGTAAAGGGGTCTGAATACTTTCCGTACCCACTGTAATTGCACGTTTGTGGGACAGGGAAAGGGTGGAAAGAATAAAGAAACATGGACGCTACCTACATAAACGGCGCTGCACCTGTCCAAACAAGACACAACCTGCAGACAGGAGTGGCGCTGTTTTTGGAACGCCATGTTTTTGCATTCTGTGCAACCCTAAAATAGTCTTAGAAGTTTACACAACTATTGCCAAAGTCCCCTGATATTTCTGACCCCGGCTGTGATCTCTGTCGAGTGTGGATTTCATTACCTGAGGCGAGTTAAATGTCTTTCCCAGATGTCCGACTGACACTATAAAATGATGATGTTGTGAAGACCGAACGTTAATAATAGACTGAGCCGCACCGGCCACATTCTGTCCTTTGAAGCAACGTAATGACCATTGCGTAATAATCTTCTACATTCGCTGGATTTAATTCTACGTCTCTGATGAGATCCAGAATACACGAGATTGAAATGTAACCACACATGTTCTGTGTTCTTGTATGTGCACATCACACACATGTATCACCTTACATATAACATACGGCACGGAAACGCGTCCTGCAGGTTTGGTTTATATTAGCAAAATTTCCAGATGAAATATTGCAAATTTCCAGAAGAGAAAACAGAACAGAAATATAAATCACATCCAAAAAGGACAGAAAATCATGTGACAAACAACGTCTAAAAGTGAGCGATCAATCAGTGAGAAAATCAAAGCAGAAAGTTTAAAAGATTTATATATCTTTATGGTGGTCAGATGCCGAGCTCCAGCTGCAATGAATAGACCGAAAAGTGTCGAGCAAGGGATGGAAACGCTCAATTTATCATTGCATTTACACCATTTTTATTTAATGAATCCCACTCAATTAGTGGCTTTTTGATTTGCATCAAATTCATCAAACTATTTGCACCTTTTTTAAAAGTTGTGTTTTGTTTAGTTTCTGTCGTTTTTTACGTTAATGTGGCTTTTCCAGATATTATAGTCTGATTCATCAAATGCGACTGGTGACCAGACAGACCACACATCATAATATGTCACATTCTATATGCATCAAATAAATTTAAAACAAAATCTACTTTCCTGACCGAAATTCTAATTTTGGCTCCTTCGCTCATCCTGATTTACAACAAAAGAAATCGTATCCATATTTCCCCCAGAAAATAATCTGCGCTGTGGATTTTGGAATGCAGTATATGTATTTCTGCTGCAGAGAGTGCACGGATTTGTTACTCGCTGCTTTCCGAAGTCTGTAAGCAAATACTATTTTTTCATATTTTGCTGAGGATTACCTGGGGATACATGGCAAAATTAGCAAAATCCAGTCTATAAATTTAAAGGGAACCGGTCAGTAGGTTTTCACTATGTAATCTGACAGCAGCTTGATATAGGGGGAGAGACCCTGATTACAGTGATGTATCACTTAGTTTCCTGGGTGCAGCAGTTGTAATACAATCAGTGTTTTCTCTGCTGCAGATCTAGCAGAGCTCACAATGCTGAGCTCTGTTTGCCCCCACACACACTCCTAAATGGCAGATTTCTGTATACACTGTGCATAGGCAGAAAGCTGCTAAATAGTGGTGGGGTGGAGTTACACAGGACTAGGAGGCACGATGCAGCTAGTCCTGTAGTAAATCTCCTGCTGATAAAACATAGATTTATTTTTTTTGACACAACACACATACTAGTAAGTGACACATCACGGGAATCAGGCTCTCAGCCCCTATATCTTAAATTACATAGCTAAACGCTGCTAACATATTCTATTAAAATAAAAAAAGACATCATACTGAAAATTGAAAATAAAAACTATACTCCTCTCCTCGGATGTTTTCGTGGTGCGACACTTTCCTAGTCCCCACCGGTCTCTGTTGTTATGTTCCGCAACTTAGAACTAAGGAATAGGAGGGAAAAGCTGTCCCTGCACTGAGACTCAGCTTAACCCTACGCTGGGGTGGGTGCCCTATTCCTTATGAATAGCCCCACCGAAACTCCTGCACTGAACTCAAACGAAGACCTGTAGGAAGGGGAAAGGGGTCCCTAAAAGATTTAAGGACTGGGAGCAAAAGCAGGAGATCTCCTAACAGAAAAGTTAGTTGCAAAAACGAAGATTAAAGGGAACAAAACTAGTGGAACAAGAAGTCCCAGGATAACAATTGTCCAAAGTACAAAGAACTAAACAACGCTACTTAGCCAGAGCACAAGCGTAACAACACTGATGTCCAGCAGGGAATGGGAGCCAGGTACTGAGTAATAAAGAGTGAAGAGATCACGTGACCAAGAAACCTAGCACCAGAGGAAAAGACAAACCACAACAAGATGGCCGATAGTAAAACAAAATAGATTCTAACATCTGTGCGTCGGCCCTCCAGACACATGATGGCTGCAGATAATCACAGGCTGCAATAGTCATGTGACTTCACATCATCACTAGAGGCTGGGTGTTCAGATATCATGGGAGGCCATGCAAAAAACTGGCAGGAAAGCACCACAGGATTTGTATATATACTCAACTATTCCCTATAAGTTAAATGTGAAAAAAATACCTGCATCAACTTCTACACAATTTTTTGCTTTGTGCTGACTTGTTATGCCAATTTTACGGCTTTTTTCTCTGGATTTGCTGGGGAAAGTCGGCACATTTGAACTTATCCTAAGCACAGGAGTACAATCACACTAACACATCACCTATTACATACTCACTTTCTAAAGGTGATGAGATGACTCTGCTGATTGATTAAAAATTATCTGACAATCTGTTTAGTGACTTCCCTGTGATTCAAAATCTATATACTCTCCCCAAAATACATAAAGACCTAGAGCATCCTCCCGGACACTCTATAGTGTTTAATAATGCAGCCATCTTCTTGGACTGCCTACTACATGATTTTGCCAAAAGTGCTCGTTCCTATATAAAGGACACTAGCGATTTTTTTTTTAAAGAAAATTGAGGGTGTTCCAGTGGATGACACCACAATTTTGGCATCTTTTGATGTGATCTCCCTATAAACCTCTGTCGAACATGACAAAGGTCTTTCAGATATTGCTAACTGACTAACCTACTTGGACATGTCACTGGGTTGTACGCAGCACATCCTGGCACTGTTGAGGTTCATGCTATAGAGAAATTACTTCCTTTTTGGGGATGATTATTACCTGTAATGCTGTGGGACAACCTTGGGGTCCAACATAGTCCCCACATATGCCAACATCTATATGGCTGCCTTTGAGGACCAGCATGTGTACAATTCCCAATTCTGGGGACATGTCCAGAGCTGGTGGCGTTATATCGATGATATATTTTTCCTATGGGATGGTGACCTTGAGCAGCAAAAGTAACTTTCACTTAATCAATTCTTACCCAAGGGAGATATAGAAAGCAGCAGGGGTATAATAAAATATCACTTTTAATCTATTATTTAAAATAGTCGTATTAATAACAGGTAACACTTGACAAAAGAAACAACCTAAATGGCCAATGGATCCATGGATGCTTCTGCACTGTTCCATTGACCATTTAGGTCATTTATTTTGTCAAGTGTTACCTGTTATTAATACGACTATTCTAAATAATAGATTAAAAGTGATATTTTATTGTGCGCTGCGGTTTTCTCAATGGTAGTCTTGACCAATATTTTGCCTTCAGAGTGAACTTAATGGTGTTTTTCCAGAACATCAGTTTACTTTGACCAGTTCTACTGTTGAGATGCAGTTCCTGGACACCTTGGTGTACGAAGTTGATGGTGCTTAGTCTAAATAGGAATCGCTTTCTTAAAGATTCCTATAAAAACAGTCTGTTACATTTCCACTGTAATCATCTTCGTAGAATGGTTGACTCCTTACTATGGAGTCAACTGATTAGAGTGAGAAGGATGGTCAGATATGAACAATATGTGGTTACTAGGCTAGATGAGATGTCTCAAAAATTATCCAGCCAATGTGGTATCAATATACAGTGATAAAACCAAGCGGATAAAACATAAGGACCTTTTGGTAAAACGATGGACCTATGATAAGGAGAAAAGAATTAAGGAGAGGTCATCCCTCTATAGAGGAATTTGTGTCTTCATTCTCTTATCCTATAAACGTGGTGTGAACTTGAGAGATTAATTAGTCAAATCTGATTCGAGACCTAATAGAACAGTGATAAGACAACACTGGACACTCTCAGACTGGGCAAATTCACGTGTCAGGGTTGTGCATGCTGTAGTGTTGTGATTAAAGGCAATCTGTCAGTAGGATCAACCCTCCTAAGGTCCGCAGGTCATAAGAAGCTGAATAAAATGATACCTTGATATCTGCGATCCGATACCCCATTCCAGAGAAATCCACATTTTTCTTAATAGGTAAATGAGCTGTTAAGATCTATGGGCCGGACATAGATCTCCCTGAGACTCCACCTCCAGATCTTATTGTAAATGAAAGACAATGTTAGCAGTGTGAGACTTGTAATGACTGACAGTCCGCTCTCCTGATCTACATGTCTCACCCTAGTAACTCTTCCTTTACACTATGTTCTGGGACTCATCTTGAGATATGTGTGATTGTCTATTCCAAATTATGTATATTCCTATGTCCATTTTCAGTATTCGTCTGTGACATGTAAATATAAGGGGCGTTTCTTCATGCACTGATTGGTGGGACCTTATCTACTGTGATATATAAACCTTCCTTGTATTCTGTGTGTGTGATTAACAGAGACCTTCTACAGGTTGAAATGTCGCTGTATTTGGAAGAATAAAATTACTTTTTGATACGCTACCACCTGGTGTGGATGCTGCCTATCATCCATATACTTGACTCTGCAGATCCTGTCTCAATCTACACAGCAAAGCTGACAAACTAGATAAGCACAAAATGTTACCAAAAACTGCCAATGATGTCCTTTTTTTTACATACCATAGAATACAAATCCTGTTCCTGTTTTCAATTAAATGTTTTATTGTCCGTCCATCGCCTTCTCGTCAGCTCCTCCTTTTTTCTAACCCTGAGGATATTTTTGTGCAAAGATGTCAACGAATATTCCCTGAAACTTCTGAGTAAATGAAGTGCAATCTGCTGTAGAGATGGCTAAAGTCGGAAGCCAGCGCCGGCACAATTAGCCGTCATAACAGATCAGGCTTCACAGTCTAATCACCCTCTAAACATTGGCGTTTGATGTTCCGCATCCGAGCTGCACCGCGTATCACATCCTTTTCTTAAGAAACGAGCCATTCCGTTGAATATGACGCATCCAAGAAGAAGTCGGGTCATGTAAATAAAACATAAAAATGAGTCTTTAATTGTGTTTATCAGTTTTACAAACATTTTGGTTTTAACTGTTCCGACCAATCATGGAAAGTGTTATACGTAGTAATTTATTAGATGTGACTTCTACTGTTCGGTAGGAGCTAAGTCCACAATTTATCATTCTCGCTTGCAGGCCAATAAAAATAAAAAAAATAAAAATGAAGCAACTTCGTGAAAAGTCTTGATTAAAAATTTCCTATTGTTTTACCCACATATACAGAATTTTATGTTTTCATGGTAACAGATTGCAAAAGAAACTGTAGCTCTCTTCTATCTTTCCTCCATTTGTTGACAGCATGATGTCTGGGTCAGCAAGAAGTGGTGGAGCAATGGTGGAGAATGACGGCGTAGGATGCGCCCGTGTCAACTACACTGCGCAACTAAAAAAATGTTTTCCTCTGCTACTGGGCAAAAACCATGTGTCCTACACTAAGTCGAGTGTGCGTATTCCAAATCCAAAGTCAGAATTGTTGTAACATGTCAGGAAATGTTGTTATGTATGAGGCTATGTGCCCACGATGCAGAAATGCTGCTTATTTTTTCTGCATGTCCCTAGCAGGAAAAACTCATGCAGATTGTACATGCGGATTGTACATGTGTTTTTTCCGCCAGGTAGAAGCGTTTGTCAAGCGTTCTTCACATGCATTTCTGCAAGCGGGTTGTTAAGCGCTTTCCAAGCGATTTTAGCATCACTTGGAAAAGTGCTTGACAACTTGGTCACACTATATAAATCCATGCAACCGGCAACCGGCATGGATTTATATAGTGTGACAAAGTTAATAGTTAAAAAAAGAATAAAAATGGTAAAAAAAACAAAACAAAAAACATTATACTTACCTTCCGATGGCCCTCGATCTCCTGTACGGTGCGTCCTGGATCCCCGGTGGCTCGCGATGGTGTAAAAGGACCTTCCATTACGTCATTTAGTCATGTGACCTGTGAACCGCCGACGTCCTCAGAAGCAGAGGTGACTCTTGGTCTTCCTTTCCTGGGGCGGTCCTGATGTGAGCCAGTTTCTTTGAAGCGCTTGATGGTTTTTGCAACTGCACTTGGGGACACTTTGCCCAATTTTGCCCAATTTTTCGCACTGACTGACCTTCATTTCTTAAAGTAATGATGGCAACTAGTTTTTCTTTACTTAGCTGCTTTTTTCTTGCCATAATACAAATTCTAACAGTCTATTCAGTAGGACTATCAGCTGTGTATCTGACGTGCCCCCTGGGCCTGTGTTGTGCAGGGAATACCCGGAGCTGGATCGCTGGGGGTTGTAGTCTCCGTGGCGCTGACCCGGTCCATGCCCAGGGTGGTCAATTCAGTGGAAGTCTTATTAGTGAGATAATATTCCGATTACGCCACCCGTGGATTGCGGTCAGTGGGGACCGCCGCTGCAAGGCAGACCGCTGAGGCCGGTGTTGTGTGTGCAGCTAAGAACGGGATGACTCCCCACGGGAGGAGAATAGCCTCAGGGCAGTTAGTGTGGATGATGGGAGTGATGGTGCACGAGCGCAGCAGGAATAACTCAGAGTCCGTGCAGTGCAGTCAGGATCTTTACTGATGTTATAAAGCAGACCCTCCCGGGAGTACTGGCTAGCAGTAGAGGCCTGGTCAGTCTGAGAGCTAGCAGGATCTCCCCTGGCCAGGTGGAGTTGTAGGACTCCCCGTCTATCTGTACTCTTTCCTGGCTACCTTGCTGTGTGCGGGTAGAAGTAGCCCACGTCCCTGAGTATACCGTGTGGTGCTCACCCGTACGGCCGGTGACTTGGGGCCTTCTGTTAGCCTCCGCTTCACGATGGCGGTGCTGGTCCCTTGCTTGTGACTGTGCATCCGGGCTTCTCTGGCCAGAGGACATGAAATCCCCTGCCGGTTGGATTCTGCTGCTGGACCTGGATATCCCCACAGCCTCGGACTCCGTGTCCGGTCTTAATGTCTTCAGCCTGGGCGACCTATCTAGCTTCCAGCCCCTGGCACTCGCTCCTGCTCCTACAGAGCTCCTTGCTGACACTTTCCCTCTCCAGGCTCTGACTGTCCTAATCCCGCCCCAGACCCAGTTTATAAGGGCAGATTCCTCCCCTCCCAGGTCTGGGCGGGCGGTTTTGCATGCTTAGGGCTCCTGACCAGAGAAACCTCCCACTTGCTCTCAGACGTAATATTTCTATTACTGTGGTAACCAGACCCCTGGGGTGCCACATTCCCCCCTAGTAAAATTTAGTACTCCGAGACTAAACATATTTTTAAAGTAACATAAATACAGGGTATAACAATAACAAGACAACATGAAAAAGTACATTTTGTGGTCACGGCGTTTCCGTAACCGGGTGTCCATATCACCCAAGGGGAAGTTTTAAGCGAGGTAGGGGACCTGTCCAAAGAAAACCCCTTGCGTTGGCCTTGGGCGTGGCTGCAAGGCTGAAGCTAGCTACTTTGGGCCGCAAGGAGGCCACGCCAGACAGGTTTTCTCTTCCGCGGCCGTCTTCGCAAGAGGCACAATGTGCAACTATCTACAAAATTGTTCCGGTTATCCAGCGTCCATAACCTGTTAGTCCATAGAAATCTGCAGGGTAACTGAGAAACATAATTAATAATAGGCAACAACAAAAACCGTAAACATCTTCAAGAAACAGGTAAATTTACAGTGCGTTACTTTATATTCTCCAGCGAGCGGGCATCTGACCTCTAGTGACTCTAGTGGACCTACGGAGCTCACTAACTGGTCCTGCACTACAGGGTGTAGGAGGTGTTATGGGTAAGCTGGGCAGCTGTCTGCGTACTCTTTGGCTCACTAGGGGCACGGCAGGCTCACTACTAGCAGAGGGTTGATCCTCCTGCGCTGCTGGTGTGGACTCTTCTGCCTCCTGGGCCGGCTGCTCTTCCAGCTCTACCTGGTCTTCTGTAGGCACTTGAGGGGCTGGCTGGAGAAATGTGAGGACGGGCACCACGATAGCGTTGTTTACTTGTGTCCAGGACCGGGGAAAGTCTCCGAGTACGGTGCTGATCATTTCCTCCTTCTCCTCTACGGGTTGAGGGTCTTCCTGATCTTCATCCGTGCTTTGCAACTTCTCGGGGCACTTTTTCAGGTGGTCTCTGGAGACAGTGGCTGTGGTCTCTCCTCCATCCTTGCTGATGACATACACCTTTGGATTATTGTGGCTTGAGGGCAGTACGGTGTACGGGTCCTTTTCTCACTGGTCGTCCAACTTATGGAGCCGCCTTTTTCTTTTCAAGACCTGCTCTCCAGGTACCAGGGGAACAGCGCGAGCATGTTGGTTATAAGTCCTCTCCTGCCTTTCTCTTGATTGATAGAGACTTCGCTCGACGCTCTCCTGTACTTTCCGGTACTGCTGCTGCCGTTCTGTATCCCAGTCTGCCTCTGGCGAGGTGTCCTCGGGCGTCAGGACTCCCATATCCAGGTCAACAGGCAGCTTAACAGGTCTTGCTCGCATTAGGTAAGCCGGGGTACAGTTGGTGGAACCTACCGGGATCTGGTTATACAGGTCCACCAGATCGGGCAGTTTCTCAGGCCACAGACTGCATTCTTCCAGGGGCAATGTTTTTAGCAGATCTATCAGCACCTGGTTCATCTTCTCGCAGAGTCCATTGGTTTGGGGGTGATAGGGCGTTGTTCTTATCTTCTTGCAGCCATACAGGTTGCAGAACTCCTGGAAGACCTCCGCTTCGAAGGCTGGTCCTTGGTCCGTCAGCACTTGGTCCGGGTACCCGTGTGGGTGGCAGAAGTGCAGCTGGAAGGCTCTGGCTGCTGTCTGAGCCATCAAGTCTTTGACAGGGACCACCACCAGGAACCTGGAGTAGTGATCCACGATGGTTAGGGCGTAGACATACCCGCTTCTGCTTGGAGCCAGTTTAACATGGTCCAGAGAGACCAGTTCCAGCGGCTGCCTGGTGATGATGGGCTGCAAGGGAGTCCTCTGGCTGGCACGGTCCCTCCTTCTTAGATTGCATGGGCCACAGTCTCTACACCATCTCTCAATGGCTCCTCTCATGCCTATCCAGTAGAACCGTTCACGCAGCAGGAACTCCAGCTTCTTCCATCCGAAGTGCCCTGCCCCATTGTGGTAGGCCTCCAGTACCATAGCTGCGTCCCGTCTCGGTACCACAACCTGCCAGATCAGTTCATGTGTCCGGTAATTGACCATTCTGCGGCACAACTTCTCCTTGTAGAGAAACAGTCTGCTTTTTTCCGTCCACAGTTGCTTGGTCTCTTCCGGAGCGTCTGGGTCCAGACGGGCGTCAGCCTGGGTCAGCATCTCCTTCCATCAGACGGACTGCGGGGTCACTGTCTTGGGTCTCCGCCCAGTTGTAGTGGGGTAAGGGGTTGAACGTAGCGGATCGCTAGCCCCTCACACGGTGGGAATACTGGGTAATCCCATGACGGTGGAACGCAGGGAGTTCGACCTCTTCCAGTTCTTCTGGATCTTCCCCTCCGTCCGGTAGGTTTGGCATTCTGGACAGGGCGTCCGCGTTGGTATTGGAGTGCCCGTGAGGGCCAACTTCAGCTGGCGGAATGACTCCTCTTCCAGCTTTTCCCATCTGAAGGGTGGCTTCTGGTTTTTGGCCTTCCTGGACTGGCCTATCAGGAGGTCCTGCATAGGAGCTGCCTTCTTGGTAAAACCGGGAATGAATCTTCGGTAGTAGCCTACCAACCCGAGGAACCGCCGCACTTCCTTTATGCTGGATGGTCTTGGCCAGTCCTTAATCACGGTGATCTTGTCAGGGTCGGGGGCTACTCCGTCAGCACTCACCACGTGTCCCAGGTACTGTACCTTTGGCTTCAGTAGATGACACTTTGAGGGTTTTACCTTTAGGCCATAGTTTGCCAGGGCTTCAAACACTTCTGCCAGGTGTTCCAGATGGTCCTCATAGGTCTTGGAATAGACAATGACATCGTCCAGGTATAATAGGACTGTCTCGAAGTTCCAGTGTCCCAGACAGCATTTCATCAACCGTTGGAAGGTTCCTGGTGCGTTGCAGAGCCCGAACGGCATAAAGTTAAATTCGCTGAGTCCCATCGGGGTGGTGAATGCGGTCTTCTCCCGGTCCGCCTCTGCTACAGGAACCTGCCAGTACCCGCTAGTGAGATCCAAAGTAGAGAAGAAGTTAGCAGATTTTAATGCAGCTAAGGACTCTTCTATCCTTGGTAACAGGTACGCATCTTTGTGTGTGATGCGGTTGACCTTCCTGTAGTCTACACACATTCTCATGGTGTTGTCTTTCTTTTTCACTAGGACTAGTGGAGCTGCCCAGGGGCTACAGCTGTCCCTAATTACCCCAGCCTCCTTCATGTCTTTTAGCATCCCATTGGCGTGTTGATAGTGTGCAGGGGGTACGGGTCGGTATCTCTCCTTTATGGGAGGATGGTCTCCCGTGGGGATGTGATGTTCTACCCCCTTTACTCGCCCGAAGTCCAGCGGGTGTTTACTAAACACTCTCTCGTACTCTTGAACCACCCGATAAACTTCCTGTTTTTGGTGTGAGGGAGTGGAGTCAGTGCCCAAATGCAGTTGCTGACACCAGTCCTCCATTGGTTTCTTAGAGCCGTTACCTTCCTCTGGTTGAGATGGAGGCAAGGGTTCCACGGCCTGTACAGATTTCTGGTTGATGGTGAACAATTTGGCTAGCGTGGCATACCGGGGCAGGTATACTTCTCTCTCCCCGATATTTATGATGCGGACGGGCACCCTCCAATGGCATACATCGACTACCCCCCGTGCTGTCAAAATGGTGGGCCTACTGTCTGAGTAGACGGGTTCTACCATTGCTTGGTAGTCTCTACCTCTTAGACCAATAGCTGCCCGGCACCAAATCATCATCTCACTTTTCGGGGGCATGGCAATAGGGAACGGGTCACACATTCTCACGCTACCAATCTCACCACCAGATAGTTCCACCTGTTGCCGTTTCATCAGTGCCCGGATCTCTTTTTGGAGGACACGCTGCTGGCTGGAACTGGCGTTCTTGGCAACCTGTTGCAAAATAAGAATCACCTCTGCAAGACAGTTTTCGATTACGTTAGTACCTAGGGTTATTTTTGGGTGACTCTCGCGACGGTCAATGTCCACAATGATCAGTCCTTGTGCCGGCAGTTCAACCTTACCGACCTTGATGGTCACCTCTTTAAATCCTATCTGTGGCACGGGCTGACCATTGCTGGCGATAATGCTCAGGTCATCATCTGGGTAGCGGGTTATGTCCGAGTCATTCCAGTACCGCTTGAAGAGCACGTACGGGATGGTAGTCACCTGTGACCCAGTGTCTAGTAGGGCACTCATAGGAATGCCATCCAGTACCACAGGCAAGACCGGACGTCCCCCTATGTATTTGTCACGCCAGCTCGATGGGCCTGATGATCTTATGCCTGGGGGTTGGCCCTCTACCCCAGGTTGTGCCCGTTTAAATGACAGTACCTTGCCATATGTCCGGGTTGATTGCAGCGGCGGCAGATGGGTTGTCCGTCCTCGTTGTATCGGTCGCTGGGTCTTCCTCTGGATGTTGGGATACTCCTCAGTCGGCTCCACGGGACGTCCTCCGGTCCGGATGCCAGCTAGATCTTTCCTGGAGAAGAGACCTGTAAAGACTGCACAGTTCTGGTTAGCGCGACAACGCTCTTAGTCAGCTCTTGGACCTGGTGGTGCAGGTCTGTAGCCGGGTTATTGTTCAAAGCCTGCGCATCAGCTCCCACAGGCCCTGCAGACAAGGGCGCCGCGTCCTTGTGATAAGTGATAGCAGGGCGCCTGTGGGCCACAGCGCCACCTGGTGCCGGTTCTCGGAGCACCCGGATGGCTCTGTCCTTGAACTGTGCAAAGTCCAGGTCAGGGTCCTGTAAGGCCATTGCCCGCAACTGGATTCGGTGGGCATTGCACAGTAGACCCTCAATAAATTGTTCGGTCAACAGCTTGTCTTCATTCCCCATGCCGTCAGGGTCTGCCTGCTTAATGGCTCTCAGGGCCTCTTGTAGGTTTAGAGCATAGTCTCTTATACTTTCGTGTGCCCGTTGTTTGCACCCGTAAAATCTGAGTTTTATTTCGGCTGAGGTTCGGGTATCAAATGTGTCTTTCAGCCGGGCTAGTATTTCTCTGACAGTCCTCTTCTTCCTAGGTGGCCAGGACTTTACCTCCCTTTGGGCTGCCCCGATTAACTGGGCCACCAGGATGCTCACTTTTTGCTCTTCCGTGAGGGGGTATACCTGGAAGAGGCTATCCAGTCTTTCCCTAAAGTCACTTAGGGTATGTGACTCCCCTGAGTACTGGGGTAGCCAGGTTGCCCCCGGGATATAGGGCATGGAGAATGGCATGACCGCAGCAGCGGTTGCGCTGGTGGCAGCTGTGGCGGTGGAGCTTCCCTCTGCATACGACATCCTCCTTCCCCCCTAGTGGACCGTGGCCTACCTTGCGATGATCCTCTTCCGTAGGCCGCGGCTCCGCAGTCGATCGTCGGGGTTGAGGACCTTGCGTCGCGCTCCTGTGACGTCAGCGTCGCTCTCTCTCCCTTCCAGGACCTTGCGCAGCGTCAAGACGTAAGGCGGGGCTTCAGTTCTCGCGCGCTTTCGATGTCCACGCCCCTCTTCTTCCCGCGCGGCGTTCTGAAGATGGCGTCCGATGGCGGGAACCGACTCCGGATGGCGGGAACCAACTGAAGATGGCGGGAAACGGCTCCGGATGGCGGGAAGACGGCTGCAGATGGCGGGAAGCTTCTCTCAGGTAAGTGCAAAAGTCTTTTTTCAGGCCCGCAATACCCGTTGGGGCGGGTTGGTTTGAATCCTGCCAACTACGCCAAAGCTGACGCGCCCCCTGGGCCTGTGTTGTGCAGGGAATACCCGGAGCCGGATCGCTGGGGGTTGTAGTCTCCGTGGCGCTGACCCGGTCCGTGCCCAGGGTGGTCAAATCAATGGCAGACTTATTAGTATGATAATGGTCCGACTACGCCACCCGTGGATTGCGGTCAGTGGGGACCGCCGCTGCAAGGCAGACCGCTGAGGCCGGTGTTGTGTGTGCAGCTAAGAACGGGATGACTCCCCACGGGAGGAGTACAGCCTCAGGGCAGTTAGTGTGGATGATGGGAGTGATGGTGCACGAGCGCAGCAGGAATAACTCAGAGTCCGTGCAGTGCAGTTCAGGGTCTTTACTGATGTTATAAAGGAGACCCTCCCGGGAGTACTGGCTAGCAGTAGAGGCCTGGTCAGTCTGTGAGCAAGCAGGATCTCCCCTGGCCAGGTGGAGTTGTAGGCCTCCCCTTCTATCTGTACTCTTTCCTGGCTACCTTGCTGTGTGCGGGTAGAAGTAGCCCACGTCCCTGAGTATACCGTGTGGTGCTCACCCGTACGGCCGGTGACTTGGGGCCTTCTGTTAGCCTCCGTTTCACGATGGCGGTGCTGGTCCCTTGCTTGTGACCGTGCCTCCGGGCTTCTCTGGCCAGAGGACATGGAATCCCCTGCCGGTTGGATTCTGCTGCTGGACCTGGATGTCCCCACAGCCTTGGACTCCGTGTCCGGTCTTAATGTCTTCAGCCTGGGCGAGCTATCTAGCTTCCAGCCCCTGGCACTCGCTCCTGCTCCTACAGAGCTCCTTGCTGACACTTTCCCTCTCCAGGCTCTGACTGTCCTAATCCCGCCCCAGACCCAGTTTATAAGGGCAGATTCCTCCCCTCCCAGGTCTGGATGGGCGGTGTTGCATGCTTAGGGCTCCTGACCAGAGAAACCTCCCACTCTCAGACGTAATATTTCTATTACTGTGGTAACCAGACCCCTGGGGTGCCACATATCCACCTGACTTCTGCACAACACAACTGATGGTCCCAACCCTATTTATAAGGCAAGAAATCCCACTTATTAAAGCTGACAGGGCACACCTGTGAAGTGAAAACCATTTCCGGTGACTACCTCTTGAAGCTCATCAAGAGAATGCCAAGAGTGTGCAAAGCAGTCATCAAAGCAAAAGGTGGCTACTTTGAAGAACCTAGAATATAAGACATATTTTCAGTTGTTTCACACTTTTTTGTTAAGTATATAATTCCACATGTGTTAATTCATAGTTTTGATGCCTTCAGTGTGAATGTACAATTTTCATAGTCATGAAAATATAGAAAAATCTTTAAATGTGAAGGTGTTTCCAAACTTTTGGTCTGTACTGTATGTACTGGTGATCCCTGTCTATACACTTCTCTTTGTATATTATTAATTGCCTATCAAACAACAAATCCCTGCGTGTGTTGCGTCTGTCTATCTAATGTTCTGACTCGAACATGGTTTTCAAGCACGCAGAAGCTACCCTGTTAGCACCCGAGCGAGCTCGGATAACCCCTTATAAATTTTCCATTTATGTTCTGAGTATTTGACCATTTTTAAAATTAGCTCCATAGAAGCACGGGTCTCCTTCATTCCAACCGCAAGAGCCAATGGAACTGATGGTTTTCCATTACCATTGTGCAACAAGACGGCTTTCAAAGTTGTTTTGCTGTAGTCTATTGAATAGCCTCCATTAGTGTCTATTAACCCTTTCGCTGAGTATGCTCGGGCCGAGCTGTTTGACAGCTTTATTACATGTGAGGAATGTGTAAGAAATAGACATTCCTCACATGTAATAAAGCTGTCAAACAGTTGCAAATCATGCACACGGGAGCGATTCAACCATATCACCGAGCAGCTGTAAATACTCGGAGCTCGGCCCGAGCATACTCGGACAGAACATACTCGCTCAACCCTAGCCTCCATACATCGGGAAGATGTCTAACTCCATCATAAGACCATTTACATCGGTACAGGAACGAGCATCCCTTTCATTGCATAGTGTGCAGCTAACTTGGTGTGTCGACGGACAGAAGTGTGAAGTTGTGGTGCTTCATTGTAGCAAATGCCATTCCCGAAGTCTAGAAGCTGCAGTTCTGACGTTTCTTTAGATAACAACAGATCTCTTACCAGATCATCTAAATCTGATTGGCTCAGCAAGTGCTGATCAGGAAATGCATCACTCCAATCAACATCTTGGATCGGGATCAGAGCCGTCAGTTTCAGCTGCCGGGAGGGGTCGGCACTGGATCCTCTACATCGTGTCGTGCTGGTATAAGAGAAAACTCACAGTCAGGACACACAGTTTGTGACTTGTTTCTCTTTGAATATCCAACGATTTTAATCTTGCAAAAATAACAGTCTGAATTGTGATTTTTCTGCTCACGCCAAACCATCGACACTGCGGGAGCCATTAATTTCGCCATTCAACCACTGCGTTAGCCCAGAGTAACACACAGTGCAGCAAACACGAGGGGCCCGGCTTTTCTCTTGATCTCCAATTTGACAGTCAAAGTAATACTTGTAAGCAAGACACCCTCGCTATGTCAGATTCTTGCGCTGATCATGAGTAGTGTATTTGCCACATATGTAGCAGAAATTGTCCGGATGGTTAATACATTTCCGTTTATCCATCTTAAGTAGAGATGAGCGTTGTTCTACTCGAACTGTTCGCCAATCTCAAATTCGAGCTGTTTTGGGCGGTGTTCGAGCCGATCGGCGAACACGAACAATTTGAGAAAAATTCGGCTGTTCGAGGTTATGTTCGATAACTGTTCGTGCACCAAAATCATAACTGGATTTTTTCTCAGTAATGATGAAAATTAATGTTAATACGCAGTTTGAGTGTACAGCGGGGCGGGGGGAGGGGCAGGGGATGGATCTCTGCAGGAACAATGAAGATCTCCATTTTTTTTTCTCTTTCCCGCATTTACAGTGGGGAGGTGCAATCTGTCAGCCTATCAGCAGCGCACACACGGAGCGAAGTGCTTTTTTTCACACAAGCAAGGGCATGTGTCATTGGCAGTGTATGTCACATGTCCTTGCCCTATAAGACCAAGCCATTTTCCCCGTCGCCACCATTTTCTCACTGCTGCAGCTGCGTGTTAGACGGCACCGCTGTTGCTGTGTGCGCTATACCTTGTTAATTTCAAGCCAATTTTCGCACAAATATACAGATAGCTTGGGAGTAGGGAATAGTTGTGATTGCAGTCCTTTTAAGGACTAGGTTACAGCATTTCCTACGACTTTTATCAGGCAGGTCTGTGCTCTTAAATAGATAGATTGTGGGAGTAAACACTAATTGTAATTGGAGTCCTTTTCAGGACTAGGTTACATCAGTTCCTATCAGTTTTTGCCAGGCAGGTCTGTGCCAGTGCTGTGCAAGTTTTTTTCACAGCATTTGGCTGAATCTAGCAAAGCTAATCCTTTTTGGCCTATTGCAGAGTGTGTTAGTCAGTGGAGTAGCCTATCTGTGTTGCAAGATATACCACCTGTGTATAGAATACCAATTTTTTTACTGCACCTAGTGAAGTAAAATCTTTTGGGCATAGCATCATTCTATTAGTCCATCTATACTGACCTCCATCAGGTTGCAAACTGAATATAATTTTTTTCTGCATCTAGCTCTGAAAAAATATTTGGGCTTCTAGCGGTGTGTGGGACTTGGTCTATTAGTCCATCTATACTGACCTCCATCAGGTTGCAAATTAAAAATAATTTTTTTCTTCATTTAGCTCTGAAAAAATATTTGGGCTTCTAGCAGTGTGTGGGACTTGTTCTATTAGTCCTTCTATACTGACCTCCAGCAGGTTGCAAATTAAAAATAATTTTTTTCTTCATTTATCTCTGAAAAAATATTTGGGCTTCTAGCAGCGTGTGGGACTTGTTCTATTAGTCCATCTATACTGACCTCCATCAGGTTGCAAATTAAAAATAATTTTTTTCTGCATCTAGCTCTGAAAAAATATTTGGGCTTCTAGCAGTGTGTGGGACTTGGTCTATTAGTCCATCTATACTGACCTCCATCAGGTTGCAAACTGAATAAAAAAATTTTCTGCATCTAGCTCTGAAAAAATATTTGGGCTTCTAGCGGTGTGTGGGACTTGGTCTATTAGTCCATCTATACTGACCTCCATCAGGTTGCAAATTAAAAATAATTTTTTTCTGCATCTAGCTCTGAAAAAATATTTGGGCTTCTAGCAGTGTGTGGGACTTGGTCTATTAGTCCATCTATACTGACCTCCATCAGGTTGCAAATTAAAAATAATTTTTTTCTTCATTTATCTCTGAAAAAATATTTGGGCTTCTAGCAGCGTGTGGGACTTGTTCTATTAGTCCATCTATACTGACCTCCATCAGGTTGCAAATTAAAAATAATTTTTTTCTGCATCTAGCTCTGAAAAAATATTTGGGCTTCTAGCAGTGTGTGGGACTTGGTCTATTAGTCCATCTATACTGACCTCCATCAGGTTGCAAATTGAATAAAAAAATTTTCTGCATCTAGCTCTGAAAAAATATTTGGGCTTCTAGCAGTGTGTGGGACTTGGTCTATTAGTCCATCTATACTGACCTCCATCAGGTTGCAAATTGAATAAAAAAAATTTCTGCATCTAGCTCTGAAAAAATATTTGGGCTTCTAGCGGTGTGTGGGACTTGGTCTATTAGTCCATCTATACTGACCTCCATCAGGTTGCAAATTAAAAATAATTTTTTTCTGCATCTAACCCAGCCAATAGTTTTGGCCTAATACCACAGTTTGGCCACTCAGCTCTGCTCGGTTACCATCCATTGTTTTTTTGTGCAAACAACTCCAGAGTTGTGAATTAGTTAACCACCAAAATGAGTGGAAAAAGGCCTGCTGCTGGTGGAAAGGGGAATAGGCGTGTTGGGAAGGGGAAAAAAGGTTGTGTCCGTGGGGTAGGTGCAGAAGAAAGACCATCTTCCAGCCAAACTAAAATGTCTACTTCTTTTAGCGGACAATGTGATAAGATCCCTTTCTTACGGCCACGCCAATCGCTACAAATTCCAGATGAGGCACAAAAACAGCAGGTGCTTCAACGGATATCAAGTGCTCCTTTAAGTGGGCTCTCCTCCACATCAACTTCAACATCACAAATACTCCAGTCCTCAAAGGTGTCACCCAAATCGCACTTGCTTCCTCACAGCTCCCAAATCTCCAGCTGCCCGTCTGAGTATGAGGTAGAACAGATGGTTGAGTCTGCAGAGCTGTTTACTCATACTATAGCCTGGGAATCAGAGGTCGACTCCAGCGCTTCTGTGAATCCAGACGAGGAAATGATCTGCACTGATGCCCAGAATCTTTATGAGTCGGATCCAGGACCAGACGCAGAAGGTTCTGACCATAATGTAGACCCTCATTCCCAAACTGTAACTCCTGTTGGTGGAGACAATGAGGAAGACGATGATAAGACTCAAATACCTGATTGGAGCGACAACTTTAGTTTTTTGTCAGGGCAGTAACAGGTTGGCTCTGAGGACGACGGGTGTGATAACGCACAGGGTGATGATGATGAGGTCGGAGATCCCACTTACTGTCAACCCACAGTCAGCCAAGAGATGAGGTCAGCAGAGGAGGTGGAGGAAGATGCTAGTGACGACGAGGTCAGGTTGCGCCTTCCTGGACAGAGACGTAGTACTGGAAGCACGTCAACAACTGCATCCTCAAACACAACTCTGCCTCTCACCACAAGTCGTGGTGGCTCTTCAGGTCGCATGGGTGCTAAGCCTTGCATAGCCTGGGCATTTTTTCAGATCGATAAAGATGACCCAACTCGTGTTATCTGTAACATTTGTCAGCAAAAGCTAAGTAGAGGCCAAAAAATACATAGTTTGAGTACTTCATGCATGAACCGGCACATGGACATGAAGCATAAGTTGCAGTGGGAAGCTCAGTGTGCTACAATGCGGTCTAGCCGGCCGGGCCAACCACCGTCTGCCATATCTTGTGCATCCGCGGCCTCTTCATCCTCTGTGACTGGGGGGACAGCAGTCACACCTGTTTTGGGGCGCAGACCTGCCACCTCTTTACCCGCAACAGCCAGCGTGATTGGCAGGTCATCATTTTCTTTGGAGGTGGTAACACCAGCTGGTCTTGAGCGCTGTCCGACATCGATAGCACCACCTTTGGATCAAGGCAACCTAACATGTCCGCCTGCATCTTCCTCACAGACCGGCAGTTTGCCGGGGACACCCTTATCAACCCCGTCTAAGCACAATAGCCAGCCCTCGGTCCCTCAGATGTGGACAAGTAAAAGACCATTTCCTCCTAGCCATGAGAAAGCTAAGAGGTTGAATTTCACCATCTGCAAGCTCTTGGCTACAGAAATGCTGCCTTTCCGCCTGGTGGACACAGAGGATTTTCGAGACCTTATGTCCGTCGCAGTGCCCCAGTACCAGATGCCCAGTCGGCACTACTTCTCAAAGAAAGGTGTGCCTGCGCTCCACCAGCATGTCGCACACAACATCACCGCTTCTTTGAGAAACTCTGTGTGTGACAGGGTGCATTTCACCACAGACACTTGGACGAGTAGGCATGGACAGGGGCGTTACATGTCGCTGACTGGGCACTGGGTAACTATGGTGACAGCAGGACAAGGGGCTGCTGTCCAAGTCTTGCCGTCCCCACGAGTTGTGCGTCAATCCTCTTTATGTCATTTTTCCTCCACTGCTTCTGCCTCCTCAACCTCCTCTCGGTCTTCCACCTGCACCCAAAGCCTGTCTGGTCATGCCACAAGCTTTCTAACTGCGCAGAAGGGATCCTGCACACCTCCTTACTATGCTGGCAGTAGGGCTCAACGTCATCAGGCGGTTTTTACATTGAAATGTCTGGGAAATGTGAGTCACACAGCTGAGGAGTTGTGGTCAGCTCTGGAGAACCAATTTCATGAATGGTTGTCTCCACTGGACCTGAAACCAGGGAAGGCCGTGTGCGACAATGCTGCAAACCTGGGTGCGGCCCTTCGCCGGGGCAATGTCACACACGTGCCTTGTATGGCTCACGTGTTGAACCTGGTTGTCCAGCAATTTTTAGCCCACTATCCCAGACTAGATGGCCTTCTGCAGAGGGCACGGTCGCTGTGTGCTCACTTCCGCCGTTCGCATCCCGCAGCTCAGCGACTTACATCTCTACAGAAGTCGTTGGGCCTGCCACTTCACCGGCTAAAATGCGATGTGCCTACCCGGTGGAATTCAACTCTGCACATGTTGCAGCGACTGTGGCAGCACCGACAAGCCCTGGTGCAATACGTTCTGACGTATAGCCTGGGCCAACGAGATTCAGAGGTGGGGCAAATCACGCTGGAGGAGTGGTCTCAGATCAGGGACCTATGCACCCTTCTGCACAGTTTTGAAATGGCGACGAAGATGTTTAGTGCTGACGATGCCATTATCAGCATGACTATTCCGGTGATTTACATGCTGGAGCACATGTTAAACAGAATTCGGAGTCAGGTGGTGGCACAAGAGGAGGTGGAGGAAGTAGAGGAGGAGGAGTTGTATGCGGAAGGGCTAACATCTGCAAGATCCAGACGGTCGGCAGCACCAAGGCGGCAGGCATGTGAGGGTGGGGGAGATGATTTTACCAGGGCGCATGGTAGCAGCCAAACTAGTGAGGAAGGTGCAGGAGCCCAGGAAGAAGTGGAGGACGAACTGATGGAAGACTCATCAGATGAGGGAGACCTTGATCACATTTCTGTTGTGCGAGGTTGGGGGGAGAGGACAGAGGAAGGAAGCATGATTGCTACCTCGCCACCAACACAACAGGGACTTGGTGCTCCTGGATGCGCAACACACATGAGTGCCTTCTTGCTGCACTACCTGCAACATGACCCTCGAATTGTGAGAATTAGAAATAATCCTGACTACTGGGTTGCCACACTGTTAGATCCCCGGTACAAAAGTAAATTTGCAGAAATTATTCCTGCCATAGAAAGGGATGCACGCATGCAGGAGTATCAGCAGAGACTGTTGCAGAATCTTACATGTGCTTTTCCACAAAATACCAGTGGTGCACGTAGTGAATCTCACAGTTCCAACTTGCCAACCGTGGGACCGTCAAGTGTTCGGCACTCAAACCGTAACAGAACCACAGTATCTGCTGGTAACATCAATTTTGCGGAATCATTTCACCACTTTTTTAGCCCATCCTTTGCAAGGCCACAGGAGACAAGAAGTCTGACACATAGTCAACGCCTAGAGACGATGGTACAGGAGTATCTCCAAGTAAACATTGAAGCCACGACTGTGTCACTGGACCCTTGCTCTTTTTGGGCTTCCAATCTGGATAAATGGCCGGAGCTAGCCACTTACGCCTTGGAGATCTTGTCATGCCCCGCAGCCAGCGTTCTGTCTGAACGTGTGTTCAGCGCTGCTGGTGGTGTGCTGACAGATAAGCGCACGCGGCTCTCCACTGATAATGTAGACAGACTCACGTTCATAAAGATGAACAAATCATGGATCCGAAATGACTTTTCTACCCCTGTGTCATCCTGGGGAGAGTAAAAGCTTGATGATTGGTTAAAATCACCCTACCAACCGTTTTAAGCTTTCAAATTACTAATCATGTTTATCTGTATCTTGACTGGAAAATAATTTGGGCTTTGTAGCAGTGTGCAGCACTGATCCTATTAGGCCATCTATACTAAAGCTTCACCAGATTTAAAATTAAAAATAATTTTTAGCTGCATCTAGCCCGGAAAATAATTTTGGGGCTCCGAGATGCGCAAGACACATAAGTGCCTTCTTGCTGCACTACCTGCAGCATGACCCTCATATTGTCAGAATTCGAAGTAATCATGACTACTGGGTTGCCACACTCTTAGATCCCCCAAACTTTTCGATCAACCTTTTCATTTTAATAAAGACCAAAAAAATGGTCATTTTTGAAATTATAAGCATTAGCAGGTTGTTAGAAACTGAAATCAAACAGTTTTCAACTCAAAACTTTATTCTAGGTGATGTTACATTTTCACATAGGACCCCTTGTTCGAAAGGAGCTTCTGAACTCTCTCGTCCATTGAATTTGTCAGGTTTTGGATGGTTTCTGCTTCAATTGTTTTGCATGAGGACAGAATACCCTCCCAGAGCTGTTGCTTAGATGTGAACTGCCTCCCGCCATCATAGACACTCCTTTTAATGATGCTCCAAAGGTTCTGAATGGGGTAGAGGTCAGGGGAGCAATGGGGGTCACACCATAAGTTTGTCCCCTTTTATGCCCATATCAGCCAGAGATGCAGATGTTTTATGTGCAGCATGAGATGGTGCATTATCATGCAGAAAAATGATCTTGCTGTGAAATACACGGTTCTTCTTCTTGAACCATGGCAGGAAGTGCTGTTTGAGAAAATCCACATACATTATGGAGTTCATCTTTAGCGCCTTCAGGGATCCTAAAGGGGCCGACAATCTCTCTCCCCATGATTCCAGCCCAAAACATTACTCCACCTCCTCCTTGTTGGCGCTGTAGCCGTGTTTGTGTGGGGTGTCCATCAACCAGCCATCCTCCACTCCATTCATCTGGACCATCGAGCGCTGCACGGCACTCATCCGTGAACAAAACAGTTTTGAAATCAGTCTTCATGTAATGTTTGGCCCACTGGAGCCGTTTCTGCTTGTGTGAAGTGGATAGAGGAGGTCGACAGGATGGCATATGCACAGCTGCAAACCTCTGAAGGACCCTGCATCTTGTTGTTCGGGGGACGTTGGAGGCACAAGCAGCTTCAAAAACTTGTCTGCTGCTATGACAAGGCTTTTTTGCCGCTGCTGTTTCAACCTGACATAATTGCCTGTAGGAAAGAGTCCTCAATTTGCCCTTATCAGCACGCACACGTGTGTACTGTGAATCAGCTACATACTTCTTGATTGCCAAGACACTTCATCCTGATCATCGCACAATGTTGATTGTAGTCATGCCTTGACCTAAACACTCCACAATTTGTTGCTTCTCAGCAGCCGACACATCCTTTTTCTTTCCCATTTTGGCAGAAAATGTAGGCTGCTTAATAATGTGAGAGAGCCTTCTTAAGTAGTCTTGCCTTTCATTGGACACACCTGCCAAACTAATTAGCACAGGTGTCTACAATTGCTTACAGTGATATAAAGAGCCCTGACACACATCACCATCAATGAGTTTAACTGACAAACAAACAAATTCTTCCCTTATCACTCCTAAACACTTTTTGCATAATAATTTGGAACACAGTGTACATGTGCTTTTCCACAAAACACCAGCGGTTCACGTAGTGAATCTTACAGTTCTAACTTGCCAACCGTGGTCTGTATGGAATTGTTCAATAAAGGGCCCAAAATTAAGATAACATAGATGGGAGAGGTCTCTATGAATAGGAATTCCTAAGTATTTGATACCCTGTGAGGGCCAGGCAAAGGGAAAGTTGGACTGGATGGAATCCTATATGGATTTAGGGAGGGAGACATCGAGGGCCTCAGACTTCGCTGCATTGATTTTAAAATTTTACCATGTAACAAAGTGATCTATTTCAGCCATAACAGCAGGGATGGATATATGTGATTGAGTGATATATACTAGGACATCATCAGCAAATAGAGAGCACTTGTACTCGGTGCCTCCCACCTCAATCCACCTAATATTGGGGTTATGGCGAATTGATGAGAGCAGGTGCTCCGTCACTAGGATGTATAAGAGAGGGGACAGAGGACATCCCTGCCTTGTCCCATTGGTGATTGTGAAAGGTGATGAAAATGTTCTGATGCACCCCCTGGGCCTTGGGACACCCGGAGCCGGACCCTTTTTGGTGGATGCTGGTGGTTGTAGTCTTCGTGGCGGCGATCCGGTTCCGTGGCTCAGGGCGGTCAAACCAGTGGCGGAACTATTTATGTGGTTTTGATGTTTAAATGTCCGACTACGCCACCCGTGGATTGCGGTCAGAGTGAACCGCCGCTACAGGGCAGACCGCTAAGGCTGGTGTTGTGGGTGCAGCAGAGCGTAGCATAACTCCCCACGGGAGGAGTATAGCCTCAGGGCAGTGTATGCGGAGGATGGGGGTGATGGTGCAGGGCAGCAGCAGTAACGACACGGAGTCAGTGATGCAGGCCAGGGCCTTTACTCACAGTTCTTATTATCCAGACCACGTCTGCAGGTAACGGCTGCCCACGTCGTACTGTGCTCACCAGGTGAGGGGCTCAGACAACTCCCAGATAACTTTGGAGCGCTTCACAGGACCCCCTTTGTGTGTCCTTTGTCTGGCCTTTCTTACCAACACTTCTGTCCGGCTGCCTCGGGCCTCCTCTTGGTAAACTTGGCGCCAGTTTCCCTGACCCTATGTGGTGCCTTCCTAGCGGGTGGAGCAAGGGGCTGCGCCACATAAAATGTCAGAGCCTCCGGTTTCTAGCTGAGGGTCGTTTCCTGCCTCCACTAGTTCGGGGACCGGTCTCCCCCTTTGGCCTGACCCCTCCACGCAGGTGGATTCGGGCGTGCGGTGGCGACTCGCCCGTCCGCACCCCTGGGATCCCTTCATTCCTCGTTCCTGGAGCCTTCTCCGCTCCTCTTCCTTCCTTCTCCCTCTTGCAGGCCTGGGCCTCTGTTACTAGGCTCGCCTCCGGAGCAGAGCTCATGCAGAGCCCCTGCTCCCTGCCACTTCTGCTCAGACTTCTCTGCACTGAACTAAGATGGTGCCCACCTTTTATACTCCCTTCTCAATGCACCCAGGAACTGCTTCCTCCCTGCTCCTGCACTGCAGGGTTCCCCTTCCTCAGTGTTCCCTCCCCCCACTCCAGCCAGGGACAGGGACTGTCGTGCCCATCTCAGGGGCATATTGGTCGCCCTGCCCCACGGCAATGTGGTGTAATGCATGCAGGTGTCGGGTCCTGATCCACACTCCATCCTTATCTGAGAGTGAGATATCACACCTCTGGGTGAGGTGCAATACGTCTGTAGCAACCGAGCCCTCGGTGCTACAGTTCCATTTATCTTCAGCCTAGGTGACGTATTGTGATACAGGGCCGTGATTTTGGCTATAAAAGGGTCCCCTAGACCCCTACCCCAAGCTTTTTAAGAGAATCATATATGGCGTGCCAGGAGACTCTATGGAATGCTTTCTCAGCATCCAACGAGAGTATCTACTTACAAATTTTTAACTGCATCTAGCCCAGGAAATACTTTGTGCCTAGTAGCAGTGTCTGCTAGTCAGCGGATTATCCCGGCTGTTAAGCAAGCTACACCACCTGTAGTTTGGACACTTAATTTTTTCAAAGGAAATGCTTCGGGACCACGGGATACTTAGTGAAGAGCATCAGGAGGCACCCCAAGGCATAGGGGCTGGGACTGGCACTAGGATGCCTTGCGGTGGACAGCCGAGCTCGATCCTTATAAAAGCTTTTTAACTGCAGCAGCTTTAGTGGACGCTACTGGAGCTGGAATTACGCGGCTGCTGGCATGAGACTTGCCCTCCAATAGATCCTTGTAAATGGATTTAAAGTGTATTCATTTAAATTAGAGGGACAATTTAAATTAAAAAGCTTAGAGCTGCCTCCACCACAGGGGGGCTCTCTCGACCCACCAGCGGACAGGCACCAGTATTGGGAGAGGGGGGCTGGCCGTCAGGGTTCACCGCGGCTCTGGCACAAACCCGGCGACACGGAGGTGGCACGGGCAGGAGCGGACTGGCCGTGTCGGCTTCTCACTTTTTGGATTTTAGAAGGGCATGACATGCCTATATCTGTGTCTCCCCCTCCTTTTACTCCTCCACCTCTTTTCTTTTCGCATGACTATATGTACTTGTCACTTTTCCATGTGTTAGTTGTGTCTTCTGAGCAGATTGTCAGCTTTTGGACACCTTTGAAGGTGTTTTCTATGTGTTTCTATGTGTTTTTGTTTGCCTGCCATTGGTTTTAACGGTGTTCGAAGGTGTTCGACGAACAGTTCGACGAACAGTTCGGCGAACACACGGGTGTTCGACGAACCGAACCGAACTCGAACACTACGGGGGTGGCTCAACACTAATCTTAAGTTTCAAAACTGATAGCGCTATAACAGATCACTTTATAGAAGTCAAGATTACCTTATATACTGACTCCCGGCATCAGCCGATCGACCTGTCTGAGCGCGTCTGCACAGGTCCGGGCAAGTCAGTTAAAATATTTCCAATATATAATGCATTAATCAGTGACTAGGCTTTGCATGCATCACTTAATATCTAGACATGTCAGGCAAATTCGCAGTTCATATTTGGAAATGGTGCGATTTAGTATAAATCACATGTTTTTCTCTCAGTAGCAAAATCATCATTGTGTAGCGCTATTAATGTGTTGCTATTTTACCATGTGTTAATATTGTATCAAGATGTTTTGGATATGTCATTTTCATTAAAGCCGGATGTAAATACAACTATATTTTAATATTGGGGTTGGGGAGATAAGGAGATAAGGTGAGGAACCCTGGGCGCCACCATCTCATGACAATGGTCATGCAACATCTTGGGTGGGATGGACTTCTGGAAATAATGACATGGGCAGCACAGTTGTAAGTAGAGTTTTCCAGTAGTGATGCAGCGGCGGAGCAGATTGCCCGGACATGAGAGATGATGAGAACGATGAGCAGTTTGCTGGGCCAAGTATATATGTGAAGAAGCCACCAAGTGTCAGAGCAATGTGTCCGGTGAGGCCCGTAACTGAGAGACTGTAAAGCCGAGCAAACAGATTGAGGAGAGGACTGTGTCTTGTAGCCACCAAGCCTCAGCCTCTTGGGAGTAAAGACTTCCAGGTTCCATCCTTGGTGCCTCCTTAATTTGCCCCACCATCCACTCTTGTTGGCTTTCCCCAATGGACACCTCTGCCTTCACCAACATATGAAGGTTCTGCCGACCTCAGGATCGTCCTTCACCAACATATGAAGGTTCTGCCGACCTCAGGACCTGCCTACACGGGGGGCTAGATTGTACTCCGTAACCTTGAAGGCACATTGGTCTTCAGAGAAGATGAAGTCGCTCTGTAGAAGATCTTTAATCACGACTCTTTGCGCAATTACCCTAATTAAATGCATTGGAGCAAAAGAAAAAAATGGCGACAAACATGGAGATATCCTTACGCAATGATGAAGATTTTTCATAAATGTCCAAGCAGAAAAGATTACAGAATTAGTCCTCTGATTTAAGATGGCGGGTAACTTCACAAACAGCGTCACACCTGTCTACAGGTTGTGCATGGTAATACTGCTCAGCTCCATTCATTTCAATGGGGGAGAGCTGCAATACCATACTAACAAATTACCCAAAGGGTAAATGGACCCAACTTAAGGGATAATGTGATTAAAACTTGACTTTCATTGTAATTAATTTAATGTTGTGTAACAAATAAAGATTACAATAACTCAGGTGGTATTGCTGTGTAGCGTTTTTTTGGGTCTCGTCTATGCGATATCACTCTCCTAAAGCTAATACAGTTATATGAAAAAGTTTGGGCACCCCTATTAATCTTAAGCTTAATGTTTTATAAAAATTGGTGTTTTTGCAATAGCTATTTCGGTTTGATATATGTAATAACTGTTGGACACAGTAATGTTTCTGCCTTGAAATGAGGTTTATTGTACTAACAGAAAATGTGCAATCTGCATTCAAACAAAATGTGACAGGTGCATAAGTATGGGCACCTCACCAGAAAAGTGACATTAATATTTAGTAGATCCTCCTTTTGCAAAATGAACAGCCTCTAGTCGCTTCCTGTAGCTTTTAATGAGTTCCTGGATCCTGGATGAAGGTATTTTTGACCATTCCTCTTTACAAAGCAATTCCAATTCAGTTAAGTTTGATGGTCGCCGAGCATGGACAGCCCTCTTCAAATGATCCCACAGATGTTCAATGATATTCAGGTCTAGGGACTGGGATGGCCATTCCAGAACATTGTAATTGTTCCTCTGCATGAATGCCTGAGTAGATTTGGAGCGGTGTTTTGGATCATTGTCTTGCTGAAAGATCCATCCCCTGCGTAACTTCAACTTTATCACTGATTCTTGAACATTATTGTCAAGAATCTGCTGATACTGAGTGGAATCCATGTGTCCCTCAACTTTAACAAGATTCCCGGTGCCGGCATTGGCCACACAGCCCGAAAGCATGATGGAACCTCCACCAAATTTTACTGTGGGTAGCAAGTGTTTTTCTTGGAATGCTGTGTTTTTTTGCCGCCATGCATAACGCCTTTTTGTATGACCAAACAACTCAATCTTGGTTTCATCAGTCCACAGGACCTTCTTCCAAAAAGAAATTGGCTTCTCCAAATGTGCTTTTGCATACCTCAGCCGACTCTGTTTATGGCGTGCTTGCAGAAACGGCTTCTTTCGCATCACTCTCCCATACAGCTTCTCCTTGTGCAAAGTGCGTTGTATAGTTGACCGATGCACAGTGACAAAATCTGCAGCAAGTTGATGCTGCAGCTCTCTGGAGGTGGTCTGAGGATTGTCCTTGACTGATCTCACCATTCTTCTTCTCTGCCTTTCTGATGTTTTTCTTGGCCTGCCACTTCTGGCCTTAACAAGAACTGTCCCTGTGTTCTTCCATTTCCTTACTATGTTCCTCACAGTGGAAACTGACAGGTTAAATCTCTGAGACAGCTTTTTGTATCCTTCCCCTGAACAACTATGTTGAATAATCTTTGTTTTCAGATCATTTGACAGTTGTTTTGAGGAGCCCATGATGCCACTCTTCAGAGGAGGTTCAAACAGGAGAACAACTTGCAAGTGGCCACTTTAAGTAGCTTTTCTCATGATTGCATACACCTGGCTATGAAGTTCAAAGCTCAATGAGGTTACAAAACCAAAAAAAGTGCTTTAGTAAGTCAGTAAAAAGTAGGTAGGAGTATTTAAAACAAGAAAATAATAAGGGTGCCCATACTTATGCACCTGTCAAATTTTGTTTGAATGCAGATTGCACATTTTCTGTTAGTACAATAAACCTAATTTCAAGGCAGAAACATTACTGTGTCCAACAGTTATTACATATATCAAACTGAAATAGCTGTTGCAAAAACACCAATTTTTATAAAACATTAAGCTTAAGATTAATAGGGGTGCCCAAACTTTTTCATATAACTGTATATCTCCTACCTAGATTAATGGCTGCAGTCCACTGGCTAGAATAGCTTTTCTAAGAACAATTATCAGTTTCAAGAACACTACAGCTGATTAAAATTCACTCATAGTCTACCCGACACGTTTCGCCATGACTGGCTTCATCAGGGGCCTGAGACTAGACTGAGCTAAAAACCAGAGCGCAAGGTCTTTTAAGGCTTCTGTTGTGACATCATCAAATGATAGCTACTAATTTGGGAAAGAGCAGATCTGTTATGATGATTATTGGTTTATGAGTTTATTCCAAATGAAATTGGTCATTGGATGAAAGTTTATTAAGATCCGTGAACTGCACAGTAACAATATGAGCAAATTGACTAGCGTCCAATGATTTCTACAATAGGACTTATAATAGGACCTGCACCGTAATGATACAATAGGACTGAATGTGGTCTCTGCTTTACAGGACCTTAACATGTGTCTGTGACATCATCGCAACCCTGGTTTGGCGATTGGCCTGTGATCACCATGTGACCGGGTGATGTAATTTGATGATGTCACAACTGAAGCCTTAAAAGACCTTGCGCTCTGGTTTTTAGCTCAGTCTAGCCTCAGTCCCCTGATGAAGCCAGTCATGGCGAAACGTGTCGGGGAGGCTATGAGTGAATTTTAATCAGCTGTAGTGTTCTTGCAACTGACGTCTATAATTGTCCCCCTCAGTTCTCTATTACTGTAATACCAGACACAACCCAAGGAGAGGAGTGGTAACCGCCAGGTTTGTCTATGCCTTTAAGCTTTTAAAGGGGTTGTCCAGGACTATTCTCAGGATAGGTCATCCATATTGGATTGGTGGGGGCCTGTCACCCATCACTCGTCGTCCCACAGTCTGTGGAAGTACATAGAGTATGGAAAGGATCAGCACAGCTCCATGCACTGAGTAGTGGCCATTCTGGGTACTGCAGGTCAGCTCCCATTGAAGTGAATGTGATCAGAGGTGCCGAGAGCGGCCACTGCTCAGCTGTGCTTTCCCTGCTCTGAACACTGTGTACATCCAGCCGCCATTGGAGCTGTCAGCGGCTGATTGATAGGATTGCCAAGTGTCGGACCACCACCCATCTGATATTGATGAATCCCTCTCAGGAAAGGTCATCGATATCGAAGTCCCAGACAATTCATTTTACATTTTTCTCTACGGAGAGACAGACTGACAGATGAATAGGTCAAAGAGAAGCAACAATTTTCACTAGAAGATTGGAGTTTAAGGGAACGAGATCCAGATGCCGATGAATAATAAAGATCCAGAGGAAAAACATGTTTTTCTGTTTTATTGTAGGAGGAAAGTGATTATAACAGAGAATCATAACCTGAGCCCAAATTCTCATCAATAGGAGCTAAACATTGAAGTCTGGTCCTTCATCAGCGATCCGGGGCAGCCCGGCACGGTGTGAATATTACTCTATAAATGAATTATTGTGGGCACGCAGCACGATGGGACGTGACCTGTCAGAAGATGTGAATGTAGCGTCTGATTCTACTAACACTCGATAAGTTCCGGATCAGCAGAACGGCGACTGCGCAGAGTCCTATTGCACGTGGCTGCTGTCTCTTATATTCTCCTTATGTTGTCTCCTCGTAGTGATCAACAGTGAAGTATCTCCCAGAGACGCACACGGCACCAGCCTCGGGGTCCCAGCACACACCAGAGAGACTAACTCTCGGGGGTTATACATAAATAATGAAAACTGATAGCCATGAGCCGTGAGTAGTAACTACGTTGCACTAAGTTTCAGTCTGCAATCTCCATCACTTTACAACCTTTGATCTGCAGTTTGCAGCCTTGTTCTAGTTTTAGATTCTTCCTATGTGGGAGTGACCTTCCCAGTAATACATGCTGGATGTAAGATCCGCATGACCAGGATGGTGACTCCTTTATTTGGTCTTAGGTATCTGCACAGTTTCATTGCTGTACTGATTTCCCTTTATTCATGAAGGATCTCTTCTACCTTATGCTGACTGACCCTAACACTGAGCAGTGGGATCTTATCCTCCTGCAGTGTCGGCTGTGGGTGCTTTTTTTTTCTCTAAACTCATAAAACAGCCTTCTTTGAGTTCTTTCTCTACACCCTCTGCAAACTGCTCTGTGTGTGTTCCTCCCTATATACAGCTTGCATAATTTGCCCTCTCTTATAACTTAGATGCTTTCCTCCCTCTCCAAACTTTGATCTGTTCTGTTCAACCTCCTCTGCTTTGCTACATGAAAACTGCATCTCCAGGGTGATGCCACCTTTACTAGCTCCAATATATCTGCACAGCTTCATTACTGTGCTGATTTCTCCTTCCACATGAGGGATCTCTTCTCCCTTGTGATGACCAACACTGATTTGTGATCCTTTCTCCCTGCAGAGTCTGCTGTGGCTATATTCCTTTCTCTATACTCATGCATAACCTTGTACTTGTGTTTTCTTTCTCCATTCTCTGCAAACTGCCCTGTGTGTTCATTCCTTCCCATCTACAGCCTATGCAACCTGCCCTCCCTGATAACTTGGATGCTTTGCCCCCTTTCTATGCTCTGATCTTCTGTATACAAGCTCATCTCCTTTGCTGCAGCTATCTCTAATACTGTGAGAAGGGAAGCAGGGAATTCTGCCGAAGTTAGCAGTGGGCTGATATGCTGCTTGTCAGGTATTGTCAGTTTTTGTGCATGGCCACCGGGTATCGTGCACAAGTTGTAACCTAATTAGTAGGACAGGTGCAGATTCCTGATGCAGGGGAGACAGGCACTGGATAGCCCTTTTTCATAGGTTATTGAATTTATTATATACGCAGTATGCAATGAGCTCCTGAGCACCCCCTGGTGGTGCCAAAAGTTAGTCTTTGAACTCTATGACTTTTAGTTATGCAAAAACATCTTCGTAGCAGTGACGCAGCCGCCCCTGTGGGGAGCAGAACATGACGGATGCACAAAAATGCATTTTATTTTGCAGACACTTCTTTTCAGGGATCAGAATAAACAGTTTCCACTTTGGATGGAGGCGGCGGCTGCCTGTGCTGTGTATTATAGGGCCTCATTTTCTGGTGATGTCTCCTGCAGTTAGGAGTCGGCATGCGGCCGCCAATGATAGCGCGCGCTGCGAGGAACAATATTTGGGTAAATTGCAGTCATTGTTGCAC
Organism: Phyllobates terribilis; assembly: GCF_046119375.1. Taxonomy (NCBI): domain Eukaryota; kingdom Metazoa; phylum Chordata; class Amphibia; order Anura; family Dendrobatidae; genus Phyllobates; species Phyllobates terribilis. The sequence continues at coordinate 189,384,094 of NW_027362768.1, forward strand.
CTTTTGTCCGCTCCGTCTCTCGACTTCAGTTTTTGCTGTTTCTTTTCCTATTTTTTGTTTTCGGGAGATTCTTCTCATATTTCTTGTTACCAGGAATACTTCTATCTGATGATGGCTCATGAAGGACGGCAATTTTATCTTTATATGGGAAATGAAACAAAGTTGTTCTAGAAGATCTCCTCGTCTTTTATGTTCCTCCATAAATCAGATTACAGCACTTTCCCTTTGAGGAACAGATACAACAATACAAAGAGGAGAACTAAACTCCCCCCTAAGTACATCAATCATTTTGTTATTATTTTTTTTTTATTAAAAGCATGGCCGGCAGGTTTACATGACATAATGCAAGGCACAGCGCGTTTAGGCTCTGCAAACCATTACATTGGCTAAACATATATATATTATTCTTCCAGAGTGCTCCAGAAATCTGTACTGATTGATTTCTATAACTTCATGCTGATTTAAGCCCCTTTTTTGTGCAATAAAGAGCTCCCAATTTCCTGCACACTTCCTAAGATCCTAACAGTTGTGGCTGCAAGGAGCGAGAATTGTATCAGTTTAGCACATAAACTACATTATTAAATTGATCTCTTAGACCTGAGGAGGCTGATGTGCTTACTGTAAAAATCCACTTTGAAATAATTGTGAAATCCTTTTTGCAGTTTCCACCCATCGAGGCTGATTGTCAGCTCCGCAGTGCTCCTCCTCTCTGTCGCTTATCCGCCGCCCACCTTGCGTATTTTCTCTGTGCAAAAAACGCAGCATCTTTGCGTTGCAGCAAAGTGGATGGGATTTATAGGAATCTCATGCCCACTGTGCTTTTTTCCCTCTCTGCGTATACTGACCTGCGGTGCGTGATTGAAATCCACAAAATGTCATTTTCTTCATGTATTGATTTCCCCCATAAAATTGCATTAGATGTTGAAACTCTGCAGGTAAAAACTGCATGTAATCTGCACATGACTGTAACAATAAAGTCAAAGCCAAATAGCACGAAGTATAAAAAACAAAGCATCTTAATTTAAAACATGATGACATCGAAAAGAGAGAAAAATCTCACAATCATAAACGCAATAAATTTGCCCTCACTAAAGCAATGGAAAAACGCAAGTTACCTGCGATAAATTACCTACTAAGTGCAGAAATGCTGCCGAAAATCTGCAACATGAAAAACTCACCAAATACTCATCGTGGCTTTGTGGGGGGAGATTGAAGATATCGCGCTCATCCATTCTGATCTGCATTTATGAAGTAAGTCCACCAGCCTCATTAGTTCTATGCAGGTTGGATTGTGGAAATTTGGTGACCGTTCTGCTTAGATTTGTATCATCTTAGATTTGCATTTGGAACTTTGTATCAGAAGAAATTCTTTTACATGGATAAGTTCCGATGTAATGAGAAACTGTGTAAAATATTAGTATTTGTTATGGTTTCTTAAACTCACTAGGGTAACAAGATACTACCCGAACACTGCTCCTACCCTGTGCCCCTTATGATAAGGGTGGCAATGCCAACTATGTCACGGCTCAAAGCCAAGGTGATCACTCAGTACAGTTAATCACAAGCTGGGGGGCTCCTGGGTTGTAGAAGGGGCTTCCCAAGATCTCAATATTGATAGTTTAAAATGGGTCATGAGTCATGACTATTAGATTAGTCGGAGACTGACTCCTGGCACCATCGTCGATCAACTGATTGAAGGGTCCAGTGGTGACACAGACAGAAGAGGCCCCTGTGCAAGAACGATATATGGACTCTTTCTGGTCCAAAGGCGAATCATAACGCACAATTCCTCCTGCTTTGGAGGTGATAGTGGCCCCCTGACCTCTTGGGCCCCTGTGCGGCTGCACCAGTGATATATCCGTCCCTGGATGGGTTCACCGCTCTCCTAGCAGTGCCACATCCCCTTAACAGTCGTGGAAAACCCCTTTAAGAAACTACACAGTTTGTCATATTCATCTGCGTCCTGACATCCTGACTGCTTTTACATAGACGAGTTGCATCTCTCAACATCCTTCTGCTTTTAATTCTTCATAAAGTTCTAATTAATTTACTAATAAACCATTAAAGAAAACCGGACGAGTCGTCCGCGGGGTCACAACACTGCCCCTTAGTCACGTCTCTCTGCTCTCTCCATCTCCGCCTCTCATCCTTTAATTAGCTTGTGACATTTCACTTTCACCATTGTTGACTCGAAGCCAGAAAAGATCTTAAGTAATAAATGTATCGAAATGTAACAAGATGAAAAGAACATAAACAATGCAATGTAGAGGTGGATAAATCGACATTTATTGGGCTGAAGTTATCGTAGATGATTCCATTTTATTAAGTAGCTGTAATATCCTGCAGATGGTTTCTTTTCTTTTTTTTTAATAAAAGTCTGGAACTGTCTTGAAAATGCAAATATGTGCGGAAAAATGTAGGATGATGCGTAGGAGAAAACTGGGGAATTTGTGATGATTTTGCACAGAAGCGTTTCTTTAGAAAAATGCAATTTATAGTAATTACGGTAAATGTTAAAAATGTAAAAATATGGAGTTTCCAGGAAAATTATATTTCTCAGTTTGCTGTGTACATTTAACCCCTCATATTGTTGCTCCTTCTTATACATGTAAAGACGGGAGCAATGGAACAATTGCAAATCAAAATGATTCATAGTTTAAAGGTTAAAAAAAACATAAGTGCATTGAGTTCAACTGATAACCTAATATGTTGTTCCAAATTAAGGTAAAAACCCCAAGGGGCCGATGATAATTAATAATAATAATAATAATAATAATAATAATGTTTATTTTTATAGCGCCAACATATTCCGCAGCACAAATTTTAAGGGGGACTTATACAGACAATACAAAATAAGCATATCTCATATCGAAAAGAGTGAGGGCCCTGCTCGCGAGCTTACAGTCTATGAGGAAATGGGGGAGACACAAAAGGTAGAATGTACATATATTGTATAATGCAGCCTTGATATACTATATAGGATAAATAATACATGGACTGGTCGCCTGCCAGTATGTGTACAGTCCTGACCGAGGCTGTTATGTGCATGGTTGGTATGAACCTGAAATTGAAGAAGATTTTAATATGGGGGAAAACTGGGACGGACACCTGGGATGGACAGGTAGTGTGTGGAGGCGATACGCCAGTCTAAAGAAATGGGTTTTTAGGGTCCGCTTGAAACTGTGGGTATTGGGAATTAATCGAATTGTCCTGGGTAGTGCATTCCAAAGAATTGGCGCAGCACGCGAGAAATCTTGGAGACGGGAGTGAGAAGTTCGGATTATGGAGGATTTTAGTTTTAAGTCACTGGCAGAACAGAGGGCACGTGTAGGGTGGTAGACTGAGACAAGGGAGGAGATGTAGGGGGGTACTGAAGCATGGAGCACTTTGTGAGTAAGTGTGATAAGTTTAAATTGAATTCTATATTGGATGGGTAACCAATGCAATGACTGGCACAGGGAAGAGGCATCGGTGTAGCGGTTGGCGAGGAATATGATCCTGGCTGCTGCGTTAAGGACGGATTGGAGAGGGGAGAGTTTAGTAAGAGGGAGCCCGATAAGTAGAGAGTTGCAGTAGTCCAGACGAGAATGAATAAGAGCGACAGTAAGAGTTTTTGCCGAGTCAAAGGTGAGAAAAGTCCTGATTCTTGAGATGTTTTTGAGGTGTAGATGACATGAACGAGCGAGTGATTTGATGTGAGAAGTGAAGGAAAGATCTGAGTCAAAAATGACCCCAAGACAGCGGGCTTGTTGCTGGGGAGTAATGGCGGAGCCACAAAGGGAAATGGCAATATCGGGCACAGGTAGGTTAGTGCAGGGAGGAAAGACGAGGAGTTCAGTTATTGACAGATTCAGTTTTAGGCAGAGGGAGGACATAATGTTAGACACAGCAGAAAGACAATCACTGGTCTTTTGTAGTAATGCCGGGGTGATGTCCGGAGCAGAGGTGTATAATTGGTGTCATCAGCATAGAGATGGTACTGAAAACCAAATCTACTGATTGTTTGTCCAATAGAAGCGGTGTATAAGGAGAAAAGAAGGGGGCCTACGACTGATCCTTGAGGAACCCCGACAGTAAGGGGAAGGAGAGAGGAGGAGGAGCCGGCAAAAGACACAGAGAAGGAGCGGTCAGAGAGATAGGAGGAGAACCAGGAGAGAACAGTGTCCTTGAGGCGGATAGAGCGGAGTATAGTGAGGAAGAGCTGGTGATCCACAGTGTTGAATGCTGCAGAAAGATCCAGGAGATCAGCAGGGAGCAGCGACCATTAGATTTAGCGGTTAGTAGATCATTAGAGACTTTAGTGAGGGCAGTTTCAGTAGAATGTAAAGAGCGGAAACCAGATTGTAAAGGGTCAAGAAGAGAGTTGTCTGAGAGATAGTGGATTAGACGGGAATGGACCAGGCGTTCCAGGAGTTTAGAGATAAAGGGAAGATTGGAAAGAGGTCTGTAGTTGGCCGTGCAGTTCTGGTCAAGGGATGTTTTTTTAAGTAATGGTTGTATGCTGGCGTGTTTAAAAGAAGAGGGAAAGATACCAGGTGAGAGGGAGAGGTTGAAAATTTTAGTTAGGTGAGTGGTAACAGCTGGAGCAAGGGACTGAAGGAGATGTGAGGGAATAGGGTCACTGGTGCAGGTGATAGGGCGAGAAGATGCAAGGAGCCTGATCACTTCATCTTCCGTGACTGGTTCGAAGTCAGAAAGTGAGCAAGATACAATGTGGCGGGGGAGAGCATGCATAACGTTTGGGGATTGGGAGAAAATTTCCTGTCGGATATGGTCAATTTTTTCTTTGAAATAATTGGCCAGATCGTCAGCGCTGAGGTCGGTGGTCGGGGCCTGTGCTGTTTGATTGAGGAGAGAATGAAACGTGTCAAAGAGTCGTTTAGGATTATTGGAAAGTGAGATGATGAGGTTGTTAAAGTAGGTTTGTTTGGAGAGGTGAAGCACAGAGTTATATGTTTTCAGCATAAATTTATAATGGAGGAAATCTTCGGACAGATTAGATTTTCTCCGCAGCCGTTCAGCGCACCTGGAGTACCTCTGGAGAAGACGTGTTTGAGGCGTGTGCCAGGGTTGTCGCCGTCTATGCCGAATTGTTCTTTGTGTAGGAGGAGCGACTTCATCCAGGGCGCATAGCATTATTTCATTATAATGCACCAGTGCAGAGTCAGGACATGAGAGGGAGGAGATTGGGGCCAATGATGATTGCAACTTTTTCATACATTTCTGGGTGTTAATGGCGCGTATATTTCTATAAGTGTGGAAAGTGGGGGGGGGTATTGAGTAGAGTCACAGTTCTTGACAGAGAATGAAAGAAGATTATGGTCAGAGAGTGGAAGGGGAGAGTTAGTAAAGTCATGTACTGAGCAAAGCCGGGAGAAGATCAGGTCCAATGTGTTCCCGTCCTCATGTGTAGGAGAATTAGCAAGCTGTGAAAGGCCGAAGGAGGAGGTTAGTGATAAAAGGTGAGCGGCAGATGGGGAGAGAGGATCGCCAATTGGGATGTTAAAATCTCCCATGATTATCGTGGGGATGTCGCAGGATAGAAAATTTGGAAGCCAGGCAGCAAAGTGATCCAGGAATTGACGGGGGGGACCTGGAGGGCGATAGATAACCGCCACTCGCAGGGAGAAGGGCCGGTAGAGTCTGACTGTGTGAGCCTCAAAAGAAGGGAAGATAAGGGAGGGTACTGGCGGGATCACCTGAAAAGTACATTTTGTTGAAAGAAGCCGACCAACACCTCCCCCTGATCTGTTGTCAGGTCTCGGGGTATGAGAGAAGTGTAGGCCACCATAGGAGAGAGCTGCAGCGGCGGTGGTGTCCGACTGCTGGATCCAGGTTTCAGTGAGAGCCAGAAGGTTGAGGGAATTAGAGAGGAAAAAGTCATGGATGTAAGAGAGTTTATTACATGCTGAGCGCGCATTCCAAAGGGCACAGATGAATGAGACAGAAGATATGCAGGGAATATTAATGAGATTAGCAGGGTTACTGAATGTAACAGGGAAAGAGTTAGTGTTATTATTACTGGAGGGTCCTGGATTAGCAGAAATATCACCTGCGACTAAGAGAAGGAAGATACAGAGAGTGAGCAGATGGTTGACTGATTTGTGAGAGCGTTTCCTGTGATGTATGGTGGGAATGAATGGATCTGCGTGGTATAACATTGTGAAGAGAGCATGACAGCTGTACATAGGAGAAGAGAGGAGAGAGGGGTTAATATGTATGAAGTCTGCTGAATTTGTGGGAGTACGGTGAATGTGGATGATTGTAGCAGCCAGAATATAAATGGCACAGATACAAATGGTGAATACTGTTTGCAAAACTGATGACCTGGAAGCAAGTTTGTTTAATTGTCTTGCTTGTCTTACCTGTCTCCTGCCCTGTCCAACTGCCATATCTAACTGCCAGGGCACTTTGATAAATTATGGCACTTCGATAAAGTATGCATAAATGCAATATGCATAAATGCCCCCCGCATAAATGCTGCCCCTTGACTATGTCTCAATATATAGGGAAGTATCTGCTTAGATCTACACAGATTTAACTCGTTAGCAATTAATCAGCTAGTTGCCCCACATTAGAAATAAAAATCCTTCACAGCTCCAGACATGGAAATCAGACAAGTTCGCTGGATCAATGTCCTATCACTGAATCTAGCGCCCATAACCTGTAATATTATATTTTTCAAGAAAGGCATCTAGGCTTTTCTTGAAAAATATAGTAAAGTATCCACAGCATCACTGCTCATACAGTAAATAATACATCATTTTACTGCTTGTACAGTAAATAATCCATAGTCTCACTGCTTGTGCAGTAAAGAATCCATAATCTCATTGCTCATAGAGTAAAGAATCCATAATTTCACTGCTCACATAGAAAATAATCCATAATCTCACTGCTTGTACAGAAAAGAATCCATAATCTCACTGCTTGTACAGAAAAAATCCATAATCTCACTGCTTGTATGGTAAAAAATCCATAGTCTCACTGCTTGTACAGTAAAGAATCCATAGTCTCACTGCTTGTGCAGTAAAGAATCCATAATCTCATTGCTCATAGAATAAAGAATCCATAATTTCACTGCTCACATAGAAAATAATCCATAATCTCACTGCTTGTGCAGAAAAGAATACATAATCTCACTGCTTGTACAGTAAAGAATCCATAATCTCATTGCTCAGAGTAACAAATCCATAATCTCACTGCTCACACAGAAAATAATCCATAATCTCACTGCTTGTACAGTAAAGAATCCATAGTCTCACTGCTCATAGAGTAAAGAATCCATAGTCTCACTGCTTGTACAGTAAAGAATCCATAGTCTCATTGCTTGTACAGTAAAGAATCCATAGTGTTATTGCTCATAAAGAATCCATAATCTCACTGCTTGCACAGTAAAGAATCACCGTCTGTGATCATGATGAAACCTTCTTTCCTCTAGATGTAGACAATGCCCCTTGCCATCATTCCAGACCCTGTTATAAAGAGATCATTATACAGCTCTCTATACTGTCCCATCACACATTTGTACATTGTAATGACATTACCTCTAAGATAAGATTTATTTTCCCAAACTGAAGAACACTCACTCTGAGATCCCGTTTGTGGCCGTTCACCCATTCCCCTAATAACCTTGGTCAATGATGATTACGGTTGATGCAGTTGATCTAGAAGCTGTGGTCCCTCTGGTCAGCCGCATGTTGCCACTGTGACCTGGTGGGTCGTAGCGTCATGAGTGGGTGCAGCCTAATCTATATATGTGGTGTTTTTGGTGCATGGAGTGGGGGTGGGGGCTCATGTGCCTGACTGGAAGCCACTTTACCGACACTTGAGGAAGTGGTTTTATAGAGGGAGAACATCTAAGGCACCAAGTGCAAAATGCTAAGACACAGGTCTGTGCACCAGCTTTGACAAGACCCCGAACCTCCTATGTTTTAACATATAGAGATGCAGAAGAACCGTAAATCATCAACCAAACCAGAGATTCATGGCGGTCCTGTTACAGATGGTCATCGAATGAGTTTTTGTCGTTGCATTTTAGCGGTCTTCTGACTTCTCCTTGGGTTACAACAGTTTTTAAATAAGGTTTGGAAACCCAAAGTCATATTGTATCAACACAGTGTAAAGTTATGAGTGGCCCACCGGCTCTGAAAATATCACCATCACCACCAAGGAACTGGACCAAATCCATTGTCGCAATTCAGCCCAACACCAACAGAAATAGGTAAGAACGTTGGACCCTCCTAATCAAGGATTGAAACATATGGTAATTTACAAAAATATTTTGCAACAGTTTGAGACATTTTTGGCCCCAGTGGGTTGATAATGTTGAGTGTTGTGTATCTATTAGTCAATGACACATCTGAAATCATTGAGTTTTTGAAATGTGAAGCGGTAACGTTGCTCACCTTTGCTAATAACGAGCTCTAACTAATAAGGTGTAACCCTCTTGATTTACAAGACATTTTTACGTGCTCTTCCCTACTCTTAGATTAGATGTACCCGCGCTCGGCATGAGGAGCTTATAAACATGGAAAGATATAATAAATTGTAACCTGACATATGGCCATTTCCCCCATATACTCAACTGTCTATTTGGCTCCGAACGCTGTGGGATTTCACCACATGGGGTTGATTAAGAAAGTGTAAGTAGGACAAATTTACAGCCTGATTTATACATTAGGGCCTCACGGAAAGAACATCATTTATATAAATGATGATAGAATGGCATTTATACACGTATTTACCGAGTATTGAGAACTCTATTAAATCGTTATTGACTGCAGACAGTTGGATATGACCCTCAGGAAGCCACGGACAAATCAGGAAAGCTTCCATCTGCTTTGATTCATCCAATGAGTCTCCATCAACATGAATTACTTGCTAATATATCTTGCGCTTCTTTTAATTTTTCTGTGTCTCTATTTCCTAAAAATAATGAAGGAATCTTTAAATCTTATGGATGAAAGCAACAGCAACCTATAACATGGGGCCCCAAAAATAGTGACGACTAGTTGATGTTACGCACACGCGCGGACTGATTGGCGTGAGCGTGGTTAGTGATCCCACTGGACCATAAACCGAGGAGTGCCTGGAGGGGCGTAACTAAGTATCTACCCGATCCGACCAAGGTCGCACGGCGGCTCTGTCGACTCCGTGAACCAGGGAGGAACCGAGCAGAGGGACCAGGTGCTACTCCAGGTCAGACCCCGGTCACAGCTGTTGACCCACACTGGGGAATGCAGGAACAGGCAGGTTAGGCTGGCATACAGACAGGTGGACACTGGCAGGCATGGCTGGTATGCAGACAGGTGGGTACTGGCAGGCACGGCTGGTATGCAGACAGGTGGATACTGGCAGGCACGGCTGGTATGCAGACAGGTGGGTACTGGCAGGTAGGAACTCAGGCAGGATAGGGACCAGTACAGACTGGGATACAGGAACAGAGCCGCAGGTGCGGTAGACAAGCAGAGCAGAGCAAAACCCGCAGGTGCGGTAGACAAGCAGAGTTAGAACCCTCCTGTTAGTTTTTTCTATTTTGCTGGTCACATGACTTTTTGCCTGTTTAATCCAGCTCCGCCCTCCGGGCCTTGCTGGACTTCAGTGTTACATTTACTCTTAAGCTAGCCAGGTGCCTTGTACCTTACTCTGTAATTTGCTTGGTCTTTTGACCACTAGTACTTCTGTTTGTTTGTTTGTCTTTGCTCTGCTACAATTTCTGCTAGGAGGTGTCCATCTATATCCCAGTCCTTAGTTCTTGTAGGGACCGTTCAGACTAGCTGAGGACTTAGGCGGGTCTGTTCACAAGGAACAGGTACCCCCGCTGCATCGTAGGGAATCAGCTTAGTCCTATTGTAGGGACAGTTTTCCTTTCTTTCCTTAGTGTTTGTAGCAGTTCATAACAGTAAGTCCAGCCCAAAAATAAAACACTCTAAGGTAAAAAAAAAAAAAAATCCTGATTTCAGCATGGTGTCGGTTCAGGAGTTGGCTCAACGCCTGCAGGGACTGTCTTTGGAGGTGGCCGAGCTCCAGCAACACGTGAGTAGCTGTCCTGGAGCGCATTTTGTTGAACCGAAGGTAGGACTTCCAGATTTTTTTTATGGTAAACGGCAAGATTTTTTTTCCTTTAAAAATGCTTGCTTATTATATTTTCATTTAAGACCCAGATCCTCGGGGAATGAATCACAGCGCATTGGGTTTATAATGTCACTTTTGCGCAAAGAACCACAGGGATGGGCCTTTTCTCTACAACCTAATGATCCGTGTTTTAGATCTGTGGAAGATTTTTTTGCTGCTATGGGGTTGTTGTATGATGATCCTGATCGAGTCTCATCTGCTGAAACTGAATTAAGACGTTTGAAGCAGGGATCAGGTGATGTGGAAAATTATTGTACATACTTCAGAAGATGGTCGGCTGAAGTGGAATGGAATGACTCAGCATTAAAATGTTTGTTTCTTGATGGTCTAGGTGAAAGGGTTAAGGATCTGCTGATTGCCTTCCCAAAAGCTGGAACTTTGCAGGAGGCAATGCAATTAGCCATACGTGTGGACAGGAGACTGTGTGCTAGGAGTAATGAAGAGAAATTTACTGCTATGGCAGCTCCTAGTTTTCAGAGGGTCTGTTCGGAGGGTGGAGAACCGATGGAGATTGGGGCGATGTCACCCCACTCTCAGGAAAAAGACCGCAGGTTTGCTAAAGGATTGTGTTTTTATTGCGGTAAATCTGACCACTTTATTAAGAACTGTGTGCTTCGTTTGAACAAAGAAAAACAAAAAGAGGTCAGTTACACCCGCATAGCGTGTTTAAACTCAAAAGGAGTATTTCTTTCTGGAAGCACCTCATTCCAGGAGGAGTTGATTGAATTTCGGGTATTTGTGGATTGTGGTTCTACACTCAATGTGATTGATGAGGGTTTTTTTGAAAATTTTTAATTAGAATCCAAACTTTTGTCATCTCCTATTTCTGTGGTTGCTGTTGATGGCTCTCCCTTGAAATGTGTTACTCACAAGGTTTTTGAATTTCCCCTCACCATTAATGGTATCCACCAAGAGAATTTGGATTTGGCGGTATTAAATAATTTGCCTGCTCCGGTGGTTTTGGGGTTACCTTGGTTAAAATTGCACAATCCTGTACTGGACTGGTCTACCAATGAAATTAAGTCTTGGAGTCCTAAGTGTTCTGATAGATGTTGTAAGGGTCGCATTGCTGCTGTGGAAAGAGGGGAATTACCTGTACCTATTCAGGATTTTTGGAAGTTTTTTTCTGAGGAGTCGCAAGTTTTGCCTCCTCATAGGGACTATGATTGTACTATTGAGTTTGTCCCTGGAGCAACTCTTCCCAAGAGTCGCTTATTTAATCTTACTATCCCTGAGAGAAAGGCCTTGGAGGAATACATACAGACAAGCTTGGCCGCCGGTCACATTAGACCTTCTAAGTCACCTGTGACTGTTGGATTTTTTTTTGTAAAAAAAAAGACGGGGGTTTACGTCCATGTCTGTGTAACATACCTGGCGGCGTCCTTGCATAGTGGTCCATCTCCCACTGTGCAAGAGCGCGCACTTGATCTCCAGTCCAGGGTGTCTCTCTGGCTTCCCTCCATGCTGTCTGTTTGCTTCTGTGTCTGCTGCTTATGGGCGGCGCCCGATCACTTCCTGCTTTTTGTACCTGCTGCAGGCACACCCTTTGTGCGTCCTCAGCCTATTGCTGTCTGTCACCTGGTATTTAAACCAGCTGCCCCATTAACCCATGCCTGAGCATCTTGCCCTGTCAGTTGGCTTTTGTCTCTGACATGCCAGGTCCTGTCTATGTTACCTGTCTTGCAGTATCTGTTCCCATGTCTGTACTGTGTCCTATCTGTGCACCTTAACCTGCAGTCTGTACTCGTTCCTTGCCTGTTCGTTCCGCCTTCCTGGAGGCTGTATTTCCAGGCCAGTCTGAACACGCTCCTTGCCTGTTCGTCCCGCCTCTCTGGGGGCCGTATTCCCAGACCCGCTCCTGTATCCCGCTGCAGTGTCGGTCTCCTCCGTACACTCAGTTCCAGTCTGAACTCTCTCCTATCTTTTACCTGTTTTTTCTCTATGTCCGTTCCTTTCCTTTTTCTGCAGAGTCTGAACTCGTACCTACTCCTGCTCGTTGTCACTGTACTTCCGTTTGTGAGTTTGTGGTCCACTCGCTACTTCTCTGCAAGTACCCTGTGGGTATCTGGTTCTGCCTTTCCCTTCTAGTCTGTTCCGTGTGAACAGAGCCCTGTTCCTTCCGCGTCTGCGGTTTTCCCTTTGCTCAGCTCTGTCCACCGCGTCTGCGGTTTTCGCTTTGCTCAGCTCTGTCCGCCGCGTCTGCGGTTTTCGCTTTGCTCAGCTCTGTCCGCCGCGTCTGCGGTTTTCGCTTTGCTCAGCTCTGTCCGCCGCGTCTGCGGTTTTCGCTTTGCTCAGCTCTGTCCGCCGCGTCTGCGGTTTTCGCTTTGCTTAGCTCTGTCCGCCGCGTCTGCGGTTTTCGCTTTGCTCAGCTCTGTCCGCCGCGTCTGCGGTTTTCGCTTTGCTCAGCTCTGTCCGCCGCGTTTGCGGTTTTCGCTTTGCTCAGCTCTGTCCGCCGCGTCTGCGGTTTTCGCTTTGCTCAGCTCTGTCCGCCGCGTCTGCGGTTTTCGCTTTGCTCAGCTCTGTCCGCCGCGTCTGCGGTTTTCGCTTTGCTCAGCTCTGTCCCCCGCGTCTGCGGTTTTCGCTTTGCTCAGCTCTGTCCACCGCGTCTGCGGTTTTCGCTTTGCTCAGCTCTGTCCACCGCGTCTGCGGTTTTCGCTTTGCTCAGCTCTGTCCACCGCGTCTGCGGTTTTCGCTTTGCTCAGCCCTGTCCACCGCGTCTGCGGTTTTCGCTTTGCTCAGCTCTGTCCACCGCGTCTGCGGTTTTCGCTTTGCTCAGCTCTGTCCACCGCGTCTGCGGTTTTCGCTTTGCTCAGCTCTGTCTACCGCGTCTGCGGTTTCGAATTTGTCTCCCAGTCTGTACTGGACCCTACCCAGCTTGTGCTCTAGTCTGCCTGTTCCTGTATTCCCCGGTGTGGGTCAACAGCCGTGTCCGGAGTCTGACCTGGAGTAGACCCTGGTTCCTCTGCTCGGTTCCTCCCTGGTGCACTGGCGTCGTATGCCGTCGTGCGACCTTGGTCGGATCGGGCAGATACTTAGTTACGCCCCTCCAGGCACTCTCCGGTTCATGGCACAGTGGAATCACTACATAAACACGCACACGCCAGTCAGTCCGGGCGTGTGCATTACAGCATGCTCAGGCCATGGTTCCCGTTGAGCCCCACGGCCTTCGCTCTCTGAGAAGTTTTCCAGCGAATACATGCATTAAAATAAATAAATAAAATTTTTTTTTCCCTTTAGCTGAGTTCCAGGCGAATGACGCACCCGTCCAGATGGATCTATCTGCTCTCGTTCCTGCGGATCCGCTACGTTATTATGGGGATCCAAGACAAAGTCGTGCATTTGTGGAGCAATGCATGCTACACTTCAAGTTCTACCCTCTATGTTTTCCCACCGATCGGGTTAAGGTGGGATTCATTATGTCTTACCTGGCGGGTGATGCCTTGGAATGGATCAACCCCCTATATGAAACACAGGATCCGATCCTCCTGGACCTAATGGCCTTCCTGGTGGCCTTTCTAATGGTCTTTGATGATCCTAACCCGGAGGCTCCTGCTGAAGCTTCACTTCCCAATATCCCGGAGCAGCCCCAATGGGTAATGTGTGTGGGTAGCGCAATAGTCCTCCAGCCCAATGAGACTACTGCCCACCCAGAATCCTCACAGGGTGACTACGCTTTCCGGAATACTTCTCCCAACCTCAAGAGGCAGTCCAGACGTGCTAGGCGTAGAGGCAAGCCGTCACGCCAGGGTCTGTCCTCCCTGAGACCTCCTGACCCCAACCTTGAAGTCCCTACTGAAGCTTCATCTCCCTGTATCCCGGAGAAGCCCCAACGGGTAATGTGCGTGGGTAGTGCACCAGTTCTCCTGCCCGAAGAGACTTCTGCCCATCCAGACTCCACACAGGAGAACTTCCTGCACCCGGCATCAGATGCTTCACCCACTTTAACCGGTGTGCATGTCCAAGGATGCTCCAAAGCTGTGGTTACCTCAGAGTCTGTGCACCTCTACTACCTGGCGGAGGACCCCCTGTTGCCTCCTGAATCCTCCGGGATACCACTCGATGACAAATGGAGAGAGACTTCTCTACACCCAGTACTCGATACTTTGTCCGCTTCGTCCTGTGAGCCTGACAATGGGTACCCCAAAGTGGTAGTTACCTCCGAGTCTCTACACCCCTCCGACCAGGCGGAGGACCTCCAGTTGTCTCCAGAACCCTTCGGGGTGCTACCTGGTAGCAAAAGGACAGAGACTCTCCTATACTCTGTACCTGATACCTCGCTCGCTTCGTCCAGTGAGTCCAACCTAGTGTACTCCGAAGCAGAGGTTACTCCCGAGTCTCTACACCCCTCCGACCAGGCGGAGGACCTCCAGTTGTCTCCAGAACCCTTCGGGGTGCCACCTGGTGGTGAATGGATAGAGACTTTCCTATATCCTGGATCTGATACCTCGCTTGCTTCGTCCAGTGAGTCCGACCTAGTGTACTCTGAAGCAGAGGTTACCCATGAGTCTCTACACCCCTCTGACCAGGTGGAGGACCTCCAGTTGTCTCCAGAACCCTTCGGGGTGCCACCTGGTGGTGAATGGACAGAGACTTTCCAATACTCGGTACCCGATACCTCACCTGCTTCGTCCAGTGAGTCCGACCTAGTGTACTCTGAAGCAGATGTTTTCCCCGAGCCTCTGCACTCTTCTGACCCGGCAGAGGACCTCCAGTTGTTTACTGACTCCTCCGGGGTACCACCAGATAACAAAGAGACAGTGACTTTTTTTCATCCTGTACCTGATAACCTGTCTATTTCTTCCTGTGAATTTGACAAGATGTACCTCGAAGCAGAGGTTATCCCCGAGTCTCTACACCCCTCCGACCAGGCGGAGGACCTCCAGTTGTCTCCTGAACCCTTCGGGGTGCTACCTGATAACGAATGGACAGGTACTCTTCTATATTCGGCACCTGATACCTCGCCCGCTTCATCCAGCGAGTCCAACCTAGTGTACTCCGAAGCAGAGGTTACCCCCGAGTCTCTGCACTATTCCGACCCGGCGGAGGACTCCCAGTTGTTTTCTGAATCCTCCTGGGTACCACCAGATAACAAGGTAACAGGGACTTTTCTACACCTTGTACCTGATACCTCGCCCATTTCATCCTGTGAGTTTGACAAGATGTACCCCGAAGCAGAGGTTACCCCCGAGTCTCTGCACTCCTTCAACCCGGCGGAGGACTTCCAGTTGTCTCCTGAACCCTCTGGGGTGCTACCTGATAATAAGTGGAGAGAGACTTCCCTGTGTGCTATTCCTGGTACTCCACCTGTTTCGTGTGTTGCTGACGATGGCTGGATAGGAGGTAGCATCCTAGCTACCCAGATGAGACCAGTTTCTCCAGTGGACAGTGGAAGTGATCTACTTGAAGTAAAGGATTGGCCCTCGAATTCCCTGCGGAACATTCTGGCAGGCCTGAAGAAGAGGGGGCGTAAGGGGGGAGTACTGTAACATACCTGGCGGCGTCCTTGCATAGTGGTCCATCTCCCACTGTGCAAGAGCGCGCACTTGATCTCCAGTCCAGGGTGTCTCTCTGGCTTCCCTCCATGCTGTCTGTTTGCTTCTGTGTCTGCTGCTTATGGGCGGCGCCCGATCACTTCCTGCTTTTTGTACCTGCTGCAGGCACACCCTTTGTGCGTCCTCAGCCTATTGCTGTCTTTCACCTGGTATTTAAACCAGCTGCCCCATTAACCCATGCCTGAGCATCTTGCCCTGTCAGTTGGCTTTTGTCTCTGACATGCCAGGTCCTGTCTATGTTACCTGTCTTGCAGTATCTGTTCCCATGTCTGTACTGTGTCCTATCTGTGCACCTTAACCTGCAGTCTGTACTCATTCCTTGCCTGTTCGTTCCGCCTTCCTGGAGGCTGTATTTCCAGGCCAGTCTGAACACGCTCCTTGCCTGTTCGTCCCGCCTCTCTGGGGGCCGTATTCCCAGACCAGCTCCTGTATCCCACTGCAGTGTCGGTCTCCTCCGTACACTCAGTTCCAGTCTGAACTCTCTCCTATCTTTTACCTGTTTTTTCTCTATGTCCGTTCCTTTCCTTTTTCTGCAGAGTCTGAACTCGTACCTACTCCTGCTCGTTGTCACTGTACTTCCGTTTGTGAGTTTGTGGTCCACTCGCTACTTCTCTGCAAGTACCCTGTGGGTATCTGGTTCTGCCTTTCCCTTCTAGTCTGTTCCGTGTGAACAGAGCCCTGTTCCTTCCGCGTCTGCGGTTTTCGCTTTGCTCAGCTCTGTCCACCGCGTCTGCGGTTTTCGCTTTGCTCAGCTCTGTCCGCCGTGTCTGCGGTTTTCGCTTTGCTCAGCTCTGTCCGCCGCGTCTGCGGTTTTCGCTTTGCTCAGCTCTGTCCGCCGCGTCTGCGGTTTTCGCTTTGCTCAGCTCTGTCCGCCGCGTCTGCGGTTTTCGCTTTGATCAGCTCTGTCCGCCGCGTCTGCGGTTTTCGCTTTGCTCAGCTCTGTCCGCCGCGTTTGCGGTTTTCGCTTTGCTCAGCTCTGTCCGCCGCGTCTGCGGTTTTCGCTTTGCTCAGCTCTGTCCGCCGCGTCTGCGGTTTTCGCTTTGCTCAGCTCTGTCCGCCGCGTCTGCGGTTTTCGCTTTGCTCAGCTCTGTCCGCCGCGTCTGCAGTTTTCGCTTTGCTCAGCTCTGTCCACCGCGTCTGCGGTTTTCGCTTTGCTCAGCTCTGTCCACCGCGTCTGCGGTTTTCGCTTTGCTCAGCTCTGTCCACCGCGTCTGCGGTTTTCGCTTTGCTCAGCTCTGTCCACCGCGTCTGCGGTTTTCGCTTTGCTCAGCCCTGTCCACCGCGTCTGCGGTTTTCGCTTTGCTCAGCTCTGTCCACCGCGTCTGCGGTTTTCGCTTTGCTCAGCTCTGTCCACCGCGTCTGCGGTTTTCGCTTTGCTCAGCTCTGTCCACCGCGTCTGCGGTTTTCACTTTGCTCAGCTCTGTCTACCGCGTCTGCGGTTTCGAATTTGTCTCCCAGTCTGTACTGGACCCTACCCAGCTTGTGCTCTAGTCTGCCTGTTCCTGTATTCCCCGGTGTGGGTCAACAGCCGTGTCCGGAGTCTGACCTGGAGTAGACCCTGGTTCCTCTGCTCGGTTCCTCCCTGGTGCACTGGCGTCGTATGCCGTCGTGCGACCTTGGTCGGATCGGGCAGATACTTAGTTACGCCCCTCCAGGCACTCTCCGGTTCATGGCACAGTGGAATCATTACATAAACACGCACACGCCAGTCAGTCCGGGCGTGTGCATTACAGTCTGGACTTTCGCAAAATTAATAAAATTACAGTACGCAATTTCTACCCATTGCCATTAATTCCTGACTTGTTCAACAAGTTAGTGGGGGCCAAGTGGTTCTCTAAGATTGATCTCCGGGGGGCATACAATTTGTTACGTATGAAGGAAGGTGATGAGTGGAAAGCTGCTTTTAACACTCCAGTGGGTCATTTTGAGAATCTGGTTATGCCCTTTGGTCTTACCAATGCACCAGCGTTTTTTCAGAACCTTATTAATGACATCCTAAGACCGTTGATCGGTAAGAATGTGGTGGTGTATTTGGATGACATTTTGATTTTTGCGCCGGATCTTGAGTCTCATTGGCAGAGCGTACGTGAGATATTGCAGTTGTTAAGCGACAATTCACTTTTTGCTAAGCTGGAGAAATGTGAGTTTGCTGTGCAGAGAATTAGTTTTTTGGGCTACATTATCTCCAGCGAGGGGGCTTTGAGATGGACCCGGTGAAGGTTCAGGCGGTGCAGGAATGGCCTAGGCCTATTGGTTTGAAACCAATACAGAGATTTTTGGGTTTCGCCAATTATTACAGAAAATTCATTAAGAATTTTTCTATAATTGTTAAGCCGCTGACCGATCTCACAAGGAAAGGTGCTAATGCGGTTCAGTGGACTTCTGAGGCCATTGAAGCTTTTGTGTTTCTAAAGGAGAGGTTCACCTCTGCTCCCATCCTTATGCAGCCTGATGTGACTAAGCCGTTTTTGGTTGAGGTTGATGCTTCTTCTGTGGGGGTCAGTGCGGTGTTGTCTCAGGAAAACAAGGATGGAGTACATCCCTGTGCTTTTTTTTCAAAAAAATTTTCTGAGACCGAACTTAATTACGATGTCGGTAATCGGGAATTGCTGGCGATTAAACTCGCATTTGAACATTGGCGTCATCTCTTGGAAGGCGCTAAATTTCCCATTCAGGTTTTTACTGATCATAAGAATCTGATCTATCTTGATGCTGCCAAGCGCTTGAATGCCCGTCAGGCTAGGTGGGCACTTTTTTTTTCGCGGTTTAATTTTTCTGTTACTTACATCCCGGGTATCAAGAATGTAAAAGCTGATGCTTTATCTCGCAGTTTTTCTCCCATGGTTGGTACCGAGGAGGAGGAGAGCATTTTACAGGAAGGTGTTGTGATTGCTGCATTGGACTCCGTTTTGGAAGATGGGATTCTGAAAGCCCAGGAGGATGCCCCATCTAACACTCCCCATGGGAGGTTGTTTGTGCCTAGGAACTTTAGGAGAGATTTGTTTGTGGAGTGTCATGAGTCTCGGTTGGCAGGTCATCCAGGAATTTCGGAGACTAAGAGACTTGTGGGTCGCAGTTTTTGGTGGCCTGGATGGCAGAAGGAAGTCATTAAGTGGGTGCGTCAATGTACGGTGTGTGCTAGATCTAAGTCTTCACATGCTCCTGCTGCGGAGTTGCTTTGCCCTCTTGAGGTTCCTAGTGCTCCTTGGACGCATCTTGCTATGGATTTTATTACTGACCTTCCTGCCTCTGAGGGTTTCACTGTTATCTGGGTGGTCGTGGACCGTTTTAGCAAGATGTGTCACTTCGTTCCCTTCATCAAACTGCCCTGCGCCAAGACACTCGCTAAGGCTTTTGTTAAAGAGATTGTCAGGCTCCATGGCGTTCCTACCAACATTGTTTCCGATAGGGGACCTCAGTTCGTGGCTCGCTTTTGTCGTGCCTTTTGTGACAGGTTGGGAGTCCATTTGTCATTTTCATCTGGTTATCATCCTGAGCCTAATGGACAGACAGAAAGAAAGAACCTGGATGTTGAACAGTTTTTGCGTTGTTTTGTGGCTGACAATCAAGAGGGGTGGTCTGAGTTTCTGCCACTGGCTGAATTTGCTCTTAACAATCATGCATCCTCCTCTGCTGGGTGTTCTCCTTTTTTTTGTTGTACTGGGAGACATCTGTCGTTTGGGTCATTCTCCAAATTGGTATCGGCTGTGCCTGAGGAGGAGAATTTGTCCGGTGATTTGGAGAGAGTTTGGACTGATGTACGTCGTAACCTTCAAGAGGCTAACAAAAAATCCAAGAGGTACTTTGACAGGAAACGTCAAGAGGTTTTGTTTACTGTTGGTGACATGGTTTGGTTGTCCTCTAGGAATCTGCGGTTGAGGATTCCTTCTAAGAAATTGGGCCCGAAATTTGTAGGTCCGTTTAAGGCGCTTCAGGTAGTTAACCAATCTGCTGTTAGGTTGGAGGTTTCTACCTCCTGGAAGATTAATCCGGTGTTTCATGTTTCCTTATTGAAAAAAGCTGATGTTTCTGATAGGGACACCACTGTCTCTGTTCCTCCGGTGGAGGAAGACGGTGAATATGAAATTTCTCGCATTCTTAATTCTAGATTGCATAGAGGGAGATTGCAGTATCTCGTCGCTTGGAAAGGTTTCGGTCCCGAGGATAACTCCTGGGTAAGAACGGATGATGTCTCTGCTCCTAGACTTGTCGGAGCGTTTCATAGGAGGTTTCCTGATAGACCTGGGCCTGGAGGATCCGGAGGATCATCATAGAAGAGGGGGTACTGTTAGAACCCTCCTGTTAGTTTTTTCTATTTTGCTGATCACATGACTTTTTGCCTATTTAATCCAGCTCCGCCCTCCGGGCCTTGCTGGACTTCAGTGTTGCATTTACTCTTAAGCTAGCCAGGTGCCTTGTACCTTACTCTGTAGTTTGCTTGGTCTTTTGACCACTAGTACTTCTGTTTGTTTGTTTTTCTTTGCTCTGCTACAATTTCTGCTAGGAGGTGTCCATCTATATCCCAGTCCTTAGTTCTTGTAGGGACCCCTTCCTTATATCTATAGGTCTGCGTTCAGACTAGCCGAGGACTTAGGCGGGTCTGTTCACAAGGAACAGGTCCCCCGCTGCATTGTAGGGAATCAGCTTAGTTCTATTGTAGGGACAGTTTTCCTTTCTTTCCTTAGTGTTTGTAGCAGTTCATAACAAGCAGAGCAGAGCAAAACCAGCAGGTGTGGTAGACAAGCAGAGCAGAGCAAAACCCGCAGGTGCGGTAGACAAGTAGAGCAGAGCAAAACCCGCAGGTGCGGTAGACAAGCAGAGCAGAGCAAAAACAGCAGGTGCGGTAAACAATCAGAGCAGAGCAAAACCCGCAGGTGCAGTAGACAAGCAGAGCAGAGCAAATACACACAAGGTACTTACAATGAAGTAGCGAATGGACACTAAACTCACAAACAGAAGTACAGAGACAACGAGTTGGAGTTAGGTGCAGGTTCAGACACTGCAGGAAAAGGGAAGAGACGGACATAGAAACAAACAAGTAACGGGCTAGGACACTGTTCAGACAGGAACTGAACCAGGAACAAGATACAGGAACGAGCCTGGGAACTCAGCCCCCAGGGTGGCGGAAACAGATTAGAAGTCACAGATACAGGTAACGCGCCTGGGTATACAGCCCCCAGGGTGGCGGAACAGAGTAGAAGTCACAGACACAGGTAACAGGCCTGGGTATACAGCCCCCAGGGTGGCGGAAACAGACAAGATACAGGACAGGACCTGGCAACTCAGTTGCACAGAACACACTGAAGGAAAGTGTTGCTCAGGCACCTCCTACTGGGTGGAGGGGGTTTAAGTATCCAGTGACTCACAGCAATAGGCTGGGAATGCATTAGGACTGTGCACACAGTAACTATAAGAATCAGGCAGCAACTGCGCCGCCGCCCTAAGCAATCAGACAAGAGACATGCACACAGCAGGTACTGGAGCAAAGTGTGCAGCCTGGACTGATAGGTAAGATGGCGGTCTTGCCTGGTGGGAGGTGGTAAGCTATGCCAGTACGCCGCCAGTGATGTTACAGTTGACAATTTGTCCTTAAAGTATGAAATATTTCATGAATTTGAATCATGGAATATTGACATTCTGCAATTATAGCAAATTGTTGCGTCAGCTCCTGGAAGAATCATACTAGTAGCAGCAAATATGGATCGGCAGCAAATATGGAAAAATAGTCCTACTCTTCATCTAGATTGTTACTCTCCTGTCCTGGCTCCAGCACTGCGCTCTGCTCCCTCCTTCCTCAGTGGTCAGCCACTTCTGTTCTTGTATACATCACGTTACTATGATGTCATCATCTAAGTCCTTCTACGTCCTTCTGCGCGCTGCCTGAGAATTGTGGTAGCAAGCGCTCACTGTCTAATCACACGTACTACTCAGTTCTGCTACAGCACAGTCCCTGAATGCCTACTCAGCTCAGCTGTTCCCTAGTACTATCTGCACATCTAGATCTTCTACAACAAGGTGCCTGATTGTCAACTCAGCTCTGCGGCTCCTGTGTGGTAATTGCATTTACAGATCTGCTGCAACAAAGTATTGGCTGTCTACCTAGCTCTGCTGTACTTGTGTCCTAACCGCACATCCAGATGTGCTACAAAAAGGTACTTGATTTTACTCTCAGCTCTGCTGCTCAAGTGTGCTACCTGCACATGCAGATCTGCTGCAACAAGGCATCCGACTATCTACTCAGTTTTGCTGTTCCTGAGTGCTATGCGTACATCCAGGTCTGCTACAGCGAGATGCCTAATTATCGGCTCAACTCCTGAGTCCTGTACTCACACTCAACTCTGCTGCATCCAGCTGCTTGTCTACTCATCACTATTGATGTAAGATGCTGTTTGCACAGTCAGTTCTGCTGCATCTAGCACTTCATGCACCACTAATCCATGTGTCCTGGAATACGGTGTCCAGATCTGGGCACCACATTTTAAAAAAGCCATTGAAAAACTGGAGCAAGTTCAGAGAAGAGCGACCAGGATGGTGACCGGACTGTAAACTATGTCCTACGAGGAACAGTTAGAGGATTTGGGAATGTTTAGCTTGCACAAAATCAAGACTGAAAAGAGACTTAATAGCTTTTTACAAATATCTGAAGGGCTGTCACAGTGTAGAGGGATCATCCTTATTCTCATTTGCACATGGAAACACGAGAAGCAATGGGATGAAACTGAAAGTGAGAAGATACAGATTAGATATTATAAGACACTTTTTGACAGTGAGGTGATCAATGAGTGGAACAGGCGGCCACGAGAGGTGGTGAGGTCTCCTTCAATGGAAGTCTTCAGAGGCTGGACAGACATCTGTCTGAGATGGTTTAGTGACTCCTGCATTGAGCAGGGGGTTGGACACGAGGACCCTGGAGGTCCTCTCCAACTCTTATATTCTAGGATTCTATGTGCCGTCCTGCCTATTGAGCTCCATTGGTCCTCATTGTTCCATGTGCCATTTACTAGTCCAACTCCGTAGTATGAATGCCTCGGGTCCCTGCTGTTCCCCCGGACCTACAGGTTAGAGAATCCCGCTCCCCAGGCGAGCCCATAACACACATGAGCACTATCTGTCCTGACCAATGCTGGGACAATGTCAGAAGGAAAAAGCTGCTGGGAAGTTTCCAGCTTTTACAAGACTGAAAAACTGATTCCTAAACCGAAGATCAAGAAGAGCGAGTGATAGGAAGACATTGAGGGACAGTAATGTAGTGAGCTGGCAGGCTCTGGCTGTTCTGTGATAATTGAGATAGAGCCTGTGACAGAAATGATAACGCAGGATGGTGTTGCCACCTTGTGGCCAGAGGGTGCACCTGCGCATGATGTGATGACAGAGAAAAAGACTGAGTCTCCTGTGTCCCTCCCTGGAGAGTCACGTGAGCAAAGTGAAAAAAAAAAGCGCGCGGGGAGTCTGAGGTGGTCTGTAAAAAAGAACCAGGACGGTGTGCAGGTACTCGTGTGTGCCTTAGAGGATACTCTCAACGTGGTTTCTGTTATCTGACACCTTATCCTCAGAGTTTTCCCCAGCTTCTGCACTGCTGAAGGATTCAGCTGTTACACTCCCCGCTACTGGAGTGTGAACCACATAAGGAGATCCACAAGAGCTACTACCCGGATCAGAGAGACTGTAAGCGGGACCTCTGGCGAGAGGCCGAAGTATCCCTTCCTTCCTTTCAGCGAAGTCTGCTGTTCCTGTTTTCTTCGGCTGGGACCCCTTCTTGCAAAGACAGACAGGCCTGCGACGGGGGACACATCCTTCTGGAGTAAAGGACTGGTAACGTGTGAGTAGGGACAGTGAGGGTCAGCTTATAAGTACACGTTATTGCTGTGAACTTTTACGGTTGTCATTTATTGTGTTCTGCTGTGTTAAAAATGTGTACAAGTAAAGATACGGTTATCAAGGTAGAGTCTGTGTGTGGGGATCTTGCTGGGCCAGATCATGGATATCAACGCGCGGCCTTGCCCGCGGTCACTTCATCTGGCGTAGTCGGCAGGATCTGTGACCAGCAAGATTCCCACCCAGGCCACGTGTACAGTCAGAAAGCCCCGCCGGTGTCTACTGTGAATCAGGTCAGGAAATTTGGCGGACGAAACTACCCTGTACCAGAGTGGGCGGAACAAGTCCGGATACTGGGGGAAATGTATAATATTGACCCTAAGACCTTGGCAGAAATGGCGGTACTGACGCTAGAAGGGGAGGCATGGACGACAGTCAGACTGGAGATGGTCAGGGGCCAGAGTACAGTGGATGATTTGGTGCGGGTGCTGGAGAACACCTATGGGCCGACCACATACCAGGGAACACTGCGACACATGTTCTTTAGACGGACGCAGCTTGAATGGGAGGATATTCCCCAATATGCGAACGCCCTTCAGGTACTCCTTGAACAAGCCTGTGGAAAAGGGGAACAACTAGCTGGTATGGCTCCTCGTGACCTGGTACTGAGAGACCAATTTGTAATAGGACTGAGAGACCAGTATCTTAACCGCACGTTACAGGACTTGATCCGGATGATGCCGACTCTTACTTTTGCTGAAGTCAAACAGGAAGCCATAGAACGTTCAAGGGGACCCGTCATGGATGTGGGGATTCAAGGTGCTGCGTGCAGATCCATATCTGACATTAAAAATCCGAACAGTGACACGGAAGACCTGAAACAGATGGTAGCAGACTTACAGAAACAGATATTACAGTTAACATTAGACCGACAGGGAGACCAGCGAAGACAGCCTAGCCATCCCGTGGGACAGTGTTGGTCATGCGGTGATCCTCGCCATAGGGCAAATCGTTGTCCTCAACACTTCCCTCCGCAAAAACCTCCGTCGCACCAACGAACAAACCCTCAGTCACCCCAGCGAAGGGAATTTCGATCAGACCAGCGAATGGAACCCCAGCCATATCAGCAAGCAGAGCTACCACGCCGGGCCTCACCACAATGGCCGCCGTTAAACTAGACACCCCTGCAGTTGAGGCTCGAACAGCAGGGGAGGCCAAAGAGAGGGGTGTGGAAAAACAGAGCTGACGGCGGAGTGCTCTTGCCTCGAGTAGCCCGACACTTGAAGTTGTCCTGGAAGGAATTGCCGTACAGGGACTGATGGACACTGGGTCACAAGTGACCACGATCTCTGAACAGTTTTACGAAAATTACCTCAAACCAAGAACTGCTTGTGACCCAGACACCGCCATTAAGATTATTGCGGCTAATAATCTACCCATTCCAGTGACCGGAGTTGCTTGGATGGACACAAAGGCCTGCGGACAGGACTTAGGGAAACGAGGGATCGTCATCGTCAAGGAGGGTTTCGGCTCCGAGACCCCAGTGATAGTTGGAATGAACATCTTGAAAGACCTGGATCTTATGCTGTTGACAAGAAAAGGTCCAAAATACTGGCAGAAAGTCACCAAACATAAGCCGACTCGTCTGGCGTTTCAGCGCGTAATCCAGACCGTTGGACTTCAACAGATGGCAGAGGAACAACTACCCCTAGCTGCCATTACGGTGCCACGCCGTACCCGGATTACTTTGCCCGCCGAAAAAGAGACAGTCATTTCCTTACCCCTTAATACCCACCGACAACTTGAGGGGGTTGAAGTGTTGATCGAGCCGAGGACCCCAAGTGGGGGTAAGCTAAACCCACTAGTTGCTCGCACTCTGGCCGTCGTGAGGAACGGGAGAGTCCCTGTCAGGCTAAACAACACCGCCGACGTAGGCCTAGCCCTTGAAGCCGGCACTCAACTTGCCCGGGTATATGCTCTACCCACGGAAGTGAATCCCATTGGACCCCTAATATTCACCCCGTCTACAGAAGGCGACTGGACGGTAACCGTCTCAGCCATAAACGCTCAAGTAGACGATGAAGACATTGGGCGAAAACTACGGGAAAAAGTACAGCTAGACACGTCTCAATACACCAAACAAGATGTGTCTCAAGTGGAGGAACTCCTACGGGAACACCAAGACTCCTTTGCAAAGCATGACACAGACTTTGGGTGTACCACCAGTATCCAGCACGAGATACCCAAGGGCGATACCCCCCCTATCCGCGAGAGGTACCGGCAGATACCACCTCAACAATACCAGGAGGTGAAAAGCCTATTAGAATCCATGCTACACGCCGGAGTGGTACGTGAAAGCCAGAGCCCGTGGGCTGCATCCGTGGTGATAGTCAAAAAGAAAGATGGTTCCCTGAGATTTTGCGTAGCCTACCGCAGGCTGAACGCTTGCACTATCCAGGACTCATATCCACTTCCCCGGATCGAAGAGTCACTGACCGCCCTGAAGAAGGCCAAATATTTTTCGTCCCTAGACCTGGCCAGTGGATATTGGCAGGTTCCAATGAGTGAGAAGGACAGTGAAAAGACCGCCTTCATCCTTCCCATGGGCCTGTATGAGTTCGACCGGATGCCGTTCGGCTTGAATAACGCACCAGGGACCTTTCAGAGACTGATGGAACGCTGTCTGGGAGACTTCAACTTTGAGTTTACGCTGATATACCTTGACGACATCGTGGTATACTCCGCCACCTTTGAGGATCATCTTCACAAGCTTGGCCAAGTGTTCCAGCGCTTGAGGGGACACAGCTTGAAGTTGAAGCCCAGCAAGTGCCGTCTGTTCCAGCAGGAAATCGACTACTTGGGTCACCGGATCTCGGCCGAAGGTGTCCAGCCCTCTCCGGAGAAGATAGCAGCCGTTCAAGAGTGGCCGCAGCCAACTACCGTCAAAGAAGTCCGGGCTTTTCTGGGGCTGGCAGGCTACTACCGTCGGTTTGTCAAGGACTTTGCTCGGCTTGCTGAACCACTGCATGAGGTTCTCCGAGGGACCGCGAACAGTCCCAGAGGACGACGCATCAGTTGGGGGCCTGACCAAGAAAAATCCTTTCAGGCACTTAAGGCTGCTCTAACATCACCCCCTGTTCTGGCGTATGCAGATTACACATTACCGTTCCAGTTGCACACCGACGCCAGCCTTCAAGGTCTAGGGGCGGTCCTCTCTCAACTTCAAGATAATAAAGAACGCGTAATAGCCTATGCCAGTAGGTCTCTCCGTGACACCGAAAAGAATCCCGTCAACTACAGCTCCTTCCGCTTGGAACTCTTGGCTCTGACTTGGGCTATGACGGAGAAATTTGCTGGCTATCTGACAGGAGCGGAGGTGCTGGTCATGACGGACAACAATCCTCTCGCCCACCTAGAGAATGCCAAACTAGGGGCAATGGAACAGCGCTGGATGGCCAGGCTCTCTAGATTCCAGTACAAAATTAAATACAGAGCGGGGAATGAGAATCAGAATGCTGACAGCCTGTCTAGAGTGACATCATCCCCGCCAGTGGGGGACCGGGATGAAGAGTTGGAGGAAGATGAGATGCCTGACTTTGCCCGGCTCGCAAAGCAAATAGAAGATAGCTGCCAGTATGCTGTAGGAGGGATTGAAGCCGTAGTGGGATCTCCCCTGTCCCAGCAAGAATGGGCCAAGCTTCAAGATCGAGATCCCGAGCACGTCTTACTGAAACGGTATGTGAATAAACAAGAGAAACCGCCCTCCGAAGAGAGAGCCCGACTATCGACCGGAGCCTTGACTCTGCTTGCCCAATGGGATCAGCTGATCGTGAAAGATGGAGTCCTGTATCGCAGGGCCCTTTTATCCCATATGCTGGAGGAGTGTTTGCAGATTGTCATCCCGGTGCAGTTGGCCCATGAGATGGTGGGCGAAGCTCACATGAGGAACGGCCACTTCGGCATAGACAAGACCCTCCGGTGGACCCAGCAGTTCATTTTTTGTCCGGGGCTCCATAAGCTGGTTGAAAACGTCTGTCAAGAATGCCGTACCTGTGAATTCCACAAGTCCGCTGAGCAGCGTGCACCCGTCCAGACTACTAGGACGTCGAGGCCCCTCGAGCTGTTGATGGTGGACTATCTGTTGATCGGAACGGCGAATAGTGGCTACCAGTACTGTCTGGTGATGGTGGACCACTTCACAAAATTCGCCGTCGCTGTTGCTACCAAGGATCAGACTGCCGAATCAGCTGCACAGGCCATCTGTCAACAGTTCGTTCGGCTCTACGGATCTCCGGAGCGGCTGCACTCTGATCAGGGGGCTTGTTTCGAAGGGCGAGTCATTGAAGAACTCCAACGCATGTATGGAATCAAGAAGTCCAGGACCACCCCTTACCATCCACAAGGGAATGGCGCGTGTGAACGCTTTAACCGGACCCTCTTACAACTGATCCGGACACTGGCTGAAGACAAAAAGGCCGACTGGCCTCGATTCCTCCCAGAACTGCTGTGGGCCTATAATAATCAAGTCCATTCCGTCCCTGGATACACCTCATACACCCTTCTCTTTTGCCGTCCAGGCAAAGACATCCATGAGTTGCAACTGTCTAACTCCGAAGAAGATACCTGTGGTACCTATCCTTCCTGGCTACAAACACACCGCCAGAGAATGGAGACTGTCTACCGGCTAGTAGGCCGACAAATCCAGGATCAAGTGCACGCTGACCCACTTCCGGTACAAGAGGACTCACTGAATGTAGGTCAACTGGTCCTAGTCCGTATAAAGAAACCGCAAGGGAAACTCCGGCCCAAGTGGGAGACCGAAGTCTATCGAGTAATTGGACACCCGTACCCCGGTGGCCCCATCTATCGAGTGCAGGGCGAAGAGAGCGGCAGCATCCGTACTTTGCACCGTAATATGTTGCGCCCCTGTCGCTCCCAGCCTGACTCCCCTACTGTGATACCTAGAGAGATGGATATCACTAATACTGTCGGAGACACTGACCCCGGGGATGTAGAGATTGAATGCATGCCTACCCCTGTCCGTCTGACTGACGCACTTGAACCGATTACCTCCTCTACTGACATGTCGACTGGGAAAGAGAGTGGGGTGACTGATCGGAGAGAGGGGATCTAACCCGTTAGGCGGACAACGAGGACCACTGCAGGGGTACCTCCAGGACGGTCCTACAGAGACCAATATGTGTGGCCCTCTTCCCAGCCGCCCCCTGTAACATCCACAGCCATCGCCGCCCTGGAGCCAGTCGTTGGCAGGGACTGCCAACCTTTGAGCGGGGGGGCGTGTAGTGAGCTGGCAGGCTCTGGCTGTTCTGTGATAATTGAGATAGAGCCTGTGACAGAAATGATAACGCAGGATGGTGTTGCCACCTTGTGGCCAGAGGTTGCACCTGCGCAGGATGTGATGACAGAGAAAAAGACTGAGTCTCCTGTGTCCCTCCCTGGAGAGTCACGTGAGCAAAGTGAAAAAAAAAGCACGCGGGGAGTCTGAGGTGGTCTGTTAAGAACCAGGACTGTGTGCAGGTCTTCGTGTGTGCCGTAGAGGATACTCTCAACGTGGTTTCTGTTATCTGACACCTTATCCTCAGAGTTTTCCCCAGCTTCCGCACTGCTGAAGGATTCAGCTGTTACACTCCCCACTACTGGAGTGTGAACCACATAAGGGGATCCACAAGAGCTACTACCCGGATCAGAGAGACTGTAAGCGGGACCTCTGGCGAGAGGCCGAAGTATTCCTTTCTTTCCGCGAATTCTGCTGTTCCTGTTTTTTTTTTCCAGCTGGGACGCCCTCCTGCAAAGACAGACAGGCCTGCGACGGGGGACACATCCTTCTGGAGTAAAGGACTGGTAACGTGTGAGTAGGGACAGTGAGGGTCAGCTTATCAGTACACGTTATTGCTGTGAACATTTACGGTTGTCATTTATTGTGTTCTGCTGTGTTAAAAATGTATACAAGTAAAGATACGGTTATCAAGGTAGAGCCTGTGTGTGGGGATCTTGCTGGGCCAGATCATGGATATCAACGCGTGGCCTTGCCCGCGGTCACTTCAGTAACAAGGAGTTTGGAGATGCAGGAATCCATTATCACGTCGTTTGGACCAGACTAAGACCGCAGGGCGTGATGCGCATATTTGCACGAAGGAATTTTTGGAGACGACTTAAAAGTATGAAAGAATAAAAAGAATAACAGCGCTGTAAATGTACTACATCCATTTACTGACTTATGAGTCAGAATCCTGGCTCCATCTGCCCTAAAAAAAAACTGTCGCCGATGTCTTGCACTTCATTCATTAAAGTGGATTTCCTGGACTTTAATATTCGTGATTTGTGATGATCGGATCGGTCAAAGTTCGAATTCGGCAGATTTTCCTTTAATTTAGACAGGGAATGCGATCTGTGTGGAATAAGATGTGTCTCCCGTGACTCCAGTGTGTAACAAACCTAGGGTGGAAAACGAACAATATCTCTTCTCTCACTTGTGCCGCTGCCGCAGCACGAGGGTCCCTACCTGGTCCCCCCGCGCAGGTCCCTCCAGCCTGGGAACTGAGACAGCGAGAAAGGTGAATTATTAGGTATTCATTTTTTTCACCCCTTTTCCACTCCTTTACAAGTCAGAGAAATGGCAGCTAGTTTCTAACCGCCTCGCTCATCATGAAAGTGAATAGTAGAGAGCTCGCAGTACCATTCACGGCCACTACCCAATATTTGGCACTGTGCATCTGCCGGTGCCCCGCCATGGCCCCTTTGAATGGATGACGAAAAATTTGATATTAATGACCAATAGGATCCTATTCTAGCAGATTATTAACGTCCTGCACAATACATCATACAGCTCATAATTACAGCGAGAAGGCAATGTGACAATGATCACCCAGCGTATTGATTGGGTTTCACTCTTAATACTTCGCTAAATCAATACATTCTGTGATTCCTCACTGCGGAGGATGACTATCGACTTCCTTCTCATGTCAGCAAATGATACATAATTTACTGTGCAGTTTGGAGTCTAAAAAATACGACCTCATTTATATAAACCCATCAGAAACCATTAGAGCGATGAACTAATATTGGCTGAATTAACGATACAATATATGAGTAAAATAGTGATCAATAAAAACCAGGAACCAATTCTTCAAGACGTGTATTTTGCAGGTCAGTCTGGGAGAAGATGCGCAAAATTCATTACGACGTTCACATCTGTTAATTAATTTGGCGCCAAACGGAAATGGCAACTACTGAACTCCTTTAGACTGGAGATATAAGTGAAGAAGAAAAAGACTAACTTCTCAAAACAATCAATAGAACTGAAAGTTTCTGACGAAAATGCATAAAAAGAAAAGAAAGACGTGGATTTTTAAGTCTGTAATCAAATACCTGCAACAATTTAATTGTACAGTAAGGTTGATGACATGATTGAGGTTGGAAGTAGCTAACTTCTCTTCCTACCCAGGTAACTACATAAAAAGAAAGGTAAGACATGGAAAATGTAACACAAACTAATGTAGCAATTTTATTGAATACGCTGCTATTAGGAACATAAGTAAGGGAAGTAGCTAACTTCTTCTCCTGTTTAGATTTTAGCAAATATCAATATAGCTGCCTGAGACATAATTGCATAAAAAGAAAGGTGCTACATGGGATACTTACATCAAACTAAAGTAACGGCTTTAGTGTATACCCTAATATTAGGAACATGAGAGAGGGAGTAAGTAGCTAACTTCTCCTCCTACCTAGATTTTACCAGTTATTAACACAGCTGGCTGCCTGGGACATTACTGCATACAATGAAAGGCACTGGATTTATAACACAAACTAACTTAACAGTTATATCGTATACCTTGATATTGTGAATATAATGGAGGGAGGAAGTAGCTAACTTCTTCTCCTACCTAGATTATAGCAAATATCAATATAGCTCGCTACCTGTGGCCTAAGTGCATGAAAAGAAATGTGTGGCATGTGATTTATAGGGTTATGTGCATACATTAAGTGTTTGCTGTAGACATTACTGCTTCAAAAATGTGTCTTTTGGCAGTAAAAAGGAAAAACGCCATATTCAAAAATGTGCATTTTTGCCACGTTTTTGAACATGTTTTTCATGACTTTTTCCCATTCATTAGAATGTGCGAAAAACAGAGCCAAAACAATAAAGAATTGATATTCTGTAGATATAAAACTGCTTTCAAATCTGCAAAGAAAAAATAAGCTGCATGAAATCTTCAGAAATGTCATTCACTTTTGCAGGGACAGTGAAATGTTTTTTTCAAGGCAAAAACAAACAAAAAATGTGGGAAAAAGCAGCAGAAATGCCACATATCAACACACCCAAACACAAACTAATGTAGATGTTTTATTGTATACCTTGATATTGGGAATATAAGTGAGGGAGTAAGTAGCTAACTTCTCCTCCTACCTAGATTTTCACAGATATTAAAAGGGGTTGTCCACTACTAGGACAACCCCTTCTTGATCTAAATATTTGGTCCGATAAAATAAAAAAGCTTATGCTCACCTCCCATGCTGGCGCCGTTCCAGCAGTGTCGGCACTTCCGTGCAGTTGTATGACATGTGGTGCCCGGAGCCCAATCAGCGCTGGCGTCACTGTCTCCACCTTTGGACGTTTTGACCATGAAGAGCTGCGGCTGATCTCTGACTTCCTCTTCATAGTCAAAACATCCGAAAGCGGGGACAGTGACGCCAGCGCTGATTGGGTTCCGGGTACCACGTGTCATACAACTGCATGAGAGCCCCGGGACCGCGAGTGCTGACACCACTGGAATGTTGCCAGCACTGGAGGTTTTTTTATTTTATCGGAGCCAAACATTTAGATTAAGAATGGGTTCGCCTAGTAGTGGACAACCACTTTAATATCGCTGGCTGCCTGAGACATTACTGCATAAAATAAAAGGTACTGCTTTGCATTTGTTACACAAACTTATGTACACCCTAATATTAGGAACACAAGTGAGAGGGAAGTAGCTAACTTCTTACTCTATTTAGATTATTATTATTACTACATATTGCTTGTATACAGAACCATCATATTCCGCAGCGCTTTACATACATTATCATTGATGTCCCCAATGGGGCTCACAATATAAATTCCCTATCAGTCTTTGGAGTGTGGGAGGAAACCCACGAAAACACGGGGAGAGCATACAAACTTCTTGCAGATGTCGTCCTTGGTGGGATTTGAACCCAGGACCCCAGCGCTTCAAGGCTGCTAGCAATCATCAAGTACCTGGAAGTCTTGGACATAACGTCATAAAAAACTGTAAGGCATTGTATTTGTAGCACGAACTAATGTAAGTGAGGGTGGAAGTAGCTAACTGCTCCTCCCTATAGATTAAGGCCGTGGATGAACGGAAAGGTTTGATGTGAATTTTTGTGAACAAACCTTTGCGGAAGTGTTATTTTACACCCTGAGATACAGGAAAGTTTTTGTAAATTCTCTGGAAATAGACTTTCATTGTGGCGACATTTACATTTATTACGTTGATATTTGTGTGTCTGTTCTCGCAGCATTGCTGGAAGTATCACAGATTGTACCCGGAGATAATGAAGAACACTCGTTCATTTCCTCTTTCCTTTTCCTTGTCATTACGACACTTTGATTGTAAAATAAATGATCTAGGACAGAAGTATGGAGAAAGTATCAATGTTCCGATGTCTTAGGTTCCATAGAGGAGATCTGCGGTGACCTCCGTTATTCTGTTGCACTCGGGCTCCTGTACATTTAGGTTCTGTATCATTTTCTCATAAGGAGCTTTATATTCAGCCGCCTCTTTTTTTATCTAACGATGACTTTATATCTACAATTTCACTGCAATATTCAACTTTCCAAGTGAGATCCCGATATAATATTCATGACAATTTATTTTTATTATCCCCAAATAAAAGTTCCTTTCAGGAGTCCGGGCGTGCGGAGTTCACTCGTCCTCATTTCAGACACTGTGGGTTTTTTTTTTTTTTTAAGAGTGGAATTAATTAGCAGCATAAAATCCCTCACAGTCCCACTAAGTGCTGCACTGATCCGCTGAAGCTAAATGCAACCCAGTATTTAAAGGCACGGTAGCATCAAAAATTGATTGGGTTAAAGGGAAAAACTAATATAACTGCATATTAACGAAACCCCTTAAGGACAAAGGTAACTTGGCTTGAAATTGCGTTGTGGAAAATCTCTAATCTCTTCAAGGTGCAATTCAATTCCTGCTCATTGTCAAAAGCACATAAACAAGATAACACTCCAAACCAATACAATTACCTGTAGTGAAAAGACTGATCGGCCAGCACCACACGGGGATGTTGTAAGTTTTACCAAGAGTATTCGGATGAGATTTTTGAAGGGAATAATACTTGTGTCATTAGTTTAAATTTCAATATTTAACTATTCTATGGAAATGTTTAGTTTCCTCTCTGATCTCCATTTAGTCTGCAGTTTTGTTTTTTTTAACATGTTTAGCACCGGACCGCCGTGCTGGTGCATTGCCGCTGCTGCGGTGGTTAGCGCACGACGCTGCTCCTTTAAGGCTATAAAAAGTTAGGACCCCCTGAGAGTTTCGCCATGATGTGGCAGCCGCTTCATACAGTCGTCTGATCAGAGTATTACACTAAGAACCTCAGGTTCAGTTATATACAGTATATTTTTGCCAGGCAGCATTAGATCAACCTATCATTTTTTGGTTGTGCGGTCCATGCTCCTTTTTTCAGCAGATTCTGTTTATGAATGAATCAGTCTTTTTAAAAAAAACAAAAAAAACCCTTATTTTTTGGATTGTAAGACGCACACCTCCAGTGTCCGGGGCGTGCTCTGTCACCTCCAGTGTCCGGGGCGTGCTCTGTCACCTCCAGTGTCCCGGACTTGCTCTGTCACCTTCAGTGTCCGGGGCGTGCTCTGTCACCTCCAGTGTCCGGGGCGTGCTCTGTCAACTCCAGTGTCCCGGGGGTGCTCTGTCACCTCCAGTGTCCCGGACGTGCTCTTTCACCTCCAGTGTCCCGGACGTGCTTTGTCACCTCCAGTGTCCCGGACGTGCTCTTTCACCTGCAGTGTCCTGGGCGTGCTCTGTCACCTCCAGTGTCCCGGACGTGCACTTTCACCTCCAGTGTCACGGACGTGCTCTTTCACCTCCAGTGTCCCGGACGTCCTCTGTCACCTCCAGTGTCCCGGACGTGCTCTTTCACCTCCAGTGTCCTGGGCGTGCTCTGTCACCTCCAGTGTCCGGGGCGTGCTCTGTCACCTCCAGTGTCCCGGGGGCGTGCTCTGTCACCTCCAGTGTCCCGGGCGTGCACTGTCACCTCCAGTGTCCTGAGAGTGCTCTGTCACCTCCAGTGTCCGGGGCGTGCTCTGTCACCTCCAGTGTCCCGGGAGTGCTCTGTCACCTCCAGTGTCCGGGGCGTGCTCTGTCACCTCCAGAGTCCTGAGAGTGCTCTCTCACCTCCAGTGTCCGGGGCGTGCTTTCTTACCTCCAGTGTCCCTGACATGCTCTGTCACATCCAGTGTCCCGGTCGTGCTCTGTCACCTCCAGCGTCCCGGGCGTGTTCTGTCACCTCCAGTGTCCCGGGCGTGCTCTGTCACCTCCAGCGTCCCGGGCGTGTTCTGTCACCTCCAGTGTCCGGGGCGTGCTCTGTCACCTCCAGTGTCCTGAGAGTGCTCTCTCACCTCCAGTGTCCGGGGCGTGCTCTCTTACCTCCAGTGTCCCGGACATGCTCTGTCACCTCCAGTGTCCCGGACGTGCTGTCACATCCAGTGTCCGGGTCGTGCTCTGTCACCTCCAGTGTCCGGGGCGTACTCTCTCACCTCCAGTGTCCAGGGCGTGCTCTGTCATCTCCAGTGTCCAGGGCGTGCTTTGTCACCTCCAGTGTCCCGGACATGCTATGTCACCTCCAGTGTCCTGGGCGTGCTCTGTCACCTCTAGTGTCCTGAGAGTGCTCTGTCACCTCCAGCGTCCTGGGAGTGCTCTGTCACCTGCAGTGTCCTGGGCATGCTCTGTCACCTCCAGTGTTCCGGGCGTGCTCTGTCACCTCCAGTGTCCCGCGAGTGCTCTGTTACCTCCAGTGTCCCGGGCGTGCTCTGTCACCTCCAGTGTCCGGGGCGTGCTCTTTCACCTCCAGTGTCCTGAGAGTGCTCTCTCACCTCCAGTATCCGGGGCGTGCTCTCTTACCTCCAGTGTCCCGGACATGCTCTGTCACCTCCAGTGTCCCGGTCGTGCTCTGTCACCTCCAGCGTCCCTGGTGTGCTCTGTCACCTCCAGCGTCCCGTGCGTGCTCTTTCATCTCCAGCGACCCGGGCATGTTCTGTCACCTCCAGTGTCCCGGGTGTGCTCTGTCACCTCCAGCGTCCCGGGCGTATTCTGTCACCTCCAGTGTCCCGGGAGTGCTCTGTCCCCTCCAGTGTCCCGGGCGTGCTCTGTCACCTCCAGTGTCCGGGGCGTGCTCTGTCACCTCCAGTGTCCTGAGAGTGCTCTCTCACTTCCAGTGTCCTGGGAGTGCTCTGTCAACTGCAGTGTCCTGGGCGTGTTCTGTCACCTCCAGTGTCCTGGGCATGCTCTGTCACCTCCAGTGTCCCGGGAGTGCTCTGTCACCTCCAGTGTCCGGGGTGTGCTCTGTCACCTCCAGTGTCCGGGGCGTGCTCTGTCACCTCCAGTGTCCGGGGCGTGCTCTGTCACCTCCAGTGTCCGGGGCGTGCTGTGTCACCTCCAGTGTCCTGGGCGTGCTCTGTCACCTCCAGTGTCCTGGGAATGCTCTGTCACCTCCAGTGTCCCGGGAGTGCTCTGTCACCTCCAGTGTCCGGGGTGTGCTCTGTCACCTCCAGTGTCCGGGGCGTGCTCTGTCACCTCCAGTGTCCGGGGCGTGCTGTGCACCTCCAGTGTCTGGGGCATGCTCTGTCACCTCCAGTGTCCGGGGCGCGCTCTGTCACCTCCAGTGTCCCGGACGTGCTCTCTCACCTCCAGTGTCCGGGACATACTCTCTCACCTCCAGTGTCCCGGACGTGCTCTGTCACCTCCAGTGTCTCGGTCGTGCTTTCTCACCTCCAGTGTCCATGGTGTGCTCTGTCACCTCCAGTGTCCGGGGCGTGCTCTCTCACCTCCAGTGTCCGGGGCGTGCTCTGTCACCTCCATTGTCCCGGGAGTGCTCTGTCACCTCCAGTGTCCGGGGCGTGCTCTGTCACCTCCAGTGTCTCGGTCGTGCTCTGTCACCTCCAGCGTCCCTGGTGTGCTCTGTCACCTCCAGCGTCCCGTGCGTGCTTTCACCTCCAGCGACCCGGGCGTGTTCTGTCACCTCCAGTGTCCCGGGCATGCTCTGTCACCTCCAGTGTCTCGGGCATGCTCTGTCACCTCCAGTGTCCGGGGAGTGCTCTGTCACCTCCAGTCTCCGGGGCGTGCTCTGTCACCTCCAGTGTCCCGGGCGTGCTCTGTCACCTCCAGTGTCCCGGGAGTGCTCTGTCACCTCCAGCGTCCCGTGCGTGCTCTTTCACCTCCAGCGACCCGGGTGTGTTCTGTCACCTCCAGTGTCCCGGGTGTGCTCTGTCACCTCCAGCGTCCCGGGCGTATTCTGTCACCTCCAGTGTACCGGGAGTGCTCTGTCACCTCCAGTGTCCCGGGCGTGCTCTGTCACCACCAGTGTCCCGGGCGTGCTCTGTCACCTCCATTGTCCCGGGAGTGCTCTGTCACCTCCAGTGTCCGGGGCGTGCTCTGTCACCTCCAGTGTCTCGGTCGTTCTCTGTCACCTCCAGCGTCCCGGGCGGGTTCTGTCACCCCCAGCATCCCGGGCGTGTTCTGTCACCTCCAATGTCCCGGGCATGCTCTGTCACCTCCAGTGTCCCGGGCGTGCTCTGTCACCTCCAGTGTCCGGGGCGTGCTCTGTCACCTCCAGTGTCCTGAGAATGCTCTCTCACCTCCAGTGTCCGGGGTGTGCTCTCTCACCTCCAGTGTCCAGGGCGTGCTCTGTCACCTCCAGTGTCCAGGGCGTGCTCTGTCACCTCCAGTGTCCAGGGCGTGCTTTGTCACCTCCAGTGTCCCGGACATGCTCTGTCACCTCCAGTGTCCTGGGCGTGCTCTGTCACTTCCAGTGTCCTGAGAGTGCTCTGTCACCTCCAGTGTCCTGGGAGTGCTCTGTCACCTGCAGTGTCCTGGGCGTGCTCTGTCGCCTCCAGTGTCCTGGGAATGCTCTGTCACCTCCAGTGTCCCGAGCGTGCTCTGTCACCTCCAGTGTCCGGGGCGTGCTCTGTCACCTCCAGTGTCCGGGGCGCGCTGTGTCACCTTCAGTGTCCGGGGCATGCTCTGTCACCTCCAGTGTCCGGGGCGCGCTCTGTCACCTCCAGTGTCCGGGACATGCTCTCTCACCTCCAGTGTCCCGGACGTGCTCTGTCACCTCCAGTGTCCGGGGCGTGCTCTGTCACCTCCAGTGTCCCAGACGTGCTCTCTCACCTCCAGTGTCCAGGGTGTGCTCTGTCACCTCCAGTGTCCGGGGCGTGTTCTCTCACCACCAGTGTCCGGGGCGTGCTCTGTCACCTCCAGTGTCCGGGGCGTGCTCTGTCACCTCCAGTGTCCTGAGAGTGCTCTCTCACCTCCAGTGTCCGGGGCGTGCTCTCTTACCTCCAGTGTCCCGGACATGCTCTGTCCCCTCCAGTGTACCGGACATGCTCTGTCACATCCAGTGTCCCGGTCGTGCTCTGTCACCTCCAGCGTCCCGGGCGTGTTCTGTCACCTCCAGTGTCCCGGGCATGCTCTGTCACCTCCAGCGTCCCGGGCGTGTTCTGTTACCTCCAGTGTCCGGGGCATGCTCTGTCACCTCCAGTGTCCTGAGAGTGCTCTCTCACCTCCAGTGTCCGGGGCGTGCTCTCTTACCTCCAGTGTCCCGGACATGCTCTGTCACCTCCAGTGTCCCGGACGTGCTCTGTCACATCCAGTGTCCCGGTCGTGCTCTTTCACCTCCAGTGACCCGGGCCTGTTCTGTCACCTCCAGTGTCCCGGGCATGCTCTGTCACCTCCAGAGTCCCGGGAGTGTTCTGTCACCTCGTCTGTCCCGGGCGTGCTCTATCACCTCCAGTGTCCGGGGCGTGCTCTGTCACCTC
This sequence comes from Phyllobates terribilis, assembly GCF_046119375.1. NCBI lineage: Eukaryota > Metazoa > Chordata > Amphibia > Anura > Dendrobatidae > Phyllobates > Phyllobates terribilis. Next base: position 189,422,683 of record NW_027362768.1, read on the forward strand.
CAGTGTCCTGAAAGTGCTCTCTCACCTCCAGTGTCCGGGGCGTGCTCTCTCACCTCCAGTTTCCAGGGCGTGCTCTGTCACCTCCAGTGTCCAGGGCGTGCTTTGTCACCTCCAGTGACCCAGGCATGCTCTGTCATCTCCAGTGTCCTGGGCGTGCTCTGTGACATCCAGTGTCTGGGTCGTGCTCTGTCACCTCCAGTGTCCGGGGCATGCTCTCTCACCTCCAGTGTCCAGGGCGTGCTCTCTCACCTCCAGTGTCCAGGGCGTGCTCTGTCACCTCCAGTGTCCGGGGCGTGCTCTCTCACCTCCAGTGTCCTGGGCGTGCTCTGTCACCTCTAGTGTCCTGAGAGTGCTCTGTCACCTCCAGTGTCCTGGGAGTGCTCTGTCACCTCCAGTGTCCCGGACATGCTCTGTCACCTCCAGTGTCCCGGTCATGCTCTGTCACCTCCAGCATCCCTGGTGTGCTCTGTCACCTCCAGCGTCCCGTGCGTGCTCTTTCACCTCCAGCGACCCGGGCGTGTTCTGTCACCTCCAGTGTCCCGGGTGTGCTCTGTCACCTCCAGCCTCCCGGGCGTATTCTGTCACCTCCAGTGTCCCGGGAGTGCTCTGTCACCTCCAGTGTCCCGGGCGTGCTCTGTCACCACCAGTGTCCGGGGCGTGCTCTGTCACCTCCAGTGTCCTGAGAGTGCTCTCTCACCTCCAGTGTCCTGGGAGTGCTCTCTCACCTCCAGTGTCCTGGGAGTGCTCTCTCACCTCCAGTGTCCTGGGAGTGCTCTGTCACCTCCAGTGTCCTGGGCATGCTCTGTCACCTCCAGTGTCCGGGGCGTGCTCTGTCACCTCCAGTGTCCGGGGCGTGCTCTGTCACCTCCAGTGTCCGGGGCGTGCTCTGTCACCTCCAGTGTCCGGGGCGTGCTGTGTCACCTCCAGTGTCCGGGGCATGCTCTGTCACCTCTAGTGTCCGGGGCGCGCTCTGTCACCTCCAGTGTCCAGGACATGCTCTCTCACCTCCAGTGTCCGGGACATACTCTCTCACCTCCAGTGTCCCGGACGTGCTCTGTCACCTCCAGTGTCCGGGGCGTGCTCTGTCACCTCCAGTGTCCCGGACGTGCTCTCTCACCTCCAGTGTCCAGGGTGTGCTCTGTCACCTCCAGTGTCCGGGGCGTGCTCTCTCACCTCCAGTGTCCGGGGCGTGCTCTGTCACCTTCATTGTCCCGGGAGTGCTCTGTCACCTCCAGTGTCCGGGGCGTGCTCTGTCACCTCCAGTGTCCTGAGAGTGCTCTCTCACCTCCAGTGTCCGGGGCGTGCTCGCTTACCTCCAGTGTCCCGGACATGCTCTGTCCCCTCCAGTGTCCCGGACGTGCTCTGTCACATCCAGTGTCTCGGTCGTGCTCTGTCACCTCCAGCGTCCCGGGCGTGTTCTGTCACCTCCAGCGTCCCGGGCATGTTCTGTCACCTCCAGTGTCCCGGGAGTGCTCTGTCACCTCCAGTGTCCCGGGCATGCTCTGTCACCTCCAGTGTCCGGGGCGTGCTCTGTCACCTCCAGTGTCCTGAGAGTGCTCTCACCTCCAGTGTCCAGGGCGTGCTCTGTCACCTCCAGTGTCCTGAGAGTGCTCTCTCACCTCAAGTGTCCGGGGCGTGCTCTCTCACCTCCAGTGTCCAGGGCGTGCTTTGTCACCTCCAGTGTCCCGGACATGCTCTGTCACCTCCAGTGTCCTGGGCGTGCTCTGTCACCTCCAGTGTCCTGAGAGTGCTCTGTCACCTCCAGTGTCCTGGGAGTGCTCTGTCACCTCCAGTGTCCTGGGCGTGCTCTGTCACCTCCAGTGTCCTGGGCATGCTCTGTCACCTCCAGTGTCCCGAGCGTGCTCTGTCACCTCCAGTGTCCGGGGCGTGCTCTGTCACCTCCAGTGTCTGGGGCGCGCTGTGTCACCTCCAGTGTCCGGGGCATGCTCTGTCACCTCCAGTGTCCGGGGCGCGCTCTGTCACCTCCAGTGTCCCGGACGTGCTCTCTCACCTCCAGTGTCCGGGACATGCTCTCTCACTTCCAGTGTCCCGGACGTGCTCTGTCACCTCCAGTGTCCGGGGCGTGCTCTGTCACCTCCAGTGTCCCAGACGTGCTCTCTCACCTCCAGAGTCCAGGGTGTGCTCTGTCACCTCCAGTGTCCGGGGTGTGCTCTCTCACCTCCAGTGTCCGGGGCTTGCTCTGTCACCTCCAGTGTCCGGGGCGTGCTCTGTCACCTCCAGTGTCCTGAGAGTGCTCTCTCACCTCCAGTGTCCGGGGCATGCTCTCTTACCTCCAGTGTCCCGGACATGCTCTGTCCCCTCCAGTGTCCCAGACATGCTCTGTCACATCCAGTGTCCCGGTCGTGCTCTGTCACCTCCAGCGTCCCGGGCGTGTTCTGTCACCTCCAGTGTCCCGGGCATGCTCTGTCACCTCCAGCGTCCCGGGCGTGTTCTGTCACCTCCAGTATCCGGGGCGTGCTCTGTCACCTCCAGTGTCCTGAGAGTGCTCTCTCACCTCCAGTGTCCGGGGCGTGCTCTCTTACCTCCAGTGTCCCGGACATGCTCTGTCACCTCCAGTGTCCCTGACGTGCTCTGTCACATCCAGTGTCCCGGTCGTGCTCTTTCACCTCCAGTGACCCGGGCCTGTTCTGTCACCTCCAGTGTCCCGGGCGTGCTCTGTCACCTCCAGTGTCCCGGGCATGTTCTGTCACCTCCAGTGTCCCGGGAGTGCTCTGTCACCCCACTGTCCCGGGCGTGCACTATCACCTCCAGTGTCTGGGGCATGCTCTGTCACCTCCAGTGTCCTGAAAGTGCTCTCTCACCTACAGTGTCCGGGACGTGCTCTCTCACCTCCAGTGTCCAGGGCGTGCTCTGTCACCTCCAGTGTCCAGGGCGTGCTTTGTCACCTCCAGTGTCCCAGACATGCTCTGTCACCTCCAGTGTCCTGGGCGTGCTCTGTCACCTCCAGTGTCCTGAGAGTGCTCTATCACCTCCAGTGTCCTGGGAGTGCTCTGTCACCTGCAGTGTCCTGGGCGTGCTCTGTCACCTCCAGTGTCCCGGGCATGCTCTGTCACCTCCAGTGTCCCGGGCGTGCTCTGTCTCCTCCAGTGTCCGGGGAGTGCTCTGGCACCTCCAGTCTCCGGGGCGTGCTCTGTCACCTCCAGTGTCCCGGGCGTGCTCTGTCACCTCCAGTGTCCCGGGAGTGCTCTGTCACCTCCAGTGTCCCAGGCGTGCTCTGTCACCTCCAGTGTCCGGGGCGTGCTCTATCACCTCCAGTGTCCTGAGAGTGCTCTCTCACCTCCAGTGTCCGGGGCGTGCTCTCTTACCTCCATTGTCCCGGACATGCTCTGTCACCTCCAGCGTCCCTGGTGTGCTCTGTCACCTCCAGGGTCCCGTGCGTGCTCTTTCACCTCCAGCGACCCGGGAGTGTTCTGTCACCTCCAGTGTCCCGGGCGTGCTCTGTCACCTCCAGCGTCCCGGGCGTGCCCTGTCACCTCCAGTGTCCCAGACGTGCTCTCTCACTTCCAGTGTCCAGGGTGTGCTCTGTCACCTCCAGTGTCCGGGGCGTGCTCTCTCACCTCCAGTGTCCTGGGCGTGCTCTGTCACCTCCAGTGTCCTGAGAGTGCTCTGTCACCTCCAGTGTCCTGGGAGTGCTCTGTCACCTGCAGTGTCTAGGGCGTGCTCTGTCACCTCCAGTGTCCTGGGCATGCTCTGTCACCTCCAGTGTCCCGAGCATGCTCTGTCACCTCCAGTGTCCGGGGCGTGCTCTGTCACCTCCAGTGTCTGGGGCGCGCTGTGTCACCTCCAGTGTCCGGGGCATGCTCTGTCACCTCCAGTGTCCGGGGCACGCTCTGTCACCTCCAGTGTCCCGGACGTGCTCTCTCACCTCCAGTGTCCTAGACATGCTCTCTCACCTCCAGTGTCCCGGACGTGCTCTGTTACCTCCAGTGTCCGGGGCGTGCTCTGTCACCTCCAGTGTCCCAGACGTGCTCTCTCACCTCCAGTGTCCAGGGTGTGCTCTGTCACCTCCAGTGTCCGGGGCGTGCTCTCTCACCTCCAGTGTCCGGGGCGTGCTCTCTCACCTCCAGTGTCCGGGGCTTGCTCTGTCTCCTCCAGTGTCCGGGGCGTGCTCTGTCACCTCCAGTGTCCTGAGCGTGCTCTCTCACCTCCAGTGTCCGGGGCGTGCTCTCTTACCTCCAGTGTCCCGGACATGCTCTGTCCCCTCCAGTGTCCCGGACATGCTCTGTCACATCCAGTGTCCCGGTCGTGCTCTGTCACATCCAGCGTCCCGGGCGTGTTCTGTCACCTCCAGTGTCCCGGGCATGCTCTGTCACCTCCAGCGTCCCGGGCGTGTTCTGTCACATCCAGTGTCCGGGGCGTGCTCTGTCACCTCCAGTGTCCTGAGAGTGCTCTCTCACCTCCAGTGTCCGGGGCGTGCTCTCTTACCTCCAGTGTCCCGGACATGCTCTGTCACCTCCAGTGTCCCTGACGTGCTCTGTCACATCCAGTGTCCCGGTCGTGCTCTTTCACCTCCAGTGACCCGGGCCTGTTCTGTCACCTCCAGTGTCCCGGGCGTGCTCTGTCACCTCCAGCGTCCCGGGCGTGTTCTGTCACCTCCAGTGTCCCGGGAGTGCTCTGTCACCTCCACTGTCCCTGGCGTGCTCTATCACCTCCAGTGTCCGGGGCGTGCTCTGTCACCTCCAGTGTCCTGAAAGTGCTCTCTCACCTCCAGTGTCCGGGGCGTGCTCTCTCACCTCCAGTGTCCAGGGCGTGCTCTGTCACCTCCAGTGTCCAGGGCGTGCTTTGTCACCTCCAGTGTCCCAGACATGCTCTGTCACCTCCAGTGTCCTGGGCGTGCTCCGTCACCTTCAGTGTCCTGAGAGTGCTCTGTCACCTCCAGTGTCCTGGGAGTGCTCTGTCACCTGCAGTGTCCTGGGCGTGCTCTGTCACCTCCAGTGTCCCGGGCATGCTCTGTCACCTCCAGTGTCCCGGGCGTGCTCTGTCACCTCCAGTGTCCGGGGAGTGCTCTGTCACCTCCAGTCTCTGGGGCGTGCTCTGTCACCTCCAGGGTCCCGGGCGTGCTCTGTCACCTCCAGTGTCCCGGGAGTGCTCTGTCACCTCCAGTGTCCCGGGCGTGCTCTGTCACCTCCAGTGTCCGGGGCGTGCTCTATCACCTCCAGTGTCCTGAGAGTGCTCTCTCACCTCCAGTGTCCGGGGCGTGCTCTCTTACCTCCATTGTCCCGGACATGCTCTGTCACCTCCAGCGTCCCTGGTGTGCTCTGTCACCTCCAGGGTCCCGTGCGTGCTCTTTCACCTCCAGCGACCCGGGCGTGTTCTGTCACCTCCAGCGTCCCGGGCGTGCTCTGTCACCTCCAGTGTCCCAGACGTGCTCTCTCACCTCCAGTGTCCAGGGTGTGCTCTGTCACCTCCAGTGTCCGGGGCGTGCTCTCTCACCTCCAGTGTCCGGGGCTTGCTCTGTCATCTCCAGTATCCGGGGCGTGCTCTGTCACCTCCAGTGTCCTGAGAGTGCTCTCTCACCTCCAGTGTCCGGGGCGTGCTCTCTTACCTCCAGTGTCCCGGACATTCTCTGTCCCCTCCAGTGTCCCGGTCGTGCTCTGTCACCTCCAGCGTACCGGGCGTGTTCTGTCACCTCCAGTGTCCCGGGCATGCTCTGTCACCTCCAGCGTCCCGGGCGTGTTCTGTCACCTCCAGTGTCCGGGGCGTGCTCTCTCACCTCCAGTGTCCTGAGAGTGCTCTCTCACCTCCAGTGTCCGGGGCGTGCTCTCTTACCTCCAGTGTCCCGGACATGCTCTGTCACCTCCAGTGTCCCGGACGTGCTCTGTCACATCCAGTGTCCCGGTCGTGCTCTTTCACCTCCAGTGACCCGGGCCTGTTCTGTCACCTCCAGTGTCCCGGGAGTGCTCTGTCACCTCCACTGTCCGGGGCGTGCTCTATCACCTCCAGTGTCCGGGGCGTGCTCTGTCACCTCCAGTGTCCTGAAAGTGCTCTCTCACCTCCAGTGTCCGGGGCGTGCTCTCTCACCTCCAGTGTCCGGGGCGTGCTCTGTCACCTCCAGTGTCCAGGGCGTGCTTTGTCACCTCCAGTGTCCCAGACATGCTCTGTCACCTCCAGTGTCCTGGGCGTGCTCTGTCACCTCCAGTGTCCTGAGAGTGCTCTGTCACCTCCAGTGTCCTGGGAGTGCTCTGTCACCTGCAGTGTCCCGGGCGTGCTCTGTCACCTCCAGTGTCCCGGGCATGCTCTGTCACCTCCAGTGTCCCGGGCGTGCTCTGTCACCTCCAGTGTCCGGGGAGTGCTCTGGCACCTCCAGTCTCCGGGGCGTGCTCTGTCACCTCCAGTGTCCCGGGCGTGCTCTGTCACCTCCAGTGTCCCGGGAGTGCTCTGTCACCTCCAGTGTCCCGGGCGTGCTCTGTCACCTCCAGTGTCCGGGGCGTGCTCTATCACCTCCAGTGTCCTGAGAGTGCTCTCTCACCTCCAGTGTCCGGGGCTTGCTCTCTTACCTCCATTGTCCTGGACATGCTCTATCACCTCCAGCTTCCCTGGTGTGCTCTGTCACCTCCAGGGTCCCGTGCGTGCTCTTTCACCTCCAGCGACCCGGGCGTGTTCTGTCACCTCCAGTGTCCCTGGCGTGCTCTGTCACCTCCAGCGTCCCGGGCGTGCTCTGTCACCTCCAGTGTCCCAGATGTGCTCTCTCACCTCCAGTGTCCAGGGTGTGCTCTGTCACCTCCAGTGTCCGGGGCGTGCTCTCTTACCTCCAGTGTCCTGGGCGTCCTCTGTCACCTCCAGTGTCCTGAGAGTGCTCTGTCACCTCCAGTGTCCTGGGAGTGCTCTGTCACCTGCAGTGTCCTGGGCGTGCTCTGTCACCTCCAGTGTCCTGGGCATGCTCTGTCACCTCCAGTGTCCCGAGCGTGCTCTGTCACCTCCAGTGTCCGGGGCGTGCTCTGTCACCTCCAGTGTCTGGGGCGCGCTGTGTCACCTCCAGTGTCCGGGGCATGCTCTGTCACCTCCAGTGTCCGGGGCACGCTCTGTCACCTCCAGGGTCCCGGACGTGCTCTCTCACCTCCAGTGTCCGGGACATGCTCTCTCACCTCCAGTGTCCCGGACGTGCTCTGTCACCTCCAGTGTCCGGGGCGTGCTCTGTCACCTCCAGTGTCCCAGATGTGCTCTCTCACCTCCAGTGTCCGGGGCGTGCTCTGTCACCTCCAGTGTCCAGGGCGTGCTTTGTCACCTCCAGTGTCCCAGACATGCTCTGTCACCTCCAGTGTCCTGGGCGTGCTCTGTCACCTCCAGTGTCCTGAGAGTGCTCTGTCACCTCCAGTGTCCTGGGAGTGCTCTGTCACCTGCAGTGTCCCGGGCGTGCTCTGTCACCTCCAGTGTCCCGGGCATGCTCTGTCACCTCCAGTGTCCCGGGCGTGCTCTGTCACCTCCAGTGTCCGGGGAGTGCTCTGGCACCTCCAGTCTCCGGGGCGTGCTCTGTCACCTCCAGTGTCCCGGGCGTGCTCTGTCACCTCCAGTGTCCCGGGAGTGCTCTGTCACCTCCAGTGTCCCGGGCGTGCTCTGTCACCTCCAGTGTCCGGGGCATGCTCTATCACCTCCAGTGTCCTGAGAGTGCTCTCTCACCTCCAGTGTCCGGGGCTTGCTCTCTTACCTCCATTGTCCTGGACATGCTCTATCACCTCCAGCTTCCGTGGTGTGCTCTGTCACCTCCAGGGTCCCGTGCGTGCTCTTTCACCTCCAGCGACCCGGGTGTGTTCTGTCACCTCCAGTGTCCCTGGCGTGCTCTGTCACCTCCAGCGTCCCGGGCGTGCTCTGTCACCTCCAGTGTCCCAGATGTGCTCTCTCACCTCCAGTGTCCAGGGTGTGCTCTGTCACCTCCAGTGTCCGGGGCGTGCTCTCTTACCTCCAGTGTCCTGGGCGTCCTCTGTCACCTCCAGTGTCCTGAGAGTGCTCTGTCACCTCCAGTGTCCTGGGAGTGCTCTGTCACCTGCAGTGTCCTGGGCGTGCTCTGTCACCTCCAGTGTCCTGGGCATGCTCTGTCACCTCCAGTGGCCCGAGCTTGCTCTGTCACCTCCAGTGTCCGGGGCGTGCTCTGTCACCTCCAGTGTCTGGGGCGCGCTGTGTCACCTCCAGTGTCCGGGGCATGCTCTGTCACCTCCAGTGTCCCGGACGTGCTCTCTCACCTCCAGTGTCCGGGACATGCTCTCTCACCTCCAGTGTCCCGGACGTGCTCTGTCACCTCCAGTGTCCGGGGCGTGCTCTGTCACCTCCAGTGTCCCAGATGTGCTCTCTCACCTCCAGTGTCCAGGGTGTGCTCTCTCACCTCCAGTGTCCGGGGCGTGCTCTCTCACCTCCAGTGTCCGGGGCTTGCTCTGTCACCTCCAGTGTCCGAGGCGTGCTCTGTCACCTCCAGTGTCCTGAGAGTGCTCTCTCACCTCCAGTGTCCGGGGCGTGCTCTCTTACCTCTAGTGTCCCGGACATGCTCTGTCCCCTCCAGTGTCCCGGACATGTTCTGTCAGATCCAGTGTCCCGGTCGTGCTCTGTCACCTCCAGCGTCCCGGGCGTGTTCTGTCACCTCCAGTGTCCCGGGCATGCTCTGTCACCTCCAGCGTCCCGGGCGTGTTCTGTCACCTCCAGTGTCCGGGGCGTGCTCTGTCACCTCCAGTGTCCTGAGAGTGCTCTCTCACCTCCAGTGTCCGGGGCGTGCTCTCTTACCTCCAGTGTCCCGGACATGCTCTGTCACCTCCAGTGTCCCTGACGTGCTCTGTCACATCCAGTGTCCCGGTCGTGCTCTTTCACCTCCAGTGACCCGGGCCTGTTCTGTCACCTCCAGTGTCCCGGGCGTGCTCTGTCACCTCCAGCGTCCCGGGCGTGTTCTGTCACCTCCAGTGTCCCGGGAGTTCTCTGTCACCTCCACTGTCCCGGGCGTGCTCTATCACCTCCAGTGTCCGGGGCGTGCTCTGTCACCTCCAGTGTCCTGAAAGTGCTCTCTCACCTCCAGTGTCCGGGGCGTGCTCTCTCACCTCCAGTGTCCAGGGCGTGCTTTGTCACCTCCAGTGTCCAGGGCGTGCTTTGTCACCTCCAGTGTCCCAGACATGCTCTGTCACCTCCAGTGTTCTGGGCGTGCTCTGTCACCTCCAGTGTCCTGAGAGTGCTCTGTCACCTCCAGTGTCCTGGGAGTGCTCTGTCACCTGCAGTGTCCTGGGCGTGCTCTGTCACCTCCAGTGTCCCGGGCATGCTCTGTCACCTCCAGTGTCCCGGGCGTGCTCTGTCACCTCCAGTGTCCGGGGAGTGCTCTGTCACCTCCAGTCTCCGGGGCGTGCTCTGTCACCTCCAGTGTCCCGGGAGTGCTCTGTCACCTCCAGTGTCCCAGGCGTGCTCTGTCACCTCCAGTGTCCGGGGCGTGCTCTATCACCTCCAGTGTCCTGAGAGTGCTCTCTCACCTCCAGTGTCCGGGGCGTGCTCACTTACCTCCATTGTCCCGGACATGCTCTGTCACCTCCAGTGTCCCTGGTGTGCTCTGTCACCTCCAGGGTCCCGTGCGTGCTCTTTCACCTCCAGCGACCCGGGCGTGTTCTGTCACCTCCAGTGTCCCGGGCGTGCTCTGTCACCTCCAGCGTCCCGGGCGTGCTCTGTCACCTCCAGTGTCCCAGACGTGCTCTCTCACCTCCAGTGTCCAGAGTGTGCTCTGTCACCTCCAGTGTCCGGGGCGTGCTCTCTCACCTCCAGTGTCCGGGGCTTGCTCAGTCATCTCCAGTGTCCGGGGCGTGCTCTGTCACCTCCAGTGTCCTGAGAATGCTCTCTCACCTCCAGTGTCCGGGGCGTGCTCTCTTACCTCCAGTGTCCCGGACATGCTCTGTCCCCTCCAGTGTCCCGGTCGTGCTCTGTCACCTCCAGCGTACCGGGCGTGTTCTGTCACATCCAGTGTCCCGGGCATGCTCTGTCACCTCCAGCGTCCCAGGCGTGTTCTGTCACCTCCAGTGTCCGGGGCGTGCTCTGTCACCTCCAGTGTCCTGAGAGTGCTCTCTCACCTCCAGTGTTCGGGGCGTGCTCTCTTACCTCCAGTGTCCCGGACATGCTCTGTCACCTCCAGTGTCCCGGACGTGCTCTGTCACATCCAGTGTCCCGGTCGTGCTCTTTCACCTCCAGTGACCCGGGCCTGTTCTGTCACCTCCAGTGTCCCGGGCGTGCTCTGTCACCTCCAGCGTCCCGGGCGTGTTCTGTCACCTCCAGTGTCCCGGGAGTGCTCTGTCACCTCCACTGTCCCGGCGTGCTCTATCACCTCCAGTGTCCGGGGCGTGCTCTGTCACCTCCAGTGTCCTGAAAGTGCTCTCTCACCTCCAGTGTCCGGGGCGTGCTCTCTCACCTCCAGTGTCCAGGGCGTGCTCTGTCTCCTCCAGTGTCCAGGGTGTGCTTTGTCACCTCCAGTGTCCTGAGAGTGCTCTGTCACCTCCAGTGTCCTGGGAGTGCTCTGTCACCTGCAGTGTCCTGGGAGTGCTCTGTCACCTCCAGTGTCCCGGGCATGCTCTGTCACCTCCAGTGTCTCGGGCGTGCTCTGTCACCTCCAGTGTCCGGGGAGTGCTCTGTCACCTCCAGTGTCCGGGGAGTGCTCTGTCACCTCCAGTCTTCGGGGCGTGCTCTGTCACCTCCAGTGTCCCGGGCGTGCTCTGTCACCTCCGGTGTCCCGGGAGTGCTCTGTCACCTCCAGTGTCCCGGGCGTGCTCTGTCACCTCCAGTGTCCGGGGCATGCTCTGTCACCTCCAGTGTCCGGGGCGTGCTCCATCACCTCCATTGTCCTGAGAGTGCTCTCTCACCTCCAGTGTCCGGGGCGTGCTCTCTTACCTCCATTGTCCCGGACATGCTCTGTCACCTCCAGCGTCCCTGGTGTGCTCTGTCACCTCCAGGGTCCCGTGCGAGCTCTTTCACCTCCAGCGACCCGGGCGTGTTCTGTCACCTCCAGTGTCCCGGGCGTGCTCTGTCACCTCCAGCGTCCCGGGCGTGTTCTGTCACCTCCAGTGTCCCGGGAGTGCTCTGTCACCTCCAGTGTCCCGGGCGTGCTCTGTCACCTCCAGTGTCCGGGGCGTGCTCTGTCACCTCCAGTGTCCTGAGAGTGCTCTCTCACCTCCAGTGTCCGGGGCGTGCTCTCTCACCTCCAGTGTCCAGGGCGTGCTCTGTCACCTCCAGTGTCCAGGGTGTCACCTCCAGTGTCCCGGACATGCTCTGTCACCTCCAGTGTCCTGGGCGTGCTCTGTCACCTCCAGTGTCCTGAGAGTGCTCTGTCACCTCCAGTGTCCTGGGAGTGCTCTGTCACCTGCAGTGTCCTGGGCGTGCTCTGTCACCTCCAGTGTCCTGGGCATGCTCTGTCACCTCCAGTGTCCGGGGCGTGCTCTGTCACCTCCAGTGTCCGGGGCGTGCTCTGTCACCTCCAGTGTCCGGGGCGTGCTGTGTCACCTCCAGTGTCCGGGGCGTGCTCTGTCACTTCCAGTGTCCGGGGCATGCTCTGTCACCTCCAGTGTCCGGGGCGCGCTCTGTCTCCTCCAGTGTCCCGGACGTGCTCTCTCACCTCCAGTGTCCGGGACATGCTCTCTCACCTCCAGTGTCCCGGACTTTCTCTGTCACCACCAGTGTCCTGGGCGTGCTCTGTCACCTCCAGTGTCCCAGATGTGCTCTCTCACCTCCAGTGTCCAGGGTGTGCTCTGTCACCTCCAGTGTCCGGGGCGTGCTCTCTCACCTCCTGTGTCCAGGGCGTGCTCTGTCACCTCCAGTGTCCGGGGCGTGCTCTGTCACCTCCAGTGTCCTGAGAGTGCTCTCTCACCTCCAGTGTCCGGGGCGTGCTCTCTTACCTCCAGTGTCCCGGACATGCTCTGTCCCCTCCAGTGTCCCGGACATGCTCAGTCACATCCAGTGTCCCCGTCGTGCTCTGTCACCTCCAGCGTCCCGGGCGTATTCTGTCACCTCCAGTGTCCCGGGCGTGTTCTGTCACCTCCAGCGTCCCGGGCGTGTTCTGTCACCTCCAGTGTCCGGGGCGTGCTCTGTCACCTCCAGTATCCTGAGAGTGCTCTCTCACCTCCTGTGTCCGGGGCGTGCTCTGTCACCTGCAGTGTCCTGAGAGTGCTCTCTCACCTCCAGTGTCCGGGACGTGCTCTCTCACCTCCAGTGTCCAGGACGTGCTCTGTCACCTCCAGTGTCCAGGGCGTGCTTTGTCACCTCCAGTGTCCTGAGAGTCCTCTGTCACCTCACGTGTCCCAGGCGTGCTCTGTCACCTCCAGTGTCCCAGGCGTGCTCTGTCACCTCCAGTGTCTGGGGCGTGCTCTGTCACCTCCAGCGTCCCTGGCGTGTTCTGTCACCTCCAGCATCCCTGGCGTGCTCTGTCACCTCCAGTGTCCCAGGCGTGCTCTGTCACCTCCAGTGTCTGGGGCGTGCTCTGTCACCTCCAGCGTCCCGGGCGTGCTCTGTCACCTCCAGTGTCCGGGGCGTGCTCTGTCACCTCCAGTGTCTGGGGCGTGCTCTGTCACCTCCAGTGTCCCGGGCGTGCTCTGTCACCTCCAGTGTCCAGGGCGTGCTCTGTCACCTCCAGTGTCCTGAGAGTGCTCTCTCACCTCCAGTGTCCGGGGCGTGCTCTCTCACCTCCAGTGTCCAGGGCGTGCTCTGTCACCTCCAGTGTCCAGGGTGTCACCTCCAGTGTCCCGGACATGCTCTGTCACCTCCAGTGTCCTGGGCGTGCTCTGTCACCTCCAGTGTCCTGAGAGTGCTCTGTCACCTCCAGTGTCCTGGGAGTGCTCTGTCACCTGCAGTGTCCTGGGCGTGCTCTGTCACCTCCAGTGTCCTGGGCATGCTCTGTCACCTCCAGTGTCCGGGGCGTGCTCTGTCACCTCCAGTGTCCGGGGCGTGCTCTGTCACCTCCAGTGTCCGGGGCGTGCTGTGTCACCTCCAGTGTCCGGGGCGTGCTCTGTCACTTCCAGTGTCCGGGGCATGCTCTGTCACCTCCAGTGTCCGGGGCGCGCTCTGTCTCCTCCAGTGTCCCGGACGTGCTCTCTCACCTCCAGTGTCCGGGACATGCTCTCTCACCTCCAGTGTCCCGGACTTGCTCTGTCACCTCCAGTGTCCTGGGCGTGCTCTGTCACCTCCAGTGTCCCAGATGTGCTCTCTCACCTCCAGTGTCCAGGGTGTGCTCTGTCACCTCCAGTGTCCGGGGCGTGCTCTCTCACCTCCTGTGTCCAGGGCGTGCTCTGTCACCTCCAGTGTCCGGGGCGTGCTCTGTCACCTCCAGTGTCCTGAGAGTGCTCTCTCACCTCCAGTGTCCGGGGCGTGCTCTCTTACCTCCAGTGTCCCGGACATGCTCTGTCCCCTCCAGTGTCCCGGACATGCTCAGTCACATCCAGTGTCCCCGTCGTGCTCTGTCACCTCCAGCGTCCCGGGCGTATTCTGTCACCTCCAGTGTCCTGGGCGTGTTCTGTCACCTCCAGCGTCCCGGGCGTGTTCTGTCACCTCCAGCGTCCCGGGCGTGTTCTGTCACCTCCAGTGTCCGGGGCGTGCTCTGTCACCTCCAGTGTCCTGAGAGTGCTCTCTCACCTCCTGTGTCCGGGGCGTGCTCTGTCACCTGCAGTGTCCTGAGAGTGCTCTCTCACCTCCAGTGTCCGGGACGTGCTCTCTCACCTCCAGTGTCCAGGACGTGCTCTGTCACCTCCAGTGTCCAGGGCGTGCTTTGTCACCTCCAGTGCCCTGAGAGTGCTCTGTCACCTCACGTGTCCCAGGCGTGCTCTGTCACCTCCAGTGTCCCAGGCGTGCTCTGTCACCTCCAGTGTCTGGGGCGTGCTCTGTCACCTCCAGCGTCCCTGGCGTGTTCTGTCACCTCCAGCGTCCCTGGCGTGCTCTGTCACCTCCAGTGTCCCAGGCGTGCTCTGTCACCTCCAGTGTCTGGGGCGTGCTCTGTCACCTCCAGCGTCCCGGGCGTGCTCTGTCACCTCCAGCGTCCCGGGCGTGTTCTGTCACCTCCAGCATCCCGGGCATGCTCTGTCACCTCCAGTGTCCCGGCGTGCTCTGTCACCTCCAGTATCCCAGGCGTGATCTGTCACCTCCAGTGTCCGGGGCGTGCTCTGTCACCTCACGTGTCCCAGGCGTGCTCTGTAACCTCCAGTGTCCCAGGCTTGCTCTGTCACCTCCAGTGTCCTGAGAGTGCTCTGTCACCTCCAGTGTCTCGGGCGTGCTCTGTCACCTCCAGTATCCCAGGCGTGCTCTGTCACCTCCAGTGTCCCGGGCGTATTCTGTCACCTCCAGTGTCCCGGGCGTGCGCAGTCGTAAAATCCGGATCTGCTAATGACGACTAGAGATGAGCTAATAAATCTGGGTGGAAATTATTTCTACTTGAATTTTACAAAAATCTGCATTTGACAAAATTTTTTTGTAATTTGCTTCCGTGCAGATTCAGCAAAGTGGTGGCAGCTGGCTGACATTTTTCTACACCGTAAAAGGCAACACAAGCAGTCAACATGTTAATAGATAAAAAAATTTCCTCGTTCTCACCTCTCCGGCCCCTCTGTCACCAGTCCGGTCATCGCTGCATCTTCAGATTGCCACCTGCACTGAAATACTCATCAAAACTGGAAGTCCGTGCACAGCGTGAGGCCCGGGAAGATGCTGCGCTAGCCTGCGAAAGGCACAGCAACGACATAATTTGCAGAACCTTCTGCTGGGCTGGGACTTCTGGCCATTAAGAGGTCCGGGGATTTTAGTGCGAGCAGCAGCAATCTGAAGATGTGGTGAGGACTGGACGGGTGATGATCAGGAGCGGAGGGGCCGGTGAGGTGAGTATAAGTTTTTTTTTTACACCTTACGATTATTATGCTCTGAGATCTTGAGAGATCCAAGACATAAAACTTGCAGAGAATAACTTTTCCACAAATCAATTTTTTGGGGAAAATCCTGCACGAAAAGGAGAATTAGAATTTTGCCTGATCCGCTCCTCTCTAAGGATAAGCGTCCGTAATTGTTTATTTCACATAAACTTCAAGGCAAAAATAATAAAATAGATCCAGTTACTCTCTGGGTTTTTTTTTGTTTGGACAAAACTATTGTGCAGACTGTGAGTTTTTTTTCCATCTAAAAAATGGATAACAGATGGATCGGAGGCAAACGGACGGCATTTTATGACACTTCAGGTCCCATTTAGAAGAACGGATCCTGTATCAGATTATTTCCATTTTTTTGGATCTCAAAATGGATCCATAAATGGGAAGAAGTACTGAATATATAGACAGAGCTTTGGATTTCTTGGCACAGACAGGACGCATAGGTTTTAGAACAGCTGCTGAAAGCCGCGCACCTGTAAAAAGGGAGAACGTACGTTACAGGTCCCTGTGGGATAAGGGAATGGTGGGACATGAAGCTTCCCTCCTTCCAATATTTAAGTCTGAGGAGTCATGCAACCAAATGAACGGTGGAAAATGTTTGAATGATTGTGCAGAATCTTGGGAAAGCTGGATGACCCCCATCAGGTAAACCATATTGGGGTGATGGTGCACTCCCGGAAAGTGCTGCCTGTTTGCCATATGAGGGCAATGTGAGCGGTTATGTGTAGCAGTAATATTATATAGGGGCGCCATGCTCTGTGTACATCTGGGGAAGGTAGAAGGAAACCTGTGTACGCCGAGCCACAGTAGCTTAGATTGAACAATGGCGTCCTCTAGTGGTGGAATGATAAATTGTCTGTTCCCAGGGTTACATTTTCTTCTGGACATTGCGACTGATGATTGAGGAGCCATAGCGCTAAATTCGATTCAAGTTATGATTAATGTTATTACTGCAAATATGACAATGAAAATAAATATTAAAGAGAAAAGTAACCGACCCGGATTTATGTAGAAGTTTGCGCTGGGTTTTCTTGTGAACCGCACTGGTAAAATGCTGCAAACAATAGAAACAATAAATTATGGCGTTTTTTATTATTTTTATCTATAAAACTCTCAAAAATGTTGCAGGTCATAATTGTGCAAGAAACAGCTCTGGGGAGAAGAGTTTTATGTAAAGATTTTCCAAATTCATCAAACTTCATTTAATAAAGTGACTGCAAATAACGGCAATGTGCAGCGTCCAGGAAAATCGACTTCACAGGTTCACCCGTGACGTTCGCCTCTTTGGCCTCATGGGATGTTGTTCCCGGACTTGACAACTGGATCAGTATTTTCCTTAGGATTTGGCTGTAGGTGACGGTGACGTTCTAGTCAGAGGCTCGTGCTGCTTATAGAATACAATGTAGAATACAATGCATAATGTTAATTTCACACGAGCGTAGTAAAAAAAAGTACAATTTATATCCAGAAAAAATGGACACGTTTTCATCCGGGTTGTCATCTGCATACATCAGCAGCGAATAAAATTTACAAGACCAAATGCTGTTCTCCAGCTCAATAACTGCAATATATCCATAAAAATCAGATGCAAAACAGAGGATCCGATTTTTCTACGCACCCGTAGGCTTGAATAGGCGAGTCTCATCCAAAATACGGAAGAGTATAATGCACTCTGAGATTATTTTCATGCAGACACTTGGACCATGCAAAAATTTGTACAGCCCTATTGAATAACCTTGGACTGAGTGAGGTCAGTTTGTAAGAAGCCCCAATGCTGCATTATAAGAGATCCACCTGAAAACAATAGGAAAGAAGCCCCAATGCTGCACTTTAAGGGATACACCTGGAAACAATAGGAAAGAAGCCCCAATGCTGCACTATAAGGGATACACCTGGAAATAATAGGAAAGAAGCC
Source organism: Phyllobates terribilis (assembly GCF_046119375.1). Classification (NCBI taxonomy): domain Eukaryota; kingdom Metazoa; phylum Chordata; class Amphibia; order Anura; family Dendrobatidae; genus Phyllobates; species Phyllobates terribilis. Next base: position 189,439,462 of record NW_027362768.1, read on the forward strand.
CCTGTGCTGCACTATAAGGGATCCACCTGGAAACAATAGGAAAGAAGCCCCAATGCTGCACTATAAGGGATCCACCTGGAAATAATAGGAGAGAAGCCACAATGCTGCACTATAAGGGATCCACCTGGAAACATTAGGAGAGAAGCCCCAATGCTGCACTATAAGGGATCCACCTGGAAACAATAGGAAAGAAGCCCCAATGCTGCACTATAAGGGATCCACCTGGAAACAATAGGAAAGAAGCCCCAATGCTGCACTATAAGGGATCCACCTGGAAACAATAGGAAGGAAGCCCCTGTGCTGCACTATAAGGGTTACACCTGGAAACAATAGGAAAGAAGCCCCAATGTTGCACTATAAAGGATAAACCTGGAAACAATAGGAAAGAAGACCCAATGCTGCACTATAAGGGATACACCTGGAAACTGAAAACAATAGGAAAGAATCCCCAATGCTGCACTATAAGGGATACACCTGGAAACAATAGGAAAGAAGCCCCAATGCTGCACTATAAGGGATACACCTGGAAACAATAGGAAAGAAGCCCCAATGCTGCACTATAAGGGATCCACCTGGAATCAATAGGAAAGAAGCCCCTGTGCTGCACTATAAGGGTTACACCTGGAAACAATAGAAAAGAAGCCCCAATGTTGCACTATAAAGGATAAACCTGGAAACAATAGGAAAGAAGACCCAATGCTGCACTATAAGGGATCCACCTGGAAACAATAGGAAAGAAGCCCCAATGCTGCACTATAAGGGATACACCTGGAAAGTGGAAACAATAGGAAAGAAGACCCAATGCTGCACTATAAGGGATACACCTGGAAACAATAGGAAAGAAGCCCCAATGCTGCACTATAAGGGATACACCTGGAAAGTGGAAACAATAGGAAAGAAACCCCAATGCTGCACTAGAAGGGATCCACCTGGAAACAATAGGAAAGAAGACCCAATGCTGCACTATAAGGGATACACCTGGAAAGTGGAAACAATAGGAAAGAATCCCCAATGCTGCACTATAAGGGATCCAATTGGAAACAATAGGAAAGAAGCCCCAATGCTGCACTATAAGGGATACACCTGGAAAGTGGAAACAATAGGAAAGAAGCCCCAATGCTGCACTAAAAGGGATCCACCTGGAAACAATAGGAAAGAAGCCCCAATGCTGCACTATAAGGGATACACCTGGAAAGTGGAAACAATAGGAAAGAAGCCACAATGCTGCAAAATAAGGGATCCACCTGGAAACAATAGGAAAGAAGCACCAATGCTGCACTATAAGGGATCCACCTGGAAACAATAGGAAAGAAGCCCCAATGCTGCACTAAAAGGGATCCACTTGGAAACAATAGGAAAGAAGCCCCAATGCTGCACTATAAGGTATACACCTGGAAAGTGGAAACAATAGGAAAGAAGCCCCAATGCTGCACTATAAGGGATCCACCTGGAAACAATAGGAAAGAAGCCCCAATGCTGCACTATAAGGGATACACCTGGAAAGTGGAAACAATAGGAAAGAAGCCCCAATGCTGCACTAAAAGGGATCCACCTGGAAACAATAGGAAAGAAGCCCCATTGCTGCACTATAAGGGATCCACATGGAAACAATAGGAAAGAAGCCCCAATGCTGCACTATAAGGGATACACCTGGAAACAATAGGAAAGTAGCCCCAATGTTGCACGATAAGGGATCCACCTGGAAACAATAGGAAAGAAGTCCCAATTCTGCACTATAAGGGATCCACCTGGAAACAATAGGAAAGAAGCCCCAATGCGGAACCATAAGGGATCCACCTGGAAACAATAGGAAACGAGTCCCAATGGTGCACTATAAGAGATCCACCTGGAAACAATAGGAAAGAAGCCCCAATGCTGCACTATAAGGGATCCACCTGGAAACAATAGGAAAGAAGCCCCTGTGCTGCACTATAAGGGATCCACCTGGAAACAATAGGAAAGCAGCCCAAATGCTGCACTATAAGGGATCCACCTGGAAACAATAGGAAAGAAGCCCCAATGCTGCACTATAAGGGATACACCTGGAAAGTGGAAACAATAGGAAAGAAGCCCCAATGCTGCACTAAAAGGGATCCACCTGGAAACAATAGGAAAGAAGCCCCATTGCTGCACTATAAGGGATCCACCTGGAAACAATAGGAAAGTAGCCCCAATGTTGCACGATAAGGGATCCACCTGGAAACAATAGGAAAGAAACCCCAATGCTGCACTATAAGGGATCCACCTGGAAACAATAGGAAAGAAGCCCCAATGATGAACCATAAGGGATCCACCTGGAAACAATAGGAAACGAGTCCCAATGGTGCACTATAAGAGATCCAACTGTAAACAATAGGAAAGAAGCCCCAATGCTGCACTATAAGGGATCCACCTGGAAACAATAGGAAAGAAGCCCCTGTGCTGCACTATAAGGGATCCACCTGGAAGCAATAGGAAAGCAGCCCAAATGCTGCACTATAAGGGATCCACCTGGGAAAAATAGGAACGAATCCCAAATGCTGCACTATAAGGAATACACCTGGAAACAATAGGAAAGAAGCCACATTGCTGCACTATAAGGGATCCACCTGGAAACAATAGGAAAGAAGCCCCAATGCTGCACTATAAGGAATACACCTGGAAATAATAGGAAAGAACCCCAATGCTGCACTATAAGGAATACACCTGGAAATAATAGGAAAGAAGCCCCAATGATGCACTATAAGGGATCCACCTGGAAACAATAGGAAAGAAGCCCCAATGATGCACTATAAGGGATCCACCTGGAAACAATAGGAAAGAAGCCCCAATGCTGCACTATAAGGGATCCACCTGGAAACAATAGGAAAGAAGCCCCTGTGCTGCACTATAAGGGATCCACCTGGGAAAAATAGGAGAGAATCCCACATGCTGCACTATAAGGAATACACCTGGAAACAATAGGAAAGAAGCCGCATTGCTGCACTATAAGGGATCCACCTGGAAACAATAGGAAAGAGGCCCCAATGCTGCACTATAAGGAATACACCTGGAAATAATAGGAAAGAAGCCCCAATGCTGCACTATAAGGAATACACCTGGAAATAATAGGAAAGAAGCCCCAATGATGCACTATAAGGGATCCACCTGGAAACAATAGGAAAGAAGCCCCAATGATGCACTATAAGGGATAAACCTGGAAACAATAGGAAAGAAGCCCCAATGCTGCACTATAAGGGATCCACCTGGAAACAATAGGAGAGTAGCCCCAATGCTGCACTATAAGGGATCCACCTGGAAACAATAGGAGAGAAGCCCCAATGCTGCACTATAAGGGATCCACCTGGAAACAATAGGAGAGAAGCCCCAATGCTGCACTATAAGGGATCCACCTGGAAACAATAGGAGAGAAGCCCCAATGCTGCACTATAAGGGATCCACCTGGAAACAATAGGAAAGAAGCCCCTGTGCTGCACTATGAGGGATACACCTGGAAACAATAGGAAAGAAGCCCCTGTGCTGCACTATATGGGATTCACCTGGAAACAATAGAAAAGTAGCCCAAATGCTGCAATATAAGGGATCCACCTGGAAACAGTAGGAGAGAAGCCCCCATGCTGCACTATAAGGGATCCACCTGGAAACAATAGGAAAGAAGCCCCAATGCTGCACTACAAGGGATTCAACTGGAAACAATAGGAAAGAAGCCCCAATGCTGCACTATAAGGGATCCACCTGGAATCAATAGGAGAGAAGCCCCAATGCTGCACTATAAGGGATCCACCTGGAAACAATTGGAAAGAAGCTCCAATACTGCACTATAAGGGATCCACCTGGAAACAATAGGAGAGAAGCCCCAATGCTGCACTATAAGGGATCCACCTGGAAATAATAGGAAAGAAGCCCCTGTGCTGCACTATAAGGGATCCACTTGGAAACAATAGGAAATAAGCCCCAATGCTGCACTATAAGGGATCCACCTGGAAACAATAGGAGAGAAGCCCCAATGCTGCACTATAATGGATCCACCTGGAAACAGTAGGGAAGAAGCCCCAATGCTGCACTATAAGGGATCCACCTGGAAACAATAGGAAAGAAGCTCCTGTGTTGCACTATAAGAGATCCACCAGGAAACAATAGGAAAGAAGCCGCTGTGCTGCACTATAAGAGATACACCTGGAAATAGTAGGAAAGAAGCCCCAATGCTGCACTATAAGGGATCCACCTGGAAACAATAGGAAAGAAGCCCCTGTGCTGCACTATAAGGGATCCACCTGGAAACAATAGGAAAACAGCCCAAATGCTGCACTATAAGGGATCCACCTGGGAAAAATAGGAGCGAATCCCACATGCTGCACTATAAGGAATACACCTGGAAACAATAGGAAAGAAGCCGCATTGCTGCACTATAAGGGATCCACCTGGAAACAATAGGAAAGAAGCCCCAATGCTGCACTATAAGGAATACACCTGGAAATAATAGGAAAGAAGCCCCAATGCTGCACTATAAGGGATCCACCTGGAAACAATAGGAAAGAAGCCCCAATGATGCACTATAAGGGATAAACCTGGAAACAATAGGAAAGAAGCCCCAATGCTGCACTATAAGGGATCCACCTGGAAACAATAGGAGAGAAGCCCCAATGCTGCACTATAAGGGATCCACCTGGAAACAATAGGAGAGAAGCCCCAATGCTGCACTATAAGGGATCCACCTGGAAACAATAGGAGAGAAGCCCCAATGCTGCACTATAAGGGATCCACCTGGAAACAATAGGAGAGAAGCCCCAATGCTGCACTATAAGGGATCCACCTGGAAACAATAGGAAAGAAGCCCCTGTGCTGCACTATAAGGGATCCACCTGGAAACAATAGGAAAGAAGCCCCTGTGCTGCACTATAAGGGATCCACCTGGAAACAATAGGAAAGAAGCCCCTGTGCTGCACTATAAGGGATCCACCTGGAAACAATAGGAAAGAAGCCCTTGTGCTGCACTATAAAGTATACACCTGGAAACAATAGGAAAGAAGTCCCTGTGCTGCACTATAAGGGATCCACCTGGAAACAGTAGGGAAGAAGCCCCAATGCTGCACTATAAGGGATCCACCTAGAAACAATAGGAAAAAAGCCCCAATGCTGCAGTATAACGGATCCACCTGGAAACAATAGGAAAGAAGCCCCTGCGTTGCACTATAAGAGATACACCTGGAAATAGTAGGAAAGAAGCCCCAATGCTGCACTATAAGGGATCCACCTGGAAACAATAGGAAAGAAGCCCCTGTGCTGCACTATAAGAGATACACCTGGAAATAGTAGGAAAGAAGCCCCAATGCTGCACTATAAGGGATCCACCTGGAAACAATAGGAAAGAAGCCCCAAAGCTGCACTATAAGGGATCCACCTGGAAACAATAGGAAAGAAGCCCCAATGCTGCACTATAAGGGATCCACCTGGAAAAAATAGGAAAGAAGCCCCAATGCTGCACTATAGGGGATCCACCTGGAAACAATAGGAAAGAAGCCCCTGTGCTGCACTATATGGGATTCACCTGGAAACAGTAGGAAAAAAGCCCCAATGCTGCACTATAAGGGATCCACCTGGAAACAATAGGAAAGAAGCCCCTGTGCTGCACTATGAGAGATACACCTGGAAACAATAGGAAAGAAGCCCCTGTGCTGCACTATATGGGATTCACCTGGAAACAATAGAAAAGTAGTCCAAATGCTGCACTATAAGGGATCCACCTGGAAACAGTAGGAGAGAAGCCCCCATGCTGCACTATAAGGGATCCACCTGGAACCAATAGGAAAGAAGCCCCAATGCTGCACTATAAGGAATACACCTGGAAACAATAGGAAAGAAGCCCCAATGATGCACTACAAGGGATTCAACTGGAAACAATAGGAGAGAAGCCCCAATGCTGCACTATAAGGGATTCAACTGGAAACAATAGGAAAGAAGCCCCAATGCTGCACTATAAGGGATCCACCTGGAAACAATAGGAAAGAAGCCCCAATGCTGCACTATAAGGAATCCACCTGGAAACAATAGGAAAGAAGCCCCAATGCTGCACTATAAGGGATCCACCCGGAAACAGTAGGAAAGAAGCTCCAAATGCTGCACTATAAGGGATCCACCTAGAAACAATAGGAAAGAAGCCCCAATGCTGCACTATAAGGGATCCACCTGGAGAGAACAGGAAAGAAGTCCCAGTGCTGCATTATAAGGGATCCACCTGGAAGCAATAGGAAAGAAGCCCCAATGCTGCACTATAAGGGATCCACCTGGAAACAATAGGAAAGAAGTCCCAGTGCTGCACTATAAGTGAAACACCTGGAAACAGTAGGAAAGAAGCCCCAATGCTGCACTATAAGATATCCACCTGGAAACAATAGGAAAGAAGCCCCAATGCTGCACTATAACGGATACACCTGGAAACAGTAGGAAGGAAGTCAAAATGCTGCACTATAAGATATCCACCTGGAAACAATAGGAAAGAAGCCCCAATGCTGCACTATAAGGGATACACCTGGAAACAGTAGGAAAGAAGCCCCTGTGCTGCACTATAAGGGATCCACCTGGAAACAATAGGAAAGAAGCCCCTGTGCTGCACTATAAGGAATCCACCTGGAAACAACAGGAAAGAAGCCCCAATGCTGCACTATAACGGATACACCTGGAAACAATAGGAAAGAAGCCCCAATGCTGCACTATAAGGGATCCACCTGGAAACAATAGGAAAGTATCCCCAATGCTGAACTATAAGGGATCCACCTGGAAATAGTAGGAAATAAGCCCCATTGCTGCACTATAAGGGATCCACCAGGAAACAATAAGAAATTAGCCCCTGTGCTGCACTATAAGAGATCCACCTGGAAACAATAGGAAATAAGCCCCAATGCTGCACTATAAGGGATACACCTGGAAACAGTAGGAAAGAAGCCCCAAAGCTGCACTATAAGGGAGCCACCTGGAGAGAACAGGAAAGAAGTCCCAGTGCTGCATTATAAGGGATCCACCTGGAAGCAATAGGAAAGAAGCCCCAATGCTGCACTATAAGGGATCCACCTGGAAACAATAGGAGAGAAGCCCCAATGCTGCACTATAAGGGATCCACCTGGAAACAATAGGAAAGAAGTCCCAGTGCTGCACTATAAGTGAAACACCTGGAAACAATAGGAAAGAAGCCCCAATGCTGCACTATAAGATATCCACCTGGAAACAATAGGAAAGAAGTCCCAGTGCTGCACTATAAGGGATCCACCCGGAAACAATAGGAAAGAAGCCCCTGTGCCGCACTATAAGGGATCCACCTGGAAACAATAGGAAAGAAGCCCCAATGCTGCACTATAAGGGATCCACCTGGAAACAATAGGAAAGAAGCCCCTGTGCCGCACTATAAGGGATCCACCTGGAAACAATAGGAAAGAAGCCCCAATGCTGCACTATAAGGGATACACCTGGAAACAATAGGAAAGAACCCCCAATGCTGCATTATAAGGGATCCACCTGGAAACAATAGGAAAGAAGCCCCTGTGCTGCACTATAAGGGATCCACCTGGAAACAATAGGAAAGAAGCCCCAATGCTGCACTATAAGGGATACACCTGGAAACAATAGGAAAGAACCCCCAATGCTGCACTATAAGGGATCCACCTGGAAACAATAGGAAAGAAGCCCCTGTGCTGCACTATAAGGGATCCACCTGGAAACAATAGGAAAGAAGCCCCAATGCTGCACTATAAGGGATACACCTGGAAACAATAGGTAAGAACCCCCAATGCTGCACTATAAGGGATCCACCTGGAAACAATAGGAAAGAAGCCCCTGTGCTGCACTATAAGGGATCCACCTGGAAACAATAGGAAATAAGCCCCAGTGCTGCACTATAAGTGAAACACCTGGAAACAATAGGAAAGAAGCCCCTGTGCCGCACTATAAGGGATCCACCTGGAAACAATAGGAAAGAAGCCCCAATGCTGCACTATAAGGGATACACCTGGAAACAATAGGAAAGAACCCCCAATGCTGCACTATAAGGGATCCACCTGGAAACAATGGGAAAGAAGCCCCTGTGCTGCACTATAAGGGATCCACCTGGAAACAATAGGAAAGAAGCCCCAATGCTGCACTATAAGGGATCCACTTGGAAACAGTAGGAAAGAAGCCCCAATGCTGCACTATAAGGGATACACCTGGAAACATTAGGAAAGAAGCCCCAATGCTGCACTTTAAGGGATCCACCTGGAAACAATAGGAAAGAAGCCCCAATGTTGCACTATAAAGGGATACATCTGGAAACAGTAGGAAAGAAGCCCCAATGCTGCACTATATGGGATTCACCTCGAAACAATAGCAAAGAAGCCCCAATGCTGCATTAAAGAGATCCACCTGGAAACAGTAGGAAAGAAGCCCCAATGCTGCACTATAACGGATACACCTGGAAACAGTAGGAAAGAAGCCCCAATGCTGCACTATAAGATATCCACCTGGAAACAATAGGAAAGAAGCCCCAATGCTGCACTATAAGGGATACACCTGGAAACAGTAGGAAAGAAGCCCCTGTGCTGAACTATAAGGGATCCACCTGGAAACAATAGGAAAGAAGCCCCTGTGCTGCACTATAAGGAATCCACCTGGAAACAATAGGAAAGAAGCCCCAATGCTGCACTATAACGGATACACCTGGAAACAATAGGAAAGAAGCCCCAATGCTGCACTATAAGGGATCCACCTGGAAACAATAGGAAAGTATCCCCAATGCTGAACTATAAGGGATCCACCTGGAAATAGTAGGAAATAAGCCCCATTGCTGCACTATAAGGGATCCACCAGGAAACAATAAGAAATTAGCCCCTGTGCTGCACTATAAGAGATCCACCTGGAAACAATAGGAAATAAGCCCCAATGCTGCACTATAAGGGATACACCTGGAAACAGTAGGAAAGAAGCCCCAAAGCTGCACTATAAGGGAGCCACCTGGAGAGAACAGGAAAGAAGTCCCAGTGCTGCATTATAAGGGATCCACCTGGAAGCAATAGGAAAGAAGCCCCAATGCTGCACTATAAGGGATCCACCTGGAAACAATAGGAGAGAAGCCCCAATGCTGCACTATAAGGGATCCACCTGGAAACAATAGGAAAGAAGTCCCAGTGCTGCACTATAAGTGAAACACCTGGAAACAATAGGAAAGAAGCCCCAATGCTGCACTATAAGATATCCACCTGGAAACAATAGGAAAGAAGTCCCAGTGCTGCACTATAAGGGATCCACCCGGAAACAATAGGAAAGAAGCCCCTGTGCCGCACTATAAGGGATCCACCTGGAAACAATAGGAAAGAAGCCCCAATGCTGCACTATAAGGGATCCACCTGGAAACAATAGGAAAGAAGCCCCTGTGCCGCACTATAAGGGATCCACCTGGAAACAATAGGAAAGAAGCCCCAATGCTGCACTATAAGGGATACACCTGGAAACAATAGGAAAGAACCCCCAATGCTGCACTATAAGGGATCCACCTGGAAACAATAGGAAAGAAGCCCCTGTGCTGCACTATAAGGGATCCACCTGGAAACAATAGGAAAGAAGCCCCAATGCTGCACTATAAGGGATACACCTGGAAACAATAGGTAAGAACCCCCAATGCTGCACTATAAGGGATCCACCTGGAAACAATAGGAAAGAAGCCCCTGTGCTGCACTATAAGGGATCCACCTGGAAACAATAGGAAAGAAGCCCCAATGCTGCACTATAAGTGAAACACCTGGAAACAATAGGAAAGAAGCCCCTGTGCCGCACTATAAGGGATCCACCTGGAAACAATAGGAAAGAAGCCCCAATGCTGCACTATAAGGGATACACCTGGAAACAATAGGAAAGAACCCCCAATGCTGCACTATAAGGGATCCACCTGGAAACAATAGGAAAGAAGCCCCTGTGCTGCACTATAAGGGATCCACCTGGAAACAATAGGAAAGAAGCCCCTGTGCTGCACTATAAGGGATCCACTTGGAAACAGTAGGAAAGAAGCCCCAATGCTGCACTATAAGGGATACACCTGGAAACATTAGGAAAGAAGCCCCAATGCTGCACTTTATGGGATCCACCTGGAAACAATAGGAAAGAAGCCCCAATGTTGCACTATAAAGGGATACATCTGGAAACACTCGGAAAGAAGCCCCAATGCTGCACTATATGGGATTCACCTCGAAACAATAGGAAAGAAGCCCCAATGCTGCACTATAAGGGATCCACCAGGAAACAAGAGGAAAGAAGCCCCAATGCTGCACTAAAAGAGATCCACCTGGAAACAGTAGGAAAGAAGCCCCAATGCTGCACTATAACGGATACACCTGGAAACAGTAGGAAGGAAGTCAAAATGCTGCACTATAAGATATCCACCTGGAAACAATAGGAAAGAAGCCCCAATGCTGCACTATAAGGGATACACCTGGAAACAGTAGGAAAGAAGCCCCTGTGCTGCACTATAAGGGATCCACCTGGAAACAATAGGAAAGAAGCCCCTGTGCTGCACTATAAGGAATCCACCTGGAAACAATAGGAAAGAAGCCCCAATGCTGCACTATAACGGATACACCTGGAAACAATTGGAAAGAAGCCCCAATGCTGCACTATAAGGGATCCACCTGGAAACAATAGGAAAGTATCCCCAATGCTGAACTATAGGGGATCCACCTGGAAATAGTAGGAAATAAGCCCCATTGCTGCACTATAAGGGATCCACCAGGAAACAATAAGAAATTAGCCCCTGTGCTGCACTATAAGAGATCCACCTGGAAACAATATGAAATAAGCCCCAATGCTGCACTATAAGGGATACACCTGGAAACAGTAGGAAAGAAGCCCCAAAGCTGCACTATAAGGGAGCCACCTGGAGAGAACAGGAAAGAAGTCCCAGTGCTGCATTATAAGGGATCCACCTGGAAGCAATAGGAAAGAAGCCCCAATGCTGCACTATAAGGGATCCACCTGGAAACAATAGGAGAGAAGCCCCAATGCTGCACTATAAGGGATCCACCTGGAAACAATAGGAAAGAAGTCCCAGTGCTGCACTATAAGTGAAACACCTGGAAACAATAGGAAAGAAGCCCCAATGCTGCACTATAAGATATCCACCTGGAAACAATAGGAAAGAAGTCCCAGTGCTGCACTATAAGGGATCCACCCGGAAACAATAGGAAAGAAGCCCCTGTGCCGCACTATAAGGGATCCACCTGGAAACAATAGGAAAGAAGCCCCAATGCTGCACTATAAGGGATCCACCTCGAAACAATAGGAAAGAAGCCCCTGTGCCGCACTATAAGGGATCCACCTGGAAACAATAGGAAAGAAGCCCCAATGCTGCACTATAAGGGATACACCTTGAAACAATAGGAAAGAAGCCCCTGTGCTGCACTATAAGGGATCCACCTGGAAACAATAGGAAAGAAGCCCCAATGCTGCACTATAAGGGATACATCTGGAAACAATAGGAAAGAACCCCCAATGCTGCACTATAAGGGATCCACCTGGAAACAATAGGAAAGAAGCCCCTGTGCTGCACTATAAGGGATCCACCTGGAAACAATAGGAAAGAAGCCCCAATGCTGCACTATAAGTGAAACACCTGGAAACAATAGGAAAGAAGCCCCTGTGCCGCACTATAAGGGATCCACCTGGAAACAATAGGAAAGAAGCCCCAATGCTGCACTATAAGGGATACACCTGGAAACAATAGGAAAGAACCCCCAATGCTGCACTATAAGGGATCCACCTGGAAACAATAGGAAAGAAGCCCCTGTGCTGCACTATAAGGGATCCACCTGGAAACAATAGGAAAGAAGCCCCTGTGCTGCACTATAAGGGATCCACTTGGAAACAGTAGGAAAGAAGCCCCAATGCTGCACTATAAGGGATACACCTGGAAACATTAGGAAAGAAGCCCCAATGCTGCACTTTAAGGGATCCACCTGGAAACAATAGGAAAGAAGCCCCAATGTTGCACTATAAAGGGATACATCTGGAAACAGTAGGAAAGAAGCCCCAATGCTGCACTATATGGGATTCACCTCGAAACAATAGGAAAGAAGCCCCAATGCTGCACTATAAGGGATCCACCAGGAAACAAGAGGAAAGAAGCCCCAATGCTGCACTAAAAGAGATCCACCTGGAAACAGTAGGAAAGAAGCCCCAATGCTGCACTATAAGGGATACACCTGGAAACAATAGGAAAGAAACCCCTGTGCTGCACTATAAGGGATCCACCTGGAAACAATAGGAAAGAAGCCCCAATGCTGCACTATAAGGGATACACCTGGAAACAATAGGAAAGAAGCCCCAATGCTGCACTATAGGGATACACCTGGAAACAATAGGAAAGAAGCCCCAATGCTGCACTATAAGGGATCCACCTAGAAAAAGTAGGAAAGAAGCCCCAATGCTGCACTATAAGAGATCCACCTGGAAATAGTAGGAGAGAAGCCCTAATGCTGCACTATAAGGGATCCACCTGGAAGCAATATGAAAGAAGCCCCAATGCTGCACTATAAGAGATACACCTGGAAACAATAGGAAAGAAGCCCCAATGCTGCACAATAAGGGATCCACCTGGAAACAGTAGTAAAGAAGCCCCAATGCTGCACTAAAAGAGATCCACCTGGAAACAGTAGTAAAGAAGCCCCAATGCTGCACTATAAGGGATACACCGGGAAACAATAGGAAAGAAGCCCCTGTGCTGCTCTATAAGGGATACACCTGGAAACAATAGGAAAGAAGCCCCAATGCTGCACTATAAGGGATCCACCTGGAAACAATAGGAAAGAAGCCCCAATGCTGCACTATTAGGGATCCAACTGGAAACAGTAGGAAAGAAGCCCCAATGCTGCACTATAAGAGATCCACCTGGAAATAGTAGGAGAGAAGCCCTAATGCTGCACTATAAGGGATCCACCTGGAAACAATAGGAAAGAAGCCCCTGTGCTGCACTATAAGGGATCCACCTGGAAACAATAGGAAAGAAGCCCCAATGCTGCACTATAAGAGATCCACCTGGAAACAATAGGAAAGAAGCCCCAATGCTGCACTATAAGGGATCCACCTGGAAAGAACTGGAAAGAAGTCCCAATGCTGCACTATAAGGGATACACCTGGAAACAGTTGGTTAAGAAGCCCCAATGCTGCACTATAAGGGATCCACCTGGAAACAGTAGGAAAGAAGCCCCAATGCTGCACTATAAGGTATACACCTGGAAACAACAGGAAAGAAGCCGCAATGCTGCACTATAATGGACCCACCTGGAAACAATAGGAAAGAAGCCCCAATGCTGCACTATAAGGGATCCACCTGGAAACAATAGGAAAGAAGCCCCAATGCTGCACTATAAGGAATCCACCTGGAAACAGTAGGAAAGAAGCCCCAATGCTGCACTATAAGGTATACACCTGGAAACAACAGGAAAGAAGCCGCAATGCTGCACTATAATGGACCCACCTGGAAACAATAGGAAAGAAGCCCCTGTGCTGCACTATAAGGGATCCACCTGGAAACAATAGGAAAGAAGTCCCAATGCTGCACTATAATGGACCCACCTGGAAACAATAGGAAAGAAGCCCCAATGCTGCACTATAAGGGATACACCTGGAAACAATAGGAAAGAAGCCCCTGTGCTGCACTATAAGGGATACACCTGGAAACAATAGGAAACAAGCCCCAATGCTGCACTATAAGGGATCCACCTGGAAACAATAGGAAAGAAGCCCCAATGCTGCACTATAAGGAATCCACCTGGAAACAATAGGAAAGAAGCCCCAATGCTGCACTATAAGGGATCAACCCGGAAACAGTAGGAAAGAAGCCCCAATGCTGCACTATAAGGGATCCACCTAGAAACAATAGGAAAGAAGCCCCAATGCTGCACTATAAGGGAGCCACCTGGAGAGAATAGGAAAGAAGTCCCAGTGCTGCACTATAAGGGATCCACCTGGAAAAAATAGGAAAGAAGCCCCAATGCTGCACTATAAGGGATCCACCTGGAAACAATAGGAGAGAAGCCCCAATGCTGCACTATAAGGGATCCACCTGGAAACAATAGGAAAGAAGTCCCAGTGCTGCACTATAAGTGGAACACCTGGAAACAATAGGAAAGAAGCCCCTGTGCCGCACTATAAGGGATCCACCTGGAAACAATAGGAAAGAAGCCCCAATGCTGCACTATAAGGGATACACCTGGAAACAATAGGAAAGAACCCCCAATGTTGCACTATAAGGGATCCACCTGGAAACAACAGGAAAGAAGCCCTTGTGCTGCACTATAAGGGATCCACCTGGAAACAATAGGAAAGAAGCCCCAATGCTGCACTATAAGTGAAACACCTGGAAACAATAGGAAAGAAGCCCCTGTGCCGCACTATAAGGGATCCACCTGGAAACAATAGGAAAGAAGCCCCAATGCTGCACTATAAGGGATACACCTGGAAACAATAGGAAAGAACCCCCAATGCTGCACTATAAGGGATCCACCTGGAAACAATAGGAAAGAAGCCCGTGTGCTGCACTATAAGGGATCCACTTGGAAACAGTAGGTAAGAAGCCCCAATGCTGCACTATAAGGGATACACCTGGAAACATTAGGAAAGTAGCCCCAATGCTGCACTATATGGGATTCACCTCGAAACAATAGGAAAGGATCCCCAATGCTGCACTATAAGGGATCCACCTGGAAACAATAGGAAAGAAGCCCCAATGCTGCACTATAAGTGAAACACCTGGAAACAATAGGAAAGAAGCCCCTGTGCCGCACTATAAGGGATCCACCTGGAAACAATAGGAAAGAAGCCCCAATGCTGCACTATAAGGGATACACCTGGAAACAATAGGAAAGAACCCCCAATGCTGCACTATAAGGGATCCACCTGGAAACAATAGGAAAGAAGCCCCTGTGCTGCACTATAAGGGATCCACCTGGAAACAATAGGAAAGAAGCCCCTGTGCTGCACTATAAGGGATCCACTTGGAAACAGTAGGAAAGAAGCCCCAATGCTGCACTATAAGGGATACACTTGGAAACATAAGGAAAGAAGCCCCAATGCTGCACTATATGGGATTCACCTCGAAACAATAGGAAAGGATCCCCAATGCTGCACTATAAGGGATCCACCTGGAAGCAATAGGAAAGAAGCCCTTATCCTGCACTTTAAGGGATCCACCTGGAAACAATAGGAAAGAAGCCCCAATGTTGCACTATAAAGGGATACATCTGGAAACAGTAGGAAAGAAGCCCCAATGCTGCACTATATGGGATTCACCTCGAAACAATAGGAAAGAAGCCCCAATGCTGCACTATAAGGGATCCACCAGGAAACAAGAGGAAAGAAGCCCCAATGCTGCACTAAAAGAGATCCACCTGGAAACAGTAGGAAAGAAGCCCCAATGCTGCACTATAAGGGATACACCTGGAAACAATAGGAAAGAAACCCCTGTGCTGCACTATAAGGGATACACCTGGAAACAATAGGAAAGAAGCCCCTGTGCTGCACTATAAGGGATACACCTGGAAACAATAGGAAAGAAGCCCCAATGCTGCACTATAAGGGATCCACCTGGAAACAGTAGGAAAGAAGCCCCAATGCTGCACTATAAGAGATCCACCTGGAAATAGTAGGAGAGAAGCCCTAATGCTGCACTATAAGGGATCCACCTGGAAGCAATATGAAAGAAGCCCCAATGCTGCACTATAAGGGATACACCTGGAAACAATAGGAAAGAAGCCCCAATGCTGCACTATAAGGGATCCACTTGGAAACAGTAGTAAAGAAGCCCCAATGCTGCACTAAAAGAGATCCACCTGGAAACAGTAGTAAAGAAGCCCCAATGCTGCACTATAAGGGATACACCGGGAAACAATAGGAAAGAAGCCCCTGTGCTGCTCTATAAGGGATACACCTGGAAACAATAGGAAAGAAGCCCCAATGCTGCACTATAAGGGATCCACCTGGAAACAATAGGAAAGAAGCCCCAATGCTGCACTATTAGGGATCCAACTGGAAACAGTAGGAAAGAAGCCCCAATGCTGCACTATAAGAGATCCACCTGGAAATAGTAGGAGAGAAGCCCTAATGCTGCACTATAAGGGATCCACCTGGAAACAATAGGAAAGAAGCCCCTGTGCTGCACTATAAGGGATCCACCTGGAAACAATAGGAAAGAAGCCCCAATTCTGCACTATAAGAGATCCACCTGGAAACAATAAGAAAGAAGCCCCAATGCTGCACTATAAGGGATCCACCTGGAAAGAACTGGAAAGAAGTCCCAATGCTGCACTATAAGGGATACACCTGGAAACAGTTGGTTAAGAAGCCCCAATGCTGCACTATAAGGGATCCACCTGGAAACAGTAGGAAAGAAGCCCCAATGCTGCACTATAAGGTATACACCTGGAAACAACAGGAAAGAAGCCGCAATGCTGCACTATAAGGGATCCACCTGGAAACAGTAGGAAAGAAGCCCCAATGCTGCACTATAAGGTATACACCTGGAAACAGTAGGAAAGAAGCCCCAATGCTGCACTATAAGGTATACACCTGGAAACAACAGGAAAGAAGCCGCAATGCTGCACTATAATGGACCCACCTGGAAACAATAGGAAAGAAGCCCCAATGCTGCACTATAAGGGATCCACCTGGAAACAATAGGAAAGAAGCCCCAATGCTGCACTATAAGGAATCCACCTGGAAACAGTAGGAAAGAAGCCCCAATGCTGCACTATAAGGTATACACCTGGAAACAACAGGAAAGAAGCCGCAATGCTGCACTATAATGGACCCACCTGGAAACAATAGGAAAGAAGCCCCAATGCTGCACTATAAGGGATCCACCTGGAAACAATAGGAAAGAAGCCCCAATGCTGCACTATAAGGAATCCACCTGGAAACAGTAGGAAAGAAGCCCCAATGCTGCACTATAAGGTATACACCTGGAAACAACAGGAAAGAAGCCGCAATGCTGCACTATAATGGACCCACCTGGAAACAATAGGAAAGAAGCCCCTGTGCTGCACTATAAGGGATCCACCTGGAAACAATAGGAAAGAAGTCCCAATGCTGCACTATAATGGACCCACCTGGAAACAGTAGAAAAGAAGCCCCAATGCTGCACTATAAGGGATACACCTGGAAACAATAGGAAAGAAGCCCCTGTGCTGCACTATAAGGGATACACCTGGAAACAATAGGAAAGAAGCCCCAATGCTGCACTATAAGGGATCCACCTGGAAACAATAGGAAAGAAGCCCCAATGCTGCACTATAAGGGATCCACCTGGAAACAATAGGAAAGAAGCCCCAATGCTGCACTATAAGGAATCCACCTGGAAACAATAGGAAAGAAGCCCCAATGCTGCACTATAAGGGATCAACCCGGAAACAGTAGGAAAGAAGCCCCAATGCTGCACTATAAGGGATCCACCTAGAAACAATAGGAAAGAAGCCCCAATGCTGCACTATAAGGGAGCCACCTGGAGAGAATAGGAAAGAAGTCCCAGTGCTGCACTATAAGGGATCCACCTGGAAAAAATAGGAAAGAAGCCCCAATGCTGCACTATAAGGGATCCACCTGGAAACAATAGGAGAGAAGCCCCAATGCTGCACTATAAGGGATCCACCTGGAAACAATAGGAAAGAAGTCCCAGTGCTGCACTATAAGTGAAACACCTGGAAACAATAGGAAAGAAGCCCCTGTGCCGCACTATAAGGGATCCACCTGGAAACAATAGGAAAGAAGCCCCAATGCTGCACTATAAGGGATACACCTGGAAACAATAGGAAAGAACCCCCAATGCTGCACTATAAGGGATCCACCTGGAAACAATAGGAAAGAAGTCCCAGTGCTGCACTATAAGTGAAACACCTGGAAACAATAGGAAAGAAGCCCCTGTGCCGCACTATAAGGGATCCACCTGGAAACAATAGGAAAGAAGCCCCAATGCTGCACTATAACGGATACACCTGGAAACAATAGGAAAGAACCCCCAATGCTGCACTATAAGGGATCCACCTGGAAACAATAGGAAAGAAGCCCCAATGCTGCACTATAAGTGAAACACCTGGAAACAATAGGAAAGAAGCCCCTGTGCCGCACTATAAGGGATCCACCTGGAAACAATAGGAAAGAAGCCCCAATGCTGCACTATAAGGGATACACCTGGAAACAATAGGAAAGAACCCCCAATGCTGCACTATAAGGGATCCACCTGGAAACAATAGGAAAGAAGCCCCTGTGCTGCACTATAAGGGATCCACTTGGAAACAGTAGGTAAGAAGCCCCAATGCTGCACTATAAGGGATACACCTGGAAACATTAGGAAAGAAGCCCCAATGCTGCACTATATGGGATTCACCTCGAAACAATAGGAAAGGATCCCCAATGCTGCACTATAAGGGATCCACCTGGAAACAATAGGAAAGAAGCCCTTATGCTGCACTTTAAGGGATCCACCTGGAAACAATAGGAAAGAAGCCCCAATGCTGCACTATAAAGGGATACATCTGGAAACAGTAGGAAAGAAGCCCCAATGCTGCACTATATGGGATTCACCTCGAAACAATAGGAAAGAAGCCCCAATGCAGCACTATAAGGGATCCACCTGGAAATAATAGGAAAGAAGCCCCAATGCTGCACTATAAGGGATCCACCTGGAAACAATAGGAAAGAAGCCCCAATGCAGCACTATAAGGGATCCACCTGGAAACAATAGGAAAGAAGCCCCAATGCCGCACTATAAGGGATCCACCTGGAAACAATAGGAAAGAAGCCCTTATGCTGCACTTTAAGGGCTCATACCCATGTGTGAAAAATAACGTTCCAATATCTGGACCAAAAAATCAGACTAGTGTCATGTAATTTTCATGAGAGGACAATGCGTTTTTTTGCCTAGCATCTATATGACATTCGTGTGCAATGCGTTTTTTTTCTCTGCAACTATAATTCTGCAATCATTTACAGTGTTATATGTTACAAAATGGTAATGTATCCGTAAAAATCGGATGGCATATGGATGGTCCATGCGCCGTCCGTTTTTTTTTCTCTTACCCTTTGACTTGCATTGGTGAGGCTCTTCCGAGATACGCGGCAATAAGCAGCTTCCTGCGATTTTTTTCTCAGTCCAATTTCAGCTGAGCAAAAAATTGCAGATGAGCTGTAACTCATTTTTTATCGGATTGCACTTGTCCTTTTTTCTTGCAAATGAGTATGAGCCCTAAGGGATTCACCTGGAAACAATAAGCAAGAAGACCCAATGCTGCACTATAATGAATCCACCTGGAAACAGTAGGCAAGAAGCCCTAGTGCTGCACCAAAATGGTTCCATCTGGTAAGGAGCCTCTGTGCTGCACTAGAGACGTGGTCACACATGCTCACTACTGCTCCATTCACACAAGGAACTTTGGCACCCTGGATGTCAGATTGGTGCCTCTCCCAGTGGTCGGACCACCAGGGATCATACATATAGCACCTATACTGTGAAAATCTGATACATATTTATTTATTTACTGCTTCCCTGAAGGAGCGGTGTCCTGTCACTCAGTGAGCCTAAGCTCAGTGCAGGGCCCCACTCGCTGGAGCAGCTCATTCTCCCCGGCTCCTCTGCATCAGCGGTCAGAGGATTACAGCGGGGGACATCTCCGGACAGGTGAGTTTAAGGATTTTATTATTTTATTCTTATTTTTACACATGGACACAGTGGAAGTAGAATACTACTCCCAACATTGTCCCTTGCTCGTGCTGATCACTGCGCGAGCAAGGGACAATGATGAGGGCAGCATTCAGCATCCGGCGCTTGGAAACAGCGCTAACTGTACACTGATTCCCTGGCGCCGGTACATGTGCCACACACAGACATCTGCGGTATGGGTTTTCCGGTATCGGAAAAACAGGGACGTGTGAAACTGGCCTTAGGATCATTGGGAGTCCGACCGGTCAAATTCCCCAGTAGATAGTTGTTGTCTACTTGTCTACCTTTGGGGACACTTTTACTTAAATGCATGCATTTGGGGCTAAAAAGGATTATTGCAGTTGTGTTTTTACTAAACATTTTGCACCATTCGGCTTTTAAAGACTCTTCAACTTTGATGTGGTCATCAATCAACTAAGAGACGCTTCGAAAAAGACAGATAAAAGATCTACAAATGCTTAACAAGATCACTGACAGTTTCTTAGTTAGCTCATTCTGCAGCTAGCAATAGACTGAGCAACACAGAAGCTATAAAAGTGAAACGGTGCAAAATTTTAAATGCAACCAAATTATAAAAAAATTTTTTAGCCCCAAAATGTGGACAATCCCTTGAAGGAATCGGAGCAGCAGGATAGCATGACAGGTGATCAGCTCCTAGAGGGACAGTGAATTTGGAAAATGGACAGAAGGAAAAAGTGAGACTTTCCCATCCCCAACTGGCACTTTGGCTCGACGTTTCCTTCCATCCTATAATGGATAAACTGTGAAAACTACAAATTCTTCCATTTCCCTCCAGTATTTCGTCTTGTTCTGAAACTGAAGGAACAATAATGGCGCCGTCCCATACGTTATCCCCCCGCCGCTGTGTATTGTGACTTGTTTTGGAGGCGTTGGTGAGTGAAATGATGAAAGCGACTCGGCGACATGATGGCCGGATGAATATAATGTTACCGCGCTGACAAAATAGCAAAACTGCTT
The DNA here is from genome assembly GCF_046119375.1 of Phyllobates terribilis. Lineage (NCBI taxonomy): Eukaryota > Metazoa > Chordata > Amphibia > Anura > Dendrobatidae > Phyllobates > Phyllobates terribilis. Next base: position 189,460,142 of record NW_027362768.1, read on the forward strand.
GACCTTTCTATAATGTATTCCGAGCTGGATATGGAGAGATCGGCATGAAATCCATTCACTGGGCGGCATTACACCCACTGTGCTGCTTTTCTGCTTTCTACTGATTATGTGCAAATAAATGGCCCCTGAGCTTTAAAAAGAAAAAAAAAAGTGAATATTTAGAAAATTAGAAAATTAGCCCGGCTATAGTTTGGCTTTCAGAAATGTTCCCTTTATAGAAATGGCAGCAGAAGAATATTTCCAATACACAAGAATGAAGGAAACGGACAAAATTGATTATACGCCTGTCACCATAAAGGGCAATAACATCTAATACACCGACGTCAGCAAATGACAGATTACCGGAGCCCTGATGGAGCGAGTGTGGGTGCAGGATGCAAGAGCAATCCTGGGGCCGGAGAGGTGTATGGTGTATACAGCGCCAATCCAGAGCAATCCTGGGGTCGGAGAGGTGTACGGTGTATACAGCGCCAATCCAGAGCAATCCTGGGGCCGGAGAGGTGTACAGTGTATACAGCACCAATCCAGAACATTCCTGGGGTCGGAGAGGTGTACGGTGTATACAGCACCAATCCAGAGCAATCATGGTGTCGGAGAGGTGTACAGTGTATACAGCACCAATCCAGAGCAATCCTGAAGCCGGAGAGGTGTACGGCGTATACAGCGCCAAGCCAGAGCAAACATGGGGCCGGGGAGGTGTACGGTGTAAACAGCGCGAATCCAGAGCAATCCTGGGGCCGGAGAGGTGTACGGTGTATACAGCGCTAATCCAGAGCAATCCTGGGGCCGGAGAGGTGTACGGTGTACACAGCGCCAAACCAGAGCAATCCTGGGGTCGGAGAGGTGTACGGTGTATACAGCGCCAAACCAGAGCAATCCTGGGGCCAGAGAGGTGTACGGTGTATACAGCGCCAATCCAGAGCAATCCTGGGGCCGGAGAGGTGTACGGTGTATACAGTGCCAAACCAGAGCAATCCTGGGGTCGGAGAGGTGTACGGTGTATACAGCGCCAATCCAGAGCAATCCTGGGGTCGGAGAGGTGTACGGTGTATACAGCGCCAATCCAGAGCAATCCTGGGGCCGGAGAGGTGTACGGTGTATACAGCGCCAATCCAGAGCAATCCTGGGGTCGGAGAGGTGTACGGTGTATACAGCGCCAATCCAGAACAATCCTGGGGCCGGAGAGGTGTACGGTGTATACAGCGCCAATCCAGAGCAATCCTGGGGCCAGAGAGGTGTACAGTGTATACAGAGCCAATCCAGAGCAATCCTGGGGCCGGAGAGGTGTACGGTGTATACAGCGCCAATCCAGAGTAATCTTGGGGCCAGAGAGGTGTACAGTGTATACAGCGCCAATCCAGAGCAATCCTGGGGCTGGAGAGGTGTACGGTGTATACAGCACCAATCCAGAGCAATCATGGGGTCGGAGAGGTGTACAGTGTATGGAGCATCAATCCTGAACATTCCTGGGGTCGGGGAGGTGTACGGTGTATACAGCACCAATCCAGAGCAATCATGGGCTCGGAGAGGTATAGAGTGTATACAGCACCAATCCAGAACATTCCTGGGGTCGGAGAGGCGTACGGTGTATACAGCACCAATCCAGAGCAATCATGGGGTCGGAGAGGTGTACAGTGTATACAGCACCAATCCAGAGCAATCCTGAAGCCGGAGAGGTGTACGGCGTATACAGCGCCAAGCCAGAGCAATCATGGGGCCGGGGAGGTGTACGGTGTATACAGCGCCAATCCAGAGCAATCATGGGGCTGGAGAGGTGTACGGCATATTTAGCGCCAATCCAGAGCAATCCAGGGGCTGGAGAGGTGTATGGTGTATACAGCGCCAATCCAGAGCAATCATGGGGCCGGAGAGGAGTACAGTGTATCAAGCACCAATCCAGAGCAATCCTGGGGCCGGAGAGGTGTATGGCATAAATAGCGCCAATCCCGGGTAATCCTGGGGTTGGAGAGGTGTACAGTGTATCCTGCGCCAATCCAGAGCAATTCTGGGGCCGGAGGGGCGTACAGTGTATTCAGCACCAATCCAGAGCAATCCTGAAGCCAGAGAGATGTACGGCATATACAGCGCCAATCCAGAGCAATCTTGATTCCTGAAGCCGGAGAGGTGTACGGCGTATACAGCGCCAAGCCAGAGCAATCACGGGGTCGGGGAGGTGTACGGTGTGTACAGCGCCTATCCAGAGCATTCATGGGGCTGGAGGGGCGTACAGTGTATTCAGCACCAATCCAGAGCAATCCTGAAGCCGGAGAGGTGTACGGCGTATACAGCGCCAAGCCAGAGCAATCATGGGGCCGGGGAGGTGTACGGTGTATACAGCGCCAATCCAGAGCATTCATGGGGCTGGAGGGGCGTACAGTGTATTCAGCACCAATCCAGAGCAATCCTGAAGCCGGAGAGGTGTATGGCGTATACAGCGCCAATCCAGAGCAATCTTGAAGCCGGAGAGGTGTACAGCGTATACAGCGCCAAGCCAGAGCAATCACGGGGCTGGGGAGGTGTACGGTGTATACAGCACCAATCCAGAGCATTCATGGGGCTGGAGAGGTGTACGGCATATTTAGCGCCAATCCAGAGCAATCCTGGGGCCGGAGAGGTGTACAGTGTATACAGCGCCAATCCAGAGCAATCCTGGGGCTGGAGAGGTGTACAGTGTATATTATGCGCCTCCTGGGCCGTGGGGTACTCGGCAGCCAGGCCTCTGTGGATGCCGGTGGGTGATATCACGGTGGCTGGCCCGGTCCATGACCCAGGGCGGTCAGTAAAAAGGGGGATATTTTTAGGGGATTTGGAAAGTTTGTGATGCCACCTGAGGAATGCGGCTAAAGGGAGCCGCCGCTGTGGAGCGGTCCTCTGGAGCTGGTGTTATGACAGCAGGGATGGGGTGGCTCTCCACAGGTAGAGCTAGCTCCAGGGCAGTGTAGGGGTAGATGGTGGATGCTGGGGAGAGACGGCAGGACGGTCCAGGAGGAAAGACGGACACTCACATGGGGTAAGCTTCAGTACCTTTACTGGTGATGCTACAGGCACGGTCCAGGGTACTCCGGACGAAGGGCGCACTTTTGGACTCTCCCCAGTGAGCGGGTATAGGGCCTCCTGATCCGTGGCTTTACTCGTTAAGCTTCTGGCCTGCCTGGAACTAGGCCTAGCTTGGTTACGGTCTCTCTCTCCCTTGCACCTGCTGACCTGGTTGTAGGGCCTTTTCTTGGAGATCACTCTCCCTGGACGCTGGGGCCTCTGTGACTCCTAGCCCTGGTACTGTAGACAGTGTTTGGTAAACCTGGGACCTATAGTCCTCCAGGGGTTCCGGTGGTCCCTACTGGGTGTAAATGACCCTGTAGGCGCGGACCCGGTGTCCGGTATATATCTCGGGGTGAGCCTGGTATGCTCCTCTGCCCCCTCGCTACTTCTTCCTTCTCCTCTCGCCTTGGGCCACACTCAGGGCCCTCACACGTGCTGTAGGTCTTGGCTCGCCTAAGCACAGCAGCCAGCGTGTCCGGTGTCCGGTATATATCTCGGGGTGAGCCTGGTATGCTCCTCTGCCCCCTCGCTACTTCTTCCTTCTCCTCTCGCCTTGGGCCACACTCAGGGCCCTCACACGTGCTGTAGGTCTTGGCTCGCCTAAGCACAGCAGCCAGCGTGCTGCCTCTTCGCTGCTCTCTGAGTGTCAGCACGCTCTTAGACTCTCTCTGTCTGACTCTCAACTCTAACTTCTGACTCACAACTGAACTAACTCTAAACTCTAACTGAGCTGCCTGGTTCCACCCTCCCTAAATATATCCCTAACAGGCTCCCTCTGCTGGTCTGAGGTGGTAGGGTGGAGGTGTGTGAATGTGTGAGGGCCTCTTGTGGAGAAGTCCATCCATGCACCCTTTTGGGTTCTGTGGCACCAATGTGCAGCAGGACGCCAAATATACAGCACCAATCCAGAGCAATCCTGGGGCTGGAGAGGTGTACGGTGTATACAGCGCCAATCCAGAGCAATCCTGGGGCCGGAGAGGTGTACGGTGTATACAGCTCCAATCGACATCCCCCCCACATTGTAGATTTGGTTTATTAATGACATTTCCAAACTTTCTGCTGATTGCAATAAACCAATGAAAAGAGAACAAAGTAAATAAATGAAAACAACTAATATAACCAGCAGCTTCTGCAAATTCAGCATAAAATGCCACTTTTACTGATCATTAACCCCTTCCTGACCATCCTTTTTAGTACTTAGTAGAGTCAATCTGGCTGTTATAACCTGTTGCAGCTGTCACTGGCAGCCACCAGATACGTAAAGAAGCAGGTGGTCCAAAAGGGGCTCTATTAAATGCTAAAGACGCTGGTCGTGAATGGATGAAAATTCAGTAAAAGTGGCGTTTTGTGCAGAGTTGAGTTGTGTTGGGGAGGATCAGCACAGTATGAGGGCGTTACTGATGTTACATGGGGCTGCGTTCCCTCCTGGACATTTTTAGTTACTGACGGCCTGTATGATATGCAAAGGACCTATGTAGTCAGCAAAGAGCCAAATTACTGAGTAGCCGAGCTGCGGACACATCTGGAAGTGTTTGCTGCACCAGGTTACAGAGGGGACATTGCCTCTGCGACTGACCTGGGTGTAAGGGACCAGCTGCCTGTAAATGGAGGTGACAGAGAGGCTCCCTGCGAGAGGAACTGGGAGCCAGGGAAGGAGCAGAGCTGACAGTAAGTGCATGATAGCTGACATTGTCCTAGCCACAGCCAGGTGAGCACTATCCAGTAACACGAGAGAGCACTGAGACCACTGCACCAGAGCAAGTAACGTCCAGTTTAAGAGGGAACACCCCACAACATCTGCCGTATACTGTGAACACCCCACAAGACTTGTCATATACCGGGAACACCCCACAAGACCTGTCATATACCGGGAACACCCCACAAGACCTGCCATATACCGGGAACACCCCACAAGACCTGCCGTATACCTGGAGCACCCTACAAGACCTGCTGTATACAGGGAACACCCGACAAGACCTGCTGTTTACCGGGAACACCCCACAAGACCTGCCTTATACCTCCACAAGTCCTGCCGTATGCCGTTTACCGGGAACACCCCACAAGACCTGCCGTTTACCGGGAACACTCCACAAGACCTGCCACATACTGAGAACACCCCACAAGACCTGTCGTATACAGGGAACACCCCACAAGACCCGCCGTATACTGGGAACACCCCACAAGACTTGGCATGTACCAGGAACACCCCACAAGACCAACCGTATACCTGGAACACGCCACAAGATCAGCCGTATACCTGGAACACGCCACAAGACCTGGCGTATACCAGGAACACCCCACAAGACTTGGCTTATGCCAGGAACACCCCACAAGACCTGCTGTATACCGAGAACACCCAACAAGATCCACCGTATACCTAGAACACCCAACAAGACCCGCCGTATACCGAGAACACCCCACAAGACCTGCCGTATACCGAGAACACCCCACAAGACCTGCCGTATACCGGGAACACCCCACAAGACCTGCCGTATACAGAAGATACCCAAAACCCGATGTTCTGTAGAAGTTCTGTCCTACTCATCTAGGCATCACTATTCGTCCCCTATCAGAGGCTTTGATTCTTTCATTTGCCCTTTTTTTTTTGCTTCCAGCACTTTAACTTCCATATTGTTTACTTGCTGCCTGATATTTCCCCCTGAGCGGCGCCAATGTCACCGGATAATCAGTGTTATTCACTTTATCAGTTTGTCATATACAGAGAACAAAAGCACAAGGAATGGACTCCACTCACATGTGAATTTCAGCTCTGCAGTAAAGTGACTACCAAAGACCTAAACTGGAAAAAGAAATAGAATGGGGCCGATGTATCAATGTGCGCACAATGTGGGAATGATCCAACACGTCCACGATTCTCCCATTTGATACATGATCAATCTTCCCTCTTGGACACGGATCCTTGCTCTTATTGTCACCGATACATTGTATCCAAGAATTTTTATTTTAAATTTGAAAATTGCATTCCACAACTAAAAAAAACCCCGACAATCTGTGAAGCCGCTTAATTATTTATCTGCCCTCTGGTACAAGAAAAACAAATATATACCGAAGCTCCGCACATTCTCCTATGCGGGAAAGTAAAAAGAAAAGAAATACACTTGATATCTCGTCAGCGAGGGGTAGAAATTGTCAAAACTGTGATCCGCATACAAAGAAAAAAAAATAACACATAATGCATATGGAGGCTCCAAGCTCTGCTAAGCCGGAGGACCCCTCCCCTCCCCCCCGTCCATGTAATGCATTTGTAATTCTGCATATTCTTGAGATATGACAGCGGTATAATCCGTGCCCCCCGCTGAGGAGAAGCAGCCGGGCTGCAATGTTCTGCCTCCGAGATATACAGACACATTACGCTTGTCACTGCTATGAGAATCATTTGCAAACTGCCAGTTGTAAGAATTGAACTGTAACCAAACTGTGAGCCCGCTGTGAGCTACAGATGTGTGAAAATAAAAGAAGTCTTGCATCGGAGGCGTTCTCCCGCTAACGCTAATGTTCCGTAACAAACTTGCTGTACCGGGTGACAGCGGGCGATGGATCGCGGCGCTCAAACTTGTAACATATTACATCATTTGAATTTTCCTCCTCTTGCAATGAGAGGCCGGTATTATGTTAAGTAATCACAGAGGCGCTACAAGATTTCAATTACCGACCTTCTGTCGGCTTACCTGATGTTTATTGTCCCTGTGATACAGAGAAATGCAGACACTGGCACAGACCTGATTTTTCCATCAATTGACTGGACTGGAATAGTTTTGAATGCAGCAGAGGTGAGTTTGCATCAGTGTAGAGGCGCAATTGTATGCCATTGGACTCATGTCTTTGTAATATCGTGATGGATGCCATCTGGCACATGAAACCCAGCTGAAGCCAAAAATGAAACAATGCTATGAACTGAGCGTTATTTCAAAGGGGCAAAAGTACAGTGTGCTACCCGTATCTAAATACCCACTGCTGCAATCTAGCAAGTGTTTTATCTCTGCACACTGAGATGGACTCACAGCTACACTGCTCAGTAGGCTGTCTAATGTCCTCAAAGCCGCATGTTCTAGTAGGTGTTTAATCTCACACCAGTTCTAAATTCACAGCTACAATGCTTGGTGGTGTTGTGCAATATCATTAATGTTGCTACATTCTAGTAAGTGTTTTATCTTACCCCACGGATGGATTATTATTATTATTATTATTATTTATTATTATAGCGCCATTTATTCCATGGCGCTTTACATGTGATAGTGATATACATAACAAAAGCATTTACATAATCTTAACAAAACGAGTCAGCGACTGGTACAGGAGGAGCGAGGACCCTGCCCGCGAGGGCTCACAGTCTACGAGGGATGGGTGAGGATACAGTAGGTGAGGGTAGAGCTGGTCGTGCAGTGGTGTTTACTGCAGGTTGTAGGCTTGTCGGAAGAGGTGGGTCTTCAGGTTCCTTTTGAAGGTTTCCACGGTCGGCGAGAGTCTGATATGTTGGGGTAGAGAGTTCCAGAGTAGGGGGGAAGCACGGGAGAAATCTTGTATACGAGTGTGGGAGGAGGAGATAAGAGGGGAGTAGAGCAGGAGATCTTGTGAGGATCGAAGGTTGCGTGCAGGTAAGTACCGGGAGACTAGGTCACAGATGTATGGGGGAGACAGGTTGTGGATGGCTTTGTATGCCATGGTTAGAGTTTTGAACTGAATTCTCTGGGCAATAGGGAGCCAGTGAAGGGATTGACAGAGAGGAGAGGCCGGGGAATAGCGGGGGGACAGGTGGATTAGTCGAGCAGCAGAGTTTAGGATAGATTGGAGAGGTGCAAGAGTGTTGGAAGGGAGGCCACAGAGCAGGAGGTTGCAGTAGTCGAGGCGGGAGATGATGAGGGCGTGCACTAGTGTTTTTGCAGAGTCTTTGCTGAGGAATGCACGGATCCGGGAGATGTTTTTGAGTTGGAGTCGGCAGGAGGTGGAAAGGGCTTGAATATGTGGCTTGAAGGAGAGATCAGAGTCCAGGGTTACCCCAAGGCAGCGAGCTTGTGGGACTGGGGAGAGTGAACAGCCATTGACGTTGATGGATAGGTCGGATGGGGGATGTGAATGAGAGGGTGGAAAGATGATGAACTCTGTTTTATCCATGTTGAGTTTTAGAAACCTGTCGGAGAAGAAGGATGAGATGGCGGACAGACATTGTGGGATTCTGGTTAGTAGGGAGGAGATATCGGATTCACAGCTATACTGCTTTATATTGCTGTATAATGTCCTCAAAGTGGCAGCGTTCCAGTAAGTATTTTATCTCACACAAGTGCTGAATTCACAGCTACAATGCTCAGTACTGCTGTGCAATATCCTTAATGTTGCTACATTCTAGTAAGTGTTTTATCTTACCCCAGATATAGATTCAAAGCTATACTGCTTAGTATTGCTGTATAATGTCCTCAGTATAGCAGCATTTTAGTAAGTGTTTAATCTCAAACCAGTGGATTTAGGCTGCGTGCCCACTATGCGTTTTTCAAGCGTTTTTGATGCGGAATTTCCGTAGCGGAAACGCTTTAAAAACGCTTGGTAATACGTGCCCCATTGACCCCAATGAAAATCCACATGTTCTGTGCACATGCTGCAGAATTTTCCGCAGCGGATTTTCTGTGCGGAAAAATCCACGGCATGTCCATTATTTCTGCGTTTCCGCATGCGGATTTGACTACTCAATGCATTTGAAAAACGCAAGTCAAATCCGCATGTAAAAACTATGCAAAAAAATAAAAAAACGCGTGTAAAATCCGCAAGCGTTTTTACTGCCAAGGACATGTGGAAATTTTCTGCTTCAATTCTGCATCGTGGGCACATAGCCTGACAGCTACAATTCTCAGTATTGCTGTGCAATATCCTAAATGTTGCTACATTCTAGTAAGTGTTTTATCTCACTCCAGGGATAGATTCACAGCTGAACTTTCTTAGTATTGCTGTATAATATCCTTCATGCTGCTGTGGTTATCTAGTAAGTGTTATAAGTATTGACAGCCACACTAATAATTTTTGCTGTATGCTGTCATTGATACTGCTGGTGTTTTTTTGTATTTTATCTCACCCCAAAGCTGGTTTGACATCCACACTCTCCAGTACTGCTATGTTTTATCTCACCCCAGAACTGAATTTATAGCAGCATTGCTCAGTACTGTTGTATAATGTCCTTCATACTTTTTCTGGTTTCTAGTAAATGTGTTATCTCTCTCCAGAGCAGGATTAACAGTTACATTACTTAGTACTGCTGTATAATGTCCTCCATACTGCTATTGCAATGTAATAAGTCTTTTATCTTACCCTAGAGCTGGAATCACCCTAGAACTGGATCTAAATTGCTTAATACTGTTGTATAATGCATTTCATGCTTTTGCTAGCAAGTGTAGTATCTCACCTCATAGCTGAATTCACAGCTACACTGCTCAGTAATTATTTATAAAGTCCTCCATGCTGCAGCTGTTTCTCAACATGTGTTATGTAAGGTCAAGAGTAGAGGAATCCCTTATGTCTGTGTGTGCTGTATATGGCAGTCATTATAACAGCTCATCCTCACCCACCAGCTCAGAGACAACTGAAAATCACAAATAAGTCTGCAGAGGTGAAACTGCAGGATACGAGTTATATAATGGCCAGAAATAGTGTTATTCCTCCTCTAAACACACATAGCATGTTATCCTGAACATGACAGGTATGCTGTAATTAATCACAGAGGCAGTGCCAGGTTTCAATTTCCAACCTTTTTATCAGGTTACTTGATGTTTATTGTTCTCCTATGTGATACAGAGAAATCTACAAACCTGGCGGCAGAGACTAGCAAACACCTGATTTTCCATGAATCAATTGGCTTATATTATTTATCTTCTGATAAGTATTTCCGGGGATAAATGACGAACTCGGCTCTGCTTCATCTGTGCAAGTTATATTGCAGCACAGTTTTCGGTGCATGCACAGCTGGTATGAGCCTCCACCTCTTTAACGAGGTCCTCAGATGACACTTTGGGGTTCGCTCGCCAGTCCTCCAGGCCCACCGCTGATTCTGCAAAAGAAAATACGGGTCACAATGTATCAGAAAAGTCGACTGTATCGAAATCACTTACTGTAAATTATATACAGAAATGGCCGTGCAGGTTATTACAGACGCTCAGGTGATGTCAGATCCGGGATAATGTTATAATCTACAAGTTCTGGAAAACTATATAGGCACCAAAGTAGAAACTCAAACCCCTCTAAAGGGCCATGGAGAAGGGACCACATCTTAGTTTGATGGATCCATCCATTCCTCCTTGGTGTGACCCAGTGGATGGGTGATATAAATGTCAGGAAGACCCACCATCTCAGTGATGGGCTAAGGGACTGGAGACCTATGAGAGGAGGGTACTGTGATGTCTTGACACAGATTTGTTTCCTCCTCTTTTCAGACTAAAGAAACTTCCAAAAGAATTCAGAATTTTGAATGAAAGTAAAGTTCAATTTTTCATTAGTTTATGGCCAATTTGTATCCCCCAAACAACCCCTTTAAAAAAGATCTGTCCCCTCCCCGGACATGTCTGCTTAAGTAAATAGTTGTATTAACATTTCTGGAGCATCTTTTTCTGAAAGTGCTGCTGTTCCTCTGTTATCCCTCCTGGAAATAATATAAAAAAAAGAAGCAGACATCTGGGTGTCTAAGCAGCCGGGGATGTGTCCGCACACCGTCACATTGTCCAGTCAGTGCTGACAGTGTTAGGGCTCATTCAGACCTCTGTGCAAATCAGTCCAAGATCGGACCACAATGCAAGGACTGGCGGTGGGTCCCTCGACCTGAGCGTGACAGTCTCATAGAAATATCTGAAGCCGGTGGAGATAGCAGCAGCCAGTCCGTGCATTGCTGTCTGATCTCAGACTGATTTGCACCAAGGTCTGAATGAGCTCTTAGACCTCCTGGGTACACACCCATTTCCAGGAGGAATAACAGAGGTACTACACTAAATAGATTTCTTAGAAAAATTGCTGCAGAATTATAATGTCATGGAGCACAGAAGTTTCCAGTGCAATAGAAATGACAGGACAGGGGAGGGATCCTCTCTATGTTGGGACTTTCCCTATCCAGTTTTATGAGTCCTTTGGTGACTTGTTCTTGGGGATCATATGTGCAGTTCTTCCAGTGCAATAGATATGACAGGACAGGGGAGGGATCCTCTCTATGTTGGGACTTTCCCTATCCAGTTTTATGAGTCCTTTGGTGACTTGTTCTTGGGGATCATATGTGCAGCTCTTCCAGTGCAATAGAAATGACAGGACAGGGGAGGGATCCTCTCTATGTTGGGACTTTCCCTATCCAGTTTTATGAGTCCCTTGGTGACTTGTTCTTGGGGATCATATGTGCAGCTCTTCCAGTGCAATAGAAATGACAGGACAGGGGAGGGATCCTCTCTATGTTGGGACTTTCCCTATCCAGTTTTATGAGTCCTTTGGTGACTTGTTCTTGGGGATCATATGTGCAGTTCTTCCAGTGCAATAGAAATGACAGGACAGGGGAGGGATCCTCTCTATGTTGGGACTTTCCCTATCCAGTTTTATGAGTCCCTTGGTGACTTGTTCTTGGGGATCATATGTGCAGCTCTTCCAGTGCAATAGAAATGACAGGACAGGGGAGGGATCCTCTCTATGTTGGGACTTTCCCTATGCAGTCCTTTGGTGACTTGTTCTTGGGGATCATATGTGCAGCTCGCAGCTGACAAGTCCTAGACACCAATTTAGGATTTTGTATTATACAATATTTTTGTGTTAGGAAAACCCCATTCTGTGATACAGAATAGCGTTTTTGAGATGTTTGTGATATAGATGATTACTTCTTGCCTTGTAGTTGTATCTTGTGCCATATAATAATATAATAATTTTTTGTGTCATTTTATTGTTTTTACTTATTTTTTCATCTTTATTTTTACAGCAGGCTCCACCTAATTCCCAGGGGGTTTACAGGCTGATATCGTCACAGAGACGCCCCCCTTCTACATGTCCGTGCACAAACTTTTCATCACAACCGTTCTATAGGGGGATTACATACAGGAGCGAGCGCATAAATCAGTCATGGCCAAAATAGCAGAAATATTAATAATCTACAGCCGGTGTGGAGCGACAGCAGGAGCTATCAGAGGGATCAATAATCCCCGGTGACAGATGACCTTATTCTCTTGGCTCACAAGAGGCTTAGAGAATATATTTAGTATATGAGGGTTAGTGAGACAAATCGCTGCTGGCACAGAGCACATTACCGGCTCCATTTCATCAGTAGTGCGAGCAGATCGGCTGCCGACTCCCATCACGGAGAATGTACGGGCAGCCATTACTAACTGGCGTTATTGCAATTTATTTGGAAATGCACTCAATTTTTTTATATATATTTTTTATTAATAAGCTTTTTATGCAACTTCCCTTCAAGATATGTAAATTTATACTCGCACCCCAGCACCGGGCTGCGGCCATGAATCACTGCAGACTCCGCGTTCAGTACTCGCGTCCCAGTTTTTACACTTGAACACCCCCGAACATACATTAAACTCCTCCGTCTCTGTTCCCTCGTATGGGAAAATAATAAAACCATTGACATATAGAGCCAGATCCCCACCGGTGGAGCGCCCCCCCAGGGGTACACACTAACAACAGGGGGCGCCGTGTATGTGTGTTATGGAGGAGTCGTGTATCTGTGTTATGGAGGAGCCGTGTATGTGTGTTATGGGGGAGTCGTGTATCTGTGTTATGGAGGAGTCGTGTATCTGTGTTATGGAGGAGCCGTGTATCTGTGTTATGGAGGAGTCGTGTATCTGTGTTATGGAGGAGTCGTGTATCTGTGTGTTATGGGGGAGTCGTGTATCTGTGTTATGGAGGAGCCGTGTATCTGTGTTATGGAGGAGTCGTGTATCTGTGTGTTATGGGGGAGTCGTGTATCTGTGTTATGGAGGAGCCGTGTATCTGTGTTATGGAGGAGTCGTGTATCTGTGTTATGGAGGAGTCGTGTATCTGTGTTATGGGGGAGCCGTGTATCTGTGTTATGGGGGAGTCGTGTATCTGTGTGTTATGGGGGAGTCGTGTATCTGTGTTATGGAGGAGTCGTGTATCTGTGTTATGGAGGAGTCGTGTATCTGTGTGTTATGGGGGAGTCGTGTATCTGTGTGTTATGGGGGAGTCGTGTATCTGTGTTATGGGGGAGTCGTGTATCTGTGTTATGGGGGAGTCGTGTATCTGTGTTATGGAGGAGTCGTGTATCTGTGTTATGGAGGAGTCGTGTATCTGTGTTATGGAGGAGTCGTGTATCTGTGTTATGGAGGAGTCGTGTATCTGTGTTATGGGGGAGTCGTGTATCTGTGTGTTATGGAGGAGTCGTGTATCTGTGTGTTATGGGGGAGTCGTGTATCTGTGTTATGGAGGAGTCGTGTATCTGTGTTATGGAGGAGTCGTGTATCTGTGTTATGGGGGAGTCGTGTATCTGTGTTATGGAGGAGTCGTGTATCTGTGTTATGGAGGAGTCGTGTATCTGTGTTATGGGGGAGTCGTGTATCTGTGTTATGGAGGAGTCGTGTATCTGTGTTATGGAGGAGTCGTGTATCTGTGTTATGGAGGAGTCGTGTATGTGTGTTATGGGGGAGTCGTGTATGTGTGTTATGGGGGAGTCGTGTATCTGTGTTATGGGGGAGTCGTGTATCTGTGTTATGGAGGAGTCGTGTATCTGTGTTATGGAGGAGTCGTGTATCTGTGTTATGGGGGAGTCGTGTATCTGTGTTATGGAGGAGTCGTGTATCTGTGTTATGGGGGAGTCGTGTATCTGTGTTATGGGGGAGTCGTGTATCTGTGTTATGGGGGAGTCGTGTATCTGTGTTATGGAGGAGTCGTGTATCTGTGTTATGGGGGAGTCGTGTATCTGTGTGTTATGGAGGAGTCGTGTATCTGTGTGTTATGGGGGAGTCGTGTATCTGTGTTATGGAGGAGTCGTGTATCTGTGTTATGGAGGAGTCGTGTATCTGTGTTATGGAGGAGTCGTGTATCTGTGTTATGGAGGAGTCGTGTATCTGTGTTATGGGGGAGTCGTGTATCTGTGTTATGGAGGAGTCGTGTATCTGTGTTATGGGGGAGTCGTGTATCTGTGTTATGGAGGAGTCGTGTATCTGTGTTATGGGGGAGTCGTGTATCTGTGTTATGGAGGAGTCGTGTATCTGTGTTATGGAGGAGTCGTGTATCTGTGTTATGGGGGAGTCGTGTATCTGTGTTATGGGGGAGTCGTGTATCTGTGTTATGGAGGAGCCGTGTATCTGTGTTATGGAGGAGTCGTGTATGTGTGTTATGGAGGAGTCGTGTATCTGTGTTATGGAGGAGTCGTGTATCTGTGTTATGGAGGAGTCGTGTATCTGTGTTATGGAGGAGTCGTGTATCTGTGTTATGGAGGAGTCGTGTATGTGTGTTATGGAGGAGTCGTGTATCTGTGTTATGGAGGAGTCGTGTATCTGTGTTATGGAGGAGCCGTGTATCTGTGTTATGGAGGAGTCGTGTATCTGTGTTATGGAGGAGCCGTGTATCTGTGTTATGGAGGAGTCGTGTATGTGTGTTATGGGGGAGTCGTGTATCTGTGTTATGGAGGAGCCGTGTATCTGTGTTATGGAGGAGCCGTGTATCTGTGTTATGGAGGAGTCGTGTATCTGTGTTATGGAGGAGTCGTGTATGTGTGTTATGGAGGAGTCGTGTATGTGTGTTATGGAGGAGTCGTGTATGTGTGTTATGGAGGAGTCGTGTATCTGTGTTATGGAGGAGCCGTGTATCTGTGTTATGGAGGAGCCGTGTATCTGTGTTATGGGGGAGTCGTGTATCTGTGTTATGGGGGAGTCGTGTATCTGTGTTATGGAGGAGTCGTGTATCTGTGTTATGGAGGAGCCGTGTATCTGTGTTATGGGGGAGTCGTGTATCTGTGTTATGGAGGAGTCGTGTATCTGTGTTATGGGGGAGTCGTGTATCTGTGTTATGGAGGAGTCGTGTATCTGTGTTATGGGGGAGTCGTGTATGTGTGTTATGGAGGAGTCGTGTATGTGTGTTATGGAGGAGTCGTGTATGTGTGTTATGGAGGAGTCGTGTATCTGTGTTATGGAGGAGCCGTGTATCTGTGTTATGGAGGAGTCGTGTATCTGTGTTATGGGGGAGTCGTGTATCTGTGTTATGGAGGAGTCGTGTATCTGTGTTATGGAGGAGCCGTGTATCTGTGTTATGGGGGAGTCGTGTATCTGTGTTATGGAGGAGTCGTGTATCTGTGTTATGGGGGAGTCGTGTATCTGTGTTATGGAGGAGTCGTGTATCTGTGTTATGGGGGAGTCGTGTATCTGTGTTATGGAGGAGTCGTGTATCTGTGTGTTATGGAGGAGCCGTGTATCTGTGTTATGGAGGAGTCGTGTATCTGTGTGTTATGGAGGAGTCGTGTATCTGTGTTATGGAGGAGTCGTGTATCTGTGTTATGGAGGAGTCGTGTATCTGTGTTATGGAGGAGTCGTGTATCTGTGTTATGGAGGAGTCGTGTATCTGTGTTATGGAGGAGTCGTGTATGTGTGTTATAGGGGAGCCGTGTATCTGTGTTATGGAGGAACCGTGTATCTGTGTTATGGAGGAGTCGTGTATCTGTGTTATGGAGGAGTCGTGTATCTGTGTTATGGGGGAGTCGTGTATCTGTGTTATGGAGGAGTCGTGTATCTGTGTTATGGGGGAGTCGTGTATCTGTGTTATGGAGGAGTCGTGTATCTGTGTTATGGAGGAGTCGTGTATCTGTGTTATGGAGGAACCGTGTATCTGTGTTATGGAGGAGTCGTGTATCTGTGTTATGGGGGAGTCGTGTATCTGTGTTATGGAGGAGTCGTGTATCTGTGTTATGGAGGAGCCGTGTATCTGTGTTATGGAGGAGTCGTGTATCTGTGTTATGGAGGAGTCGTGTATCTGTGTGTTATGGAGGAGTCGTGTATCTGTGTTATGGAGGAGTCGTGTATCTGTGTTATGGAGGAGTCGTGTATCTGTGTTATGGGGGAGTCGTGTATCTGTGTTATGGAGGAGTCGTGTATCTGTGTTATGGAGGAGCCGTGTATCTGTGTGTTATGGAGGAGTCGTGTATCTGTGTTATGGAGGAGTCGTGTATCTGTGTGTTATGGGGGAGTCGTGTATCTGTGTTATGGAGGAGTCGTGTATCTGTGTTATGGAGGAGTCGTGTATCTGTGTTATGGAGGAGTCGTGTATCTGTGTTATGGAGGAGCCGTGTATCTGTGTTATGGAGGAGTCGTGTATCTGTGTGTTATGGAGGAGTCGTGTATCTGTGTTATGGAGGAGTCGTGTATCTGTGTTATGGAGGAGCCGTGTATCTGTGTTATGGAGGAGTCGTGTATCTGTGTTATGGAGGAGTCGTGTATCTGTGTTATGGAGGAGTCGTGTATCTGTGTTATGGAGGAGTCGTGTATCTGTGTTATGGAGGAGTCGTGTATCTGTGTTATGGAGGAGTCGTGTATCTGTGTTATGGAGGAGTCGTGTATCTGTGTTATGGAGGAGTCGTGTATCTGTGTTATGGAGGAGTCGTGTATCTGTGTTATGGGGGAGTCGTGTATCTGTGTTATGGAGGAGTCGTGTATCTGTGTTATGGAGGAGTCGTGTATCTGTGTTATGGAGGAGTCGTGTATCTGTGTTATGGAGGAGTCGTGTATCTGTGTTATGGAGGAGTCGTGTATCTGTGTTATGGAGGAGCCGTGTATCTGTGTTATGGAGGAGTCGTGTATCTGTGTTATGGGGGAGTCGTGTATCTGTGTTATGGAGGAGTCGTGTATCTGTGTTATGGAGGAGTCGTGTATCTGTGTTATGGAGGAGTCGTGTATCTGTGTTATGGAGGAGTCGTGTATCTGTGTTATGGAGGAGCCGTGTATCTGTGTTATGGAGGAGTCGTGTATCTGTGTTATGGGGGAGTCGTGTATCTGTGTTATGGAGGAGTCGTGTATCTGTGTTATGGGGGAGTCGTGTATCTGTGTTATGGAGGAGTCGTGTATCTGTGTTATGGAGGAGTCGTGTATCTGTGTTATGGAGGAGTCGTGTATCTGTGTTATGGAGGAGTCGTGTATCTGTGTTATGGAGGAGTCGTGTATCTGTGTTATGGAGGAGCCGTGTATCTGTGTTATGGAGGAGCCGTGTATCTGTGTTATGGAGGAGTCGTGTATCTGTGTTATGGAGGAGCCGTGTATCTGTGTTATGGAGGAGCCGTGTATCTGTGTTATGGGGGAGTCGTGTATCTGTGTTATGGAGGAGTCGTGTATCTGTGTTATGGAGGAGTCGTGTATCTGTGTTATGGAGGAGTCGTGTATCTGTGTTATGGGGGAGTCGTGTATCTGTGTTATGGAGGAGTCGTGTATCTGTGTTATGGAGGAGTCGTGTATCTGTGTTATGGAGGAGTCGTGTATCTGTGTTATGGGGGAGTCGTGTATCTGTGTTATGGAGGAGTCGTGTATCTGTGTTATGGAGGAGTCGTGTATCTGTGTTATGGAGGAGTCGTGTATCTGTGTTATGGGGGAGTCGTGTATCTGTGTTATGGGGGAGTCGTGTATCTGTGTTATGGGGGAGTCGTGTATCTGTGTTATGGGGGAGTCGTGTATCTGTGTTATGGAGGAGTCGTGTATCTGTGCTATGGGGGAGTCGTGTATCTGTGTTATGGAGGAGTCGTGTATCTGTGTTATGGAGGAGTCGTGTATCTGTGTTATGGAGGAGTCGTGTATCTGTGTTATGGGGGAGTCGTGTATCTGTGTTATGGAGGAGTCGTGTATCTGTGTTATGGGGGAGTCGTGTGTCTGTGTTATGGAGGAGTCGTGTATCTGTGTTATGGAGGAGTCGTGTATCTGTGTTATGGAGGAGTCGTGTATCTGTGTTATGGGGGAGTCGTGTATCTGTGTTATGGAGGAGTCGTGTATCTGTGTTATGGAGGAGTCGTGTGTCTGTGTTATGGAGGAGTCGTGTATCTGTGTTAAGGGGGAGTCGTGTATCTGTGTTATGGGGGAGTCGTGTATCTGTGTTATGGAGGAGTCGTGTATCTGTGTTATGGGGGAGTCGTGTATCTGTGTTATGGAGGAGTCGTGTATGTGTGTTATGGAGGCACTGTGTATGTGTGTTATGGGGGAGTCGTGTATCTGTGTTATGGGGGAGTCGTGTATCTGTGTGTTATGGGGGAGTCGTGTATCTGTGTTATGGAGGAGCCGTGTATGTGTGTTATGGAGGAGTCGTGTATCTGTGTTATGGAGGAGTCGTGTATCTGTGTTATGGAGGAGTCGTGTATCTGTGTTATGGAGGAGTCGTGTATGTGTGTTATGGAGGCACTGTGTATGTGTGTTATGGGGGAGTCGTGTATCTGTGTTATGGGGGAGTCGTGTATCTGTGTGTTATGGGGGAGTCGTGTATCTGTGTTATGGAGGAGTCGTGTATCTGTGTTATGGAGGAGTCGTGTATCTGTGTTATGGAGGAGTCGTGTATCTGTGTTATGGAGGAGTCGTGTATCTGTGTTATGGAGGAGTCGTGTATCTGTGTTATGGAGGAGTCGTGTATCTGTGTTATGGAGGAGTCGTGTATCTGTGTTATGGAGGAGTCGTGTATCTGTGTTATGGAGGAGTCGTGTGTCTGTGTTATGGAGGAGTCGTGTATCTGTGTTATGGAGGAGTCGTGTATCTGTGTTATGGAGGAGTCGTGTATCTGTGTTATGGAGGAGTCGTGTATGTGTGTTATGGAGGAGTCGTGTATCTGTGTTATGGGGGAGTCGTGTATCTGTGTGTTATGGAGGAGTCGTGTGTCTGTGTTATGGAGGAGTCGTGTATCTGTGTTATGGAGGAATCGTGTATCTGTGTTATGGAGGAGTCGTGTGTCTGTGTTATGGAGGAGTCGTGTATCTGTGTTATGGAGGAGTCGTGTATCTGTGTTATGGAGGAATCGTGTATCTGTGTTATGGGGGAGTCGTGTATCTGTGTTATGGAGGAGTCGTGTATCTGTGTTATGGAGGAGTCGTGTGTCTGTGTTATGGAGGAGTCGTGTATCTGTGTTATGGAGGAGTCGTGTATCTGTGTTATGGAGGAGTCGTGTATCTGTGTTATGGGGGAGCCGTGTATCTGTGTTATGGAGGAATCGTGTATCTGTGTTATGGGGGAGTCGTGTATCTGTGTTATGGAGGAGTCGTGTGTCTGTGTTATGGAGGAGTCGTGTATGTGTGTTATGGGGGAGTCGTGTATCTGTGTTATGGAGGAGTCGTGTATCTGTGTTATGGGGGAGTCGTGTATCTGTGTTATGGAGGAGTCGTGTATCTGTGTTAAGGGGGAGTCGTGTATCTGTGTTATGGGGGAGTCGTGTATCTGTGTTATGGAGGAGTCGTGTATCTGTGTTATGGAGGAGTCGTGTATCTGTGTTATGGAGGAGTCGTGTATCTGTGTTATGGAGGAGCCGTGTATCTGTGTGTTATGGGGGAGTCGTGTATCTGTGTTATGGAGGAGTCGTGTATCTGTGTTATGGGGGAGTCGTGTATCTGTGTTATGGAGGAGTCGTGTATCTGTGTTAAGGGGGAGTCGTGTATCTGTGTTATGGGGGAGTCGTGTATCTGTGTTATGGAGGAGTCGTGTATCTGTGTTATGGAGGAGTCGTGTATCTGTGTTAAGGGGGAGTCGTGTATCTGTGTTATGGGGGAGTCGTGTATCTGTGTTATGGAGGAGTCGTGTATCTGTGTTATGGAGGAGTCGTGTATCTGTGTTATGGAGGAGTCGTGTATCTGTGTTATGGAGGAGTCGTGTATCTGTGTTATGGAGGAGCCGTGTATCTGTGTGTTATGGAGGAGTCGTGTATGTGTGTTATGGAGGAGTCGTGTATCTGTGTTATGGAGGAGTCGTGTATCTGTGTTAAGGGGGAGTCGTGTATCTGTGTTATGGGGGAGTCGTGTATCTGTGTTAAGGGGGAGTCGTGTATCTGTGTTATGGGGGAGTCGTGTATCTGTGTTATGGAGGAGTCGTGTATCTGTGTTATGGAGGAGTCGTGTATCTGTGTTATGGAGGAGTCGTGTATCTGTGTTATGGAGGAGCCGTGTATCTGTGTTATGGAGGAGTCGTGTATCTGTGTTATGGAGGAGTCGTGTATCTGTGTTATGGGGGAGTCGTGTATCTGTGTTATGGAGGAGTCGTGTGTCTGTGTTATGGAGGAGTCGTGTATCTGTGTTATGGAGGAGTCGTGTATCTGTGTTATGGAGGAGTCGTGTATCTGTGTTATGGAGGAGTCGTGTATCTGTGTTATGGAGGAGTCGTGTGTCTGTGTTATGGAGGAGTCGTGTATCTGTGTTAAGGGGGAGTCGTGTATCTGTGTTATGGGGGAGTCGTGTATCTGTGTTATGGAGGAGTCGTGTATCTGTGTTATGGAGGAGTCGTGTATCTGTGTTATGGGGGAGTCGTGTATCTGTGTTATGGGGGAGTCGTGTATCTGTGTTATGGAGAAGTCGTGTATCTGTGTTATGGAGGAGTCGTGTATCTGTGTTATGGAGGAGTCGTGTATCTGTGTTATGGGGGAGTCGTGTATCTGTGTTATGGGGGAGTCGTGTATCTGTGTTATGGGGGAGTCGTGTATCTGTGTTATGGGGGAGTCGTGTATCTGTGTTATGGAGAAGTCGTGTATCTGTGTTATGGAGGAGTCGTGTATCTGTGTTATGGAGGAGTCGTGTATCTGTGTTATGGAGGAGTCGTGTATCTGTGTTATGGAGGAGTCGTGTATCTGTGTTATGGAGGAGTCGTGTATCTGTGTTATGGAGGAGTCGTGTATCTGTGTTATGGAGGAGTCGTGTATCTGTGTTATGGAGGAGTCGTGTATCTGTGTTATGGGGGAGTCGTGTATCTGTGTTATGGAGGAGTCGTGTGTCTGTGTTATGGAGGAGTCGTGTATCTGTGTTATGGAGGAGTCGTGTATCTGTGTTATGGAGGAGTCGTGTATCTGTGTTATGTGGGAGCCGTGTATCTGTGTTATGGAGGAATCGTGTATCTGTGTTATGGGGGAGTCGTGTATCTGTGTTATGGTGGAGTCGTGTATCTGTGTTATGGGGGAGTCGTGTATCTGTGTTATGGGGGAGTCGTGTATCTGTGTTATGGGGGAGTCGTGTATCTGTGTTATGGGGGAGTCGTGTATCTGTGTTATGGAGAAGTCGTGTATCTGTGTTATGGAGGAGTCGTGTATCTGTGTTATGGAGGAGTCGTGTATCTGTGTTATGGAGGAGTCGTGTATCTGTGTTATGGAGGAGTCGTGTATCTGTGTTATGGAGGAGTCGTGTATCTGTGTTATGGAGGAGTCGTGTATCTGTGTTATGGAGGAGTCGTGTATCTGTGTTATGGAGGAGTCGTGTATCTGTGTTATGGGGGAGTCGTGTATCTGTGTTATGGAGGAGTCGTGTGTCTGTGTTATGGAGGAGTCGTGTATCTGTGTTATGGAGGAGTCGTGTATCTGTGTTATGGAGGAGTCGTGTGTCTGTGTTATGGAGGAGTCGTGTATCTGAGTTATGGAGGAGTCGTGTATCTGTGTTATGGAGGAGTCGTGTATCTGAGTTATGGAGGAGTCGTGTATCTGTGTTATGGAGGAGTCGTGTATCTGTGTTATGGAGGAGTCGTGTATCTGTGTTATGGAGGAGTCGTGTGTCTGTGTTATGGAGGAGTCGTGTGTCTGTGTTATGGGGGAGTCGTGTATCTGTGTTATGGGGGAGTCGTGTATCTGTGTTATGGTGGAGTCGTGTATCTGTGTTATGGAGGAGTCGTGTATCTGTGTTATGGAGGAGTCGTGTGTCTGTGTTATGGAGGAGTCGTGTATCTGTGTTATGGAGGAGTCGTGTATCTGTGTTATGGAGGAGTCGTGTATCTGTGTTATGGAGGAGTCGTGTATCTGTGTTATGGAGGAGTCGTGTATCTGTGTTATGGAGGAGTCGTGTATCTGTGTTATGGAGGAGTCGTGTATCTGTGTTATGGAGGAGTCGTGTATCTGTGTTATGGAGGAGTCGTGTATCTGTGTTATGGAGGAGTCGTGTATCTGTGTTATGGAGGAGTCGTGTATCTGTGTTATGGAGGAGTCGTGTATCTGTGTTATGGAGGAGTCGTGTATCTGTGTTATGGAGGAGTCGTGTATCTGTGTTATGGAGGAGTCGTGTATCTGTGTTATGGAGGAGTCGTGTATCTGTGTTATGGAGGAGCCGTGTATCTGTGTTATGGAGGAGTCGTGTATCTGTGTTATGGAGGAGCCGTGTATCTGTGTTATGGAGGAGCCGTGTATCTGTGTTATGGAGGAGTCGTGTATCTGTGTTATGGAGGAGCCGTGTATCTGTGTTATGGAGGAGCCGTGTATCTGTGTTATGGGGGAGTCGTGTATCTGTGTTATGGAGGAGCCGTGTATCTGTGTTATGGGGGAGTCGTGTATCTGTGTTATGGAGGAGCCGTGTATCTGTGTTATGGAGGAGTCGTGTATCTGTGTTATGGGGGAGTCGTGTATCTGTGTTATGGAGGAGCCGTGTATCTGTGTTATGGGGGAGTCGTGTATCTGTGTTATGGAGGAGCCGTGTATCTGTGTTATGGAGGAGTCGTGTATCTGTGTTATGGGGGAGTCGTGTATCTGTGTTATGGAGGAGTCGTGTATCTGTGTTATGGGGGAGTCGTGTATCTGTGTTATGGAGGAGCCGTGTATCTGTGTTATGGAGGAGTCGTGTATCTGTGTTATGGGGGAGTCGTGTATCTGTGTTATGGAGGAGTCGTGTGTCTGTGTTATGGGGGAGTCGTGTATCTGTGTTATGGGGGAGTCGTGTATCTGTGTTATGGAGGAGTCGTGTATCTGTGTTATGGAGGAGCCGTGTATCTGTGTTATGGGGGAGTCGTGTATCTGTGTTATGGAGGAGTCGTGTATCTGTGCTTTGGAGGAGTCGTGTATCTGTGTTATGGAGGCACTGTGTATGTGTGTTATGGAGGCACTGTGTATGTGTGTTATGGGGGAGTCGTGTATCTGTGTTATGGAGGAGTCGTGTATCTGTGTTATGGAGGCACTGTGTATGTGTGTTATGGAGGAGTCGTGTATCTGTGTTATGGAGGAGCCGTGTATCTGTGTTATGGAGGCACTGTGTATGTGTGTTATGGGGGAGTCGTGTATCTGTGTTATGGAGGAGTCGTGTATCTGTGTTATGGAGGAGCCGTGTATCTGTGTTATGGAGGAGTCGTGTATCTGTGTTATGGAGGAGTCGTGTATCTGTGTTATGGAGGAGTCGTGTATCTGTGTTATGGAGGAGTCGTGTATCTGTGTTATGGGGGAGTCGTGTATCTGTTTTATGGAGGAGCCGTGTATCTGTGTTATGGAGGAGTCGTGTATCTGTGTTATGGAGGAGTCGTGTATCTGTGTTATGGAGGAGTCGTGTATCTGTGTTATGGAGGAGTCGTGTATCTGTGTTATGGGGGAGTCGTGTATCTGTTTTATGGAGGAGCCGTGTATCTGTGTTATGGAGGCACTGTGTATGTGTGTTATGGGGGAGTCGTGTATCTGTGATATGGAGGAGCCGTGTATCTGTGTTATGGAGAAGCCGTGTATCTGTGTTATGGAGGCACTGTGTATCTGTGTTATGGAGGAGTCGTGTATCTGTGTTATGGAGGAGCCGTGTATCTGTGTTATGGAGGCACTGTGTATGTGTGTTATGGGGGAGTCGTGTATCTGTGATATGGAGGAGCCGTGTATCTGTGTTATGGAGGAGCCGTGTATCTGTGTTATGGAGGCACTGTGTATGTGTGTTATGGGGGAGTCGTGTATCTGTGATATGGAGGAGCCGTGTATCTGTGTTATGGAGAAGCCGTGTATCTGTGTTATGGAGGCACTGTGTATCTGTGTTATGGAGGAGTCGTGTATCTGTGTTATGGAGGAGCCGTGTATCTGTGTTATGGAGGCACTGTGTATGTGTGTTATGGAGGAGTCGTGTATCTGTGTTATGGGGGAGTCGTGTATCTGTGTTATGGAGGAGTCGTGTATCTGTGTTATGGAGGAGTCGTGTATCTGTGTTATGGAGGAGTCGTGTATCTGTGTTATGGAGGAGCCGTGTATCTGTGTTATGGGGGAGTCGTGTATGTGTGTTATGGAGGAGTCGTGTATCTGTGTGTTATGGGGGAGTCGTGTATCTGTGTTATGGAGGAGTCGTGTATCTGTGTTATGGGGGAGTCGTGTATGTGTGTTATGGAGGAGTCGTGTATCTGTGTTATGGAGGAGTCGTGTATCTGTGTGTTATGGAGGAGTCGTGTATCTGTGTTATGGAGGAGTCGTGTATCTGTGTTATGGAGGAGCCGTGTATCTGTGTTATGGAGGAGTCGTGTATCTGTGTTATGGAGGAGTCGTGTATGTGTGTTATGGAGGAGTCGTGTATCTGTGTTATGGGGGAGTCGTGTATCTGTGTTATGGAGGAGTCGTGTATCTGTGTTATGGAGGAGTCGTGTATCTGTGTTATGGAGGTGTCGTGTATCTGTGTTATGGAGGAGTCGTGTATCTGTGTTATGGGGGAGTCGTGTATCTGTGTGTTATGGAGGAGTCGTGTATCTGTGTTATGGAGGAGTCGTGTATCTGTGTTATGGAGGAGTCGTGTATCTGTGTTATGGAGGAGTCGTGTATCTGTGTTATGGGGGAGTCGTGTATCTGTGTGTTATGGAGGAGTCGTGTATCTGTGTTATGGAGGAGTCGTGTATCTGTGTTATGGAGGAGTCGTGTATCTGTGTTATGGAGGAGTCGTGTATCTGTGTTATGGAGGAGTCGTGTATCTGTGTTATGGAGGAGCCGTGTATCTGTGTTATGGAGGAGTCGTGTATCTGTGTTATGGAGGAGTCGTGTATCTGTGTTATGGAGGAGTCGTGTATCTGTGTTATGGAGGAGTCGTGTATCTGTGTTATGGAGGAGCCGTGTATCTGTGTTATGGGGGAGCCGTGTATCTGTGTTATGGAGGAGTCGTGTATCTGTGTTATGGAGGAGTCGTGTATCTGTGTTATGGAGGAGTCGTGTATCTGTGTTATGGAGGAGTCGTGTATCTGTGTTATGGAGGAGTCGTGTATCTGTGTGTTATGGGGGAGTCGTGTATGTGTGTGTTATGGGGGAGTCGTGTATCTGTGTTATGGGGGAGTCGTGTATCTGTGTTATGGAGGAGTCGTGTATGTGTGTTATGGAGGAGCCGTGTATCTGTGTTATGGAGGAGTCGTGTATCTGTGTTATGGAGGAGCCGTGTATCTGTGTTATGGAGGAGTCGTGTATCTGTGTTATGGAGGAGCCGTATATCTGTGTTATGGAGGAGCCGTGTATCTGTGTTATGGAGGAGTCGTGTATCTGTGTTATGGAGGAGCCGTGTATCTGTGTTATGGAGGAGCCGTGTATCTGTGTTATGGAGGAGTCGTGTATCTGTGTTATGGGGGAGTCGTGTATCTGTGTTATGGGGGAGTCGTGTATCTGTGTTATGGAGGAGTCGTGTATCTGTGTTATGGAGGAGCCGTGTATCTGTGTTATGGAGGAGCCGTGTATCTGTGTTATGGAGGAGCCGTGTATCTGTGTTATGGGGGAGTCGTGTATCTGTGTTATGGGGGAGTCGTGTATCTGTGTTATGGGGGAGTCGTGTATCTGTGTTATGGAGGAGTCGTGTATCTGTGTTATGGAGGAGTCGTGTATCTGTGTTATGGAGGAGTCGTGTATCTGTGTTATGGGGGAGTCGTGTATCTGTGTGTTATGGAGGAGCCGTGTATCTGTGTTATGGGGGAGTCGTGTATCTGTGTTATGGGGGAGCCGTGTATCTGTGTTATGGAGGAGCCGTGTATCTGTGTTATGAAGGAGTCGTGTATCTGTGTTATGGAGGAGTCGTGTATCTGTGTTATGGGGGAGTCGTGTATCTGTGTGTTATGGAGGAGCCGTGTATCTGTGTTATGGAGGAGTCGTGTATCTGTGTTATGGAGGAGTCGTGTATGTGTGTTATGGAGGAGTCGTGTATCTGTGTTATGGGGGAGTCGTGTATCTGTGTGTTATGGGGGAGTCGTGTATCTGTGTTATGGGGGAGCCGTGTATCTGTGTTATGGAGGAGCCGTGTATCTGTGTTATGAAGGAGTCGTGTATCTGTGTTATGGAGGAGTCGTGTATCTGTGTTATGGGGGAGTCGTGTATCTGTGTGTTATGGAGGAGCCGTGTATCTGTGTTATGGAGGAGTCGTGTATCTGTGTTATGGGGGAGTCGTGTATCTGTGTGTTATGGAGGAGCCGTGTATCTGTGTTATGGAGGAGTCGTGTATCTGTGTTATGGAGGAGTCGTGTATCTGTGTTATGGGGGAGTCGTGTATCTGTGTTATGGGGGAGTCGTGTATCTGTGTTATGGAGGAGTCGTGTATCTGTGTTATGGGGGAGTCGTGTATCTGTGTTATGGGGGAGTCGTGTATCTGTGTTATGGGGGAGTCGTGTATCTGTGTTATGGAGGAGCCGTGTATCTGTGTTATGGAGGAGTCGTGTATCTGTGTTATGGGGGAGTCGTGTATCTGTGTGTTATGGAGGAGCCGTGTATCTGTGTTATGGGGGAGTCGTGTATCTGTGTTATGGGGGAGCCGTGTATCTGTGTTATGGAGGAGCCGTGTATCTGTGTTATGAAGGAGTCGTGTATCTGTGTTATGGAGGAGTCGTGTATCTGTGTTATGGGGGAGTCGTGTATCTGTGTGTTATGGAGGAGCCGTGTATCTGTGTTATGGAGGAGTCGTGTATCTGTGTTATGGAGGAGTCGTGTATGTGTGTTATGGAGGAGTCGTGTATCTGTGTTATGGGGGAGTCGTGTATCTGTGTGTTATGGGGGAGTCGTGTATCTGTGTTATGGGGGAGCCGTGTATCTGTGTTATGGAGGAGCCGTGTATCTGTGTTATGAAGGAGTCGTGTATCTGTGTTATGGAGGAGTCGTGTATCTGTGTTATGGGGGAGTCGTGTATCTGTGTGTTATGGAGGAGCCGTGTATCTGTGTTATGGAGGAGTCGTGTATCTGTGTTATGGAGGAGTCGTGTATCTGTGTTATGGGGGAGTCGTGTATCTGTGATATGGAGGAGCCGTGTATCTGTGTTATGGAGGAGTCGTGTATCTGTGTTATGGAGGAGTCGTGTATGTGTGTTATGGAGGAGTCGTGTATCTGTGTTATGGAGGAGTCGTGTATCTGTGTTATGGAGGAGTCGTGTATCTGTGTGTTATGGAGGAGTCGTGTATCTGTGTTATGGGGGAGTCGTGTATGTGTGTTATGGAGGAGCCGTGTATCTGTGTTATGGAGGAGTCGTGTATCTGT
Source organism: Phyllobates terribilis (assembly GCF_046119375.1). Taxonomy (NCBI): domain Eukaryota; kingdom Metazoa; phylum Chordata; class Amphibia; order Anura; family Dendrobatidae; genus Phyllobates; species Phyllobates terribilis. Next base: position 189,487,523 of record NW_027362768.1, read on the forward strand.
GTTATGGGGGAGTCGTGTATCTGTGTTATGGGGGAGTCGTGTATCTGTGTTATGGAGGAGTCGTGTATCTGTGTTATGGAGAAGTCGTGTATCTGTGTTATGGAGGAGTCGTGTATCTGTGTGTTATGGGGGAGTCGTGTATCTGTGTTATGGAGGAGTCGTGTATCTGTGTTATGGAGGAGTCGTGTATCTGTGTTATGGGGGAGTCGTGTATCTGTGTTATGGAGGAGTCGTGTATCTGTGTTATGGAGGAGTCGTGTATCTGTGTTATGGAGGAGCCGTGTATCTGTGTTATGGAGGAGCCGTGTATCTGTGTTATGGAGGAGTCGTGTATCTGTGTTATGGGGGAGTCGTGTATCTGTGTTATGGAGGAGTCGTGTATCTGTGTTATGGGGGAGTCGTGTATCTGTGTTATGGAGGAGTCGTGTATCTGTGTTATGGAGGAGTCGTGTATCTGTGTTATGGAGGAGTCGTGTATGTGTGTTATGGAGGAGTCGTGTATCTGTGTTATGGAGGAGCCGTGTATCTGTGTTATGGAGGAGCCGTGTATCTGTGTTATGGAGGAGTCGTGTATCTGTGTTATGGGGGAGTCGTGTATCTGTGTTATGGGGGAGTCGTGTATCTGTGTTATGGGGGAGTCGTGTATCTGTGTTATGGGGGAGTCGTGTATCTGTGTTATGGGGGAGTCGTGTATCTGTGTTATGGGGGAGCCGTGTATCTGTGTTATGGAGGAGCCGTGTATCTGTGTTATGGAGGAGTCGTGTATCTGTGTTATGGAGGAGTCGTGTATCTGTGTTATGGAGGAGTCGTGTATCTGTGTTATGGAGGAGTCGTGTATCTGTGTTATGGAGGAGTCGTGCATCTGTGTTATGGGGGAGTCGTGTATCTGTGTGTTATGGAGGAGCCGTGTATCTGTGTTATGGAGGAGCCGTGTATCTGTGTTATGGAGGAGTCGTGTATCTGTGTTATGGAGGAGTCGTGTATGTGTGTTATGGAGGAGTCGTGTATGTGTGTTATGGAGGAGTCGTGTATCTGTGTTATGGAGGAGTCGTGTATCTGTGTTATGGAGGAGTCGTGTATCTGTGTTATGGGGGAGCCGTGTATCTGTGTTATGGAGGAGTCGTGTATCTGTGTTATGGGGGAGTCGTGTATCTGTGTGTTATGGAGGAGCCGTGTATCTGTGTTATGGAGGAGCCGTGTATCTGTGTTATGGAGGAGTCGTGTATCTGTGTTATGGAGGAGTCGTGTATCTGTGTTATGGAGGAGTCGTGTATGTGTGTTATGGAGGAGTCGTGTATCTGTGTTATGGGGGAGTCGTGTATCTGTGTTATGGAGGAGTCGTGTATGTGTGTTATGGAGGAGTCGTGTATCTGTGTTATGGAGGAGCCGTGTATCTGTGTTATGGAGGAGTCGTGTATCTGTGTTATGGAGGAGCCGTGTATCTGTGTTATGGAGGAGTCGTGTATCTGTGTTATGGAGGAGTCGTGTATCTGTGTGTTATGGAGGAGTCGTGTATCTGTGTTATGGAGGAGTCGTGTATGTGTGTTATGGAGGAGTCGTGTATCTGTGTTATGGGGGAGTCGTGTATCTGTGTTATGGAGGAGTCGTGTATCTGTGTTATGGAGGAGTCGTGTATCTGTGTTATGGAGGAGTCGTGTATCTGTGTTATGGAGGAGCCGTGTATCTGTGTTATGGAGGAGTCGTGTATCTGTGTTATGGAGGAGTCGTGTATATGTGTTATGGAGGAGTCGTGTATCTGTGTTATGGAGGAGTCGTGTATCTGTGTTATGGGGGAGTCGTGTATCTGTGTTATGGAGGAGTCGTGTATCTGTGTTATGGAGGAGCCGTGTATCTGTGTTATGGAGGAGTCGTGTATCTGTGTTATGGAGGAGTCGTGTATCTGTGTTATGGAGGAGCCGTGTATCTGTGTTATGGAGGAGTCGTGTATCTGTGTTATGGAGGAGTCGTGTATCTGTGTTATGGAGGAGTCGTGTATCTGTGTTATGGAGGAGTCGTGTATCTGTGTTATGGGGGAGTCGTGTATCTGTGTTATGGAGGAGCCGTGTATCTGTGTTATGGAGGAGCCGTGTATCTGTGTTATGGAGGAGCCGTGTATCTGTGTTATGGAGGAGCCGTGTATCTGTGTTATGGAGGAGTCGTGTATCTGTGTTATGGAGGAGTCGTGTATCTGTGTTATGGAGGAGTCGTGTATGTGTGTGTTATGGAGGAGCCGTGTATCTGTGTTATGGAGGAGTCGTGTATCTGTGTGTTATGGAGGAGTCGTGTATGTGTGTTATGGAGGAGTCGTGTATCTGTGTTATGGGGGAGTCGTGTATCTGTGTTATGGAGGAGTCGTGTATCTGTGTTATGGAGGAGCCGTGTATCTGTGTTATGGAGGAGCCGTGTATCTGTGTTATGGAGGAGCCGTGTATCTGTGTTATGGAGGAGTCGTGTATCTGTGTTATGGAGGAGTCGTGTATCTGTGTTATGGAGGAGTCGTGTATGTGTGTGTTATGGAGGAGCCGTGTATCTGTGTTATGGAGGAGTCGTGTATGTGTGTTATGGAGGAGTCGTGTATCTGTGTTATGGAGGAGTCGTGTATCTGTGTTATGGAGGAGTCGTGTATCTGTGTTATGGGGGAGTCGTGTATCTGTGTGTTATGGAGGAGTCGTGTATCTGTGTTATGGGGGAGTCGTGTATCTGTGTGTTATGGAGGAGTCGTGTATCTGTGTTATGGAGGAGTCGTGTATCTGTGTTATGGGGGAGTCGTGTATCTGTGTTATGGGGGAGTCGTGTATCTGTGTTATGGAGGAGTCGTGTATCTGTGTTATGGAGGAGTCGTGTATCTGTGTTATGGAGGAGTCGTGTATCTGTGTTATGGGGGAGTCGTGTATCTGTGTTATGGAGGAGTCGTGTATCTGTGTTATGGGGGAGTCGTGTATCTGTGTTATGGAGGAGTCGTGTATGTGTGTTATGGAGGAGTCGTGTATCTGTGTGTTATGGAGGAGTCGTGTATCTGTGTGTTATGGAGGAGTCGTGTATCTGTGTTATGGGGGAGTCGTGTATCTGTGTGTTATGGAGGAGTCGTGTATCTGTGTTATGGGGGAGTCGTGTATCTGTGTTATGGGGGAGTCGTGTATCTGTGTTATGGGGGAGTCGTGTATCTGTGTGTTATGGAGGAGTCGTGTATCTGTGTGTTATGGAGGAGTCGTGTATCTGTGTTATGGAGGAGTCGTGTATCTGTGTTATGGAGGAGTCGTGTATCTGTGTTATGGGGGAGTCGTGTATCTGTGTTATGGAGGAGTCGTGTATCTGTGTTATGGAGGAGCCGTGTATGTGTGTTATGGAGGAGTCGTGTATCTGTGTTATGGAGGAGTCGTGTATGTGTGTTATGGGGGAGTCGTGTATCTGTGTTATGGAGGAGTCGTGTATCTGTGTTATGGAGGAGTCGTGTATCTGTGTTATGGAGGAGCCGTGTATCTGTGTTATGGAGGAGTCGTGTATCTGTGTTATGGAGGAGCCGTGTATCTGTGTTATGGAGGAGTCGTGTATCTGTGTTATGGAGGAGTCGTGTATCTGTGTGTTATGGAGGAGTCGTGTATCTGTGTTATGGAGGAGTCGTGTATCTGTGTGTTATGGAGGAGTCGTGTATCTGTGTTATGGGGGAGTCGTGTATCTGTGTTATGGAGGAGTCGTGTATGTGTGTTATGGGGGAGTCGTGTATCTGTGTGTTATGGAGGAGTCGTGTATCTGTGTTATGGAGGAGTCGTGTATCTGTGTTATGGAGGAGTCGTGTATGTGTGTTATGGGGGAGTCGTGTATCTGTGTGTTATGGAGGAGTCGTGTATCTGTGTTATGGAGGAGTCGTGTATCTGTGTTATGGAGGAGTCGTGTATGTGTGTTATGGGGGAGTCGTGTATCTGTGTTATGGAGGAGTCGTGTATCTGTGTTATGGAGGAGCCGTGTATCTGTGTTATGGAGGAGTCGTGTATCTGTGTTATGGAGGAGTCGTGTATCTGTGTGTTATGGAGGAGTCGTGTATCTGTGTTATGGAGGAGTCGTGTATCTGTGTTATGGAGGAGTCGTGTATCTGTGTTATGGAGGAGTCGTGTATCTGTGTTATGGAGGAGTCGTGTATCTGTGTTATGGAGGAGTCGTGTATCTGTGTTATGGAGGAGTCGTGTATCTGTGTGTTATGGAGGAGTCGTGTATCTGTGTTATGGGGGAGCCGTGTATGTGTGTTATGGAGGAGTCGTGTATCTGTGTGTTATGGAGGAGTCGTGTATCTGTGTTATGGGGGAGTCGTGTATCTGTGTTATGGAGGAGTCGTGTATCTGTGTGTTATGGAGGAGTCGTGTATCTGTGTTATGGGGGAGTCGTGTATCTGTGTTATGGAGGAGTCGTGTATCTGTGTTATGGAGGAGTCGTGTATCTGTGTTATGGAGGAGTCGTGTATCTGTGTTATGGAGGAGTCGTGTATCTGTGTTATGGGGGAGTCCTGTATCTGTGTTATGGAGGAGTCGTGTATCTGTGTTATGGAGGAGTCGTGTATCTGTGTTATGGGGGAGTCGTGTATCTGTGTTATGGGGGAGCCGTGTATCTGTGTTATGGAGGAGCCGTGTATCTGTGTTATGGAGGAGTCGTGTATCTGTGTTATGGGGGAGTCGTGTATCTGTGTTATGGGGGAGCCGTGTATCTGTGTTATGGAGGAGCCGTGTATCTGTGTTATGGAGGAGCCGTGTATCTGTGTTATGGAGGAGTCGTGTATCTGTGTTATGGGGGAGTCGTGTATCTGTGTTATGGGGGAGCCGTGTATCTGTGTTATGGAGGAGCCGTGTATCTGTGTTATGGAGGAGTCGTGTATCTGTGTTATGGGGGAGTCGTGTATCTGTGTTATGGAGGAGCCGTGTATCTGTGTGTTATGGAGGAGTCGTGTATCTGTGTTATGGAGGAGTCGTGTATCTGTGTTATGGGGGAGTCGTGTATCTGTGTTATGGAGGAGCCGTGTATCTGTGTTATGGAGGAGCCGTGTATCTGTGTTATGGAGGAGTCGTGTATCTGTGTTATGGGGGAGTCGTGTATCTGTGTTATGGGGGAGTCGTGTATCTGTGTTATGGAGGAGTCGTGTATCTGTGTTATGGAGGAGTCGTGTATCTGTGTTATGGAGGAGTCGTGTATCTGTGTTATGGAGGAGTCGTGTATCTGTGTTATGGAGGAGTCGTGTATCTGTGTTATGGGGGAGTCGTGTATCTGTGTTATGGGGGAGTCGTGTATCTGTGTTATGGGGGAGTCGTGTATCTGTGTTATGGAGGAGTCGTGTATCTGTGTTATGGAGGAGTCGTGTATCTGTGTGTTATGGAGGAGCCGTGTATGTGTGTTATGGGGGAGTCGTGTATCTGTGTTATGGGGGAGTCGTGTATCTGTGTTATGGGGGAGTCGTGTATCTGTGTGTTATGGAGGAGTCGTGTATCTGTGTTATGGAGGAGTCGTGTATCTGTGTGTTATGGAGGAGCCGTGTATGTGTGTTATGGGGGAGTCGTGTATCTGTGTTATGGAGGAGTCGTGTATCTGTGTGTTATGGAGGAGCCGTGTATGTGTGTTATGGGGGAGTCGTGTATCTGTGTTATGGAGGAGTCGTGTATCTGTGTGTTATGGAGGAGCCGTGTATGTGTGTTATGGGGGAGTCGTGTATCTGTGTTATGGGGGAGTCGTGTATCTGTGTTATGGGGGAGTCGTGTATCTGTGTTATGGGGGAGTCGTGTATCTGTGTTATGGGGGAGTCGTGTATCTGTGTGTTATGGAGGAGTCGTGTATCTGTGTTATGGAGGAGTCGTGTATCTGTGTGTTATGGAGGAGCCGTGTATCTGTGTTATGGAGGAGTCGTGTATCTGTGTGTTATGGAGGAGCCGTGTATGTGTGTTATGGAGGAGTCGTGTATCTGTGTGTTATGGAGGAGTCGTGTATCTGTGTTATGGGGGAGTCGTGTATCTGTGTTATGGAGGAGTCGTGTATCTGTGTTATGGAGGAGTCGTGTATCTGTGTTATGGAGGCACTGTGTATGTGTGTTATGGAGGCACTGTGTATCTGTGTTATGGAGGCACTGTGTATGTGTGTTATGGGGGAGTCGTGTATCTGTGTTATGGAGGAGTCGTGTATCTGTGTTATGGAGGAGCCGTGTATCTGTGTTATGGAGGCACTGTGTATGTGTGTTATGGAGGCACTGTGTATCTGTGTTATGGAGGCACTGTGTATGTGTGTTATGGGGGAGTCGTGTATCTGTGTGTTATGGAGGAGTCGTGTATCTGTGTTATGGGGGAGTCGTGTATCTGTGTTATGGAGGCACTGTGTATCTGTGTTATGGAGGCACTGTGTATGTGTGTTATGGGGGAGCCGTGTATCTGTGTTATGGAGGCACTGTGTATGTGTGTTATGGAGGCACTGTGTATGTGTGTTATGGAGGCACTGTGTATCTGTGTTATGGAGGAGTCGTGTATCTGTGTTATGGAGGCACTGTGTATGTGTGTTATGGAGGCACTGTGGCTCTCAGTGACTCGGTGCAGTGCTTGGCTCTACCATGGGTTCATGGATGGCGCTGTTGTGAAGCTACTGGGACAATCTCTTTATGGGGCGCTGTGTTAGCTATAATGGGAGCAGCTCATTGAGATTCATACCCATCAGGATTGCTAAGAGATGTCAGCTCTGAAGCTAGCGGAGCTGTGAATGCAGCTACTACAGCCGTGCCATGTTATACAGTAATGGTGACATCGCGCGCTCTGTACCTCTGGGAAGGCAGTGAAACGCGACAGTAATTGGCATTGTTGTTTCTGGATGACATCCCTCCACACATTTTAATACCGGCTCCACCGAATAACAAGTTGACTGACGTTCCTCGATGCGCTCATTTTCCAACATGATGTATTGCCGGCCGAGTGCACAACCTACAAGACAAAAAAATATGAGCGCGGGGGATAAATATGAAATGTTATCCATGTTTTATGGATGGGATCAGGTTTGACATTTTTGTTATTTCCCCTCTTCACATAATTATTATTTCTCATGGATTTTACCTACTCGAGTCATTTATAAGGAGGTTTCGTGTACGTGGTCAGAGCAGGGGAATATTCTCACACGTGGGCTGCAGCGCTAGAAAATATTCCTAAATGAGAAATTGTAGTAACGGCTATGACAGGCGGCTCTATGATGCCAGAGCCCCAGAGCAGTAATCACACTGCGGCATTATGGCTGCAGGCGCTGGTGCCTAGGACAGAAGAGCCCGGTGTTAGTTTTTCGTTCCATGCCCATACCTGACCCTCGGGCCAACATTTCACTGCAGTTTTCTGGGAGTTGTTGCCGCCCCGCAACTTGGGAGCCACGTCTGTCATCTATCAGATTTCCATCAATGAGGCTCTATCAAAATATCTCCCTTTGCCACGTCTCAGCGATATGGTGTAGGTGATGTTATTCACCTGTCTTGGCTCCAGCACTGGGCTCTGTCAGGCTCAGGCTTCAGTGACAGAACCTCCTGACAAACCCAGCTTTACTACATCGCTGGGTATCTCTGCCACACCACTGCCCATCTTTGTCTTGGACTCTGTAACAAACCCAGCTCTCCTATTTCACTGAATATCTCTGCTACACTGACAGCTCGGTCTGCTTGGTCTCAGTGACAAAGCCAGCTCTGCTACATCGCTGGGGAACTTTGCCACAACATTGACCTGTTCTGCCTGGATTCTGCAACAAACCCAGCTCTGCTGTATCACTGAGTAACTCTGCCTAACCAATGTGGAAGCTCTGCCTTGGACTCTGTGACAAACCCAGCTCTGCTATATCACTGGATAACTCTGCTACACCGCCACTTGCTTCTGTCTGGTCTCAGCTACAAAGCCAGTTCTGTTACATTGCTGGGAAACTCTGCTACATCGCTGGCGAGTGCTGCCTGAATTCTGCAACATAGCCAGCTCTGCCATATCATTGAGTAACCGTGCCTATCCACTGCGCCAGCTCAGCTTTGGGTTCTGTAAAAAAACAACTAACTTCTGCTGCTTCATTGAGTTAACTCTTCTATACTGCTGGAACTGTTTTGTCTAAGAACCTCCTGTGTCATTCAGCTCTTCTTCCTCTCTGGTTCCTCTCTGCTGAGTCGACTCTGTTACAGCACCGTCCAACGTTGTTTCACTACATGCTATGATTTCTCCTCTGCTTCATTGGCTCCTATGGTTCCAGTTTTGCTTCTCCAGTTGTCGCTCTGCAGCATCTGCCTCTGCTGTTCCAATTGAATCATCCTGCTGCACCAACACAATGTATCCGTGCTGCATAATAATTAACCTCCGGACAAAGTGCTTCGAGGATCCACTGCACCACATGCGACATAACAAGAAGCCTCTGTGTAGTGCTCAAGGGGTTTGGGCTCTAAATAGTGCTTTAATTCTGGAAATCACTGGTGTCTTCTTAACTTTATCTGTGATGTGATGGGTTAATAATTTGCTTGGATTAAACTTTCACAATGGAAGAAAAAAAAAAATTGGGGCTATGCGCCTCTTTGGCATTAGAGAAATATGGAAGCAGTTGCTGCAGCGCTTCACATCTGACTGGTCTTACAGCCTGTGCACAAACCTTCACACGGCCCCCAAGCACCGCTTAGGATTTTGGTGACTTGCGTTACCGAGGGTCCTTTGGCACCAAACCCGAGTGTGAGTATTACTTCTGTATCCCATGTAACCACTTTCTGACTTTGCAGGTCTATAATATTGTTCTGAGCCTACCAAGAAACATTGACCCCACAGCAACTTTTAAAAGTTCAAGCCTCCTGGTTTAGGGTCCCAGTGCTCTGACATTGGCTAACACCCGCCTAATAGAGAACTGGGAAGTAAGTGTGATTTGCTCCATGAATCTGGATTTTTGTCTCATTGGAACAATCGCTTTTAACACTGCAGCCGATCAGCGATCGCTCTCACTACGCCGGACTTTGCAGGGCGACGCCGAGGCCAGTCTGGCATTTCCCTGCAGTGGTTGTAGCGTCACATGGCAGCCATTCAGGAGAATGCAGAGGTCCGCCAGAATAGGAGTCCGCAGATTGACAGGGGTTTGCTTTATGAGACACCCCTTATTACACGGTATTGCTCTATGTTATCAGCCATATTCCAGGCATAGACTATAGTGATATATCATGGGGTCCTATGTACAATATGTCTGTCCGATGGTCAGTCCTTACTTGATCCACATGTATTCCCTGGCACCGTCCATGAATGGACCAGACCGTTACAGCTCCGGGCCGTTTCACGGTTCGGCTTTTGGAAATCATTCATTTTACAGCGGTCGGCATTCCCACAAAGGCCACAAGTCCTGCCGTGCATCAGAGGCGAAATCTGCACCTAGAACAGGGTGGGAATACAAGGGACACGATCAGAGACATCCGGCGTCATTGTGGCGGATCTGTAATATTTTTCACTTTTGAGCCGAGTATAAGATTCTCTCCATTGCTGCAGAGAAACGGCCAACAAGCTGCTGTTGACTGATCTCATGCCCTTCACCTGCATCTCTGCTGATATTATAGAAGATCGGTTAGTAAAAAAGTAAAGTAACAAAGTAATAAAGAAAAGATAACGACCCGATACAACGATGCAAAGGCTGCAGTCTCTGGCTACAGAAGTCCAGGACACAAACACTTGGATTATTATTATTATTTATTATTATAGCGCCATTTATTCCATGGCGCTTCATGTGTCACAGTCCTAAACCTCACAGGCGGTATAATCTTTGGGATTTCGGTATTACTTACTTTGGCCGTTTGTCCATTGAATGACACCAGCTCCACACCATTCTTCGGCGCTTTTACTGTCACGGTTGTTGCGTTCTTGTGAATTCTGATACAATCTGAAACATGTACAATCTCTGTTATACTGAGGTTATTTCCAGTAGAAGCTAATGATTCCTAACCCTTTAGTTTCCACGGATCGGGGCGGAGACCACAGAAGAGATCACTCCGGTCACCAAATAACGTGTTGTGACCGTGACAGCGACGCGAAATAAGGAAATGGCCTTAGATTTATTGATTATACGATGTATTCACAGTTTCATTACGTGTGTCCCCCAATGATCCCAGGAACAGGGCTCTGAGACCCCCCGGTGATCGCTCAATATATTGTGAGAAAGGCAGAAGTGCTCAGCTCCTACATGAACGCGAGGACAGAGCGGAGGACAGAGCGGAGGGCACAGCGGAGGGCACAGTGGAGGACACAGCGGAGGACACAGCGGAGGGCACAGCGGAGGAAAGAGCGGAGGGCACAGCGGAGGAAAGAGCGGAGGGCACAGCGGAGGACAGAGCGGAGGACAGAGCGGAGGACAGAGCGGAGGACAGAGCGGAGGACAGAGAGGAGGACAGAGCGGAGGGCACAGCGGAGGGCACAGCGGAGGGCACAGCGGAGGAAAGAGCGGAGGGCACAGCGGAGGAAAGAGCGGAGGGCACAGCGGAGGACAGAGCGGAGGACAGAGCGGAGGACAGAGCGGAGGACAGAGCGGAGGACAGAGCGGAGGACAGAGCGGAGGGCACAGCGGAGGAAGGAGCGGAGGACAGAGAGGAGGACAGAGAGGAGGACAGAGAGGAGGACACAGCGGAGGACACAGCGGAGGACACAGCGGAGGGCACAGCGGAGGACACAGCGGAGGGCACAGCGGAGGGCACAGCGGAGGAAAGAGCGGAGGAAAGAGCGGAGGAAAGAGCGGAGGGCACAGCGGAGGGCACAGTGGAGGGCACAGCAGAGGAAAGAGCGGAGGAAAGAGCGGAGGACAGAGCGGAGGACAGAGCGGAGGACAGAGCAGAGGGCACAGCGGAGGAAAGAGCGGAGGACAGAGCGGAGGACAGAGCGGAGGACAGAGAGGAGGACAGAGAGGAGGACAGAGAGGAGGACAGAGAGGAGGACAGAGAGGAGGACACAGCGGAGGACACAGCGGAGGACACAGCGCAGCGCGGTGCCCAGAGCGGAGGGCACAGCGGAGGACAGAGCAGAGGGCACAGCGGAGGACAGAGCGGAGGGCAGAGTGGAGGACAGAGCGGAGGGCACAGTGGAGGACAGAGCGGAGGACAGTGCGGAGGACAGAGCGGAGGACAGAGCGGAGGACAGAGCGGAGGACAGAGCGGAGGACAGAGCGGAGGGCAGAGTGGAGGGCAGAGCGGAGGGCACAGTGGAGGACAGAGCGGAGGACAGTGCGGAGGACAGAGCGGAGGGCACAGTGGAGGACAGAGCGGAGGGCACAGTGGAGGACAGAGCGGAGGACAGAGCGCAGGGCACAGCGGAGCACAGAGCGCAGGGCACAGCGGAGCACAGAACGGAGGGCACAGCGGAGCACAGAACGGAGGGCACAGCGGAGCACAGAACGGAGGACACAGCGGAGCACAGAACGGAGGACACAGCGGAGCACACAGCAGTGCCCAGAGCGGAGGACAGAGTGGAGCACAGAGCGGAGCACAGATCAATGCACAGAGCGGAGCACCGGCTCATAGATTTTCACTTTTGTAAACCTCTGTGCACACTGATAGAACAACATTTCAAAAAGCATCACAGAAAAAAAGATGCAGTCTTACCAACACCAGGTCAGATTACCAATGCACTAGCAGCAGACCCCCATGATAAAGGCGGGGGCTGCACAGGTGCAAAATACTGATGCAGACAGCCACTCACTAATCCATGGAGGGGGCGGCTGTGTAGTATTATACATGCACACAGATGGAGCTGGCATAGAACGCCATTCACACAGATACGTGTGATGCACAGTGTCTGGCTTACAGACTATTAATGACGCCCATAGTTTTAGATCAGGCGGGCTGCCCAGCACTACATACGTGCACCCCACAAGACAGACGCCCCAATTCACCCAACCAACACTAAAGAGCCCGGCTGCATCCTACATAAAAATGGAAAAAAGTGAAATAAAAATGTCCTCATGTCTGCGAGTCCTAACACTAAAATTATTATTTTTTTTTTAAATGTTGTCCCATGTTAGCCATTTTTAATTTTAGTGTTAGGACTGGCAAACATGAGGACCCTTGATACGGGTTGCGAGCTTACCTATTTTGTCCAAAATAGCGAACCAATACCTCATTTAATGTTTTTATCTTATACATTTTTATTACACTTTTTTCCATTTTTCTGTGACTGGCGTCCTATGCAAGCTCTATCTGTGTGTATGTATAATACTACACAGCCGCCCCCTCCATGGATTGGGAGGTTAGTGAGTGGCTGTAGCATCAGCATTTTGCACCTGTGCTGCCCCCGCCTTTATCATGGGGGTCTGCTGCTAGTGCATTGGTAATCTAACCTGGTGTTGGTAAGGCTGCATCTTTTTTTCTGTGATATTTTTTTTTCTCGCTGTGCACACTCCTATGCAGGACTCGGAGCTCAGCATTTCTGCCTCCTGAGCCTTAGGACCTGTATCTGACTGGTCTGCAGGGTGATTCAGCCCCAACAACATATAGAAAAAGTAAATAAAAAGTTGGTCGGAACTGTGCATCATCAGGAGCGCAGCACCCCCGACAAGCAGGATGCCAGGAGGCAGGGGAGCGATACGCTCCTGAAGGAAGAAGATTAGACAACTCCTTTAAGTATTTAGAAAATTAGATGGAAACTTCATTTTCATATCAAAACCTAGAAATAATTTTAACATAAAGAGAAATAAAGAGGCTAAAAGCAACCAAGATGTCTTCTATCTGGCACAAAGGAATAACACATCTTGCCAATAGTGGCGGCAAAGTAACATTATAAGTTGTGCTATTCAGATTTAATGTCTGATTCCATAAAAAGCTTTTATCACTAGAGATGAGCAAATTGCTTTGGAGAACCCTGGTCCAATGGTCAAGTCAGAAGTTCATGGCTGCCGGACAGGAGCCCCGCGAACCACCTGCTAGAATCCCCGATGTTTTTTCTGATTTGTAAACCCTACGGGATGTCACTATTGCGGTGTGAGGCATGTATGATGTCACGCCAGGTGCCATAATCAGCAGAGGTGGTGGGGATGCCGATAGGTAAGAGGCGGTTGGCAGGACTTACATCCAGTGGCGGCTGGACCAGGCTACTATGAATTAACTGGTTCATCTCCATTCTCACCTATCCATTGGTTGTTGTGATCCACACCGATCCCGAGAAGAGCGGGCTCGAAGCCCCTGTGTGAGTGGAGAGGTAGTGAGCATGTGCGACCACTGCTCCATTCCCTATCTATAGTAGTACTGGTTGTACATGCTCACTGGCGCTCCACTCCATCGGGGGCTTAGGGTGGTCCACCCATGTCCCAAAGAGACAACTGGGGTTGGAGACATTTACAGCACACTCGATACAATTGTGCGACAGCCCTGTCCGGTGTCCATACTCTCAGAAGCTGGCAGAATGACGGGTAATGTAAGTCCGCGTCCTCAGGATTCAGCCACTATTCCATTTCGAAGAACTCACAGAAAGTTAACACTGAGAGATACAATGAATGTTTCATGAGATAAAATAGTCATGTCAATGTGATGGTCCTCCATTCGTCTCACTTTTATCCCAATGTTACTGCTCAGTGATTCAATCTGCCGCCTTTTATGTGCAGCGCCGTCGGAGCTAAGCTTGGAGTTCTGTTATCGTGACCCCGACATTAATGTACCTTTTTCATTTGTATACGTGTCATTCTTTAATAGCAGCCACATTCCGTTCAGCAAAACGCGGAATTCTTCTGGAGGGTCGGAATAGATTATAATATCACTAAGAAAAGATACAAAACCAGAGCATTAGCTGCAGAGAAAAGCAGGTTCATCCACTGATATAAAGGGAACTACTCTTTATTCTCGGGGGTCTATGGGAAAAGAACAAACCCTCAGCAACGAAGAACCCGACGAGGAGCGATAGATTCTCTGCAGTAATTGGAGTGAGTGAAGCTTTTGAAGTTTAACCACGTTAGCCTTGATGATTTTTCCCAAGAAATTAGATTCGCAGATAATAAAAAATGCTCCAAAGCCTCCATTTGCTCTGAAAAAACATGTACGACACTATTCTCTATTCCTTACCCACTGATCTTCTTCCCAGCTGTGCTGTCACACACTATCTGTACAGTTTTTCAGTGTTTTATGACTTTCTCTGTCTCTAATAGCCATGAGCTGTGACGTCCTCACACTATCCAGATTCACCATACATTGGCTGCTGCATTCCCTATCTCAGCTTTTATAGTGGCTATTTTATTCCTTTCTGATTAGCTGTTGGCCACAACATGTGATGTGATAGCTGCAAGGATTAATGGGGAAACCCGTTCGGACATGTCAGAGGATACGAGAACCTTCCCTGGCTGATACAAAATGGTGGCAGCCAATTTAGGTGATTCGTGTAAAGAAAGTCGCAAATTGTTCAAATTTGTTAGGACTAGTGAATTTCTAAAAATTAAGCACAAATTAGCATCAAATGGATTTGATTTTCTCTAACAATAATGGAAGTGAATCTTCAAGGTATGTGGGCTTGTAGTCTTCAGTCGGCCATAGACAGGAGAATATGGGCCAACGGTCGAGACATTGGACATTAGAGGACCATACAGTCTAAAATATCTCGGAAAGGTGGGCTCTGAATATTTCCTGTTGTACGTTCTCCTCAAGCCCAATATATTTTACAACCCGTGGATCACCGTGGTCTCCTATGGTCAGCACTTACTTCTGTAGGCGTCTGTTTCTCATTGGGTGTTTCCAAGGTAAAGTACGATAAAACATGTTTTCCCAACGTCTAATTGAAAGTATAAGTGCTACTTGATAACACTTCTAATGAAATATCCATTTGTGTAAACAACGGCCTCATATGGTCCGGTCTGAAGGAGTTCCTATCACCTGTGTATGACTATGGCTGCCCCTTATATTTAGTGTTTGGCTTTATTTTATGAACTCCTATAGAAGTGTATGGAGAGCAGGACATGCTCAGAGGGGCACAAGGGACCCTCATCCTAATATCAGGTGCAGAATCTAATGGTGAGACCTGTGACTATCAGACATTTATGTAATTTTTTTTTAAAGTGAATCTGTCAACAGGATTTCACACTCCAACATAGTTATATGTACATATAGCCTCTTAAAAGACAAGTCCAGCAATATCTTTACATGGCCAGTCCGATCCTCGATTACTGAGAAATCAGTGTTTTAATTGATATGCAAATGATGCTGAAGAGCTATGGTAGATCTGAAGCCCCTGTCACTCCAGCTCTATTCCCCGCCCAGTGCTCTGTCCTCCTGTTTGATTGACAGCCTCAGTGCTGTGTGATGTTATGGAAAGGAGCAGGAGGAGACGGCTCTGAGTACAGAATAGAGCTGGGCTGACAGAGGTTTCAGATCTACCATAGCTCTTCAGCATCATTTGCATATCAATTCAAATGCTGATTTCTCAGTACCAGAGGAAAGGACTGGTTATGTAAATGTATTGCTGGACTTGTCTGTGAAAGAGCTACATGTACATGAACATAGTTTGGGGGGGTGAAATCCTGCTGTTAACTCCTTTTAATTCACATTCATGCTTCTATATTTTATTTTTCTCTGTCAATGTAGTTGTGTCAGAGCTTATTTTGAAGGAACACTTGTATTTTTGAATGTCACCATTTTGATGTACATGTACTTTACCATTGAACTTTTTATACTTGAAGACATGAAAAAAATAGCAGTTCCAGTTTTGTTTTAGAATATTTTGTTTTGTGTTTTTTTCTTTACTGTTTTTTTTTTTATAGTTTGCGTTGTACTTTTATTAGCATTATTTAGAAGTACATATAATTTAATGGTTATTTTTTTTTTTTACATCTTTTTAGCATGGAGAAAAGTGTAAAAAAAACAAAAAACAGACAGCAAATCTCCCTTTGTGCTTTTAATTTATTTATTTGTATACCATAAATAATTTAAGATTAATCCAAGGGTTAACGTTTACATGACCAGTCCTTTCCTCTGGTACTGGGAATGACTGTGGTGGGGAACAATTGTTTATGGTGAACCAAAATAGTTTTTTTTTTTATGTAAAGGGAAATTTTTTGCTACCTCAACTGAGAGCAGCATGATAGAGGGGCAGAGACCGCGATTCCAGCGATGTGTCACCTAGTTTACTGGGTACAGCAGTTGTGACATAAGCAGAGTTTTTAGATGTAGCATGTAGCAGAGCTGAGAAAGCCGACCCCACCCACATCACAGGTGACCACACCCACCAGGCTTTGTGTTTACATTGTCTATTGACAGTGAGCTGCTTATTACAGGAGGGACCGTGATCGGACTAGGGCTCACGTGCCCTATAGTCCTGGCAGTGATAATCTACTGCTGCTAAAACCTTCATTGTAAGTAAACAACAGCACACAGCCTAATAAGCGACACATCCCTGAAATCTGTGTCTCAGTTCTTACCTCTTGGTGTCCTCAGATAAAATTGAAAAACCCACTGACCGATTTCCTTTATAATGTGTATTATATAGCTCAGCTTCTATGGAGGCGAATGTGATCTGAGCTGCAGTACCAAGAGCAACCACTAGACGGTGGATGGAGTTGTGCGGTTATGCTCAAAGGGTTAGAACAGCTTTGAAGCGTCTGCTAATATCTACACAATGTATCTATGACAATGACAGACCCCTGATAATGAAGGGGGCAGCGCATGTTACAAAGTGTCGTTCTGCAGCGCGGATGGTCAGAATAACCTTTTCCGGCCGCCCTGGTCATCAGGAGAACTTACTAGGAGCCCAGCTTGATATTCATTTCAAAGTTGGAAAATCCTTGACCCGTTTTTTTCATGGCGATCAGGAATCTTAATTGATCGGTGCAGTCCTGCGCGATCACCGTGTAGCAATGTGACGGGGACACCGAGCAGCCCAGGGTTCTCCCATCAAAGGTTACAATTTCCTTCAGATCCACTTCACATTCAGCTGCAAAAATGGCATAAAGAGGAACATAAAATGCTGAAAACAGACAAGATGGCGAAAGTATAAGGACGCAAAACATGGCCGCGTCTGAACAAGGCTATACTTCTCTTATGGAGTGAAATGCCTTCACTTTATGATCGATGGTGGGTGGTCTAACGTCTGCAACCTTCACCCATCCTGAGAATGAAGCGGCGGCGGCAGCACCGGGGAACAGCGGAGGGTTTATTTTTCCACATCCTGCTTGCCCTCTCACCGATCAATAGTGAGGTTTGAATTCACTTTGGCTCAGTTCAGACCAGTCAAGTTCTTGTCCAACAAAGTCAGCAAGTAATTCATTAATCTGTCAGCCCCAGGTTACTGTCACAAAGATGGACGCACAAAAAGATTTCACCGAGTGAAGAACCTCAACGCAAGAGAACATACAGGAATGGCATCTGCAGACGGGGGAGATATCTGCAGACGGGGCGATATCTACAGACGGGGCAATATCTACAGACGGGGCGATATCTGCAGACTGGGGCGATATCTACAGACGGGGCGATATCTGCAAGCGGGGGTGGGCAGCGATATCTGCAGATGGGGGGTGGGAGATATCCGCAGGGGGTGGCGATATACGCAGACGGGAAAGATATCCACAGACACGGGGCGATATCTACAGACGGGGCGATATCTACAGACTGGGGCGATATCTGCAGACGGGGTAATATCTACAGACGGGGCGATATCTACAGACGGGGGCGATATCTACAGACGGGGCAATATCTACAGATGGGGGCGATATCTACAGACGGGAGCGATATCTACAGACGGGAGCGATATCTACAGGCAGGGCGATATCTACAGATGGGAGCGATATCTGCAGACAGGGCAATATCTGCAAGCGAGGGTGGGGAGCGATATCCGCAGATGGGGGGGGAGATATCCGCAGACGGGGGCGATATGCGCAGACGGGAGAGATATCCACAGACAGGGGGCGATATCTACAGACGGGGGTCATATCTACAGACGGGAGCGATATCTACAGACGGGGCGATATCTACAGACGGGGCTATATCTACAGACGGGGCTATATCTACAGACGGGAGCGATATCTACAGACGGGGCGATATCTACAGACGGGAGCGATATCTACAGACGGGAGCGATATCTACAGACGGGGCGATATCTACAGATGGGAGCGATATCTACAGACGGGAGCGATATCTACAGACAGGGCGATACCTACAGACGGGAGCGATATCTACAGACCGGGCGATATCTACAGACCGGGCGATATCTACAGACGGGGCGATATCTGCAGACGGGGCGATATCTGCAGACTGGGGCGATATCTACAGACGGGGCGATATCTGCAAGCGGGGGTGGGCAGCGATATCTGCAGATGGGGGGGTGGGAGATATCCGCAGGGGGTGGCGATATACGCAGACGGGAGAGATATCCACAGACAGGGGGCGATATCTACAGGCGGGGGTCATATCTACAGACGTGGCGATATCTACAGACGGGGCGATATCTACAGACGGGGCGATATCTGCAGATGGGGCGATATCTGCAGACTGGGGCGATATCTACAGACGGGGTAATATCTACAGACGGGGCGATATCTACAGACGGGGGCGATATCTACAGACGGGGCAATATCTACAGATGGGGGCGATATCTACAGACGGGAGCGATATCTACAGGCAGGGCGATATCTACAGATGGGAGCGATATCTGCAGACAGGGCAATATCTGCAAGCGAGGGTGGGGAGCGATATCCGCAGATGGGGGGGGAGATATCCGCAGACGGGGGCGATATGCGCAGACGGGAGAGATATCCACAGACAGGGGGCGATATCTACAGACGGGGGTCATATCTACAGACCGGGTGATATCTACAGACGGGAGCGATATCTACAGACGGGAGCGATATCTACAGACGGGAGCGATATCTACAGACGGGGCGATATCTACAGACGGGAGCGATATCTACAGACGGGGCGATATCTACAGACGGGAGCGATATCTACAGACAGGGCGATATCTACAGATGGGAGCGATATCTGCAGACAGGGCAATATCTGCAAGCGAGGGTGGGGAGCGATATCCGCAGATGGGGGGGAGATATCCGCAGACGGGGGCGATATGCGCAGACGGGAGAGATATCCACAGACAGGGGGCGATATCTACAGACGGGGGTCATATCTACAGACCGGGCGATATCTACAGACGGGGCGATATCTACAGACGGGAGCGATATCTACAGACGGGGCGATATCTACAGACGGGAGCGATATCTACAGACAGGGCGATATCTACAGACGGGAGCGATATCTACAGACCGGGCGATATCTACAGACCGGGCGATATCTACAGACGGGGCGATATCTGCAGACGGGGCGATATCTGCAGACTGGGGCGATATCTACAGACGGGGCGATATCTGCAAGCGGGGGTGGGCAGCGATATCTGCAGATGGGGGGGTGGGAGATATCCGCAGGGGGTGGCGATATACGCAGACGGGAGAGATATCCACAGACAGGGGGCGATATCTACAGGCGGGGGTCATATCTACAGACGTGGCGATATCTACAGACGGGGCGATATCTACAGACGGGGCGATATCTGCAGATGGGGCGATATCTGCAGACTGGGGCGATATCTACAGACGGGGTAATATCTACAGACGGGGCGATATCTACAGACGGGGGCGATATCTACAGACGGGGCAATATCTACAGATGGGGGCGATATCTACAGACGGGAGCGATATCTACAGGCAGGGCGATATCTACAGGCAGGGTGATATCTACAGATGGGAGCGATATCTGCAGACAGGGCAATATCTGCAAGCGAGGGTGGGGAGCGATATCCGCAGATGGGGGGGGAGATATCCGCAGACGGGGGCGATATGCGCAGACGGGAGAGATATCCACAGACAGGGGGCGATATCTACAGACGGGGGTCATATCTACAGACCGGGTGATATCTACAGACGGGAGCGATATCTACAGACGGGAGCGATATCTACAGACGGGAGCGATATCTACAGACGGGGCGATATCTACAGACGGGAGCGATATCTACAGACGGGGCGATATCTACAGACGGGAGCGATATCTACAGACAGGGCGATATCTACAGATGGGAGCGATATCTGCAGACAGGGCAATATCTGCAAGCGAGGGTGGGGAGCGATATCCGCAGATGGGGGGGAGATATCCGCAGACGGGGGCGATATGCGCAGACGGGAGAGATATCCACAGACAGGGGGCGATATCTACAGACCGGGCGATATCTACAGACGGGGCGATATCTACAGACGGGAGCGATATCTACAGACGGGGCGATATCTACAGACGGGAGCGATATCTACAGACAGGGCGATATCTACAGACGGGAGCGATATCTACAGACCGGGCGATATCTACAGACCGGGCGATATCTACAGACGGGGCGATATCTGCAGACGGGGCGATATCTGCAGACTGGGGCGATATCTACAGACTGGGGCGATATCTACAGGCGGGGTAATATCTACAGACGGGAGCGATATCTACAGACGGGGGCGATATCTACAGACGGGGCAATATCTACAGACGGGAGCGATATCTACAGACCGGGCGATATCTACAGACCGGGCGATATCTACAGACCCGGCGATATCTACAGACCCGGCGATATCTACAGACCCGGCGATATCTACAGACGGGAGCGATATCTACAGACGGGAGCGATATCTACAGACGTGGCGATATCTACAGATGGGGCGATATCTACAGACGGGGCGATATCTACAGACGGGGCGATATCTGCAGATGGGGCGATATCTGCAGATGGGGCGATATCTGCAGACTGGGGCGATATCTACAGACGGGGTAATATCTACAGACGGGGCGATATCTACAGACGGGGGCGATATCTACAGACGGGGCGATATCTACAGATGGGGGCGATATCTACAGACGGGAGCGATATCTACAGACGGGAGCGATATCTACAGGCAGGGCGATATCTACAGATGGGAGCGATATCTGCAGACAGGGCAATATCTGCAAGCGAGGGTGGGGAGCGATATCCGCAGATGGGGGGGGGGATATCCGCAGACGGGGGCGATATGCGCAGACGGGAGAGATATCCACAGACAGGGGGCGATATCTACAGACGGGGGTCATATCTACAGACTGGGTGATATCTACAGACGGGAGCGATATCTACAGACGGGGCGATATCTACAGACGGGGCTATATCTACAGACGGGGCTATATCTACAGACGGGAGCGATATCTACAGACGGGAGCGATATCTACAGACGGGAGCGATATCTACAGACGGGGCGATATCTACAGACGGGAGCGATATCTACAGACGGGAGCGATATCTACAGACAGGGCGATATCTACAGACGGGAGCGATATCTACAGACCGAGCGATATCTACAGACCGGGCGATATCTACAGACGGGGCGATATCTACAGACTGGGGCGATATCTACAGGCGGGGTAATATCTACAGACGGGGCGATATCTACAGACGGGGGCGATATCTACAGACGGGGGCGATATCTACAGACGGGGGCGATATCTACAGACGGGAGCGATATCTACAGACCGGGCGATATCTACAGACGGGGCGATATCTGCAGACGGGGCGATATCTGCAGACTGGGGCGATATCTACAGACGGGGTAATTAGAGATGAGCGTTGTTCTACTCGAACTGTTCGCCAATCTCAAATTCGAGCTGTTTTGGGCGGTGTTCGAGCCGTTCGGCGAACACGAACAATTTGAGAAAAATTCGGCTGTTCGAGGTTATGTTCGATAACTGTTCGTGCACCAAAATCATAACTGGATTTTTTCTCAGTAATGATGAAAATTAATGTTAATACGCAGTTTGAGTGTACAGCGGGGTGGGGGGAGGGGCAGGGGATGGATCTCTGCAGGAATAATGAAGATCTCCATTTTTTTTTCTCTTTCCCACATTTACAGTGGGGAGGTGCAATCTGTCAGCCTATCAGCAGTGCACACACGGAGCGAAGTGCTTTTTTTCACACAAGCAAGGGCATGTGTCATTGGCAGTGTATGTCACATGTCCTTGCCCTATAAGACCCAGCCATTTTCCCCGTCGCCACCATTTTCTCACTGCTGCAGCTGCGTGTTAGACGGCACCGCTGTTGCTGTGTGCGCTATTGTGACACCCCAGGGGTCTGGTTGCCACAGTGACAGAGATGTTATGTCTGAGAGCAGGTGGGAGGTCCTTTGGTCAGGGATCCTGTGCATGCCACACCTCCTGCCCAGTCTTGGGAGGGGAAGAACTTCCCCTATATAAACCCGGGGCTGAAGCAGGGTTAGGAGTCCAGGAGAGTAGAGACAAGAGACAGTCATAGGAAGAAACAGCTGGAGCTCAGTGGGAGCAATACTACTACGAGTCAGGGGCTGGCAGCTGCAGAGCTCGCCCTGACTGAGAAGCTTTCTTACCGGACCCGGCGTCCGAGGCTGTGGGGACTAACTCTTACCCAGCAGCAGAAGCCGACCGGCAGGGGATTTCAGGTCCTCAGGCCCAGAAACCCGAAGGCACGGTCACACGTGTGGGACCAGCACCGCCATCGTGGAGCGGAAGCCAATAGAAGGCCCCGAGTCACCGGCCATACGGGTGAGCACCACACGGCACACTCAGGGACGTGGGCTACTTATATCCGCTTCTAGCAAGGTAGCCAGAAGAGTACAGTCAGTTTAGGAGGCCTACAACTCCGCCTGGCCAGGGGAGATCCCATCTGCTCAAGGACTGACCAGGCCCCGTTCGCTAGCAAGTACTCCGGGAGGGTCTATCGTTGTTACCAGTAAAGACCCTGAATTACACCGCACCGTCTCTGAGTGGTTCCTGCTACCCCCATCTTCCACGTCGGCTGCCCTGAGGCCATACCCCTCCCGTTGGGAGTTATACTATCACGCTGCACAATTCTACACCGGCCTCAGCGGTCTGCCCTGCAGCGGCAGCTCCATAGCTGCAAATCAACGGGTGGCGTAGTCGACACTCAAATAACATCTATCAAGACTGCCACACACTGAGTCTGACCCCCTGGGCATGGACCGGGTCCCCGCCACTCGGAGACTACAACCCTCATCTGATCCGGTTCCGGGTAAGCCCCCGTGCGCGAGACGCTGCGCGACACAGCAGGCCCAGGGGCGCGTCAACTTTGGCGTAGTCGGCAGGATTTCGTGCCCGCAACCACCGGGTACTGCGTGCCTGAAAAGCAAAGACTGTTCAAACTTACCAGTGGTGAGGTTTCCCGCCATCCGGCGCCATCTTCTGCCTTCTTCCCGCCATCCGCGAAGTTTTCCCGCCATCCGGCGCCATCTTCGGCCTTCTTCCCGCCATCCGTGGAGTTTTCCCGCCATTGGACGCCATCTTGAGGACGCCGCGCGGGAAGAAGAGGGGCGTGGACTTCGAAAGCGCGCGAGAACTGAAGCCCCGCCTCACGTCCGGACGTTGCGTAAGGTCCTGGAAGGAGCCCAGCAGACGCCGACGTCACCGGAGCGCGACGGAAGGTCCTCAACCCTGACGATCTACTGCGGAGCCGCGGCCTACGGAACAGGATCATCGCAAGGTAGGCCACGGTCCACTAGGGGGGAGGAAGATGTCGGATACGGAGGAGAGCTTCACTGCCTCAACCCCCGCCAGCGCCACCGCTGCTGCAGTTATGCCCTTCACCATGCCCTATATCCCGGGAGCAGCTTGGCTACCCCAGTACTCAGGGGAGTCGTATACCCTGCATGACTTTAGAGAAAAGCTGGATAGCCTCTTCCAGGTGTACCCCCTCACAGAAGAGCAAAAAGTGAGCATCCTGGTGGCCCAACTAACCGGGGCAGCTAAAAGGGAAGTAAAATCCTGGCCACCTGGGAGGAAGACTGTCGCAGGGATACTAACCCTGCTGAAGGATACCTTTGATACCCGCACCTCAGCCGAGATTAAGCTTAGATTCTACGGGTGCAAGCAGCGAGCGCATGAGAGTATAAGGGACTATGCACTAAACCTACAAGAGGCCCTGAGGGCCATTAAGCAGACCGACCCTGATGGAGTGGGAAACGAGGACAGGCTGTTGACTGAACAATTTATAGAGGGACTGTATTGTAATGCCCACCGAACCCAGTTGCAGGCGATGGCCTTACAGGATCCCCATCTGGGCTTTGCACAGTTCAAGGACAGAGCCATCCGGGTGCTCCGAGAACCGGCACCGGGTGGCGTTATGACCCACAGGCGCCCAGCTATTACTTACCACCAGGAGGCGGCGCCCTTGTCGGCAGGGCCTGTGGGAGCTGATGCGCAGGCTTTGGACAATGACCTGGCTCCAGACCTACACCATCAGGTCCAAGAGCTAGCTAAGAGCGTTGCTGCGCTAACCCGAACTGTGCAGTCTTTACAGGTTTCCACCTCAGGGAAGATCCAGCTGGCATCCGGACCGGAGGACATCCCGTGGCGTCGACCAAGGAGGACCCCACCGGCCAGAGGAAGACCCAGTGACCGATACAGCGAGGACGGACGACCCATCTGCCGCCGCTGCAATCAACCCGGACATATGGCAAGGTACTGTTCTTTAAACGGGCACAACCTGGGGTAGAGGGCCAACCCCCAGGAAAAAGATCACCAGGCCCATCGAACTGGCGCGACAGATATGTGGGAGGACGTCCAGTCTTGCCTGTGGTACTGGATGGCATTCCCATGAGTGCCCTACTGGACACCGGGTCACAGGTCACCACCATCCCGTACGTGCTCTTTAAGCAGTACTGGAATGACTCGGATATTACCCGCTACCCTGACAACGACTTGAGTATCATCGCCAGCAATGGCCAGCCCGTGCCACAGATCGGATTTAAAGAGGTGACCATCAAAATCGATAGAGTCGAACTGGCAGCACAGGGACTGATCATTGTAGATATTGACAAACATGAGAGTCACCCAAAAATAACTCTAGGAACTAATGTAATTGAAAATTGTCTTGCAGAGGTGATTTTCCTTTTACAGCAGGTTGCCAAGAACGCCAGCTCCGGCGAGCAGCGGGTGCTCCAGAAAGAGATCCGGGCACTGATGCGACGGCAACAGGTGGAACTCTCCGGCGGTGAGATTGGTAGCGTAAGAATGTGTGACCCTTTTCCTATTGCCATGCCCCCAAAAAGTGAAATGATGATTTGGTGCCGGGCAGCTATTGGTCTGAGAGGTAGGGATTACCAGGCAATGGTAGAACCAGTTTACTCGGACAGTAGGCCCACCATTTTGACAGCACGGGGGGTGGTTGATGTACGCCATGGGAGGGTGCCCGTTCGCATAATAAATATCGGGGAGAGGGAAGTGTACCTGCCCCGGTATGCCACGCTAGCCAAATTATATACCATTAACCAAAATTCTATACAATCTGTGGAACCCTTGCCTCCATCTCACCCGGAGGAAGGTAACGGCTCTAAGAAAAACATGGAGGACTGGTGTCAGCAACTACATCTGGGTACTGACTCCACTCCCTCACACCAGAAACAAGGAGTCTATCGGGTGGTTCAGGAGTACGAGAGAGTGTTCAGTAAACACCCGTTAGACTTCGGGCGAGTCAAGGGGGTAGAACACCACATCCCCACGGGAGACCATCCTCCTATAAAAGAGAGGTATCGACCCGTACCCCCTGCCCACTACCAACACGCCAAGGGGATGCTTAGAGACATGAAGGAGGCTGGGGTGATCAGGGATAGCTGTAGCCCCTGGGCAGCTCCACTAGTCTTAGTCAGAAAAAAAGACAACACCATGAGGATGTGTGTAGATTACCGGAAAATCAACCGTATCACACACAAGGATGCGTACCCCTTACCAAGGATAGAGGAGTCATTGGCTGCTTTAAGATCTGCTAACTTCTTCTCTACCTTGGATCTCACTAGCGGGTACTGGCAGGTTCCTGTAGCAGAGGCGGACCGGGAGAAGACCGCATTCACCACCCCGATGGGACTTAGCGAGTTCACCTGCATGCCGTTCGGACTCTGCAACGCACCAGGAACCTTCCAACGACTAATGGAGTGTTGTCTGGGCCACAGAAACTTCGAGACGGTCTTGTTGTACCTGGACGATGTCATCGTATATTCCAAGACGTATGAGGACCACCTGAAACACCTGGCGGAAGTGTTCGAAGCTCTGGCGAGTTACGGCCTAAAGGTGAAACCCTCCAAGTGTCACCTCCTGAAACCAAAGGTGCAGTACCTGGGACACGTGGTGAGCGCTGACGGAGTGGCTCCCGACCCTGATAAGATCACCGCAATTAAGGAATGGCCAAGCCCCTCCAGCGTAAAAGAAGTGCGGCAGTTCCTCGGGTTGGTAGGCTACTACCGAAGGTTTATTCCCGGTTTCACCAAAAAGGCAGCACCTATGCAGGACCTCCTGATAGGCCAGTCCCGGAAGGCCAAGAACCAGAAGCCGCCCTTCAAATGGGAGGAGCTGGAAGAAGAGTCCTTCCGCCAGCTGAAGATGGCCCTCACGGGGGACGAAATCCTGGCGTACCCGGATTATAGCCAGCCCTTTATCCTCTACACCGACGCCAGTAACATCGGGCTAGGAGCCGTACTGTCCCAGATCCAGCAGGGGAAGGAACGAGTAATCGCCTACGCCAGCCGAAAACTGCGACCCACCGAAAGGAACCCCGAGAATTACAGCTCATTTAAGCTAGAGTTCCTGGCCGTAGTATGGGCAGTCACCGAGCGCTTTAAGCATTACCTCGCTTCTTCCCGGTTCACCGTGTACACGGATAACAACCCGTTGACACACCTGGACACGGCAAGACTCGGTGCCCTGGAGCAGAGGTGGATGGCCCGTCTGTCCAACTACGAGTTCACAATCAAATACCGGGCCGGACGCTCCAATACCAATGCGGATGCCCTGTCCAGGATGCCCAACCTGCCGGACGAAGGAGAAGATCCGGAGGGACTGGAAGAAGTTGAACTCCCTGCGTTCCACCGTCATGGGACTATCCAGTATTCCCACCGGGTAAGGAGTAAGCAGGCTGCTACGTTGAACCCCTTACCTCACTACAACTGGGCGGAAACGCAAGACAGCGACCCTGCCGTCCGACTGGTGAAGGAGATGCTGACTCGCCCGGAGGCTTGCCTTGAACCAGACGCTCCGGAGGAAGCCAAACAACTATGGGCAGAGAAGAGTCGACTGTTCCTTTACAAGGGGAAGTTGTGCCGCAGAATGGTTAACTCCCGGACGCATGAACTACTCTGGCAAGTAGTGGTGCCACGAAGAGACGCAGCCATGGTGATGGAGGCATACCACGACGGAGCTGGACACTTCGGGTGGAAGAAGCTGGAGTTCCTGCTGCGCGAGCGATTCCACTGGGTAGGCATGAGGGGAACCATTGAGAAGTGGTGCAGAGACTGTGGCCCGTGCAACCTGAGAAGGAAGGACCGTGCCAGCCAGAAGACTCCCCTGCAGTCCATCGTCACCCGGCAACCGTTGGAACTGGTAGCCTTGGATCATGTAAAACTGACCCCAAGCAGAAGTGGCTACGTCTACGCGTTAACCATCGTGGATCATTACTCCCGGTTCTTGGTTGTCGTCCCCGTCAAGGACTTAACGGCTCAAACAGCAGCTAGAGCCTTCCAGCAGCACTTTTGCCGTCCACACGGGTACCCGGACCAAGTGCTGACGGACCAGGGACCTGCCTTTGAAGCGGAGGTCTTCCAGGAATTCTGCAATCTGTATGGCTGCCGGAAGATAAGGACGACACCCTACCATCCGCAAACTAATGGACTTTGTGAGAAAATGAACCAGGTGGTAATGGATCTTTTAAAAACGTTGCCCCTGGAAGAACGCAGTCTGTGGCCTGAGAAGTTGCCCGATCTGGTGGACCTATACAACCACATCCCGGTAGGTTCCACCAACTGTACCCCGGCTTACCTAATGAGGGCAAGACCTGGTAAGTTACCTGTTGACCTGGAAATGGGAGTCCTGACACCCGAGGACACTTCACCAGAAACAGACTGGGACACAGAGAGGCAGCAGCAGTACCGGAGAGTACAGGAGAGTGTGGAGCGAAGTCTCTGTCAGGCTAGGGAAAGACAAGAGAAAACTTACAACCAGTATGCTCCCGCTGTTCCCCTGGTACCCGGAGAGCAGGTCTTGAAGAGGAAGAGACGGCTCCACAAGTTGGACGACCAGTGGGAAAAGGACCCGTACACCGTACTGCCCTCAAGCCACGAGAACCCGAAGGTTTGTACCATCAGTAAAGACGGAGGGGAAACCACAGCCATAGTATCCCGGGACCACCTGAAGAAGTGTCCCGAACAACTGAGGAACCCTGAAGAGGAACAAGAAGACCATCGACCCGTAGAGGAAAGGGAAGATATGGTTAGTACTGTGCTCGGGGACTTCCCTCGGTCTTGGACTCAAGTCAGTGGTGCAGTTGTGGTACCCGTACTCACCTTCCTCCAACCAGCATCCCAAGCACCTACGGAGCAACAGGTAGAGCTGGAAGAACAGCCTGTCCAGGAGGCAGAAGACCCCACACCCGCAGACCAGGAGGATCAACCCTCTGCTTGCAGTGAGCCTGCCATATCCCTAGTGAGCCAAAGAGCCGGTAGACAGCTGCCCAGTTTACCCTTGACAGCTCCTACACCCTGTAGTTCAGGGCTAGGCAGTCAGCTCCGTAGGTCCACTAGGGCCACTAGAGGCCAGTTACCCGCACGGTGGAGGATTTGAAGTGTATAAATGGTTTTATTTATGTTTACCTGTGTATTGTTGCTTGTGTATAATTTTGTGTTTCTAGTTATTTGTAGGAGTCCTTGGTGGATTTACCGGGAATCCTTGTACATAGTTGGAGCGTAACCCAGGACGGACTAAAGACTGTTAAGGACTCGGGGTAGGACAAACCCCTACCTGGTTACGTCTCCCTGTTTTGGTGAAATGGACACCTTGCTTTTCTTCAAAGACTGCACCTGGTTACGGACATGCCGTAACCATTTTTATATGTTTTTCTTATTGTATTATTATTGTTTTTATCTTGTTATGTTTTTCTAAAATATGTTTAGTCCCGGAGTACTAAATTTCACTAGGGGGGAATGTGACACCCCAGGGGTCTGGTTGCCACAGTGACAGAGATGTTATGTCTGAGAGCAGGTGGGAGGTCCTTTGGTCAGGGATCCTGTGCATGCCACACCTCCTGCCCAGTCTTGGGAGGGGAAGAACTTCCCCTATATAAACCCGGGGCTGAAGCAGGGTTAGGAGTCCAGGAGAGTAGAGACAAGAGACAGTCATAGGAAGAAACAGCTGGAGCTCAGTGGGAGCAATACTACTACGAGTCAGGGGCTGGCAGCTGCAGAGCTCGCCCTGACTGAGAAGCTTTCTTACCGGACCCGGCGTCCGAGGCTGTGGGGACTAACTCTTACCCAGCAGCAGAAGCCGACCGGCAGGGGATTTCAGGTCCTCAGGCCCAGAAACCCGAAGGCACGGTCACACGTGTGGGACCAGCACCGCCATCGTGGAGCGGAAGCCAATAGAAGGCCCCGAGTCACCGGCCATACGGGTGAGCACCACACGGCACACTCAGGGACGTGGGCTACTTATATCCGCTTCTAGCAAGGTAGCCAGAAGAGTACAGTCAGTTTAGGAGGCCTACAACTCCGCCTGGCCAGGGGAGATCCCATCTGCTCAAGGACTGACCAGGCCCCGTTCGCTAGCAAGTACTCCGGGAGGGTCTATCGTTGTTACCAGTAAAGACCCTGAATTACACCGCACCGTCTCTGAGTGGTTCCTGCTACCCCCATCTTCCACGTCGGCTGCCCTGAGGCCATACCCCTCCCGTTGGGGGTTATACTATCACGCTGCACAATTCTACACCGGCCTCAGCGGTCTGCCCTGCAGCGGCAGCTCCATAGCTGCAAATCAACGGGTGGCGTAGTCGACACTCAAATAACATCTATCAAGACTGCCACACACTGAGTCTGACCCCCTGGGCACGGACCGGGTCCCCGCCACTCGGAGACTACAACCCTCATCTGATCCGGTTCCGGGTAAGCCCCCGTGCGCGAGACGCTGCGCGACACAGCAGGCCCAGGGGCGCGTCACTATACCTTGTTAATTTCAAGCCAATTTTCGCACAAATATACAGATAGCTTGGGAGTAGGGAATAGTTGTGATTGCAGTCCTTTTAAGGACTAGGTTACAGCATTTCCTACGACTTTTATCAGGGAGGTCTGTGCTCTTAAATAGATCGGTTGTGGGAGTAAAGACTAATTGTAATTGCAGTCCTTTTCAGGACTAGGTTACATGAGTTCCTATCAGTTTTTGCCAGGCAGGTCTGTGCCAGTGCTGTGCAAGTTTTTTTCATAGCATTTGGCTGAATCTAGCAAAGCTAATCCTTTTTGGCCTATTGCAGAGTGTGTTAGTCAGTGGAGTAGCCTATCTGTGTTGCAAGATATACCACCTGTGTATAGAATACCAATTTTTTTACTGCACCTAGTGAAGTAAAATCTTTTGGGCATAGCATCATTCTATTAGTCCATCTATACTGACCTCCATCAGGTTGCAAATTAAAACTAATTTTTATCTGCATCTACAGTACCTCTGAAAAAATATTTGGGCTTCTAGCTGTGTGTGGGACTTGTTCTATTAGTCCATCTATACTGACCTCCATCAGGTTGCAAACTGAATATAATTTTTTCTGCATCTACCTCTGAAAAAATATTGGGCTTCTAGCTGTGTGTGGGTCTTGTTCTATTAATCCATCTATACTGACCTCCATCAGGTTGCAAACTGAATATATTTTTTTCTGCATCTACCTCTGAAAAAATATTTGGCCTTCTAGTAGTGTGTCGGACTTTCTCTATTAGTCAATCTATACTGACCTCCATCAGGTTGCAAATTAAAACTAATTTTTATCTGCATCTACAGTACCTCTGAAAAAATATTTGGGCTTCTAGCAGTGTGTGGGACTTGTTCTATTAGTCCATCTATACTGACCTCCATCAGGTTGCAAACTGAATATAGTTTTTTCTGCATCTACCTCTGAAAAAATATTGGGCTTCTAGCTGTGTGTGGGTCTTGTTCTATTAATCCATCTATACTGACCTCCATCAGGTTGCAAACTGAATATATTTTTTTCTGCATCTACCTCTGAAAAAATATTTGGCCTTCTAGTAGTGTGTCGGACTTTCTCTATTAGTCCATCTATACTGACCTCCATCAGGTTGCAAATTAAAACTAATTTTTATCTGCATCTACAGTACCTCTGAAAAAATATTTGGGCTTCTAGCAGTGTGTGGGACTTGTTCTATTAGTCCATCTATACTGACCTCCATCAGGTTGCAAACTGAATATATTTTTTTCTGCATCTACCTCTGAAAAAATATTGGGCTTCTAGCTGTGTGTGGGTCTTGTTCTATTAATCCATCTATACTGACCTCCATCAGGTTGCAAACTGAATATATTTTTTTCTGCATCTACCTCTGAAAAAATATTTGGCCTTCTAGTAGTGTGTCGGACTTTCTCTATTAGTCCATCTATACTGACCTCCATCAGGTTGCAAACTGAATATAATTTTTTTCTGCATCTAGCTCTGAAAAAATATTTGGCCTTCTAGTAGTGTGTCGGACTTTCTCTATTAGTCCATCTATACTGACCTCCATCAGGTTGCAAATTAAAACTAATTTTTATCTGCATCTACAGTACCTCTGAAAAAATATTTGAGCTTCTAGCAGTGTGTGGGACTTGTTCTATTAGTCCATCTATACTGACCTCCATCAGGTTGCAAACTGAATATATTTTTTTCTGCATCTACCTCTGAAAAAATATTTGGCCTTCTAGTAGTGTGTCGGACTTTCTCTATTAGTCCATCTATACTGACCTCCATCAGGTTGCAAATTCAAAATAATTTTTTTCTGCATCTAACCCAGCCAATAGTTTTGGCCTAATACCACAGTTTGGCCACTCAGCTCTGCTCGGTTACCATCCATTGTTTTTTTGTGCAAACAACTCCAGAGTTGTGAATTAGTTAACCACCAAAATGAGTGGAAAAAGGCCTGCTGCTGGTGGAAAGGGGAATAGGCGTGTTGGGAAGGGGAAAAAATGTTGTGTCCGTGGGGTAGGTGTTAAAGCAACAATAACATCTGCAGAAGAAAGACCATCTTCCAGCCAAACTAAAATGTCTACTTCTTTTAGCGGACAATGTGATAAGATCCCTTTCTTACGGCCACGCCAATCGCTACAAATTCCAGATGAGGCACAAAAACAGCAGGTGCTTCAACGGATATCAAGTGCTCCTTTAAGTGGGCTCTCCTCCACATCAACTTCAACATCACAAATACTCCAGTCCTCAAAGGTGTCACCCAAATCGCACTTGCTTCCTCACAGCTCCCAAATCTCCAGCTGCCCGTCTGAGTATGAGGTAGAACAGATGGTTGAGTCTGCAGAGCTGTTTACTCATACTATAGCCTGGGAATCAGAGGTCGACTCCAGCGCTTCTGTGAATCCAGACGAGGAAATGATCTGCACTGATGCCCAGAATCTTTATGAGTCGGATCCAGGACCAGACGCAGAAGGTTCTGACCATAATGTAGACCCTCATTCCCAAACTGTAACTCCTGTTGGTGGAGACAATGAGGAAGACGATGATAAGACTCAAATACCTGATTGGAGCGACAACTTTAGTTTTTTGTCAGGGCAGGAACAGGTTGGCTCTGAGGACGACGGGTGTGATAACGCACAGGGTGATGATGAGGAGGTCGGAGATCCCACTTACTGTCAACCCACAGTCAGCCAAGAGATGAGGTCAGCAGAGGAGGTGGAGGAAGATGCTAGTGACGACGAGGTCAGGTTGCGCCTTCCTGGACAGAGACGTAGTACTGGAAGCACGTCAACAACTGCATCCTCAAACACAACTCTGCCTCTCACCACAAGTCGTGGTGGCTCTTCAGGTCGCATGGGTGCTAAGCCTTGCATAGCCTGGGCATTTTTTCAGATCGATAAAGATGACCCAACTCGTGTTATCTGTAACATTTGTCAGCAAAAGCTAAGTAGAGGCCAAAAAATACATAGTTTGAGTACTTCATGCATGAACCGGCACATGGACATGAAGCATAAGTTGCAGTGGGAAGCTCAGTGTGCTACAATGCGGCCTAGCCGGCCGGGCCAACCACCGTCTGCCATATCTTGTGCATCCGCGGCCTCTTCATCCTCTGTGACTGGGGGGACAGCAGTCACACCTGTTTTGGGGCGCAGACCTGCCACCTCTTTACCCGCAACAGCCAGCGTGATTGGCAGGTCATCATTTTCTTTGGAGGTGGTAACAGCAGCTGGTGTTGAGCGCTGTCCGACATCGATAGCACCACCTTTGGATCAAGGCAACCTAACATGTCCGCCTGCATCTTCCTCACAGACCGGCAGTTTGCCGGGGACACCCTTATCAACCCCGTCTAAGCACAATAGCCAGCCCTCGGTCCCTCAGATGTGGACAAGTAAAAGACCATTTCCTCCTAGCCATGAGAAAGCTAAGAGGTTGAATTTCACCATCTGCAAGCTCTTGGCTACAGAAATGCTGCCTTTCCGCCTGGTGGACACAGAGGATTTTCGAGACCTTATGTCCGTCGCAGTGCCCCAGTACCAGATGCCCAGTCGGCACTACTTCTCAAAGAAAGGTGTGCCTGCGCTCCACCAGCATGTCGCACACAACATCACCGCTTCTTTGAGAAACTCTGTGTGTGACAGGGTGCATTTCACAACAGACACTTGGACGAGTAGGCATGGACAGGGGCGTTACATGTCGCTGACTGGGCACTGGGTAACTATGGTGACAGCAGGACAAGGGGCTGCTGTCCAAGTCTTGCCGTCCCCACGAGTTGTGCGTCAATCCTCTTTATGTCAAAGTTCCTCCACTGCTTCTGCCTCCTCAACCTCCTCTCGGTCTTCCACCTGCCTGTCTGGTCATGCCACAAGCTTTCTAACTGCGC
The DNA here is from genome assembly GCF_046119375.1 of Phyllobates terribilis. Lineage (NCBI taxonomy): Eukaryota > Metazoa > Chordata > Amphibia > Anura > Dendrobatidae > Phyllobates > Phyllobates terribilis. The sequence goes on from NW_027362768.1 coordinate 189,521,357, forward strand.
AGAAGGGATCCTGCACACCTCCTTACTATGCTGGCAGTAGGGCTCAACGTCATCAGGCGGTTTTTACATTGAAATGTCTGGGAAATGTGAGTCACACAGCTGAGGAGTTGTGGTCAGCTCTGGAGAACCAATTTCATGAATGGTTGTCTCCACTGGACCTGAAACCAGGGAAGGCCGTGTGCGACAATGCTGCAAACCTGGGTGCGGCCCTTCGCCGGGGCAATGTCACACACGTGCCTTGTATGGCTCACGTGTTGAACCTGGTTGTCCAGCAATTTTTAGCCCACTATCCCAGACTAGATGGCCTTCTGCAGAGGGCACGGTCGCTGTGTGCTCACTTCCGCCGTTCGCATCCCGCAGCTCAGCGACTTACATCTCTACAGAAGTCGTTGGGCCTGCCACTTCACCGGCTAAAATGCGATGTGCCTACCCGGTGGAATTCAACTCTGCACATGTTGCAGCGACTGTGGCAGCACCGACAAGCCCTGGTGCAATACGTTCTGACGTATAGCCTGGGCCAACGAGATTCAGAGGTGGGGCAAATCACGCTGGAGGAGTGGTCTCAGATCAGGGACCTATGCACCCTTCTGCACAGTTTTGAAATGGCGACGAAGATGTTTAGTGCTGACGATGCCATTATCAGCATGACTATTCCGGTGATTTACATGCTGGAGCACATGTTAAACAGAATTCGGAGTCAGGTGGTGGCACAAGAGGAGGTGGAGGAAGTAGAGGAGGAGGAGTTGTATGCGGAAGGGCTAACATCTGCAAGGTCCAGAAGGTCGGCAGCACCAAGGCGGCAGGCATGTGAGGGTGGGGGAGATGGTTTTACCAGGGCGCATGGTAGCAGCCAAACTAGTGAGGAAGGTGCAGGAGCCCAGGAAGAAGTGGAGGACGAACTGATGGAAGACTCATCAGATGAGGGAGACCTTGATCACATTTCTGTTGTGCAAGGTTGGGGGGAGAGGACAGAGGAAGGAAGTATGATTGTTACCTCGCCACCAACACAACAGGGACTTGGTGCTCCTGGATGCGCAACACACATGAGTGCCTTCTTGCTGCACTACCTGCAACATGACCCTCGAATTGTGAGAATTAGAAATAATCCTGACTACTGGGTTGCCACACTGTTAGATCCCCGGTACAAAAGTAAATTTGCAGAAATTATTCCTGCCATAGAAAGGGATGCACGCATGCAGGAGTATCAGCAGAGACTGTTGCAGAATCTTACATGTGCTTTTCCACAAAATACCAGTGGTGCACGTAGTGAATCTCACAGTTCCAACTTGCCAACCGTGGGACCGTCAAGTGTTCAGCACTCAAACCGTAACAGAACCACAGTATCTGCTGGTAACATCAATTTTGCGGAATCATTTCACCACTTTTTTAGCCCATCCTTTGCAAGGCGACAGGAGACAAGAAGTCTGACAAATAGTCAACGCCTAGAGACGATGGTACAGGAGTATCTCCAAGTAAACATTGAAGCCACGACTGTGTCACTGGACCCTTGCTCTTTTTGGGCTTCCAATCTGGATAAATGGCCGGAGCTAGCCACTTACGCCTTGGAGATCTTGTCATGCCCCGCAGCCAGCGTTCTCTCTGAACGTGTGTTCAGCGCTGCTGGTGGTGTGCTGACAGATAAGCGCACGCGGCTCTCCACTGATAATGTAGACAGACTCACGTTCATAAAGATGAACAAATCATGGATCCGAAACGACTTTTCTACCCCTGTGTCATCCTGGGGAGAGTAAAAGCTTGATGATTGGTTAAAATCACCCTACCAACCGTTTTAAGCTTTCAAATTACTAATCATGTTTATCTGTATCTTGACTGGAAAATAATTTGGGCTTTGTAGCAGTGTGCAGCACTGATCCTATTAGGCCATCTATACTAAAGCTTCACCAGATTTAAAATTAAAAATAATTTTTAGCTGCATCTAGCCCGGAAAATAATTTTGGGGCTCCGAGATGCGCAAGACACATAAGTGCCTTCTTGCTGCACTACCTGCAGCATGACCCTCATATTGTCAGAATTCGAAGTAATCATGACTACTGGGTTGCCACACTCTTAGATCCCCCAAACTTTTCGATCAACCTTTTCATTTTAATAAAGACCAAAAAAATGGTCATTTTTGAAATTATAAGCATTAGCAGGTTGTTAGAAACTGAAATCAAACAGTTTTCAACTCAAAACTTTATTCTAGGTGATGTTACATTTTCACATAGGACCCCTTGTTCGAAAGGAGCTTCTGAACTCTCTCGTCCATTGAATTTGTCAGGTTTTGGATGGTTTCTGCTTCAATTGTTTTGCATGAGGACAGAATACCCTCCCAGAGCTGTTGCTTAGATGTGAACTGCCTCCCGCCATCATAGACACTCCTTTTGATGATGCTCCAGAGGTTCTGAATGGGGTAGAGGTCAGGGGAGCATGGGGGTCACACCATAAGTTTGTCCCCTTTTATGCCCATATCAGCCAGAGATGCAGATGTTTTATGTGCAGCATGAGATGGTGCATTATCATGCAGAAAAATGATCTTGCTGTGAAATACACGGTTCTTCTTCTTGAACCATGGCAGGAAGTGCTGTTTGAGAAAATCCACATACATTATGGAGTTCATCTTTAGCGCCTTCAGGGATCCTAAAGGGGCCGACAATCTCTCTCCCCATGATTCCAGCCCAAAACATTACTCCACCTCCTCCTTGTTGGCGCTGTAGCCGTGTTTGCGTGGGGTGTCCATCAACCAGCCATCCTCCACTCCATCCATCTGGACCATCGAGCGCTGCACGGCACTCATTCGTGAACAAAACAGTTTTGAAATCAGTCTTCATGTAATGTTTGGCCCACTGGAGCCGTTTCTGCTTGTGTGAAGTGGATAGAGGAGGTCGACAGGATGGCGTATGCACAGCTGCAAACCTCTGAAGGACCCTGCATCTTGTTGTTCGGGGGACGTTGGAGGCACAAGCAGCTTCAAAAACTTGTCTGCTGCTATGACAAGGCATTTTTGCCGCTGCTCTTTCAACCTGACGTAATTGCCTGTAGGAAAGAGTCCTCAATTTGCCCTTATCAGCACGCACACGTGTGTACTGTGAATCAGCTACATACTTCTTGATTGCCAAGACACTTCATCCTGATCATCGCACAATGTTGATTGTAGTCATGCCTTGACCTAAACACTCCACAATTTGTTGCTTCTCAGCAGCCGACACATCCTTTTTCTTTCCCATTTTGGCAGAAAATGTAGGCTGCTTAATAATGTGAGAGAGCCTTCTTAAGTAGTCTTGCCTTTCATTGGACACACCTGCCAAACTAATTAGCACAGGTGTCTGCAATTGCTTACAGTGATATAAAGAGCCCTGACACACATCACCATCAATGAGTTTAACTGACAAACAAACAAATTCTTCCCTTATCACTCCTAAACACTTTTTGTATAATAATTTGGAACGCAGTGTACATGTGCTTTTCCACAAAACACCAGTGGTTCACGTAGTGAATCTTACAGTTCTAACTTGCCAACCGTGGTCTGTATGGAGTTGTTCAATAAAGGGCCCAAAATTAAGATAACATAGATGGGAGAGGTCTCTATGAATAGGAATTCCTAAGTATTTGATACCCTGTGAGGGCCAGGCAAAGGGAAAGTTGGACTGGATGGAATCCTATATGGATTTGGGGAGGGAGACATCAAGGGCCTCAGACTTCGCTGCATTGATTTTAAAATTTTACCATGTAACAAAGTGATCTATTTCAGCCATAACAGCAGGGATGGATATATGTGATTGAGTGATATATACTAGGACATCATCAGCAAATAGAGAGCACTTGTACTCGGTGCCTCCCACCTCAATCCACCTAATATTGGGGTTATGGCGAATTGATGAGAGCAGGTGCTCCGTCACTAGGATGTATAAGAGAGGGGACAGAGGACATCCCTGCCTTGTCCCATTGGTGATTGTGAAAGGTGATGAAAATGTTCTGACGCACCCCCTGGGCCTTGGGACACCCGGAGCCGGACCCTTTTTGGTGGATGCTGGTGGTTGTAGTCTTCGTGGCGGCGACCCGGTTCCGTGGCTCAGGGCGGTCAAACCAGTGGCGGAACTATTTATGTGGTTTTGATGTTTAAATGTCCGACTACGCCACCCGTGGATTGCGGTCAGAGTGAACCGCCGCTCCAGGGCAGACCGCTGAGGCTGGTGTTGTGGGTGCAGCAGAGCGTAGCATAACTCCCCACGGGAGGAGTATAGCCTCAGGGCAGTGTATGCGGAGGATGGGGGTGATGGTGCAGGGCAGCAGCAGTAACGACACGGAGTTAGTGATGCAGTCCAGGGCCTTTACTCACAGTTCTTATTATCCAGACCACGTCTGCAGGTAACGGCTGCCCACGTCGTACTGTGCTCACCAGGTGAGGGGCTCAGACAACTCCCAGATAACTTTGGAGCACTTCACAGGACCCCCTTTGTGTGTCCTTTGTCTGGCCTTTCTTACCAACACTTCTGTCCAGCTGCCTCGGGCCTCCTCTTGGTAAACTTGGCGCCAGTTTCCCTGACCCTATGTGGTGCCTTCCTAGCGGGTGTAGCGAGGGGCTGCGCCACATAAAATGTCAGAGCCTCCGGTTTCTAGCTGAGGGTCGTTTCCTGCCTCCACTAGTTCGGGGACCGGTCTCCCCCTTTGGCCTGACCCCTCCACGCAGGTGGATTCGGGCGTGCGGTGGCGACTCGCCCGTCCGCACCCCTGGGATCCCTTCATTCCTCGTTCCTGGAGCCTTCTCCGCTCCTCTTCCTTCCTTCTCCCTCTTCCAGGCTTGGGCCTCTGTTACTAGGCCCGCCTCCGGAGCAGAGCTCATGCAGAGCCCCTGCTCCCTGCCACTTCTGCTCAGACTTCTCTGCACTGAACTAAGATGGTGCCCACCTTTTATACTCCCTTCTCAATGCACCCTGGAACTGCTTCCTCCCTGCTCCTGCACTACAGGGTTCCCCTTCCTCAGTGTTCCCTCCCCCCACTCCAGCCAGGGACAGGGACTGTCGTGCCCATCTCAGGGGCATATTGGTCGCCCTGCCCCACGGCAATGTGGTGTAATGCATGCAGGTGTCGGGTCCTGATCCACACTCCATCCTTACCTGAGAGTGAGATATCACACCTCTGGGTGAGGTGCAATACGTCTGTAGCAACCGAGCCCTCAGGGTGCTACAGTTCCATTTATCTTCAGCCTAGGTGACGTATTGCGATACAGGGCCGTGATTTTGGCTATAAAAGGGTCCCCTAGACCCCTACCCCAAGCTTTTTAAGAGAATCATATATGGCGTGCCAGGAGACTCTATTGAATGCTTTCTCAGCATCCAACGAGAGTATCTAATTACAAATTTTTAACTGCATCTAGCCCAGGAAATACTTTGTGCCTAGTAGCAGTGTCTGCTAGTCAGCGGATTATCCCGGCTGTTAAGCAAGCTACACCACCTGTAGTTTAGACACTTAATTTTTTCAAAGGAAATGCTTCGGGACCATGGGATACTCAGTGAAGAGCATCAGGAGGCACCCCAAGGCATAGGGGCTGGGACTGGCAGTAGGATGCCTTGCGGTGGACAGCCAAGCTCGATCCTTATAAAAGCTTTTTAACTGCAGCAGCTTTAGTGGACGCTACTGGAGCTGGAATTACGCGGCTGCTGGCATGAGACTTGCCCTCCAATAGATCCTTGTAAATGGATTTAAAGTGTATTCATTCAAATTAGAGAGACAATTTAAATTAAAAAGCTTAGAGCTGCCTCCACCACAGGGGGGCTCGCTCGACCCACCAGCGGACAGGCACCAGTATTGGGAGAGGGGGGCTGGCCGTCAGGGTTCACCGCGGCTCTGGCACAAACCCGGCGACACGGAGGTGGCACGGGCAGGAGCGGACTGGCCGTGTCGGCTTCTCACTTTTTGGATTTTAGAAGGGCATGACATGCCTATATCTGTGTCTCCCCCTCCTTTTACTCCTCCACCTCTTTTCTTTTCGCATGACTATATGTACTTGTCACTTTTCCATGTGTTAGTTGTGTCTTCTGAGCAGTTTGTCAGCTTTTGGACACCTTTGAAGGTGTTTTCTATGTGTTTCTATGTGTTTTTGTTTGCCTGCCATTGGTTTTAACGGTGTTCGAAGGTGTTCGACGAACAGTTCGACGAACAGTTCGGCGAACACACGGGTGTTCGACGAACCGAACCGAACTCGAACACTACGGGGGTGGCTCAACACTAGGGGTAATATCTACAGACGGGGCGATATCTACAGACGGGGGCGATATCTACAGACGGGGCAATATCTACAGACGGGGGCGATATCTACAGACGGGAGCGATATCTACAGACGGGAGCGATATCTGCAGACAGGGCAATATCTGCAAGCGAGGGTGGGGAGGGAGATATCCGCAGACGGGGGCGATATGCGCAGATGGGAGAGATATCCACAGACAGGGGGCGATATCTACAGACAGGGGTCATATCTACAGACAGGGGTCATATCTACAGACCGGGCGATATCTACAGATGGGAGCGATATCTACAGACGGGAGCGATATCTACAGACGGGAGCGATATCTACAGACGGGGCGATATCTACAGACGGGAGCGATATCTACAGACGGGAGCGATATCTACAGACCCGGCGATATCTACAGACCCGGCGATATCTACAGACGGGAGCGATATCTACAGACGGGAGCGATATCTACAGACAGGGGTCATATCTACAGACAGGGGTCATATCTACAGACCGGGCGATATCTACAGATGGGAGCGATATCTACAGACGGGAGCGATATCTACAGACGGGGCGATATCTACAGACGGGAGCGATATCTACAGACGGGAGCGATATCTACAGACGGGAGCGATATCTACAGACGGGAGCGATATCTACAGACCCGGCGATATCTACAGACGGGAGCGATATCTACAGACGGGAGCGATATCTACAGACCGGGGCGATATCTACAGACGGGGGCGATATCTACAGACGGGGGCGATATCTACAGACGGGAGCGATATCTACAGACGGGGGCAGTATCCGCAGATGGGGGCGATATCCACAGACGGGGGCGATATCTAAAGATGGGGTTGATATCTACAGACCGGGGCGATATCTGCAGATGGAGGCGATATCTACAGACGGGGCGATATCTACAGATGGGGGTGATATCTGCAGACGGGGGCGATATCTACAGATGGGAGTGATATCTGCAGACGGGGGCGATATATGCAGACGGGAGCGATATCCGCAGACAGGGGGCAATATCTACAGATGGGGGCGATATCTTCAGACGGTGATGATATCCGCAGATGGGGACAATATCCGAAGGCGGGGAGGGCGATATAAGCAAACGGGGGTGGGGGGGGCGATATCCGCAGATGGGGTGGAGATATCTACAGACTGGGGCCATATCTACAGACGGGAACCATATCTACAGATGGGGGCGATATCTACAAACGGGGGTCGATATCTACAGATGGGGGCGATATCTACAGACGGGGGCAATATCTGCAGATGGAGGCGATATCTACAGACGGGAGCGATATCCACAGACGGAGGCAGTATCCGCAGATGGGGGTGATATTCGCAGATGGGGGCGATATCTAAAGATGGGGGTGATATCTGTAGATGGGGGCGATATCCGCAGACGGGAGCGATATCCGCAGACAGGGGACAATATCTACAGACGGGGGTGGTATCTACAGATGGTTACGATATCTACAGATGGGGGCAGTATCTACAGATGGGGGAGATATCTGCAGACGATGGCGGTATCTGCAGACAGGGGCGGTATCAGCAATCAGAGACGTAGCTGCAGACGGGGGCAATATCCGCAGACGGGAACGTTATCTACAGAAGGAGGCGATATCTACAGACGGGGCCAATATCTACAGATGGGGCGATATCCACAGATGGGGGCTGTATCCGCAGATGGGGGCGATATCTAAAAAATGGAGGTGATATCTGCAGACGGGGGCGATATGCGCAGACGGGAGCGATATCCGCAGACAGGGGCGATATCTACAGACAGGGGCGATATCTACAGACAGGGGCGATATCTACAGACAGGGGCGATATTCGCAGACGGGAGCGATATCTACCGACAGGGGCGACTCCAATGAAGGAGTAGAACCATCTCAAGGAGGATCACAAGGAAATGGACAGCATGCGACTTAAATATGAGTGTCTGAGCAAAGGGTCTGAATACTTATGACCATGTGATATTTCAGTTTTTCTTTTTTAATAAATTTGCAAAAAATTTCTACATTTCTGTTTTTTTCAGTCCAGATGGGGTGCAGAGTGTACTTTAATGAGAAAAAAAATGAACTTTTTAAAATTTACCAAATGGCTGCAATGAAACAAAGAGTGAAAAATGTAAAGGAGTCTGAATACTTTCTGTACCCACTGTATATCTTACATGTATCTCATATATATCTTACATGTATCTCGCATATATCTTACATGTATCTCGTATATGTCTTACATGTATCTCATATATATCTTACATTTATCTCATATATGTCTTACATGTATCTCGTATATATCTCATATATATCTTACATGTATCTCATATATGTCTTACATGTATCTCATATATATCTTACATGTATCTCATATATTTATCTTACATGTATCTCATATATTTATCTTACATGTATCTCATATATATCTTACATGTATCTCATATATGTCTTACATGTATCTCATATATGTCTTACATGTATCTCATATATGTCTTACATGTATCTCATATATATCTTACATGTATCTCGTATATATCTTACATGTATCTCATATATGTCTTACATGTATCTCATATATATCTTACATGTATCTCATATATATCTTACGTGTATCTCGTATATGTCTTACATGTATCTCATATATGTCTTACATGTATCACGTATATATCTTACATGTATCTCGTATATATCTTACATGTATCTCGTATATATCTTACATGTATCTCATATATGTCTTACATGTATCTCATATATATCTTACATGTATCTCGTATATGTCTTACATGTATCTCATATATCTTACATGTATCTCGTATATATCTTACATGTATCTCATATATGTCTTACATGTATCTCATATATCTTACATGTATGTCGTATATATCTTACATGTATCTCGTATATATCTTACATGTATCTCATATATGTCTTACATGTATCTCATATATCTTACATGTATGTCGTATATATCTTACATGTATCTCGTATATATCTTACATGTATCTCGTATATGTCTCACATGTATCTCATATATCTTACATGTATCTCATATATCTTACATGTATCTCATATATATCTTACATGTATCTCGTATATATCTTACATGTATCTCATATATGTCTCACATGTATCTCATATATGTCTTACATGTATCTCATATATCTTACATGTATGTCGTATATATCTTACATGTATCTCATATATATCTTACATGTATCTCATATATGTCTCACATGTATCTCATATATCTTACATGTATCTCATATATCTTACATGTATCTCATATATATCTTACATGTATCTCATATATATCTTACATGTATCTCATATATGTCTCACATGTATCTCATATATGTCTCACATGTATCTCGTATATATCTTACATGTATCTCATATATGTCTTACATGTATCTCGTATATGTCTTACATGTATCTCATATGTATCTTACATGTATCTCATATATATCTTACATGTATCTCATATATGTCTTACATGTATCTCATAGATCTTACATGTATCTCGTATATATCTTACATGTATCTCGTATATATCTTACATGTATCTCATATATGTCTTACATGTATCTCATATATATCTTACATGTATCTCATATATATCTGACGTGTATCTCGTATATGTCTTACATGTATCTCATATATGTCTTACATGTATCTCATATATCTTACATGTATCTCATATATCTTACATGTATCTCGTATATATCTTACATGTATCTCGTATATATCTTACATGTATCTCGTATATATCTTACATGTATCTCGTATATGTCTTACATGTATCTCGTATATGTCTTACATGTATCTCATATATATCTTACATGTATCTCGTATATGTCTTACATATATCTCATATATATCTTACATGTATCTCGTATATATCTTACATGTATCTCATATATATCTTACATGTATCTCATATATGTCTCACATGTATCTCATATATCTTACATGTATCTCATATATCTTACATGTATCTCATATATATCTTACATGTATCTCATATATGTCTCACATGTATCTCATATACAGTGCCTACAAGTAGCATTCAACCCCCTGCAGATTTAGCTGGTTTGATAAGATGCAAATAAGTTAGAGCCTTCAAACTGCAAACGAGAGTAGGTTTTATGAACAGAAGCATAAATCTTACAAACCAAAAAGTTATGTTGCTCAGTTGAATTTTATTAAATTTTAAACATAAAAGTGTGGGTCAATTATTATTCAACCCCTATGTTTAATATTTTGTGGAATAACCCTTGTTTGCAATTACAGCTAATAATCGTCTTTTATAAGACCTGATCAGGCCGGCACAGGTCTGTGGAGTTATCTTGGCCCACTCCTCCATGCAGATCTTCTCCAAGTTATCTAGGTTCTTTGGGTGTCTCATGTGGACTTTATTCTTGAGCTCCTTCCACAAGTTTTCAATTGGGTTAAGGTCAGGATACTGATTAGGCCACTCCAACACCTTGACTTTTTCCCTCTTGAACCAGGCCTTGGTTTTCTTGGCTGTGTGCTTTGGGTCGTTGTCTTGTTGGAAGATGAAATTACGACCCATCTTAAGATCCTTGATGGAGGAGCGGATGTTCTTGGCCAAAATCTCCAGGTAGGCCGTGCTATCCATCTTCCCATGGATGCGGACCAGATGGCCAGGCCCCTTGGCTGAGAAACAGCCCCACAGCATGATGCTGCCACCACCATGCTTGACTGTAGGGATGGTATTCTTGGGGTCGTATGCAGTGCCATCCAGTCTCCAAACGTCACGTGTGTGGTTGGCACCAAAGATCTCGATCTTGGTCTCATCAGACCATAGAACCTTGAACCAGTCTGTCTCAGAGTCCTCCAAGTGATCATGAGCAAACTGTAGACGAGCCTTGACATGACGCTTTGAAAGTAAAGGTACCTTACGGGCTCGTCTGGAGCGGAGAACATTGCAGTGGAGTACGTTACTTATGGTATTGTCTGAAACCAATGTCCCCACTGCCATGAGATCTTCCCGGAGCTCCTTCCTTGTTGTCCTTGGGTTAGCCTTGACTCTTCGGACAAGCCTGGCCTCGGCACACGAGGACACTTTCAAAGGCTGTCCTGGCCGTGGAAGGCTAACAGTAGTTCCATAAGCCTTCCACTTACAGATGATGCTCCCAACAGTGGAGACAGGTAGGCCCAACTCCTTGGAAAGGGTTTTGTACCCCTTGCCAGCCTTGTGACCCTCCACGATCTTGTCTCTGATGGCCTTGGAATGCTCCTTTGTCTTTCCCATGTTGACCATGTCTGAGTGCTGTTCACAAGTTTGGGGAGGGTCTTAAATAGTCAGAAAAGGTTGGCAAAAGAGATCTTTAATCCACACATGTGAAGCTCATTATTCTTGGTGCCTGAACTACTTCTTAATACTTTAGGGGGACCAAACAGAATTCTTGTGGTTTGAGGGGTTGAATAATAAATGACACTCTGAATTAACTTTTAACGCTTTAAAAAAAACAAACAAAAAAAAACAAAAACAATATTTGCTGCAGTGCATTTCCCACTTCCAGGCTGATCTACAGTACAAATGTCACAATGCCAAGTTAATTCCGCATGTGTCAACCAGCTAAATCTGCAGGGGGTTGAATACTACTTGTAGGCACTGTATGTCTTACATGTATCTCATAGATCTTACATGTATCTCATATATATCTTACATGTATCTCATATATGTCTTACATGTATCTCGTATATGTCTTACATGTATCTCATATATATCTTACATGTATCTCATATATGTCTCACATGTATCTCATATATGTCTTACATGTATCTCATATATGTCTTACATGTATCTCATATATATCTTACATGTATCTCATATATATCTTACATGTATCTCATATATGTCTTACATGTATCTCATATATCTTACATGTATCTCATATATCTTACATGTATCTCGTATATATCTTACATGTATCTCGTATATGTCTTACATGTATCTCGTATATGTCTTACATGTATCTCGTATATATCTTACATGTATCTCGTATATATCTTACATGTATCTCATATATGTCTTACATGTATCTCATATATCTTACATGTATGTCGTATATATCTTACATGTATCTCATATATATCTTACATGTATCTCATATATGTCTCACATGTATCTCATATATCTTACATGTATCTCATATATATCTTACATGTATCTCATATATGTCTCACATGTATCTCATATATGTCTTACATGTATCTCGTATATATCTTACATGTATCTCATATATGTCTTACATGTATCTCGTATATGTCTTACATGTATCTCATATGTATCTTACATGTATCTCATATATATCTGACGTGTATCTCGTATATGTCTTACATGTATCTCATATATCTTACATGTATCTCATATATGTCTTACATGTATCTCATATATCTTACATGTATCTCGTATATATCTTACATGTATCTCGTATATATCTTACATGTATCTCGTATATATCTTACATGTATCTCGTATATGTCTTACATGTATCTCGTATATGTCTTACATGTATCTCATATATATCTTACATGTATCTCGTATATGTCTTACATATATCTCATATATATCTTACATGTATCTCGTATATATCTTACATGTATCTCATATATATCTTACATGTATCTCATATATGTCTCACATGTATCTCATATATCTTACATGTATCTCATATATCTTACATGTATCTCATATATGTCTCACATGTATCTCATATATGTCTCACATGTATCTCATAGATCTTACATGTATCTCATATATATCTTACATGTATCTCATATATGTCTTACATGTATCTCGTATATGTCTCACATGTATCTCATATATATCTTACATGTATCTCATATATCTTACATGTATCTCATATATATCTTACATGTATCTCATATATGTCTTACATGTATCTCATATATATCTTACATGTATCTCATGTATGTCTCACATGTATCTCATATATATCTTACATGTATCTCATATATCTTACATGTATCTCATATATCTTACATGTATCTCATATATGTCTTATATGTATCTCGTATATGTCTTACATGTATCTCGTATATGTCTTACATGTATCTCATATATATCTTACATGTATCTCATATATGTCTCACATGTATCTCATATATGTCTCACATGTATCTCATATATGTCTGTCTCACATGTATCTCATATATGTCTTACATGTATCTCATATATCTTACATGTATCTCGTATATATCTTACATGTATCTCGTATATATCTTACATGTATCTCATATATGTCTTACATGTATCTCATATATATCTTACATGTATCTCATATATATCTTACATGTATCTCATATATGTCTTACATGTATCTCATATATCTTACATGTATCTCGTATATATCTTACATGTATCTCGTATATGTCTTACATGTATCTCGTATATGTCTTACATGTATCTCGTATATGTCCTACATGTATCTCGTATATATCTTACATGTATCTCGTATATATCTTACATGTATCTCGTATATATCTTACATGTATCTCATATATGTCTTACATGTATCTCATATATGTCTTACATGTATCTCATATATATCTTACATGTATCTCATATATGTCTTACATGTATCTCATATATCTTACATGTATCTCATATATCTTACATGTATCTCGTATATATCTTACATGTATCTCGTATATGTCTTACATGTATCTCGTATATGTCTTACATGTATCTCGTATATATCTTACATGTATCTCGTATATATCTTACATGTATCTCGTATATATCTTACATGTATCTCATATATGTCTTACATGTATCTCGTATATGTCTTACATGTATCTCATATGTATCTTACATGCATCTCATATATATCTTACATGTATCTCATATATATCTTACATGTATCTCGTATATATCTTACATGTATCTCATATATGTCTTACATGTATCTCATATATATCTTACATGTATCTCATATATGTCTTACATGTATCTCATATATCTTACATGTATCTCATATATCTTACATGTATCTCGTATATATCTTACATGTATCTCGTATATGTCTTACATGTATCTCGTATATGTCTTACATGTATCTCGTATATATCTTACATGTATCTCGTATATATCTTACATGTATCTCGTATATATCTTACATGTATCTCATATATGTCTTACATGTATCTCGTATATGTCTTACATGTATCTCATATGTATCTTACATGCATCTCATATATATCTTACATGTATCTCATATATATCTTACATGTATCTCGTATATATCTTACATGTATCTCATATATGTCTTACATGTATCTCATATATATCTTACATGTATCTCATATATATCTGACGTGTATCTCGTATATGTCTTACATGTATCTCATATATCTTACATGTATCTCATATATGTCTTACATGTATCTCATATATCTTACATGTATCTCGTATATATCTTACATGTATCTCGTATATATCTTACATGTATCTCGTATATATCTTACATGTATCTCATATATGTCTTACATGTATCTCGTATATGTCTCACATGTATCTCATATATATCTTACATGTATCTCATATATCTTACATGTATCTCATATATATCTTACATGTATCTCATATATGTCTTACATGTATCTCATATATATCTTACATGTATCTCATGTATGTCTCACATGTATCTCATATATATCTTACATGTATCTCATATATCTTACATGTATCTCATATATCTTACATGTATCTCATATATGTCTTATATGTATCTCGTATATGTCTTACATGTATCTCGTATATGTCTTACATGTATCTCATATATATCTTACATGTATCTCATATATGTCTCACATGTATCTCATATATGTCTCACATGTATCTCATATATGTCTGTCTCACATGTATCTCATATATGTCTTACATGTATCTCATATATCTTACATGTATCTCGTATATATCTTACATGTATCTCGTATATATCTTACATGTATCTCATATATGTCTTACATGTATCTCATATATATCTTACATGTATCTCATATATATCTTACATGTATCTCATATATGTCTTACATGTATCTCATATATCTTACATGTATCTCGTATATATCTTACATGTATCTCGTATATGTCTTACATGTATCTCGTATATGTCTTACATGTATCTCGTATATGTCCTACATGTATCTCGTATATATCTTACATGTATCTCGTATATATCTTACATGTATCTCGTATATATCTTACATGTATCTCATATATGTCTTACATGTATCTCATATATGTCTTACATGTATCTCATATATATCTTACATGTATCTCATATATGTCTTACATGTATCTCATATATCTTACATGTATCTCATATATCTTACATGTATCTCGTATATATCTTACATGTATCTCGTATATGTCTTACATGTATCTCGTATATGTCTTACATGTATCTCGTATATATCTTACATGTATCTCGTATATATCTTACATGTATCTCGTATATATCTTACATGCATCTCATATATGTCTTACATAGTCCTAACATCTTCTTTCTTGCTAAGAAACCTAACCTGATCTCCTTTCACGTCATTAGGTGGCAGTAGAAGCAAATGGTGAAAATCCCTCCGATTTTACCTTTTATAAAAATTCTGTTTTCATCATTCGCTCGCTGCTCGGTATCTAACGATACAATGCTGCAGTTCTCAGCGAGACGACGTACAGGACAGACTCTTATTTAACCCAACATTTAACCATTCGGTGGCGTCTGGCCGAGCCTCGGGCTCTGTGCGGGCGTAGTGCGCGGTCGGGCGGTGTCATAGGCAGCCTGATGCGCTTGGCTATTATCCTCTGCTGCGACTTTGCATTTCCCTTTACTTCACATTTCCCCTAAAGTGTTGAAGGATTCTCTAATAGAATATTAAAATAATGACTCAATACAAGAGGTAGAGAGAGGGGCCAATAAGGAGCATTCGTGCAAGATGCAACAACTATCATGTCGTGTCCACCACGGTGATACATTTACCGCTACGTCTCATGGTCGTGTCTTTCTTTATTTAGATGGGACAAGTAAATGTATTCCTTATGTTGTATCGGAGCTCTATATTGGCATTGTATGGCGCTGTTACCTATGGCAATATTATAACCAAACAATAGTGCCATACAATATATGGGCTCTGCATCCATTATTTTTATTCACACCAAACTTATTAAAGTGTCGCACAATGTTGGATGGATTTGGTTCACCTTTAGATAGAACGCTTCGGTCTGGAGCTGATTTTCCACCACCGACCCCTGGAGTGAGTTTCTAAAATTTTGTGCAATTTTTTAAAAAAAAGTTGCAATTCATAAATCTGGCACAAACCTTATTTGCGTAACTAACAAGTCTCTTGATTATTCTTACTTCTTAAAAGTGTGAGAGCCGCCGTGTAAAATAGCAAAAAAAAAAAAAATTGGGGGGAAGGGGAAAACAACATGTAACAAAATTTGAAGCTTTTTGACTCCAAGAAACTGATGCAAAATCTTGATACGTTTTCTTTGAATGTTTTTTACTGGGGCAGCATGACAGAAGTTATGGCTTCGGTAAAATAATATTAATCTACAAATAAAGTAAAGTTATTCATTTCTTTGTATCTTTCAACATCTCTGCTTGCTGACATCCAGTAGAAACCTTCCTAATTGACTTCCAGTAGATAAATTATGTCCTGTCGCGTGACGGACACATGGCTCTGATATCAGTAATTGTATTGAGCAGTGTATCTGTGCGTCCATCACTCAGACCAAATCGTATCCACTTAAAGTAAAACAATAAAGTTTATTTTAAATTACAGCAAGTAGAGACCTTGAACTTGCATTTTAATTATGCCTTTCAAAATAGGCTGTGGGTCACCATGGGTCCTGCTTTATTTTTTTTCTTAAAAAATTGGAGAAAATAAAAAAAAGTGCACATCACTTCTGTGAAACGGATCCTGGTGGAATCTGAAACTAGGTGCAATCAAAAGAGTGCAAAAAAAAAAACCACTTCTGGAAAATAAAAAAAAAAAGTTCTTCCAAACTCTACTAAAACTTTTCCAAAAAAGAAAAAAATTGTGACCTTATTATGTTTCAATAGTATTGATGCTCGGATCAGCTTTGTATCATGGGTGCCGTATCCCGTTGGTGAAAAAGTTTGTGAAAAGTGAGAAAAATAGGCAAAATAATAAATCTTTATTTTGGATACATTAATAAATTTAGTATTCCTAAACTGACTCATTTCAGGTCAGCGCCAGAAATGTTAGTTTTTTCTACCGTATGGGAATACTTATTTATTAATGTATCCAAAATAAAGATTCATTACTTTACCAGTGAAAGTGCCGATTTTTCTCACGTTTCTTCATAAATTTCTTACAAATCAAACCCCTCATAAAGAGTTTCTTGAAGTGTTTCCTACTTCAAAAATGTGTGGGTTATGAACATCTCATAAAGCTTGATGCGCTCACAGCCCAGGGCGGATTCGGGATCTGCCTGGTTTCGTCTGCAGTTTTTCTCTTACAGGGGTCCCAGAAGAAGGAAATATTCCCTTGTTTTTTTGAGTGTTACTTTTTTGTTATTATTTGGATTCTCTAGTTCTAAAGTCCTCACATTAAACAACATATTTCACCTTTATGGCTCATATCTGGAGTCTCACTTTTACGATTCTGTCCTTTTATTTGAGTAGTTTTCGTCATTTGACAATAATTCCTGGTGCACAGCCGTTTTCGGACCCCCTGACTGCTCGTCACCGTCCCCGCGTTTACACCAGATTTTATGATTTTATATTATAAGGATAAGCGCGTTCTACCTTCATGGGTGCCGCCAACCACAGATGATACTTTGGGAAGATTTGTGAGTTCAATTAGACGAAGGTGTCCGAGCCAGCGAGTGCCAAGTGAGAGGTCCCACGGGACGGGCACGGCCTGCTTATAAAATGTCCACTGAAATAACGGGAGAACATCGGTTATTAGGTTATAATTCATAAAAAATATCTTTGTTTCAGAAATTCTGGTCACGCGATTGGTCCGGTGACTGAGAGCTCTCCGCATCTCATAGAAAACGGGCAAAAAGGCAAGAAGAAGACTAGAACACTCTATTATCTATCTATTATAAATAAGTGTGTGAATCAATTTGATGCAAATTTTAGGAAATTCGCTAGACCCGGCAAATTCATACAAATTGCATTTTGATTTGCACGAATTGTTCCACAAAAAATGCCCTCCTCCATTTTATACATTGCAGAAACTTGTAACGGCCAGAGAAGGCTCACAAGACCTCACAGGCGGCCATGTGGGCTTCCCCACATCACATGGTATAGCACAGCTAATCAGGAGGAACTACTACAGCCTGTATAAAAGCCGCAGCAGGAAATCAAGCAGCCTTTTTAAGGTGAATTTAGATAGTGATAGGATGTCACAGCTTAGCCATAGAGAAAAGAGAGAGAAAGCCATAAAACACTGAATAAACATTACTGATAGTGTATGACAACACAGCAATGAAGAACAATTACCATCATTTTTACCCACAACCAGATATGTGGAGGTCACTCGGACATTATTAAGGCTAGGCTTGTGTTAAGTAGCTTGAAAGGGGTTGGATACAGTCCTGGGAGACCTCAGAGTGTGACATATGTTTTTGGGGCAATTGGAGGCTTTACAGGACTTGAGATTTACAGAGAACTGAATGGCTACGAATCAGAATTTTTTGGAAAAATTTGATGAACCTGGCAAATGCAAATTTTGAAAGATTCGCTCATCTCTATAATCTATATATCTATCTATTATCTATCTATTATCTATCTATTATCTATCATCTATCTATTATCTATCGATCATATATCTATCATCTATCTATTATCTATCATCTATCTATCATCTATCATCTATCATATATCTATTATCTATTATCTATCTATCATATATCTATTATCTATCATCTATCTATTATCTTTCATCTATCTATGTATTATCCATTATCTATCTATTAGAGTGGTCCATCTCCCACTGTGCAAGAGCGCGCACTTGATCTGCAATCCAGAATGTCTCTCTGGCTTTCCTCCATGCTGTCTGTTTGCTTCTGCTTCTGCTGCTTAAGGGCGGTGCCCGATCACTTCCTGCTTTTTGTACCTGCTGCAGGCACACCCCTTGTGCGTCCTCAGCCTATTGCTGTCTGTCACCTGGTATTTAACCCAGCTGCTCCAATAAACCCATGCCTGAGCATTGTGTTTCATTCAGTGTGGTCTTTCACTCTGAATGTGCCAGGTCCCCTTCTGTGTTCTCTTGTCTGCCTATCCTGGAGGCTGTATTTCCAGGCCTGTCTGAACACGCTCCTTGCCTGTTCGTTTCGCCTTCTAGGGGCCGCATACCTAGACCCGCTCCTGTATCTTGTCTGTCCTGTCTGAACACGCTCCTGGCCTGTTCCTGCCGCCTTCTAGGGGCTGCATTCCTAGACCCGCTCCTGTGTCTAGTCTGTCCTGTCTGAACACGCTCCTGGCCTGTTCCTCCCGCCTTCTAGGGGCTGCATTCCTAGACCCGCTCCTGTATCTTGCTACTGTGTCTGTTCTTGTCTGTATACTCTTCTAGCCTGTTTTCCCGTGTTTCTCTATGTCCGTACCTTTCCTTTTTCTGCAGAGTCTGAACTCGTACCTAACTCCTGCTCGTTGTCACTGTACTCCCGTTTGTGAGTTTGTGGTCCACTCGCTACTTCACTGCAAGTACCCTGTGGGTATCTGGTTCTGCCTTTCCCTTCCTGTCTGTTCCGTGTGAACAGAGACCTGTCCCCCCTGCTCTGCCTTGCTCACCGCTCCGGCGGTTCTAGCCTGCTCTGCCTTTGCTCACTGCTCCGGCGGTTCTAGCCTGCTCTGCCTTTGCTCACCGCTCCGGCGGTTCTAGCCTGCTCTGCCTTTGCTCACCGCTCCGGCGGTTCTAGCCTGCTCTGCCTTTGCTCACCGCTCCGGCGGTTCTAGCCTGCTCTGCCTTTGCTCACCGCTCCGGCGGTTCTAGCCTGCTTTGCCTTTGCTCACCGCTCCGGCGGTTCTAGCCTGCTCTGCCTTTGCTCACCGCTCCGGCGGTTCTAGCCTGCTCTGCCTTTGCTCACCGCTCCGGCGGTTCTAGCCTGCTCTGCCTTTGCTCACCGCTCCGGCGGCCTCGTCCTGCTCTACTCTTGCTCACCACTCCTGGTGGCCTCGTCCTGCTCTACTCTTGCTCACCGCTCCTGGCGGCCTCGTCCTGCTCTACTCTTCCTCACCGCTCCTGGCGGCCTCGTCCTGCTCTACTCTTACTCACCGCTCCTGGCGGCCTCGTCCTGCTCTACTCTTCCTCACCGCTCCTGGCGGCCTCGTCCTGCTCTACTCTTCCTCACCGCTCCTGGCGGCCTCGTCCTGCTCTACTCTTCCTCACCGCTCCTGGTGGCCTCGTCCTGCTCTACTCTTGCTCACCGCTCCTGGCGGCCTCGTCCTGCTCTACTCTTCCTCACCGCTCCTGGCGGCCTCGTCCTGCTCTACTCTTCCTCACCGCTCCTGGCGGCCTCGTCCTGCTCTACTCTTCCTCACCGCTCCTGGCGGCCTCGTCCTGCTCTACTCTTCCTCACCTCTCCAGGCGTCCTCGTCCTGTTCTACTCTTACTCACCGCTCCTGGCGGCCCCGTCCTGTTCTACTCTTGCTCACCGCTCCTGGCGGCCTCGTCCTGCTCTACTCTTGCTCACCGCTCCAGGCGGCCTCGTCCTGCTCTACTCTTGCTCACCGCTCCTGGCGACCTCGTCCTGCTCTACTCTTGCTCACCGCTGCTGGCGGCCTCGTCCTGCTCTACTCTCGCTCACCACTCTAGGCGGTCTCGTCTTGCCCTGCTCTCGCTCACCACTCTGGGCGGCCTTACTCTGCTGTGTTTGTCCGCCACATCTGTGGTTCTGTTCCTGAGTCCCAGTGTGTACTGGGTCCTATCCCGCCTGTGTTCCTACCTGCTAGTGCCTTCCTGTCTGCACTCTAGCCGTGCTTGCCTGTACCCCCCTGCCTGCATACCCGCCTGCCTGCATACCAGTCGTGCCTGCCTATACACACCAGTCTGTGTGCCAGCCTAACCTGTCTGTTCCTGTATTCCCCTGTGTGGGTCAACAGCCGTGTCCGGGGTCTGTCCTGGAGTAGCACCTGGTCCCTCTGCTCGGTTCCTCCTTGGTGCACTGGCGTCGTATGCCGTCGTGCGACCCTGGTCGGATCGGGTGAATACCTAGTTACGCCCCTCCAGGCATTCACTCTCTGGCACAGTCCAGTGGAATCACACGCACACGCCGCTCAGCCCGGGCGTGTGCATTACAGCATGCTCAGGCCATGGTTCCCGTTGAGCCCCACGGCCTTCGCTCTCTGAGACGTTTTCCAGCGAATACGTGCATTAAAAATAAATAAAAAATATATGTATATTTTTTTTTCTTTAGCTGAGTTCCAGGTGAATTACGCACCCGTCCAGATGGATCTTTCTGCACTTGTTCCTGCGGATCCGCCACGGTACTATGGGGATCCAAGACAGAGTCGTGCATTTGTGGAGCAATGCTTGCTACACTTCAAGTTCTACCCTCTTTGTTTTCCCACAGATCGGGTTAAGGTGGGATTCATTATGTCTAACCTAGCGGGTGATGCCTTGGAATGGATCAACCCCCTATGGGAAACACAGGATCCTATCGTCCTGGACATAATGGCCTTCCTGGTGGCCTTTCTAATGGTCTTTGATGATCCTAACCCGGAGGCTCCTGCTGAAGCTTCACTTCCCAATATCCCGGAGCAGCCCCGATGGGTAATGTGTGTGGGTAGAGCAATAGTCCTCCAGCCCAATGAGACTACTGCCCACCCAGAATCCTCACAAGGTGACTACGCTCTCCGGAATACTTCTCCCAACCTCAAGAGGCAGTCCAGACGTGCTAGACGTAGAGGCAAGCTGTCACGCCAGGGTCTGTCCTCCCTGAGACCTCCTGACCCCAACCTTGAAGTCCCTACTGAAGCTTCATCTCCCTGTATCCCGGAGAAGCCCCAACGGGTAATGTGCATGTGTAGTGCACCAGTTCTCCTGCCCGAAGAGACTACTGCCCATCCAGACTCCACACAGGAGAACTTCCTGCACTTGGCATCAGATACTTCACCCACTTTAACCAGTGTGCATGTCCAAGGATGCTCCAAAGCTGTGATTACCTCCGAGTCTGTGCACCTCTACTACCTGGCGTAGGACCCCCTGTTGCCTCCTGAATCCTCCGGGATACCACTCGATGACAAATGGAGAGAGACTTCTCTACACCCGGTACTCGATACTTTGTCCGCTCCGTCCTGTGAGCCTGACAATGGGTACCCCAAAGTGGTAGTTACCCCCGAGTCTCTACACCCCTCCGACCAGGCAGAGGACCTCCAGTTGTCTCCTGAACCCTTCGGGGTGCTACCTGATAGCGAATGGACAGAGACTCTCCTATTCTCGGTACCTGATACCTCACCCGCTTCTTCCAGTGAGTCCGACCTAGTGTACTCCGAAGCAGAGGTTACCCCCGAGTCTCTGCACCCCTCCGACCAGGCAGAGGACCTCCAGTGGTCTCCTGAACCCTCTGGGGTGCTACCTGATAATAAGTGGAGAGAGACTTCCTTGTGTGCTGTTCCTGGTACTCCACCCATTTCGTCTGTTGCCGAGGATGGCGGGATAGGAGGTAGCATCCTAACTACTCAGATGAGACCAGTTTTTCCTGTGGACAGTGGAAGTGATCTCCTTGAAGTGAAGGATTGGCCCTCGAATTCCCTGCGGAACATTCTGGCAGGCCTGAAGAAGAGGGGGCGTAAGGGGGGAGGTACTGTAACATACCTGGCGGCATCCTTGCAGATTGGTCCATCTCCCACTGTGCAAGAGCGTGCACTTGATCTCCAATCCAGAATGTCTCTCTGGCTTCCCTCCATGCTGTCTGTTTGCTTCTGCTGCTTAAGGGCGGCGCCCGATCACTTCCTGCTTTTTGTACCTGCTGCAGGCACACCCCTTGTGCGTCCTCAGCCTATTGCTGTCTGTCACCTGGTATTTAAACCAGCTGCTCCAATTAACCCATGCCTGAGCATTGTGTTTCATTCAGTGTGGTCTTTCACTCTGAATGTGCCAGGTTCCCTTCTGTGTTCTCTTGTCTGCCTATCCTGGAGGCTGTATTTCCAGGCCTGTCTGAACACGCTCCTTGCCTGTTCGTTTCGCCTTCTAGGGGCCGCATACCTAGACCCGCTCCTGTATCTTGTCTGTCCTGTCTGAACACGCTCCAGGCCTGTTCCTCCCGCCTTCTAGGGGCTGCATTCCTAGACCCGCTCCTGTATCTAGTCTGTCCTGTCTGAACACGCTCCTGGCCTGTTCCTCCCGCCTTCTATGGGCTGCATTCCTAGACCCGCTCCTGTATCTTGCTACGGTGTCTGTTCTTGTCTGTATACTCTTCTAGCCTGTTTTCCCGTGTTTCTCTATGTCCGAACCTTTCCTTTTTCTGCAGAGTCTGAACTCGTACCTAACTCCTGCTCGTTGTCACTGTACTCCCGTTTGTGAGTTTGTGGTCCACTCGCTACTTCACTGCAAGTACCCTGTGAGTATCTGGTTCTGCCTTTCCCTTCCTGTCTGTTCCGTGTGAACAGAACCCTGTCCCCCCTGCTCTGCCTGCTCACCGCTCCGGCGGTTCTAGCCTGCTCTGCATTTGCTCACCGCTCCGGCGGTTCTAGCCTGCTCTGCCTTTGCTCACCGCTCCGGCGGTTCTAGCCTGCTCTGCCTTTGCTCACCGCTCCGGCGGTTCTAGCCTGCTCTGCCTTTGCTCACCGCTCCGGCGGCCTCATCCTTCTCTACTCTTGCTCACCGCTCCTGGCGGCCTCGTCCTGCTCTACTCTTGCTCACCGCTCCTGGCGGCCTCGTCCTGCTTTACTCTTGCTCACCGCTCCTGGCGGCCTCGTCCTGCTCTACTCTTGCTCACCGCTCCTGGCGGCCTCGTCCTGCTCTACTCTTGCTCACCGCTCCTGGCGGCCTCGTCCTGCTCTACTCTTGCTCACCGCTCCTGGCGGCCTCGTCCTGCTCTACTCTTGCTCACCGCTCCTGGCGGCCTCGTCCTGCTCTACTCTTGCTCACCGCTCCTGGCGGCCTCGTCCTGCTCTACTCTTGCTCACCGCTCCTGGCGGCCTCGTCCTGCTCTACTCTTGCTCACCGCTCCAGGCAGCCTCGTCCTGCTCTACTCTTGCTCACCGCTCCAGGCGGCCTCGTCCTGCTCTGCTCTTGCTCACCGCTCCTGGCGGCCTCGTCCTGCTCTACTCTCGCCCACCACTCTAGGCGGTCTCGTCTTGCCCTGTTCTCGCTCACCACTCTGGGCGGCCTTACTCTGCTGTGTTTGTCCGCCACATCTGTGGTTCTGTTCCTGAGTCCCAGTGTGTACTGGGTCCTATCCCGCCTGTGTTCCTACCTGCTAGTGCCTCCCTGTCTGCACTCTAGCCGTGCTTGCCTGTACCCCCCTGCCTGCATACCCGCCTGCCTGCATACCAGTCGTGCCTGCCTATACCCACCAGTCTGTGTGCCAGCCTAACCTGTCTGTTCCTGTATTCCCCTGTGTGGGTCAACAGCCGTGTCCGGGGTCTGTCCTGGAGTAGCACCTGGTCCCTCTGCTCGGTTCCTCCTTGGTGCACTGACGTCGTATGCCATCGTGCGACCCTGGTCGGATTGGGTGAATACCTAGTTACGCCCCTCCAGGCATTCACTCTCCGGCACGGTCCAGTGGAATCACACGCACACGCCGCTCAGCCCGGGCGTGTGCATTACATCTATTATCTATCATCTATCTATCATCTATCTATGAACTATCTATTATCTATCTATCTATGGTCAGGACTCCAGACAATCACCAAATGTCCATGAGATATAATCCAAAAAGAAACAAAAAGTCTGTATATTCCTTGTACAAGCGTATCGGACACTGCCTCATCATTCAGGTATATATGGACATCAAGGCACAGATGTGAACAGAGACGTGCAGTTTCTTACCTGTGGTGTCTTCAGGATGGTATCATACGTGTCCGAAGAGCTGGCGGCCACCCGCACAGTGACCTGGTGAGAAGGGTTAGACTGGCGCATTTCTGAGAATCCCATAGTGTACGCTACACCCGGTGCAAATGCCATGAGACTGCGTGAATGCAAAAATGACTGGAATTAGGTCTATGGCCCCGTAGATACCTGTGTAACACCAGAGGCAGAGGAATGATACCGTTACCTCTTGGCTGTGCTTTTCAGCCAGGTGGGCAGCCGCTTCAACTGCCACGAGAGCTGCACCGCCGGAGAGCCGGACAGTGTCCCTGTGGAGACTTTGCCTTTGACTTTATAGTCGTGGCAATTTTCACCCCATCTCAGCATTGCCTGGAAGACATCATAATAAAGACATTTATTATGTCTAATCTTATAAAGATAATATTTAGGATTGTCCAATGTGCGTCTCTTTAAATAAGGCCATTATGTGTCCATTCACCATGAGTGTCCCTTCCATACAGCACGGTGATGTGAGATCGGCAATACATCCAGCCAGAATACAGAGCCCGTAGTCTGCTAATGACCCATGTAGGTGTCGCTCTTCTCTTATACAGGGTCCATGAAAATGGCATTACATGTGCATGGGCCCTAAGAGACAGGTGCTTCACGAGGTGGTCGGCCGTCCATAGAAGACTGCTTGATATCTGCTAGAATCAGAGCTGATGCTGCAGTAATTATAGGACTTCATTAGTAGTGTTGAGCCACCCCCGTAGTGTTCGGGTTCGGTTCGTCGAACACCGGGATGTTCGAGGAACTGTTCGTCGAACTGTTCGTCGAACACCTTAGAACACCGTCGAACACCGTTAAAACCAATGGCAGGCAAACAAAAACACATAGAAACACATAAAAAACACCTTCAAAAGGTGTCCAAAAGCTGACAAACTGCTCAGAAGACGCTTTCTTTAAAAAAGCCGGCCGGCAATTCAGCAGCGGCATACACCGGTACCCGACAATTTAGACAAGAAGGAATAGAGCATCACACATAGATTAGATAGATAGAAACATGTCAGTCACATATATATGAAGTACAGTGACAGTGTTGCTTACTGTACTTGTCATTTAGTGTAAAGGATTTATTAAAAAATATAATAGTGTTTTCATGCACCGTCTCTTTAAAAAAGCCGGCCGGCAATTCAGCATCTGTACCCGACAATTTAGAATAGAAGGAATAGAGAATCATACATAGATTAGATAGACAGAAACATGTCAGTCACATATATGAAGTACAGTGACAGTGTTGATTACTGTACTTGTCATTTAGTGTTAAAATAAAGGATTTATTATTAAAAAAAATTGGCGTGGGGGTCCCCGTAATTTTAGTCTCTAGCGGAGGTTAAGCAGACGGCTGGGGCAGATGTTTGAAGCCTGGGAATGGGGTAATACCCACAGAGCTTCCCAGGCTGCTAATATCAGCCCCCAGCTGAATACCTAGCCTTTACTAGCTATTAAAATGGGGGACCCCCCCAAAAAAAATGGCGTGGGGTCCCCCCTATTTTAATAGCTAGCAAAGGCTTAGCAGACAGCTGGGGGCTGATATTAATAGCCCAGGAAGGGTGCCATGAATATTAGCCCCCTCCCAGGCTAGAAACACCAGCCGTCAGCCGCCCCAGAAATGGTGCATCCATAGGATGCGCCAATTCTGGCACTTAGCCTCGCTCTTCCCACTGCCCTGTAGCGGTGGCAGTGGGGTAATAGGGCTGGGGTTGATGTCAGCTTATAATGCCAGCTGACATCAAGCCCAGGTTAGTAATGGAGAGGCGTCTATAAGACACCCCCATTACTAGCCCCATAGTCAAAGTTAAAAAAAAAACACAAACACCCAGAATAAAGTCCTTTAATTGAAATAAAGACACAATTCTTTATTGTTCTAAATTAAACCATACTTACCGTCACGCCCATTCCAGCTGAAGCCAACGATCTCCTGGAATAAAAGTAAAATAATAAAGCAACATCATCCTTACCTTTCCATGGTTCCCACGACGGCTCCAGCTCTGCTACATCGAGATGACAGGCTGGACCGCAGCAGAACGCTGCCATCCAGCCTGTCATCCCGCAGACACTGAGAAGCGCAGGCATGCTTGCGCTCCTCAGTGTCTGGCTGTGACGGCATCCAGATGAGCCGACAATGAACTCAGCTCACCTCATGCACGTCACTGACAGCGTGGGAGAATTCTCACGCTGAAGCGCTGAGTGCAGGAGAATTTTCCCACGCTGTCAGTGACGTGCATGAGGCTGATATTTAAATTTGGCGCACAAATCGGTGATTGGTCGCGGGCAGCGTCCGCGACCAATCAGCACAGTAGTGTTTAACTTTGGCGGCAAGATCAGTGATTGGTCGCGCGCCAAGACCGCGACCAATCACCGATTTGGGCGCCACATTTAAATATCGGCCGCGACCAATCAGCACAGCGTTGTTTAAATGTGGATCCAAGATCGGTGATTGGTCGCGGCCGATATTTAAATTTGGCGCACAAATCTGTGATTGGTCGCGGGCAGCGTCCGCGACCAATCAGCACAGTAGTGTTTAACTTTGGCGCCAAGATCAGTGATTGGTCGCCGTCTTGACCGCGACCAATCACCGATTTGTGCGGCACATTTAAATAGCGGCCGCGACCAATTGGATGTCAGCGCCGCTTCCCGGTCCTCCCTTCACACCCTAGCCGCATGGATGTCAGCGGCGCTGCCTGTGCGGATACTTCCGCTGCGAGAACCCGGGACATGAGCGGGCGCTCGCAGCAGAAGTATCCCGACCCGCAGCGCCGCTCCCCGGTCCTCCCTTCACACCCTAGCCGCTGATGTCCCCACAGTATCCGCATGGTGTTACAAAGATTCGGACATTTGTGTTAAAAATCGCTGATTGGTCGCTGGCGCTGCCCGCGACCAATCACCGGTTTGGGCGCCAAATTTAAATATCGGCCGCGACCAATCACGATCTTGGCTCCACATTTAAACACCGCTGTACTGATTGGTCGCGGACGCTATTTAAATGTGGCGCCAAAATCGGTGATTGGTCGCGCCCAGCGTCGGCGACCAATCAGCACAGCGGTGTTTAAATGTGGAGTCAAGATCGGTGATTGGTTGCGGCCGATATTTAAATTTGGCGCCCAAATCGGTGATTGGTCGTGGGCAGCGCCGGCGACCAATCAGCGATTTTTAACACAAATGTCCGAATCTTTGTAACACCATGCGGATACTGTGGGGACATCAGCGGCTAGGGTGTCAAGGGAGGACCGGGGAGCGGCGCTGCGGGTCGGGATACTTCTGCTGCGAGCAGTCGCTCATCTCCCGGCTTCTCGCAGCGGAAGTATCCGACCAGGCAGCGGCGCTCCCCGGTCCTCACCACTACGATTTGCTGTTGGTCGCGCTCTCCGCACGCGACCAATCAGTGATCTTGGCGCTAAAGTTAAACACCGCTCTGCTGATTGGTCGCGGACGCTGCCCGCGACCAATCACCGATTTGGGCGCCACATTTAAATAGCGGCCGCGACCAATCAGCGAGCTTGGCGCCAAATTTAAACAACGCTCTGCTAATTGGTCGCGGATGCCGGCCGCGACTAATCAGCATTATTGGCGCCAAATTTAAACACCGCTCTGCTGATTGATCGCGGTCGCCGTCCGCGACCAATCAGCAGTATTGGCGCCAAATTTAAACCCTGCTCGGCTGATTGGTCACGGTTGCCGTCCGTGACCAATCAGCAGTATTGGCGCCAAATTTAAACCCTGCTCGGCTGATTGGTCACGGTTGCCGGCCGCGACCAATCACCATTATTGGCGCCAAATTGAAACACCGCTTTGCTGATTGGTCGCGACCGCGACCAATCAGCATTATTGGCGCAAAATTTAAACCCCGCTCTGCTGATTAGTCGCGACCGCCGGCCGTGACCAATCAGCGATATAGTCGCCAAATTTCAACACCGCTTTGCTGATTGGTCGCGGTTGCTGGCCGCGACCAGTCAGCGATTTTGGCGCCAAATTTAAACACCGCTCTGCTGATTGCGCCGGGTCGGCCGCATACATATTCTAGAATACCCGATGCGTTAGAATCGGGCCACCATCTAGTTTCATGAAATAATTAAAAAAAAAATTGACGTGGGGCTTCGCACTATATTTGTGTCCAGCCAGGTACAGCAGGCAGGAACGGGCTGCCCCCAACCACCAGCTGCCTATTTGTACCTGGCCAGACACAACAATATAGGAAAGCCCTTTTTTTCTTAATTATTTCATGAATTTCATGAAATAATTAAAAAAAAAAATACGTGGGGCTTCGCCCTATTTTTGTGTCCAGCCAGGTACAACTAGGCAGCTGGGGGCTGGAATCTGCAGCGCAGGGAGACCCAAGCTTTCTGGGTCCCCCCCGCTGCAAAATGCAGTCCGCAGCCACCCCGGAAAATGGAGCATTCATAGAAGCGCCATCTTCTGGCGCTGTACCCAACTCATCCAGGGCCCTGGTGCGGTGGCTCACTGGGTAATAAAGGGGTTAGGGCCAGCTTGGCATTATCAGCTGGCCCTAAGCCCGAAATTCATGGGGTCACGCCAATATTAGACATGACCGCCATGAATTTCTAGTAAAGTATTTAAAAAAAACACAACACCCAGAAAAAAGTCCTTTAATTGAAATAAAGACACAATTCTTTATTGTTCTAAATTAAACCATACTTACCGTCACGCCCATTCCAGCTGAAGCCAATGTCTTCTGCAATAAAAGTAAAATATTTAAGCAACCTCATCCTTACCTTTCCATGGTTCCCACGACAGCTTCAGCTCTGCTACATCGAGATGACAGGCTGGACCGCAGCAGAACGCTGCCATCCAGCCTGTCATCCCGCGGACACTGAGAAGCGCAGGCATGCTTGCGCTCTTCAGTGTCTCGCTGTGACGGCATAAAGATGAGACGAGTTCATGTCCAATGAACTCGGCTCACCTCATGCACGTCACTGACAGCGTGGGAGAATTCTCCTGCACTCAGCACTTCAGCGTGAGAATTCTCCCACGCTGTCAGTGATGTACATGAGGTCAGCTGAGTTCATTGGACATGAATGAGCTCACCTCATGCACGTCACTGACAGCGTGGGAAAATTCTCACGCTGAAGCGCTGAGTGCAGGAGAATTTTCCCACGCTGTCAGTGACATGCATGAGGTGAGCTCATTTATGTCCAATGATCTCAGCTCACCTCATGCACGTCACTGACAGCGTGGGAAAATTCTCCTGCACTCAGCGCTACAGCGTGAGAATTCTCCCACGCTGTCAGTAACGTGCATGAGGTGAGCTCATTCATGTCCAATGAACTCAGCTGACCTCATGTACGTCACTGACAGCGTGGGAGAATTCTCACGCTGAAGTGCTGAGTGCAGGAGAATTCTCCCACGCTGTCAGTGACGTGTATGAGGTGAGCCGAGTTCATTGGACATGAACTCGTCTCATTTTTATGCCGTCACAGCCAGACACTGCAGAGCGCAAGCATGCCTGCGCTTCTCAGTGTCTGCGGGATGACAAGCTGGATGGCAGCGTTCTGCTGCGGTCCAGCCTGTCATCTCAATGTAGCAGAGCTGAAGCTGTCGTGGGAACCATGGAAAGGTAAGGATGAGGTTGCTTTATTATTTTTATTTTATTGCAGGAGATCGTTGGCTTCAGCTGGAATGGGCGTGGTGGTAAGTATGGTTTAATTTAGAACAATAAAGGATTGTGTCTTTTTTTCAATTAAAGGACTTTACTCTGGGTGTTTGTGTTTTCTTTTAACTTTGACTATGGGGTTAGTAATGGGGGTGTCTTATAGACGCCTCTCCATTACTAACCTGGGCTTGATGTCAGCTGGCATTATAAGCTGACATCAACCCCAACCCTATTACCCCCTGCCACCGCACCAGGGCAGTGGGAAGAGCGAGGCTAAGTGCCAGAATTGGCGCATCCTAAGGATGCGCCATTTCTGGGGTGGCTGACGGCTGGTGTTTCTAGCCTGGGAGGGGGCTAATATTCATGGCACCCTTCCTGGGCTATTAATATCAGCCCCCAGCTGTCTGCCTAGCCTTTGCTAGCTATTAAATTAGGGGGGACCCCACGTCATTTTTTTGGGTCCCCCATTTTAATAGCTAGTAAAGGCTAGGTATTCAGCTGGGGGCTGATATTAGCAGCCTGGGAAGCTCCGTGGGTATTACCCCCTTCCCAGGCTTCAAACATCTGCCCCAGCTGTCTGCTTAACCTCCGCTAGAGCCTAAAATTATGGGGACCCCCACGCCAATTTTTTTTTAAATAAATCCTTTATTTTAACACTAAATGACAAGTACAGTAATCAACACTGTCACTGTACTTCATATATGTGACTGACATGTTTCTATCTATCTAATCTATGTGTGATTCTCTATTCCTTGTATTCTAAATTGTCGGGTACAGATGCTGAATTGCCGGCCGGCTTTTTTAAAGAGACGGTGCATGAAAACACTATTATTTTTTTTGATAAATCCTTTACACTAAATGACAAGTACAGTAAGCAACACTGTCACAGTACTTCATATATATGTGACTGACATGTTTCTATCTATCTAATCTATGTGTGATGCTCTATTCTTTCGGTTCTAAATTGTCGGGTACAGGTGTATGCTGCTGCTGAATTGCCGGCTTTTCATGTTTCACTGTTGGCACTGTTCCCATCGATTTGGGCAACCACTGTAATGCCACAACCACCATGGCTGTGGCATTACAGTGAGTGGCAGACAATCCCTGCATGATTGGTGCTCAAAATAGCGCCAGACATGCAGGACACGCTTTTGGTGCACGAACAGTTATAGAACAACCTCGAACAGCCGAATTTTTTGCAAATCGTTCGGGTTCGTCGAACAACTCGAACACCGCCCAAAACAGCTCGAATTTGAGATTGGCGAACAGTTCTAGTTGAACACTGCTCATCTCTATTCATTAGCTAATAAGTTCTCCTTAAGAAAGAGTCAGACGGCCATATAACTCGGACAAGGATTGCAACGTAATGCTCAGACTGGCTGCCGACCCGAGCGTAACAGCTGCATAGACATACAAGGCTGTCACGCTCAAGACGGGAGAGCTGCCGGCCAGTCTGAGCATTACGTTGCATCCCTTGTCCGAGTTATACGGCCGTCTGACTCTTCTCTTAATGTCTCAGAATCATCTTCTAATTCGTTTACACTTAGAGTAGATTAAATATCTATCTATCTTTCTTCCTATCTTCCTTCTCCTATCTTTCTCAGCAGGGAAGAAGTACAGGACCGCAGTAATTTACATCTTCTCCTTTGCTCTGTATTGTAATGAATGGAGTGCGCAGCCTGCACGTGATTCTAGATGAGAAGTTAGAAGAGAGGAACTTTGGAGAAAACAAAGTTTCCATTATAGTCTTCCCATGCAACTTTCTTACCGAGGCTTTGTGGAATCCAGAAACAGAGGCATCTAGACAAGTCTTCCATGAACTTTTGTGATTCAGAGGAACTGCGACGACCTGCGCTTTGAACCTTATTGGATCTATGTAAGCTGTGGTTTGGAGTCCTTGGTGCTGGGCATCACTCAAGATAGATTTCACCAGAAAAACAAAGTTGGGGGACATTGCACCAGATAAGTTCTGCAAAAAAAGATACAGATAATAAAAAAATCAGTTTCTAAAAATGAGTTACAGATAAAAGTTTTGATTGTTTTAATTTTTCCAATCCTGAGGAAAGTTTTATAATTGTGTGTTGGATGCGAGTTATTAGTCGATAACACCCAGGACCTAACGCAAGGTGACATGACTTAGTCCATTAATAAGGTCCATGGGTTTATAAGATGTTTCCCCTGCTCTGTCCCTCCTTCATGCTTAACCCCCAAGGCTACACAGCGATGCTGAAATCGAAGTGTCTCATTGTGACATCACATCTAATACTTTTGTGGAGCCCTGCTGCGCATTGGTGCCACAGAACCCAGAGGGGTGCATGGATGGACTTCTCCACAAGAGGCCCTCACACATTCACACACCTCCACCCTACCACCTCAGACCAGCAGAGGGAGCCCGTTAGGGATATATATAGGGAGGGTGGAGCCAGGCAGCTGAGATTAGTTCCTGCTTAGAGACAGAGAGGGACAGAGCTCAGAGTTGAGCAGAGAGTGTGCTGACGCTCAGAGAGCAGCGAAGAGGCAGCGAGCTGGCTGATGTGCTTAGGTGAGCCAAGGCCTACAGCACATGTGAAAGCCTAGTGAGGGCCTTGAGTGGGCCGAAGGCGAGAGGAGAAGGAAGAAGTAGTGAGGGGGCAGAGGAGCATACCAGGCTCACCCAGATATATATACCGGACACCGGGTCCGCGCCTACAGGGACCCCTTTACACCCAGTAGGAACCACCGGAACCCCTGGAGGACTACAGTTCCCAGGTTCACCAAACGCTGACTACAGTACCAGGGCTAGGAGTCACGAAGGCCCCAGCAACCAGGGAGAGTGATCTCCAAGAGAAGGCCCTACCACCAGGTCAGCAGGTGCAAAGAGAGACAGTAACCAAGCTAGGCCTAGCGCCAGGCAGGTCAGAAGCTTAGAGGATAAAGCAACGAATCAGGAAGCCCTATACCCGCTCACTGGGGAGAGTCCAAAAGTGCGCCCTTCACCTGGAGTACCCTGGACCGTGCCTGCAACATCACCAGTAAAGGTACTGAAGCTTACCCCCGTGTGAGTGTCTGTCTTTCCTCCGGGACCGTCCTGCCGCCTCTCCCCTGCACCACCATCCATTACACCCCACGCTGCCCTGGAGCTAGCTCTACCTGTGGAGAGCCACACCATCCCTGCTGCCGTAACACCAGCTCCAGAGGACTGCTCCGCAGCGGCGGCTCCCTTAACCGCATTCCACAGGTGGCGTCACGAACACTTAAATCCCCTATAACTATTCCCCTTTTACTGACCGCCCTGGGTCACGGACCTGGCCAGCTACTGTGATATCCCCCAGCAACCAGAGGCCCGGCTGCCGAGTACCCCATAGCCCAGGGGGCGCGTCACTTTCCTATGGTGTCACAATGTGACCTGTAATATCTTGCGACTGACACAGAATTGCAAATGTTTCCAAATGAGTTGGATTTTCTGTTGCAAGTTGCAAGTGACTCACTTGAAAAGACCTTGATGCAAATCACTTGTAACTTGGCTATTTTATTTTACAGCAAAATCACGGCTCTAAAATAGTCGCATGACAACAAGTCGCAAACAAGTTGCACAGATATTTTTTTATCGCAACTCTTCTGAGAGTTGCCATCGCCCGACGAATGTCACCAAGTAGCCCCAGACTTGTGCCGCAGCTCAGTTTTTTAGTTTAGCTTCTCTTGACAAGAAAAGTTCACCATGAAACCGGTGCTGACGATCATTCTAGCAATGATGGTGAAGATGAGCAAATTCATCTACTTATAAGTCTTCTGAAGGCTATAATGTACCAATGCTGCAAGTGCAACAAGTATAGGAAGAAGGCAAAGAGAGCCAAGGGCACCATGATCAGGACTATCCAGAAAAAGGTTCTTGATGGTAGTCTGCTTATGATCTGAGATGGTTAGCCAACCAGTATTGTGGGTGGCCCCCAACTGACGTATCATGGAGCCCGCCGAGGTTTTTGTCGACCAGAATATTGAGCATGGACTGAAACTCTGATTGATGCCTAATGGCAATGCAGACGTAGAAAAAGGCAACATCCTACCCAAGAAAATAATGTCAGGGTATTAAAATGAAAGCAAACCTCATATGGTAAAGGATTCCTTCCACTTATGTTGCTGCTGCTGCTACTGCTGCTGCTACTGCTTTGTCCATAACTGCTGCTTCCTTCGCTGCTGTTTGTCTGTGACTTCTACAAAACAACAGATACAAATACAGTGTTAGAAACATCAACATTTTAAAATGATTTTTTCCAGATAAAAAGGTGAAGAACAGCTGAGCAAGACGTAGAGCAGCCTAACTGGAGGCCACATATTGTCCTGATTGGTGGGTTCCCGTGGATGTAACATAAGATGACAACTTCAGTTTAATAAAATTTTCAATGTTCTAATACAATAATGCTCACATCAACTTGTTCCTATGTGTAATAGACACAATTGGAGAATTTGTTTATTGCTGCACCCCAGTGTTCTGGCATAAAAAAAGTTGTAAGGTGCACAAAAATGTTTAGAACCGTTGCTCTGGCTGATTCAAGTTTCTAAAAAATGGCCGGCGCCGGTAAACGTTTTGCCTGTGACCTCCACCAACCATGATCCAGCTGAACGTGCACCTGATCTATCATTTACCAGTCATGTTCATCCCATCTCTAAGCAAATTACATCATAACATGTAAATGTTCTACAAATATCCATTATTATTAATTACTTACCAGAAGAGTAGATGTCGACAAAAACTTAGCAGAGTGAATTTGAGGAGCGAAAAGTTCCTGAAAAATTAGGAGTAAAATATAAAAAATAATACAATGAAGTAAGAATAAAAATAATGATTATAAGAATATAAACAAAAAATAAAAATAAAACGAAGTATAATACAGAAGGATAATTGTTACCATGTAGTGCGATGACTCTTTTGGCGAGGAGTCGTATTGGATTTCCATGCGATGTTTCCTACCACAGTCCATACAATTCGTGACATCTGCAGACTTAGTTTTGCTACTTTTTCTCATAGTTTTCCTGTGAATTTTATTGGAATGTTTTGGGTCATTTTTATGTTTTTGTTGTCCACTAGGGTTCTCTCTGCTGTTTTCTATGGGTTTCTTTGGGCTTTTTACATGTTTCTTGTCGTGTGTCCTTTGACTTGAGCTACTACTTTCACTACTACTTTGCTGTTTTCTCCGATCCTTTCTTGGGTTGGCCTCTTGAATACTTTGACTGCTGCTCTCACTACTACTACTACTGCTCTTATTTGCCTGCTTTCCTTTGCTCTTCTTGGTCCTTTGGACACTATCACTACTTTGAAATTGGCATTTTTCCTCATCACCTTTGCCATGTTCTTGAGAATGATGACATTTGGAGTTATGGTGGCCTTTGTGAGGGCTTTGGTCTTGTTCATCAAGTTGCCCTTTGTGCTGGTCTTCCTTAGGTGTTTTCCAGCAAGTACAATGCTTTTTCCCACCGGTTGATTCATGATCAGCACCTGCTTGATGAGGGTGTTTTTCGGGGTCATGATGTTCTTCCTGCCAGTTGTCCTCTTCTGTTTCACTTCGAGCTTTATGTTGATGTTTTACATTTTTTCTCTCATGCTTATCTTCCTGATGATGGCCCTCATGATCTTCTTTTCCTCCTTGGGGCTTGTGTTGAGGTTTTTGGTCTTCATCCTCATCTCTTTGACCTTCTTTCTGGTTTCTATGTTGATTCTTATGTTCGTCTCCTTCCTGCCCTTTCTTGCTTTTGGGTCCCTGGTGACCTGCATGATGAGGTTCTTCATCTTGGGCGTCTTTATGAGGATTCTTGTTTTTACCAGTTTCGTGTTGGCTTTTGGGGCTACTCTCATGGACTCCTGCATTATGCTCTTTATGTTTATGGCTTTTGTGTTGATGTTTTTGGTCTTCTCTTTCATCTCTTTGGCCTTCTTTCTGGTTTTCAGGTTGATGCTTATGTTCTTCTCCTTCCTGCAAACTCTTCTTTTCATGTCCATCGTGGTGACCTGCATGACGATGACCCTTGTCCTGTGGGTCCTTATGAGGATTCTTTTTTTCTCCATGTTTTTGATCTTTTTTGTGGTTTATCTCATATACTTCTGCTTCATCTTCATCATGTTCATGGCTCTTATGATGCTTCTCATCTTCCACTTGTCCATGTTGCTTCTTGGCATGCTTTTGTTGCTCTTCTGTCTGACACTTGCAATGGACTTCCATTTCCCGTTCTTTTTTCTGATGGCCTTTATGGTCAGGAACTTTGTCTGCTTCGTGATGCCGCTTTGGATTGTGGCGTGGTTTTTGTGATTTATGCTGGTCTTTATGATGGTGTTTGCTTTGATGCTTCTTATGTTGTTTATGCTTTGTATGGCGCTTATGCGTCTTTTCTTGGTTGAGTTCATGACCAGATTTGGCAGATGATGAAGAATCCAATGAAGGTGCGGTAGTATTTCCAGAATTAGGTGTAGGCGAACTATCACTTGTGCTGTTCCACGATTCACTCTGGTAGAAAAAAATTAGACAATGTGAGATTAGCCATTGCCACCATTTTACTTCACTGCTCTTATAATAAACACAGTAATATTTTTTAATTTAGCATTTATAAGACCCAACAAATTATAAATTAAGAAAAAAGAGCAGACAATCAGAAGAAAACGCTGTCTCACAGGGAAGGCACGTTCTCCCAACTAATCGAAGAAGAGAGAAGAGCCCTGGTTCTCGCCGCAGGGACTAAACCTTAATTTGAAGATTTCCTCTCTTGTACTCGCGCCTTGACCCTGAGCCTCCACTCCAGGACACAGGGCCTCCACTCCAGGACACAGGGCCTCCACTCCAGGACACAGGGCCTCCACTCCAGGACACAGGGCCTCCACTCCAGGACACAGGGCCTCCACTCCAGGACACAGGGCCTCCACTCCAGGACACAGGGCCTCCACTCCAGGACACAGAGCCTCCACTCCAGGACACAGAGCCTCCACTCCAGGACACAGAGCCTCCACTCCAGGACACAGAGCCTTCACTCCAGGACACAGAGCCTTCACTCCAGGACACAGAGCCTTCACTCCAGGACACAGAGCCTTCACTCCAGGACACAGAGCCTTCACTCCAGGACACAGAGCCTTCACTCCAGGACACAGAGCCTTCACTCCAGGACACAGAGCCTTCACTCCAGGACACAGGGCCTTCACCCCAGGACACAGGGCCTTCACTCCAGGACACCAAGCCTTCACTCCAGGACACCAAGCCTTCACTCCAGGACACCAGCTCAAGGGCTGGAGTGAACCTCCAAACTGAGGAGGTGCTAGACTGGGGTACAGTTGGTTGAGACCTTCGGTGATAGCTCATTCACCAGCAGTGGCAACTTTTTGATAAATTGTGGCTGTGGACAATGGGTCGGATACTGATACATTTTGGACACTACGCTGAAATAAGATGCGCCAAATCTTTAAGAAATGTGCACCTCTAAATGAGTTTGCCCCAACTTTCAGCTGTCGTTCGCCATCGTTAAAAAAGTTACTCCGGTCAGTGGCTGAGGCCAATAAAGGAGTGAAAATATTGTGCAACTACAAATATTGGAGTACTCTACTTAATGAATGTGTCAAATAGTCTTGGTAAAATAAAAACCAAAATTCATCAAGGCTGGTGTTCTTTGTGCCAGTCTTGATGAAGAGTGCACTGGAGTAAGATGCACCGAATTCTTTAGGAGACTGGAGGACATCTCTCTTACAGTTTCTGACATTCTTGTGGTGGAAATGATGATGCAGACATGCTTTGCTTGGCCACTCCACCTCTCATCTAAGCTCCGTTCATTTACCAAAAAGTTGGCAGAGCTGTCCGGGACAGTTGCAATATCGAAAAAAGTTGCAAAAGTTTTGAGAACTTCTGAGTTGCACAAATGGTTTTTGAACGTTCATATGGTTTTACACCAGAATTTTGGCAAAAATTGTTTGATCTATTGTCCTCGTTGTGTCTCTGATTATCGGCTACTCCCCTAGACTGACAGGTTTCCCTTGATGTGGTTCCCTTTAATCAGGTAATATCCAGTCTCTGTCACATTATTTGGTTCTTGCCTCGTAGTTTTATTTACTTCCTATACTCTTATTATTTTCTTGTACATTATTTCTTTTTCA
This sequence comes from Phyllobates terribilis, assembly GCF_046119375.1. Lineage (NCBI taxonomy): Eukaryota > Metazoa > Chordata > Amphibia > Anura > Dendrobatidae > Phyllobates > Phyllobates terribilis. The sequence goes on from NW_027362768.1 coordinate 189,560,374, forward strand.
GGATTTTTTTACCCCTCTGTGCTCGCACATCACATCCACTCTTTCTTACCTCCGTCCATGTTCCTTCGTTGCTGCTGAGAATCTTCTTCAGCTTTGATAGAGCCACGTGGTCCATTGGGTTTTCCAGCTCGCGCGTTTCCCCATCAGTTCTCCGTACATTTACTGAACGCACCATTTTCACAGCCGCCCCGGGCCCTGCTTGAAATTCTATTTGTATTTTCTCGACCGAGGCATCAGCGTGCGCTAAAAAAAAAAAAAAGAGGAGCACTTACCAGTTTAATTATTGAAGAGCATGAAATTCAATACACCTTTGTACGGGTCTGTTCGGCATAAAAGCAAATCTCTTGAAAATAAGGCCGTTCGGTTCTACGCCGCTGCTCGGCATTGTGTACTTTGTTACTCGCTAAACTTTGCTGTAATTACTTTGTGACTCGTTATCTTGCATTCAATTGCAGTGTATTAAGCAAATGGATTTATTACTAATTTTGCAGGAGAAGTCTTTTACCGTCAGCGCCTCTTGTTCATAATGGTTTATATGTAACGATAGGACTGAAGGTAAATCCAGCGCGATGTCAATAATATAAGCTCTGCTACATCGTTGCAAACATTTTCTTCACACTGACCAAATGCTCATGTTGTTGCCCTTAATCTGCTATTTAAAGATCAAAGGAGGCATAAATGGTTTTCTGGTTCCTCCTGGCACTTAATGCCGTATTTCCACTCCCCTAGTCACACCCCTGCTTAATTATTGCTGCTCATGGGTGGAGCATGACACAAGGATTCTCTCTTTTTTATGCCTTGTTAAATAATGAGCCATGCACCGTCATTAGACCCTGCACTGGGCATTACATAAAGGTCCAGTTTTGATTAAGGTGCTCATTTTAAAGACTTTTGCACAGAACTGTAATGTCACTTATTGTGAAGCCCTCGGGATATGTGCTGTCACCTCACCAGACGTAACTGATCAGGGAGGATTACTCTGATAGAAGTTACTTTGAGACCTCACTGAACTGAGGAGTTGCTAAATACTTTGTAACACCGTCGTCAACTCTCTGCAATCTATTCCACTTGTAAGAGCCATTCATCTTGTTTTCTAAAATGCTGCAATATAGGAAACAGGAAAAGAATGTCCGCAAACCTGCCCGAAAGAGGAGGACCCCAAAAACGCTGCGCAGCTGTGCAGACGCTGGCTTCCTCCACTGCAGCGTCTCAGCGTACAAGATTCATTTCTCTTGCAAGTGCAATACAATAAAGCCGATTCCATGTAAATGTATGCTAGGGCAATATGTCATTTTTTTAAAGAAGAAAATAAACGTATGTTTATCTTTCTTTATAATGCAAATGAGAATAGTGAGATCATTTACAGACACGCATATCGAGCTGCATTTGTTGAACTCTCTGTATTGGGCCCTTCCTTCCTCATCTTTCCTCTGAAGGTGAGTGGAACAGAGAGGCCATCTTAAAAAAAACTAAATTTTTGTATGACTCTGTTGGTTGTTTTTTATGCTGTATGTGTCTGTGAGAATTTATCAAATTGCATCATAATTGGAGTCTTTAGTAGAGTTGAGAACAAAGATTGACAGGAGGCTGGTCCAGCGAGCCCGGCCATTAATCCTATAAACTTCCCTCTGCCCCCTCGTCATCCTCGGCACCTCCTCTGATTAGTATACCCGGTGTGATGTCATGTGCGCGGCGATGATGTATCATCATGAGCATATTAATCAGAAGAGGCACCGGGATGCCGGCAGGTAGGAAAAGTCCGATGGCCATGAACTACCAACGTGGCTGCCGGATAAGGGTCTAACGAGTTTTTTTTGCTCAACTCTAGTTTTTAAGAAAATACAAAGACAGGTAAAGGTTGTGGACACTTCTGTAAGTCTTCTCTGTAATATATCTTCAAAGTTGAGCTATCGGATTCCTTAAAATGTTTGTTTTAGTAAATACTTGCATTCCACATTAACTAACAATTCCGGAGCATCAATTTAGAACTACAGTGCTGTCCCTCTGTTATTCCTCCTGGACGTGTTTTAAATAAACTGGATACTGTGTATTTCTATCCTCTCTTGTGAATAGGATGTGTCGCTATACACTGTGATGTTAGTGCAATGAATGCTGACAGTGCGTACAGGCACACTCACACTTCCAGGAGGAGTAACAGAGGAACGACATGTTGCAAAAAATTCTAAGAAAAGATGTTCTAGACAGATCCAAATAATATTCATTCTAACAGATTACCTGGTTTAAATATCAGCTTGACAGAATGCTCCCCGATGACATGATAAAGGGGGCAGTTTCGGGCATAGGCAGCTGTCGAGCTATCCTTCTCCAAGCAAACCTGGAAGCCAAAATGACTTGTCCGAGCGCACATGGAAAAATCCCGGGAGTCGGCCCGTCCGTGCGGCTGATCGGACCAGTAAACACTCTCTTTGCCCAGAACTTCTGCAGAAAACTTTCCCTGTGAGTTGATGGAAGAGATGTCATTATCTGCAGGTATCAATATGGCATTAAATATGTTTTGAATGAAACCTGCTACTTTTTAAATGAAATCCTTCTTAAAATCCAGGCGGGATCCCCAGCCGATACTTTGTGTTTCTGTGTTAGTGAGATCTTTTTTTTTTTTTCTTTTTGCTAAGTGCTTTTCAGTCTCTGGTTCCTCACAAGTCTATTATTATTCCCAGGAGAAAAGTGAAGGTTTTTGTTCATGGAGATTGATTGAAAATATGTTCAGGGAGGGGAAAAAAAAAACTTTTAAGAAAAACAAACCTTTGTCGGGGCCACACGCGGCCCAAGCCCGTATTAAATCACCACCTACTGCTTCCTTACTGAGTTCTCAAAGTCTGTGATACATTTCCCCAAACATTCTCCCAAAACACATATCATTTACCAGAAAGTGAAGTGCAGATATTGCCTCTAAATAAATCAGCGGCGCTCAGAGAGATTTGCAAATCCAAGCAAGTTATTATTCAATAGGTTTTCAATCTTATTTTTAATTTTTCTTAATTTTTCTTTTCATTTTCCAACCTTTTATTTTTACCTTTTTACATTTTATTTACTGTTTCTTCACTTAATCCTTTTTTCTTTGCTATTAATTTACTCTTTGTTCCATAAGCTGAATATTTATTGATTGAACAGATCTTTCCTTAGGCAGAAGGTCAGTTTGCCATTGATCTTTGCGTCTTCTCAGGACTGTAGATTGTCACTTAAGTATTGATGATACAGAAGGCGAGAAATGGTGGATGGTCGGGGGGGGGGGTTTGACCAATAGGCGCGAGAAGTGAGCGTTCATGGGACTTCTGGGGTATACTGGTTCTACACTGGTTTTACTTGTGTAGTACGCCAGATGGTAGGTCATGCAATGCCCCCCTGGGAAAAAGTATGCAAATTAGCTCTCCTCCAGAAAGAAGAGAAGTGTCTCTAGTGCCCCCTAGTTTGCAGATTGGTGTCTCTCCCTTTTGGAAGAGGCTTTGGTTTGGCTAATACTTCCGGGTTGGAAGGCTAATTGACGGGTACCACACTTACTTACAGAGTAGCCATATTTACCCATAGATAGCACCAGAGATATTTTTCTACCTTCTGGTGGAGAGCTAGTTTGAATGCCGTATTATAAGTGTCAACACCAACAGCTTTATATGCAACTTCCATAGAGTTGTATGGATGATCTGTGTCATTGCTTCACCTCCTCCAATGTAAATCCACCTCACTGGGAAAATACTGGTCAGTTGGGGTCCGGCGGAGGTATACTGACCAGTAAAGATGGGTTACCTATCCTACAGTTGTCAATGCCTGGAATGTGACATTATATGGGTTGCCCTATCCGGGCTTCTGACAATATTGCCTGTAATGCCAGCTTACTAGAAAGAACAAGTTCCTTTCTTTGAGTGAATATGGGATAACCCCCCTATTATTCCTATTATTACTGTCTTTGCCCAGATCAGACACATTGTATCAAAGCCTCTAAATTTAAATCATTGAATTTCCATTGACTGACAGCAGGGAGAAATCTTAAAAATGGTGCAGAATTGGAATGCAAAGTTTGTATGGGGGGGAGGGGACCTGAATAAAAGCCCCCTAGAGAGAGCTTCCATCACATTTATTAGTTTGCACATACTTATTAATACATTTCTGGAGGAGATTATAGTAAGTCTATCAGGTGTTAATTGGCCACGCCCACTGTGTCTAAGCCACACCTCCCAAAAAAGAGCAAAATTAAAAGTCATCTTCACAAAGTATTAAAAGCGACATTAATGTTACAATAATTACAATTCTGTTTCTTTTTCTAGATCGATTATTCTATTTTATTATTTTTGGAGAATTTTTTTTTTTTCCATTCACCCTTTATTCATCTTGTAGAGAAATATAACTATATAATACATTGAATTTATTGAACTTTTTGTCCTTTTTTTAGTTTGCTATGGAAATCTGTATTACCTTGGAAAGATCTGGATTTCACAGGTGATTTATTTAGATGAAAAGGTAAAATTAAATAAAGAGAGCTAAAGATAAGATATAGAAAGACGTATACAGAGATCCCTATGGATAGGAGAAATATACGTCTTTTGATATCTTGTCTTTATTCTTTTTTAATCGTAACTTTTATTATAAAAATATTTCCTTGTTTTGCAAATCACCTGTGAAGACTGGATCTTTGCAAGGAAATACAGATTTCCACATCAAGTGGTGGAGAATGCGGGCACATAGCACGTAATAGTATAAATGTTATAAGTCATAGTTTATAATAGCCGGTGGATTGTTCTCTTATAAAGTATCTACGAGGGTCCCTGAGAAGGTTTCGAATATTTAATTATTACATTATAATAAAGTGTGCTTATCACATAAACTTTGCACAGCAGAAAGTTCCCTCAACAATCAGCCAATCACAGGCAGCCCCAGCGATAAGCTGTAACTAAACTGTTCAATTCCGTTGCAGCGCCACCACTGGAGAAATAAAGCATTACACATTTTCCATTAAAATCAATGGGCTGAGTAAGTAATGCTGAGACCTCCAGAGCAAGACATTCTCTTTGTAGATGCTCTCCATTATTCTTAAAAAAAAAAAATAAGTGTCCTCAACAGGGGCCCCCTATTATAGCCCAGAATTCCCAATTGCTTTTATTACAGTATTGTAGTTTATAGAAACAAGTGAAACAAACATCAAACTAATTACATGTTCAGTTCACCTATGGGGACGTAAAACAAAATAACAAAATAAAAAAAAATAAAAAGTTTTTAAAAATATTAAAGAATTAAAAACACCAAACATAAAGTCAATCAACTTGTCAATCCTTTTCCCAGTACAAAAGTAAAGAATTAAAAAAAAAAATAAAATAAAATAAGCATAAGTCCGATCTATCAAAATATAAAATACCGTTGTGATAAATACCGTTGTGATAAATACCGTTGTTTTTTGATTGCCAAATGTCTCGCCCCTCTCACCCCCCCAAAAAAATGTAAACATGGAAAACACAAAACGTGCAAAAAATGGATTCTGCTCAAAGGGGTTAAAGGGCTATTTCCATTCCCAGGCGTTCCTGTAAATAGATGTGGAAACCACACACCTCTGACATGGGGGGGTCCCCAGTAATGGAGAGGTGACTGTCAATGCAAACTCTCGCCATTCACTTCAATAGCACAATATCACCAAAAGTCATGTTTCAGACTCCCATAGGAGTGGATGGAGCGACCTGCGCAGATACGTCTCCATTCACAGCAGCTCGATGGGGTCCGGTTCTTGATCCCAGAGTTGGGACGCACACCTATACCTATGCCACCGATGCCTGACGTGGTGGGAATACTCCTTTACGGCTGCAGCAAGAAGTTTTATGGAGAGAAGTTATGGGTAAAACCAAGTGCAAAATTAAATAAATAGAAGTCCCCCCGAGTTGATGGCACCATTGCAAATCATGAGCAATTGCTCACGGCTGCACTCCATCAGCGCTCGCTTCATCCCCAGTGTTGGCGTGTTCTCAATCTCGCAGATAGGTAGAAACACAACGTAAAAATGTTTGCTTTGCTGTTCATCGCCCCGGCCGCCTTCAGCCCAGTCTAAGCAATATACATACGATTAACTGCAGGCGAGAGTGAGGGAAGCGGGAGGCTATATTTTACTATGAGATGGAGCGAACCCCAGCGGTGAAAAGTACATTTCTGGGATGATAGTGAATTCTCTTTACCTCGGTCCTTGGCGTGTCCCCCGCTGACAAGTCTCTTGGATTAAAGGTCTGTTTCAGCACATTTGGTTCTGTTCCAGCAGATACTATTGGAGTCATTTTAGCAGCAGCTAAATCCTCCGCATTTCTTGTTACAGCGAACGCCTTTGACCTGAACATAAAATATTGCATCGCTGATCTTAAATATCTGGAAGACTTGTAGCAAACGAGAGTTCTGCTGTTTATTCGCTTCATGGAGTTTTTGAACTTTTTTAAAGTTGGCTGCACTTTTATTCGTATTAATTTTTAGAGATGAGCGAATCAATTAGATGCGAAACAAATATGTATCAAAATTTTAGGAAATTTGCTGAATTCAGAAAAGTCAAGCAAATTTGAGATGAACTGCCCCAAAAAATGCCCACTGCCATTTTATACAAAGCAGAAGATTTCATCAGCCAGTACAGGCTCTTATAACTTTGGGGGCGTCCAGGCGGGCTTTCCTATAATGCCTTGCAGCTATCACATTACATGGTATATTGGAGCCCTATCATAGCCTGTATAAAGCTGAGGCAGGGAATGCAGGAGCGATATTAGTATGAATCTGGATAGTGAGGGGATGTCACATCTCACAGCTATGAAGATAGAGAGAGAGAGAAAGTCATAAAATGCTGAACAAACATTATAGAAAGTGTGTGAAAGTATGGCAGTAAAGAACAGTTACCATAACCATTTATCTTTAAGTTACATATTACTAACGCTGTGTTTTTTTATTTTTTAGAAAGAGCTTGAATTGGTTTGGTTACAGTCCTAGGAGACCTCAGAGTGTTACACATGTGTTTTATTTGCTTCATTTGCAAATTTTTTTTAATAAATTCGACAATACAAATTTGAATTTCTAAAGATTTTCTCATCTCTAGTATTAAATGTCTTGACTTTGGACTTTTTTTTTAATGTAAAACAGCATAAAAAAAATAACCAAAGTGGAAATCATCGCAAAAGTAAAAGTATGTGAACCCTCAAACATTCCGAAATAATGGACATTTATATGAAGTTGGTCCATTCCCCACGCCCCTCTCTAGTCTCAGCTGCTGTAAACGCCTTCCCTCCTCTCTGAAGATTTTCTATGGGACTTTAGAGGATACAATAAGGAATTTATGACAATTAACCCATAGAAGCAAAGGGGCTCTGTGCAAGCCAGGATGGTTTTGTAGCATATCGCTATCCACGGTTGGTCATTAAACTTTGTAGATAATGTATTAATTTCATAAACATTAAAATCCCTGTTGGTACAAGGAAGCTTAAGACCTAGCTACAAATCGCCTATAAACTCCCTTAAAACTTTTGAGAAAGGCCCATGTTGGAGACGTTTGCACAAGCACTTCTTCCTTTGAGGTCTGTTTGGCCAAGCAATCCATGAAAAAAAAAAAATTGGATAGTTTGCGGGTGTATCGCCCTTGTATCCATAGACTTGCTAAATGAATCTACTCCTAGAGACACCTATACAGAATGATCCAAATTAATGGGGAAAGTCGATTGGAAAGTTTTAGAGTTTTCCATCCATGTTGAGTGGATCTTCTTGTGACCCCCTTCTTTCATTACCAAAATGCAACTAAAAAAAAAGAAACAATGTTGCAAACAGTCTAGATTGAAATTCTACTACCGTTTTATGTGCACAGCTCCAATGCAGACCTACCTGTGTGTGTCGATGGTGACACTCTGACCCCTCTTCTTGCTCAACGACAGACTTATTTTAGTTCGGAGGCTTCGATATAATGGTTACTAACCTTATGGACAGAACTTCGTTGACTTGTTGAATTGGAATATATTCTACTTTGAAATGATTTTGGTTAACATTAATGTCGGCTTCCACGTTTCCTGGAAGAATGATGTTGAGTTGTGTCCGGAGCTCCATTCCCGCCTGGATGAGATCGGTGTTCACTCCAAACGTAAATACAATGTCCTTGATCATGCTAAAAGATTGAGGGGGGAAAGGAAAGGTAGAATTCTAATTTTATTTCCATTTGTTAGTTTTGGATCTCCCCAAGTCCCTGTTACTCGTACCACTGCCCTTTAATGTCCTTCTAAGGAAGCCCCAGATCTGGGACCACCAGGAGTTATGACCTGAGCCTCTCTGATTGGCCTACAAGTTCTGTAGCCTGCACATGTTCGGCCTGGCATCTCAGCCGACCCTCCAGCCGTTGCTCAAGACCCCAATAATATGGATTTGCCAGTATCATACCTTAGAGAAAATTTGGATTTCAGGTTCATGTTGGATTGAAGTAGTTGGATGAAACTTGGGTCTTTTGGTTCAGGAATGATCTGGGCTTGAACTGTCAATTAGAAGAAACCTTTAATTAAAGGTTATGGAAAAGAACTATTCAGTCTTCATTCCGTCATTCATTTTCAGACCCCTTGATAGGCAGTTTGCAGTGTGCTCCTGATTTCAGACTTGGCTCCACAAGGAGTGACCCTCTTAGTAATACATGCTGGATTTGTGGTCTAAGTGTCCAGAATTCTGCTGTGTTTACTAGCTCTCATGTATCAGTAAAGCTTCATTCCTGGAGTGATTTCCCCTTCTAATACATTCCTGTTTGGTTATATCTCATCTCACTGCTCTGATCCTGCCTCTGACCTCCTCTACCCCTGCAGACTCTGCCTCCGCACCGATGTTGCCTTTATAATCTCTCTTTGTCTCCTTGAAGATTCTGCCTTGGTTTCTCACCTCTCTGTCTACACAGTCTACAATAATTCAGACCCTGGGCCTTCCTTTTCCTTTGTAATGGAGAAAATTCACCTTCAGTAGCGATTGAATGAACGCACGCACGTCTGATAACTATTCCTCCTTTTGCCCTACACATGTGTTTTCATTAGAGAGAATGAAGTAAATTGCTGCCAGACCTCTGAGGACAAAAGGATCATGAGATGAAATTCAGCAACCCATACTTTCTTCCCCTCCGACATCAGAGATCTGTGGAAAGTCAGGAGACCCCCAAACACATAAGATAGTCAGCTGATCCCACTCACTGGTATCTTTATCACAGAGAGAAGTAAGTAGGAGTAGAGAATGTCCAATGTCAGATCAATTGTCAACAGCAGCAGCACAGCCGGTTATGTAAAGGAGTTGCACAGATTCTACAGCAGCAGCCTAGCTGGCTATGTAAAGGAGTTGCACAGATTCTACAGCAGCAGCATAGCTGGCTATGTAAAGGAGTTGCACAGACTCTACAGCAGCAGCATAGCTGGCTATGTAAAGGAGTTGCACAGATTCTACAGCAGCAGCATAGCCGGCTATGTAATGGAGTTGCACAGATTCTACAGCAGCAGCATAGCCGGCTATGTAAAGGAGTTGCACAGATTCTACAGCAGCAGCATAGCCGGCTATGTAAAGGAGTTGCAAAGATTCTACATCAGCAAAACAGCCGCCTATGCAAAGGCGTTGCACAGATTCTACATCAGCTAATCAATACATAATTTGTATTAAGACTTTCCAGAAAAATTACTAATTTTGTATTTAGAGTAAAAAATGAGAAAGACTCATCTGTATATATACTCCAATATAAGCTCGTTGATTTCCCTGCTTTATTTCTCCTGTCATTGCAGGACATATAAACAGTGGCAAACCTCTACCCATGAAAATAACAGCTGTTGGGGGTCCCGTCATCATCGCTGCCATAGTGACTGCTCTTACCTTGCAGTTGAGCCCTTGTCACAGATGAGTAGTGCAAGCTGGTTTCCAGTGGGAGGCCGATGCAGGTTGGTACGACAAGACGATTCTCACTTGATAGTAAGGGTTTTGACCAATTTATATCCACCCCATCCCGCAGAGCGCTCACTGCCGATCTTAGGACAGAGTATTTATTACTGGGAAGAAACTACACAACAGAAACAAATGAATCCATATTAATTACATGCACAATATGCAGAAATTACCTTCATCCCATTGAAGTTAATCAGGTAACCATTACCAAGAATGGTGGGTGACCTTACCCAGATGTATCAGGGAAATCACTATGGAGGCAGCTGATGCATCTGTCATGGATTAATGGGACCTGACCTGTTGGCTGCATTCCTTATATTATTGGGTGAGGAAATCTCTTCTCTTCAGGCTCTATGATATCAAGTGAGTGGGGAATTGAAGGTTTTGTTTCCAGGACTTAAGCTGTTTGCAGCTCCGGCAGCTTCCCGATGTAGACAGTGTACAGAGCTATATCACAGCCTCGTACTTGGGTTCTGCAGCTCAGCTCCCACTTACTTCAACGGGAGCTGATCTGCAGTACTGAGATTGACCACTACAAAGGTTACGGAGCTGTACTGGTCGGGATCTGTACACCATTTATATCCGCAGCTGATTTGTGGGGGTGCTGGGTGTTGTACCCCATTGATCTGATATCGATGTTCTATGCTACTAATAGGCCATCAATATCAAAGCCATGGAAAATCCCTTAACTTTAAGAATCATTGAAAGGAGATGATTGTCAAGCGCCTTTTAGCAAAGCTTCTACTTTTCTTTTCTAAAATTTTACTTCGGCAGATACTGCCTGTGTGTAATCTCTCCACAACCCCTCTGCAAATTCTGCCATGGTTTCTCACCTTTCTCCCTACACATCCTGTGTTATCACTCCTCCTCCAGAATCTGGGTCGTCCCCTCTCTCATCAATACAGCTACCTCTCCTGAATACACCCCGTTCCCCTCTTCACCGTTATCTTTTACAATGAGAGAATAGAGAGAAAGAATCAGCCAGAAGTTGCCTGCTGTCACATCTACCGTATATTCCGGCGTATAAGACGACTTTTGAAGACTGAAAAATCTTCTGTCTAGTCTGGGGTCGTCTTATACGCCGGTAATGTTTTTGAACTTTCAGAAATTGACATGCGGGGATACTCTGGGGGTGTTAATAAGCTGCCGTGGCCGTATCCCTGCCATGTGGGAGTTAATATAAGGTGGAGGGAGTTAAAATACGGCGGCGGTAGGTCCAGACAGTCAGCGCTTCTGTGCTGAAACTGACACATCGCTGCGCTGTGTCTTCTCAGGCCTGGGACACAGCGCAGCGTATTCCCAGCAGCGGAGACAGACAGAACCTAGCGAACTTTTCTGACACATCGCAGTGTCTTCCCAGCTCCGGACACAGCGCAGGGCTTCTGTGCCGACAGCTTTCACTTGTCACAGAAGCGCTGCGCTGTGTCCGGAGCTGGGAAGTTCGCATCGCTTCGGTGACAAGTAGTGTTGAGCATTCCGATACTGTAATATCACTTTGTAAATGTTTTTTTCCCAGCAATATGCGCTCCTGAAGGATGATGATGGAACTTGATATTCGGATTCAAAGAATTTTTATTTCAAACTAAAATACAACCGGTTTCGACTTCTTTGAGTCTTCCTCAGGTATAACATCATGCATATAAACAGATCTATCTACACACTTTTTATAGCAGATATCCTTGCTTGTCATTTTGGGTGGAGACTGAAAGATCTGTTTTTCAGACACACCCAGATACTCAGATATGCAGGATTTTGCACTCTGAGGAATCTAACAAAACCCATATACTAAATGACTTTCATACAGTTTTAAAAAAAAAAAAAAAATTTTTACACACAATTTTTTTTTTTTTTTTTTTTTTTTTTTTTCCTCCTTGGATTTACATGCTTTACCTCAAGATACCAAATAGGTGAGTGGATTTATACTGAGTATATACCCTTGGAATCTAACTACTACACTTAGAAGCCTGCGCTTCCTATTTTCTCTCCCTACAATCCCCTCTTGTTTCATAGATACTGTAATATCGGGTATCGGCCGATATTCGCGGTATCGGAATTCCGATACTTAATTCCGATACTTTTACAATATCGAATACCGGAATCGGAAGTTCCCATAATGCCTGCGCTCTGCAGTGTCTCTGAAGGATGACAAGCTGGATGGCAGAGCTCAGCTGAGATCCAGCCTGTCATCAGAATGCCATCCCAGCGTGGGAGAATTCTCCTGATTGTTTAAAAGCCGGCGGGCGGTAAAAAGTCGCCGGCTTTTAAACAATCACACAGCCCCATACTGCTTCCCCGCAGCCTCCCACCCCGATCCTCCGCTCCCCTCGCCACCTCCCATCCCGATCGTAAGTTAGGACCGGGCGGGGAGTGCAGCACAAAGGAGCGGGGAGCGAAGGACCCGGACGGGGAAGCCGGCAGTGAAAAGACTTCACCGCCGGCTTTCCCGTTCTGTGCTGCGCTTTCCCGCCGGTTATTTCAAATGAACAGCTGAGGTATCAGGTGATGCCGATCAGCTGTTCATTTGAAGTCGCCGCGGTGCCCTCAGAGGGTTCACGTGAGTTCATGCTTGACTGCATTGCATGAACTCACATGAACTTTCCCACGGTCTCACAGGTCAGCCTCACCTCCCAGACCCGTCATGATTGGTGTGTGCGGGTGTCTGTGCGTGTGTCTGCGAGTGTGTGTGGGGTGTCTGTGCAATGTCTGCGGGTGTGTGCGGTGTCTGTGAGATGTCTGCGAGTGTGTGCGGGTGTGCGCGATGTGTCTGTGCGATGTCTGCGAGTGTGTGCGGGTGTGCGCGGTGTCTGTGCGATGTCTGGGGGTGTGTGCGGTGTCTGTGCGATGTGTGCGGTGTCTGTGCGATGTCTGCGGGTGTGCGCGGTGTCTGTGCGATGTGTGCGGGTGTGTGCGTGCAGGCAGACATAGGCCGATGTGACACTACTACTCCCATCGGCCTATGTCTGTCCCCCGTCCACTCCTGCCAGCAGGATCAGCTCGATGGGAGCAGTAGTTCCCATCAGCCTGATCCTGCTATATAAATTGCCCTACTGTGTCCCCAATAAATGTTAAATACATGTCATTGGTGGCCAGTGGTTGCCTACAATAAATTAGATCATACATTACCTGTCCCCGCCGATCGCCACCTAAAATAAAGTAAAAAATAAAAAACTACACCTATACTCACCTAGACACCTAATTCCCCGAAGCCATCGATCTCCTGTAATAAAATATAAAATAATAAACCACAACCTTATCCTTACCCCTCCGTAGTAGTCCACGAGTGTCCCACGATGATCTCCAGTTTAGAGCAGCCACATAGAATGTGACCGCTCTGAACCGCTGCCGCCGCTAGAATGACGGGGCCGTAAAGCAGCCCCGTCACTGCATAAGCGGGTTCGCCGGAGTTCAGGCAGCGCTGCTCCGGTTAGCTCCTTTACGGCCCTGCTCTATCGTGAGAAATTCCCACGGTACAGCAGTGCCGTAAAGGAGGTCTCCGGAGCTGCGCTGACTGAATGCATTCCGGTGACCTCAGTCAGTGGCTCCCGCTGCCGGGAGCGGACGTGTTCCCGGCAGCGTGAGCTTACAGCAGCCATGCACAGCTGTCACCATCTCCAGATGTGACAGCTGTGCATGGGAGATCAGCGCAGGAACGTGGACAGGTAACTATTATTTTTAGTAAACTAAGAATTAAATAAAATGGTGTGTTTTATTTCAAATAAATTATTTTTTTCTTGGTGTAGTGTGTGTTTTTTCTTTTTAACACTTTGTAGGTTAGTAATGGGGGTGTCTTATAGACGCCCATCATTACTAACCTGGGCTTCATGGCAGCTGGCGCTGACATGAACCCCAGCCCTATTACCCCCTGCCACCGCACCAGGGCAGTGTGGAAGAGCGAGGCTAAGTGCCAGAATTGGCGCATCCTATGGATGCGCCATTTCTGGGGCGGCTGACGGCTTGTGTTTCTAGCCTGGGAGGGGGCCAATATTCATGGCACCCTTCCTGGGCTATTAATATCAGCCCCCAGCTGTCTGCCTAGCCTTTGCTAGCTATTAAAATAGGGGGGACCCCACGTCATTTTTTTTGGGGGGTCCCCCATTTTAATAGCTAGTAAAGGCTAGGTATTCAGCTAGGGGCTGATATTAGTAGTCTGGGAAGCTCCGTGGGTATTACCCCCTTCCCAGGCTTCAAACATCTGCCCCAGCCGTCTGCTTAACCTCCGCTAGAGACTAAAATGAAGGGGAACCCCACGCCAATTTTTTTTTAAAATAAATCCTTTATTTTAACACTAAATGACAAGTACAGTAATCAACACTGTCACTGTACTTCATATATATGTGACTGACATGTTTCTATCTATCTAATCTATGTGTGATTCTCTATTCCTTCTATTCTAAATTGTCGGGTACAGATGCTGAATTGCCGGCCGGCTTTTTTAAAGAGACGGTGCACGAAAACACTATTATATTTTTTAATAAATCCTTTACACTAAATGACAAGTACAGTAAGCAACAATGTCACTGTACTTCTTTTATATGTGACTGACATGTTTCTATCTATCTAATCTATGTGTGAAGCTCTATTCTTTCTGTTGTAAATTGTCGGGTACCGGCGTATGCCGCTGATGAAAATGGATGATAGTAATGTTGTTGTTGTATGCCTTATGTTTATGAGTGACAGTTTTCCTGCTATATACCTGCATGTCATAAGAATTTAAATTAAAAAAGGACCATGTTAAATTCAAATCTGTTTTTTTAAAATTTTTACCGGTGTTTGGTATGCGTTGGAAAAGGGGTAGTCTTATACGGTGAATATATCCTAAACTCTATATTTTAACAGGAAAGTAGGGGGGTCATCTTATACACCAGGTCGTCTTATATGCCGGAATATACGGTATGTCAGAAGCAGCAGGACAGCCGGCTATGTATTAGAGTTGCACAGTCTCTACCATAGTAAAACTGGGGGATTTTTTTTTTTTTAATAAAGAGTATTAATGAAGTTGCCTAATTTTGCCTTAATAGTACCAGGAAGGGCCAATTATAATTTTGCATTTATCCCTATGTGCTCCCATGATTGAATGCCATTCACTGAGTTTTTTGTCTTCAAAAGTGTTTTATGACATGAAACTAGAAAACAAAGTTATTTGTGAAGACTATAGGCCAAGTAAGATTTATTGTCAGGATCAAATGGATGAAGCTCTCAGCTGCAGTTTTTACGCTTCTGATATGGGCCGCACATTATGAAGCTTACCTGGAATATGTTCTCTATTGAGTTCTTGTTTATTACATGGTAGAAAATCTCTTGTCCAAACAACCTCAGGTAAAATGTTGCGAGCAGCTCGCTGGAAGAAAGTGGTTTCCAGTTGTGTAACTGTAATAAAACAAATTTTCCTTTTGTTGAACTTTTTTACTAAAAATAAAGCTTGAAAAACATATAAATAAAAATTGTATCGCATGTACACGTAAACTGCCCCAAATCAATATATGACCTGATAGCGCGGTGCTCCCCTTTGCAGTTAGGTAACTTTTACAGTTGAGATTGCAAAATAATTTCCACCTGCCCAAAAATTCTTGACATGGCGGCAAAAAATGATGGCTCCATTGTTCCATCCACCAGAATAGAGCAGGAGTGCGCATGCTCAGCTTCCTCTCCATCCATCCTTTATGGGGCTTCATGAGGGCATGCTCAGCTTCCTCTCCATCCATCCTTTATGGGGCTTCATGAGCGCATGCTCAGCTTCCTCTCCATACATCCTCTACAGGGCGGCATGAGCGCATGCTCAGCTTCCTCTCCATGCATCCTTTATGGGGCTTCATGAGCGCATGCTCAGCTTCCTCTCCATGCATCCTCTACAGGGCTGCATGAGCGCATGCTCAGCTTCCTCTCCATTCATCCTCTACGGGGCTGCATGAGCACATGCTCAGCTTCCTCTCCATCCATCCTTTGTGGGGCTTCATGAGCACATGCTCAGCTTCCTCTCCATCCATCCTTTATGGGGCTTCATGAGCACATGCTCAGCTTCCTCTCCATCCATCCTCTACGGGGCTGCATGAGCGAATGCTCAGCTTCCTCTCTATCCATCCTCTACGGGGCTGCATGAGCGCATGCTCAGCTTCCTCTCTATCCATCCTCTATGGGGCTGCATAAGCGCATGCTCAGCTTCCTCTCCATCCATCCTATATGGGGCTGCATGAGCGCATGCTCAGCTTCCTCTCCATCCATCCTCTACGGGGATTTATGAGCGCATGCTCAGATTCCTCTTCATCCATCCTCTACGGGGCTGCATGAGCGCATGCTCAGCTTCCTCTCCATCCATCCTTTATGGGGCTTCATGAGCACATGCTCAGCTTCCTCTCTATCCATCCTCTACGGGCCTGCATGAGCGCATGCTCAGCTTCCTCTCTATCCATCCTTTATGGGTCTGCATGAGCACATGCTCAGCTTCCTCTCCATCCACCCTCTATGGGGCTGCATGAGAGCATGCTCAGCTTCCTCTCCATCCATCCTCTATGGGGCTGCATGAGAGCATGCTCAGCTTCCTCTCCATCCATCCTCTATGGGGCTGCATGAGAGCATGCTCAGCTTCCTCTCCATCCATCCTCTATGGGGCTGCAGAAGCAAAATGAATGGAGCGCCGGTCTCTCGTGGGCAATGCTGATCCATTTTGATGGGTGGGTCCTGTTCTGGCGTTCACCAATCTATAACTTCTCGTAGCTGTCGGAGGGGGCCCTTCAACTCCTTATTCATTGATGGCCAGCAATGCAATATTAAACCCTAGAATAGTGAAGATGGACCTGATGGTGCACATGTCCTTCTTATGAGAACTGGTGGAGATATTGGGAGGAATAAGGTTAAAAAGTTTAAGGTTCTCATATTCCAGTTTGCAGCTGCATACTAAGAGCGAGAGGTTAGAAAATCCCATAATACACAGTGAATTTCTACAAGATGCAAATGATATTATTATTACATCAGGTATACACTTCAATTATTTAATTTTTGACAAAGAGTTTTATTTTGAGACCTGTAATGAATTGATGCCGGTATGTTTTTTTTTTTCTTTTTGACAGCTTCTTCTGACTCCCTGTAAATTATAGTAGCAAAGTGATATCTGAACAGGAAAATAGTTCTTAAAGTAAAAGCAGAATAATTCCGGTGGCGTTTGTACAGAGAGGTGGACTGTGGTGCAATCTGGAAAGCGGGAAATGACTAATGCAGGATCGCAGCTCAGAAATACGACGCTCGCATTATGTTTAGCGTGGGATTTGGTAAAGATTGTTATTTGTCAGAACGATAAGTTTGTAGGAACGTGCGGTCACTGGGAGGCGCGAGCGCTGCTGAAGGGTTTCATGAGGACGCTGTCAGAGTCGGTGTTTTCTCCTATCAAATAGGATACAGAGATTTCATCAGCCTGTTGCATAAAAACTAAATCTTTTTTTATTGTGTCCCTTCTACAGTGGAAATTGCTCAGACTGTGCTTTCCTATACAGTTAAAAAAGGGGTATGCCAATGGCAGCATATGCCATAAAGGGCACTCTCGGGGGTCTATGGACACATTAGACATGTGCACTGGGAGTTGGGCATGTGTCCTTCATTACCAGCCTTGAAAAAAAAATACATGATTTCATGATACTCTGTCGGGAGATGTTTATACCATGTGTGTCTATATGTGGCCATACAATGTGCAAGTTCTAAAAAGTTGCAGGTGTTAGACATGAAACAAGGGTCTGATCTCTTAGGGACAAAAGTCACCTGTCAGAGTCTTTTGTAGCATGTCGCTGTGCTGTTGTCACGGGTGTGTCAGGTGTGACAGACAGTCATTCTGGATCCAGCTGTAGAAGGTCATTGCGCTTGGCTCTGCAGGCACCTTCTTGACCTTTTCATCTCTGTAGTGTAATGATATCCTTCTCCCTCTAGGACCTAGCAGTGACCTCCACCTTCTGCTACTAATTGACACACCCTTGCTGGATGTTTAAATACCTTCAGTCTCTCCAGAGAGTCACTGGTAATAGTTCTAAATTCATCTGTCCAAGCTTGAAGTACTAGTAGGTGGCTAGTGTCTTCTTGGAGTTACTTTGGAGGATAGTTGGCATGATCTCTCTGGTGTCTTCTCAAGCTAAGTGTTTCCCTTGTCTGTTTGCCCGTTTGTCTTTAATTGCAGTGAGGGCTGACTAGTGCTCACCCCGTCCCCTTCCTACCTAGGGCCTATTGCTTGGGGCAGTCAGGGATTTGGTTTCCTGCTCGGTGATAGGTGCAGAACCTAGTTAGGGACGTTAGGGGAGTCAGGGTGTTGTCAGATCTGCCTAGGGGTCTCCACTCCCCCTTTCCCTCGTGTTTGGGCTTCCTCCCCCTCTTCCTGTCGTTGCGCACTTAGTCTTTCCCTTACTTTGCGTGACAGCTGTCTGATCTGCATCCTTGAGGTCATGGGGCCGTTACCAAACACCGTGTTAAGACTGCTCTAAGTTTGGGTTCATGGGATTTTGGATGTCACTGATTCTCCACATTGAGATCCAGTTAGTAGCAAGAATTTTAATTTAAGCTCATTGGGAAAAAAACTTTGAGAATCAATTCATGGGAGGCAACCCAGGTCCAGCAGCCACATCAGTATCCTACAGCCGGTAGATGGGAGTCCTGTGACCGCCTCCTACCTGCCAACATCCCCCGCTCCCCTTGGATTCGCCCATCTGGCATGAAATCATTGGTGCAGTGAGACACACACACGATTTGGAACCAGGAAGATCCAGCTGTACAAATCTTCTAAAATCCATATTTTATTGGGTCATGCAAAAAATATTAAAAGTCCACCTTGGAGAGGAACAGCAAACGCGTTTCGAACTATAAGTTCTTAATCACTGCAATGTTGTTTGCTGTTCCTCTCCAAGGTGGACTATTAATATTTTTTGCATGACCCAATAAAATATGGATTTTAGAAGATTTGTTCAGCTGGATCTTCCTGGTTCCTCATTGTTCGTCTGGTAGCACTCCTGGCTCCGTGCTGTTGATCTTCTAGGTGGGTGAGCTGATTTTTCCCTTTCGTTTTCTGACACACACGATTTGGTGCCAGACTGGATGATCGAAAGAGGAACCATGAAAGCTGATGGGTAGGAGGTGAATCGGTGGGTCACAGGTCGCCCATCTGGATATTGACCATGATGCTGGACCAAGGCCTTGAACATTATTCACTCTCTCAGTTAATGCTTCACCCTTTGTAGACCCTCAAGTTACCAGCAAAACCAGAAACTCATCTAAAGGAACATCTGCCGATGGTTCTGTGGGAAAATTGGGTTATTTAAAGGAATTTCAGGTACGCTTATCACTTTTGTAACATCCCTGGTGGCGTGCTGGCATGGCTTAGCATCTCCCACCATGCAAGACCACCAACTTACCTACCAGGCCAGGCTGCGCACTATGCTCCTCTACTTGCTGTTTCATGTCTCTTGTCTGCTGGCTTAGGGCGGTGGCACTGGAACTTCCTAATTCTTAAAGTTATAGTGTGCGCAGTACTAATGTGTTCCCAGCCTATTGCTGTGAGTCACTGGATATTTAAGGCACCCCCGCCCAGTGGGAGGTGCCTGAGCAACACTTTCTTACAGTGTGTTCTGTGCAACTGTGAGTTGCCAGATCCTGTCTCGTATTTTGCCTGTCTCTGCCACCCTGGGGGCTGAGTACCCAGGCCTGTACCTATGTCCTGCATCTATACTGTTCAGCCACCCTGGGGGCTGCACACCCAGTCCTGTTTCCTGTACCTGAGACTTCTAGTCTGTTTCCGCCACCCTGAGGGCTGAGTACCCAGGCCCGTACCTGTATCTTGTTCCTGTACCTCGTTCCTGTCTGATCTGTGTCCTAGCCCATTACCTGTTACCCTCTTTGTCCGTTCCTTCTCATATCCTGCAGTGTCTGAACCAGTATCTAACGCCAACTCGTTGTCTCTGTACTTCTATTTGTGAGTTCTGCGTCCACTCGCTACTTCATAGCAAGTACCTTGTGTGTATCTGGCTCTGCTTTCCCGTTTCCCTGCCTCTGTATCTATCTCCTGTGTTCTTGCTATTTTCCTGCGTTTTCCTGACTGTCTGTTCCTTGTGAATATAGCCCTGTCCCACCTAGCCGCGCTCTGCAGCATTCCCGCCTAGCTGCACTCTGCGGCACTCACACCTGGCCGCGCTCTACAGCATTCCCGCCCAGCTCTGCTCTGCCCCGCTCTGCACCTGCGGCTCTGCTCTGCTTCCCGTCCGCACCTGCGGCTCCGGTCTGCCCTGCTTTGCTCCGCTTCCCGTCTGCACCTGCGGCTCCGCTCTGCCCTGCCCTGCTCCACTTCCCATCCGCACCTGCGGCTCTGCTCCTGTATCCCAGTCTATACTGGTCCCTATCCAGCCTGTCTACCCGCCTGTCTGTATACCAGCCGTACCCGCCAGTACCTGCCCGCCTGTATATCAGCCGTGCCCGCTAGTACTTGTCTGCCTATTTACACACCAGACGAACCTGCCCGTTCCTGCATACCCCGCTGTGGGTCAACAGCTGTGTGACCGAGGTCTGCCCTGGAGTAGCACCTGCGCCACCTCCCACTACGCTCCTCGGACCACATATTCGATTAAGCCGCCGTGCGTCCGTGGTTGGATCTGGCAAGGGCCCTAGTCAAGCCCCTCACACCCGGACTTTCATTTCTTTTTCCTTTTTGTGGTCCCTTAAGGCTAAAAATTGCTGTAAGAGAGTTATTCGACGAAAATATGATAATGACTTATTGATCATTGAAGACCAAGCACTGAAACCCCCGGCAATCACAAGAACAGGACACTTTTATCGCATTAGAATGGACCAGTACTACGGATGCTCGACCGCCGCTCCATACATTCCCTGCGGAGCTGCCGAGTGCCGCGCTTGGCTTTTTCTGGTGGTCCGATAGAGAGCAAATAGAGAGGCTGTAAAGCATACGCACTGCTGCCCCATTTTGTGGGCATAAAAGTGCCCCGTTCTGCCAATCGAGGTGGTTCCCACCAGTCAGACCCAGATATCGCCTATCCATAGGATACATATTTTTGTAAGACAACCCCTTTAATGACCTAAGGGTAAGGGTTTTTGATCATGAGCTCCAAGCAGTTGCCTGTAGCATCCTAATATTCTATGATGACCCGTCTCCTAAAATGTCCTCAATTAATTCTCTTCTCTTTCTTCCAACTTACTGAAGTGCAGAAAACTGAGGCTTCTGACGTCAGTTGTTTTTCAGGTTATAAAGGGGGAAGTGTTTAAAGTTTTTGCCCCAAAAAAATCTTTTATGACAGATATGAATGGAAAAAAATCTCCCAAGACCAATAATTATTCAGAAAAAAGAGACAAAAAGTCTTTTTAACCCCTCAGATCCCACTTCAATGTCTATGGAGCATCTCCGAGGATCCAACAATTAAATAATTCCAATGAAATAATTTATGCTAGATCAGCTTAATGTATAAGAGACCATGAGGACGTCATCACATGAGCAAAGGTGACCCCGGTGCCAGGTGAGAGTGGACCACTCACTGGAGTCACACTGAGCCCCTTGTCTACACCACCTCTTATGGTCAAACATAAAGCACTTTTCCCTAGTTTCCAGTGCTCTTCAACCTCCGTGGACCTTGTCAACTTCCAAACTGTGACCAGCGCAGGAAATTGCAACTAAAAATTGAATACTATTACTCAAGAAACACCTTTTGGACATTGCCTAACTCTTAGAATCAGTATCCTTTGGATGTCTCTTTAAAGGGTATTTTGGGCTGAACATATCCATCACCGGGAGACCCAACAATTCCCAGCAAGGGGGCCATTGTTTCTTGTCCCTCTCATAGTGGGGAGGCTGATTATGCATGCGCTCTGCCTCTCCTTAAGTCAATAGTATGGATAGACAGGTGCCTGTGACGCGCCCCCTGGGCCGCATGTGTGTGTGGATACCCGGATCCGGACCCGTTGTGGATGCTGGGGGTTGTAGTCCTTGCGTGGCGGGGACCCGGTCCCGTGGCTCAGGGTGGTCAACCCAAATGGTGGTCTATTTATAGGGTTTTGTGATTAAATGTCCGACTACGCCACCCGTGGATTGCGGTCAGAATGAACCGTCGCTGCAGGCAGACCGCTGAGGCTGGTGTTGTGGGTGCAGCAGAGCGTAGCATAACTCCCCACGGGAGGAGTATAGCCTCAGGGCAGCAAGTGTGGAAGTTGGGGGTGATGGTGTGCGGGAGCAGCAGTAACGACACAGAGTCCTGTAATGCAGTCCAGGGTATTTACTCACAGTTCTTTATCCACGTTACTCCAGCTGGTCATAACGTCCCACGGCGCACTGTGCTCACCAGGTGAGGGGCTCGGCCTACTCCCAGATAACTTTGGAGTGTTTCACAGGACCCCATTTGTGTGTCCTTTCTCTGGCCTGTCATACCCCACCAGTGACCACGTTTCTGTCCGGCTGCCTCGGGCCTTCTCTGGTAAACCTTGGCACCGTTTCCCTGACCCTATGTGGTGCCTTCCTAGCGGGTGTAGCGAGGGGCTGCGCCACATGAAATGTCACAGCCTCCGGTTTCTAGCTGAGGGTAGTTCCCCGCCTCCACTAGTTTCGGGGACCGGTCTCCCCCTTTGGCCTGACCCCCCTACGCAGGAAGATTCGGGCGTGCGGTGGCGACTCGCCGGTCCACACCCCTGGGATCCCTTCGTTCCTTGTTCCTGGAGCCTTCTCCGCTCCTCTTTCTTCCTTCTCCTTCCTCCAGGCCCCGGCTGCTCTCTCCGGCATGCCTGCGGAGCAGAGCCCATGCTCCCAGCCTCCTTCTCTCCTAACTACTGAACTCACTTCTTCTCTCAGAACTAAGATGGTACCCACCTTTTATACCTACCTCTAAGTGCACCCAGGAACTGCCCTCTCCCTCCTATGCACTACAGGGTCCCCCCTTCCTCGGTGTTCCCTCCCCCCACTCCAGCCAGGGACAGGGACTGTCGTGCTCTACTTGGAGCATATCGGTCGCCCTGTCCCCCGGAAATGTGGTGTAATTCATGCAGGTGTCGGGGTCCTAATACACACTCCATCTTTACCTGGAAGTGAGTTATCGCACATCTGGATGAGATACAATACCTCTGTAGCGGCCGAACACTTGCATAATACAGGCGCATGCACGACTTCTCGTGACATTCTTGGGTAAGTGTCACGGGTGTGTTGGGTGTGACGGACAGTCATTCTGGATCCGGCTGTAGAAGGTCCCTGAGCTTGGCTTTGCAGACACCTTCTTGATCTTTTTACCATCCTTCCCTGTCAAGGACCCCACTTTCTGTTGCTAATTAACACACCCTTGCTGGACCTTTAAATAACACCCAGTGTCTCCAGAGAATCGCTGGTGATAGAAGTAAATTTCTCTGTTCATGCCTGGAGTTCTAGCAGTCGGCTAGTTTCTTCTTGGAGTTCCTTTGTGATCGTTGTGATCGCTCTGGTGTCTTCTCAAAGCTAAATGTAGCCCCTTGTCTGTTTCCCTTGTTTGTCTTTAGTTGCAGTGGGGGCTGGCTAGTGCTCACCCCGTCCCCTCCCTACCTAGGGACTTGCTCTAGGGTCAGTAGGGATTAGGTATCCTGCTCGGCAATAGGTGAGTAACCTATTTAGGGACGGTAGGGGAGTCAGAGTGTTGGAAGATTTGCTTAGGGGGTCTCCACTACCTCTTTTCCTAGTTGCTGGGCTTCCCCCACTTTTCCCCTTGTCGTATGCTGGGTCCTTCCCACACCTAACATGACAGTAAGATCCAGCTGCCAGGCGAGAATGATGGAAGAACAGGGGACACAAATCCCGTATTCTGGTAATCAGAGGGGTTGGAGTGGTGGTCCCCACACTGCTCCAACGTGATCTGGTGAATAAACCATAAGTTGCTTAAGTCTGAACACTCCGTTACATTTCACCTTCTTTCCATCATTTTGATACATTTTGCACGCTCGTTCTTTGTCCACATTGTTTGAGTTATGAGAAAAGTTCTTACCTTTCTAAGTATTTCCATAATTTTCTTTAGATTTTGGACTTCGCTTTGCGAGGAGAACAAATGCCTGTTCATTAATAATTCCTGAAGTCCTTCGGCGTGATAGCCAATCTATATGTCACAATGAAATGCAAACATTCAATCACAAAATAATGTGTTTTTCTCTTGGTAGAGGAACAAAGACGATTCTTACCTCAAACAGATCGGTGAAGCCCCCCATGAAGTAGGTTTTGAGTCTTCCGAGAGCAGCTACGGGGAGAACGTCGGCAGGATTGTGCATTATATTGAATGTGCTTTCAATCCCAGACATGAGGGAATCTGAGGTCAAAAAGTAAAAAAATAAATAAATAAGGAAAAGTTACTGAAACAAAAACAGTCAATAAATCTAAATAAAATAAAACGCCGTCAGTTCTGCACTTAAGAGTTCACCGTATAGCAAATTACAGAACAAAATGGTTTCATTCACATAGATAGAAATCAGCAGCAAAAGTCCAATTGTAATGGATCCCTATATAAAAAGGTGACGTAGAAACCCAACTAGCAAGAATACATAGCGGCCAAAATGTTTATTTCTACTAAGTTAACCTATGGTAACTTTATTTGCTAACTTTCATCCAAAAACAGCGCCACCCTTGTCTACAGGTCACGTGAGGTATTGCAAGTGACCCCCATTCACTTCGATGGAGCAAAGTTTCAATATCAGATCCCTTTCTTTCAGAACTCTGTTTTTCTTGTAAAAGTGAAATATTAGACACAACCTGTAGACAGGGGTGGCATTTTTTTTGGAAGCCAGCAGCCAGGTGGATGCCCCAGTTATTGTAAATTCAGCATAATAAAATAAACAAAATAATGTTCCTTAACAATTTTTTTATGGCCTCTTAGGAGACATATTATATATCAAATCTAAAAATATATAAAATATAGGTAAAAAGTGCAAAAAAAATACAATATATCACCAAAGTATCTTTACATTTTAGATACACTCATGATCATAACACCATGTGCTATTTCAACAGGCTATGAAAAAAAAAAAAAATTATATATATATATAAAATAATTTTCAATATTTACGCATAACAAAACAAAATGTAAAAAATTACATAGTGACTTATATGTACCTCCTATAAGTGCCCAAAAATCATTCCGGTTTTTCCCTTATAAAACAAGGCCTCACAGCTACAATGGTGAAAAATAATAGTAAAGTTATGGCTGTTGAAATGCAGAGAGACAAAAACAAAAATAAAAATGTGTCTGCTGATTGAAATAGTTTATAGGGAAGCAATTGTCAGAAAATGACCTGTTATTTAAATCTGGCTTTTGTGTGACGTGTATTTTTTTAATGTTGGTAATGGTTTTTTTCATATCACAATCTTTATTTAAAAACAAAACTAGCCATCTTGCAATTTTCACACCAGCCACTGGGGCTATTTTAGACTCAAGCCCCCATCTCACCTAGCGAGATCGCTGCTGTGTCACGGTTTTGGTGACGCAACAGCAACCTCACCAGCGATGTCGCTATGTGTGACACTTTGCAGCGATCAGGCCCCTGCTGTGAGGTCGCTGATCGCTGCAAAGTGTCCTGGACCATTTTTTGGTCTTTGCCCTCCCGCTGGTCAGCACACATCGCTGTGTGTGACCAGCGGGACCAGCGATTAGGCTGGTAACCATGATAAACAGCGCACGCGCTCTTAGTAACCCGATGTTTATCATGGTTACCAGCCTGCTCCTGCTTCAGCAGACTGGTAACCAGGAGCAGGACATCGTGGAAAGATTCTTTCCACAATGTCGCTGCTCCCCTGATCGCCTGTTTGACATCTCACCAGCGATCACATAGCGATGCAGCAACGATCCCTGACAGGTCGTATCGTTGTCGGGATCGCTGTAGCGACACTAAGTGTGACGGGGCATTCAGACTTCCTGTAATTTTTGGAAAAGTTTCCAGCAGTTTCCTTATGATCAGAGGCAGCAGAACAATGACTGATAACACCTCTATATACAGTAGATAACACAGGATCCACCATTCACAATAGGTGATATCACAGCTCACCTCCTTCTCCTCCTGTACAATGACTGATAACACCTCTATATACAGTAGATAACACAGGATCCACCATTCACAATAGGTGATATCACAGCTCACCTCCTCCTCCTCCTGTACAATGACTGATATCACCTCTATATACAGTAGATAACACAGGATCCATCATTCACAATAGGTGATGTCACAGCTCACCTCCTCCTCCTCCTGTACAATGACTGATATCACCTCTATATACAGTAGATAACACAGGATCCATCATTCACAATAGGTGATGTCACAGCTCACCTCCTCCTCCTGTACAATGACTGATAACACCTCTATATACAGTAGATAACACAGGATTCACCATTCACAATAGGTGATGTCACAGCTCACCTCCTCCTCCTGTACAATGACTGATCACACCTCTATATACAGTAGATAACACCGGATTCACCATTCACAATAGGTGATGTCACAGCTCACCTCCTCCTCCTCTTGTACAATGACTGATAATACCTCTGTATACAATAGTTAACACAGGATTCAACATTCACAATCGCTGATGTCCCAGCTCACCTCCTCCCCCTCCCTTCACAATGACCTTTACTCATTAGATGCTTTAATATAATATATAGGGTCAGAGTTTGTTCATTGTGATTAATGTAAATGTGGATTTCCTGAAACAACAAGAAATTTAAAGTCTAAAAAAAAAAACCCTCCATTGTCCGGTGTGAAAATTGCCATAGATTGTGATAGGGAAAAAATATTGTCAACAATTTTTGGAAAATACATTTAACACAAAAAAAGTTGATTTAAAGGGAATCTGTCAGTGGGGTAATCCCATGCCTACGTAGACGGCTGAGGAGGACGGATCCTACTGACAAAGTCCCTATAAGCACAGATCGTTCCAGTTTCCCTTGCTATCTTCCCCTTTTTGAAGCTCATTATGGAGTTTTCCTATTGATTTTTTTTTCCTTACCTGAAAACGCGTCATAACGAAACTGACCGAGAAATTCATTTCTCGTGACTTCATATTTGGACTTCAGGATGACGACTGCCATGTTGCAGACTGCGGCCCTGTTAAGACAAGACGTGTCTTATCGGTATAGAGCTATAGAGGAAGATTGTAAACCCGGCTCAACTTCATGCAGATTTGAAGTTGTGATTGGATGATATTAAATAACACGAGACTTATTATGTATTATCTGAAAACTTTAAATAATCTTGGGGAAAGAATAAATTACAACTTTGTCCTTCATTATCTTTTATCTTGGCTTAACATAAACCCAAGATGGGTGGGATGCCTGAGCAGCTTAGAATAAATCATTTTTTTGTGATACTCTGTCGGGAGATGTTCATTCTATCCGTGTCTATATGTGGCCACCCAGTGGTTGTGATCTTGAACTGCAGCCTGTTGAGAGTTTTGCGAGCACAGAAATGAATGGGAAGTGTTGAGCTGCTCCATTAATGTCTAAAAGTTTGCGGAAACTATAAGTAGAAAACCCAAATGAGTTCAACTCTGCACGGCCAAAATGATCCCCTTCTACAACATCATCTATTCTTTTTTTTGGAGTTTTCAAAAATATTAAAAATTTTTTATCAAGTTTTTTTCAAATGTATCTAAACACACCTGATGCTGCAAGTTTATTTTGACTTTTTACTTTCTGAAAATCGACTTTTATTTTGCCGTAGTCACATGTGATGACAGCTCCCCCCCACTGTAAGCGTAGCATCCAGTATAAGACCCGCTGAGCCCCCCCCCAGGACCGACTTACACATCTTGAAGATCGGGTGTGACACTTTCACTCAGCCGCTTCATTAAATAATACACAAAGCTGCCCACATGCATGTCACTCTCCTTCATCAGAGACTTGGCCACGGTCATCACCACAGTAGCCGTCGGCTTGTTGCTCATAACGAGCCCCGCGGCTATCATTCGGATCGCTGGGTGTTGCTGCGAGTCCAAATACAACTGAAGGCAAATATCCGAAACCTAAATGGAAGAATTGGAAAAATAAACAGGATTTCTTCTTTCAAACGCGTTGGATACATTTCACCAAGTATATGTATGGAAACAAGTTAATTTGTTTGTGAGATGCGCTGGGCTGGATTTATAACGGTTGCACAGTAGGACGGTGGCCACAGGTGGCGCCGGATCAGAGGCTGCTCGTTTCCAGCACAGCGGGAGTTCAGAACTTATTTTCTTTCACTGGTAAAGGAAAATGAGTTGAGAGAATGAGAAGATGAACTGATTCCAGGCTAAACTCTGCAGGAATGAATTGTATCGGACAGTCGCACTATATTCTGTTCTTTACAGAGATTAAAAAAAGTCTAAAAAAAAAAAAAATTCTCCAAATTGGGAAAAGGATCTGCATGGAGCGGGGATTACATTACCAAACATTGTGAACCTACTTGCACCAATCACTTAGTGGGGTTGCTGGCCCTAGATACAGCCATCTTTAGAGCAGCACATGCAAGCTCCAGAGCAAAGAGCTTGTAAGCATTGCTCTCCTTGCCTAGGAGTATGGCCACTTCTGGTAGTCTGCAGCAGTGGCCGGTAACATGGACAACAAGCAGCTAACTATAGAGCTATTAATCCTTCTGTTTTTCAGAGCGGAAGTAAATGGCAAAGTTGTTTGTTTTTACAGCACTTTTCAATTTTATCTATTTAAGATTAGAAAACCTCTTTATAACTGGTTCTGAGTGGGGAAGAAAGTCAACAAAGTGTTAATAAAGAAGGTTCCAATAAAATTCAACTCTACAATAAAGGTCTACCTTTTTTAGTCAGTGATCTACAGATGTGTCCAGCCATTAATATATTATTGTGGTGCGTTCGCAAAATTCTTAGCCGGCTGCAACTCACATCACAACCACTAGGTGGCTAAAGTATCTCAAAAACAGTTTTCTTTCAAAGCTGGTTTTATCGTGACACTCATCTTCTGATATGCAGAGGCAAAAAAGAAAGGTAAGGAAGGACACATCTGTGCACCAAGTATAATTGTGTCAGATTTCCTGTTGTCCTTCTACAGTTTGACCCACTAGTGGCTGCTATTGCTCACCTTAATGATTGTGCTGCAATCCCACTCATTACCACTGGAGGCTGCTGTTGTGTTCTGCAATTGCCCTTTACCAAGATGGCAGATTCTGAACCTGTGCAATCCATCTTGTTTCCTGTTTGGGTCTACTTAAAGCTGCATAGATCTCTCGCTCATTGCTTGAGTATTGTGTCTAGCTGTTAGCCTAGTTCCAGTTTCCAGCTCCTGAACATTCTTACCGAGACGGTTCTCACTTATCTACGGATTGTTTCCTACAACTCCTTTTCTAAACTCCAAGAACTGCTACTACCGCTTGCTGTTCCTGCTAATGCTCCTTCAGCCACTGGTTTCCAGCAGTACTACGCCAGTATCATAACAAATGGGAGCTATATTAGGATTTTTATGCCAATTCACGTATGCAGGAGAGAAATCTAAAACTCTGGTGTCTTCCTGTAAAATCTATTACTGGTCCCCCCTACTATGTGGAATTTATAAAACTGGTTTCTTTATAAGAGATATAGAGATATTTCCTCCCCCTCGAGTATCTGAACTCTGTAACTACACCCTTGTACATATGGGCATGCATGGAGGGCATGGTGGCTCAGTGGTTAGCACTGGTGTCTTGCGGCACGGGATCTAACATGGAGTTGTATGTTCGCCAAATAGTCTCCTGAGTTTCCTGAGATTTACTGATTTCTTAGCCTCCTGTTAAAAAAATTACCCTCTTGTGGGTCTAGAATAAGGAGATTAGACTTGGAGCCCCAATAGGAAAAGAGCAGAGTTAAATTAAGTTTTTTCAAACTTATTGTAGACGGCCCATGATGTGAGCAGTGATGGGACTCGTAGCTGGTGTGTAATGGCCAGGGATGTGGCTCTTCAGCTAGTGGCTAGTGATATAGTTCTTAACTGGTAGCCAGTGGCCAGATATATAGGGTTGACTGGTTTTATACCATTTTTTGTCCCCGGTGTTATTTCGGAAAAAATAATATCGTTAGCTTTCAGTGTCTGATGTCCCTCATGCAGAGGACAAGAGGCCACCGGGGCTCCTGGGCCGTTGGTGGAGGAACGCGTCTCTACAACAATCCGTGGCTCGTTTTCCGTGACCCATGGATGGGCGTTTAGGTACCTTGGTGGGATGTTTCTTTGCTATGTTTCTCAAGGACGTTACAGCAACCGCCTGGACTGGCAGTGATAGGGTGGATGCCAAGGAGGAGAATCTGGGAATATACTTCATGATCCGCTTCATAGAGACCACTTGTCCGGCATTTCCAAGAGACTTCAGGGCCAGGACGAGGTCCTCGTTATGTACAGACTCCGTCGCTTCAGACAGAAGATCATAAAGAGGCTAAAAAAGAAGAAAACACGGAAAGTTCTAGATTCCAGGTGTGAATGATCGGACGTCTCACAGTAAAATGCAACGAATACGGAAGAAAGTGTCATCAGCAAATGCTTCACTCTAGTTTTTATGTTAATTATATTTCACAGCTTTTTTATTAATTTCATTTTCATTTTCTAGATGAATATTTACATAACAATATCCTAAAATCTTCCAGATTTCCCTCTGACCACAGACAATAATATAACACTGACACTGTTCTGTAGAAATCACTTTTCAGCAGTCATCTCATTATCAGCACAGGCAGGATAACAATCACAAGTAATATCAGGATCCATCATTCACAATAGGTGATGTCACAGCTCACCTCCTCCTCCTCACTACACAATGACCTCAGTGCAGGATAGAGAGCAGGCACACAAGATTCTCAGAGAAGAGAACAGATGATGTCACAGCTCACCTCCTCCACCTCACTACACAATGACCTCAGTGCAGGATAGAGAGCAGGCACAAAAGACTCTCCCAGAGAAGAAAACAGATGATGCTACAGCTCACCTCCTCCACCTCACTGCACAATGACCTCAGCACAGGATAGAGAGCATGGCCACAACATTCTTTCATAGAAGCCAGTAGGTTATGTCACAGCTCACCTCCTCCACCTCACTACATAATGACCTCAGTGCAGGATACAGAGCATGCCCACAAGACTCTCATAAAGAAGACAATAGATGATGTCACAGCTCACCTTCCCTCCCTCACTACACAATGACCTCAGCACAAGATAGAGAGCATGCCCACAAGACTCTCATAAAGAAGATAATAGATGATGTCACAGCTCACCTTCCCTCCCTCACTACACAATGACCTCAGCACAAGATAGAGAGCATGCCCACAAGACTCTCATAAAGAAGATAATAGATGATGTCACAGCTCACCTTCCCTCCCTCACTACACAATGACCTCAGCACAAGATAGAGAGCCTGCCTACAAGACTCTCATAAAGAAGATAATAGATGATGTCACAGCTCACCTTCCCTCCCTCACTACACAATGACCTCAGCACAAGATAGAGAGCATGCCCACAAGACTCTCATAAAGAAAATAACAGATGATGTCACAGCTCACCTCCTCCACCTCACTGCACAATGACCTCAGCACAGGATACAGAGCATGCCCACAACATTCTTTCATAGAAGCCAATACGTTATGTCACAGCCCACCTACTCCCCCTTCCTGTACATAGACTTCTGTGCAGATTATAGAACATGCCCCCAACACTCCTTTTGAAGTCAATGGTTCTATTACTGCTTATGGCTGACGTAAAGCACGTCTACTCATGTTTAACGTTCGTTCAGGCACGATGGCGGCCCCCATAGTTATGCGCAGTCTAATAAGAAACAACAATCACAGAAAGACCCCCAACAGACTAGAAGAAAATAAAATGCAACATTATTTATTCTAAAATAATAAATGTGATACATTCCCTCTAAAGGGGGCTAGAAAGTGATATGCCATGACTTTATAGAGGGGTCTGACCTCTGGGATCATCCCCGATCCTATGACTGAAGAGCTGCAGTGCTGATCTAACGTTGTGCACAGCGCCCTTCCTAGTCATCTGGCCGTGCAGGGTACTACATCCAGACCACACAATGACCCCCACAGCTCCTGGAGGAATGGATTGCACAATGGCCGGGTCCTGACATTCTATATTCCTTCATCTCTCCGGGACGAAGCAATTTGAATATAGAATTCGGCAGCTTTGTAGTCACCGGAAATCTATGACCTAGCAGAAATGAAATAATACATTTTTTTTCTGCTGATAGTGAATTAAAGCTGACATTCTCATTGCTAGCAGCATTATGCCGTCTAATCGTGCGGCGCTCTCCTCTGTAAGCGCATTAGCTTCAATGAGACATGATATGATTACATTGTGGGCGGGAAGTCGCGCTCACTTTGGCAGCGGCGTTCGGCCGACTCCATGAATTCAGAGATACAACACATTTACTTCCAGATAAAGCTGATGTTTTGTTTCCCGTCTGGGCAATTGAGAAGACGTCTTCTCTGCTATTCACGTGTTCAGAATTAATTTCATTTTCAATGTTAACGTTTTTTTTTTTTTTATGGCAGCGGAAACTGACAAATATTTCAGATAGAGGAAATCAAATGGAAAGCTCGATTCAGCCTTATTTTTTTTTTTACCGTAACTGTACCAAATTGCATAGAAAGGTATATTTTTTAACCTATTACATTTGATAATAAAAATATATATTTTAATCCCTTCATGACTGAGTGATTTTCTTTTATGTGCTTTTTTTTTTTTTTCCTACATCTATTTTAATTTTCCGTCTCCAAACCATATGAGGGCTTGTTTTGTTTGTGGGACGTGTTATAATTTTAAATTATACCACTTATTTTACCATAATATGTACTTGAAAAACAGGAAAAAAAAATTACAAGTGCAGTGAAATGGTGAAAAAAAAAAAAAATTAACAGCAGCATCTAAATGGTTAACAGCAGCATCTAAATGGTTAACAGCAGCAATCAGAGCTCAGTTCCGGCAGCTGCTGTTAGAGACAGAGGCCAGCATCGCCTGTGTGTGGAGGAAGCTCAGCTGTTAAGCCCCTTCCACACTCAGTGACCCCAGCGCTGATCTAGATATACATTACTTTGCATAAAGGAGCTAATTTTTATTTTTTTCAACATAATGCACCTATTTTTGCACTTGAACACATATTAAAGGGGTTCACCACATTGGGAAAATTCTTGTTAGAAGGGTCACTTGACAATTAGCAGATCACAAAGTGTCCTTTTCATGGACTCCCCAGTGATTTGATGTTAGAATCCTGGCAGTAAGTACTCGCTTTATCTGCAGTGCCCCCGCAAGTATTACACAGCCTCCATTCATATCAATGGATGGCTGTGTGACCTCTCTAGCCCCCAAAGTCACCATCTAGCCCCATCCTAAGGGTCCCCAGAAGAAGAGCTAATTTACTGAGGTCAGTTCTGGTCAACAATGGTCAGTAATGTTACATATGTATGATTAGACGTTGTGGTAATTACCTGCAGAGCTTGTTCTGGGCATAAATCCTCTGTGCTGCAGAACTTATATACCAATGATCCATAGGCGAGATAAGCTACTTTCCGGAGTAGAGGACGATGTCCGGACTTCACAGCCTCCAGTAAAGACTGGAATAGATAATAAAATCTGCATTATGTGATATTTACCGAAAAAAGTCATGAGAAATGAGAGCACGAGAAAAATATTACCGTAAAATCATCCTTACAGGCAGAGGAACGCAATTCATAAGATATTTAAAACTGTTGTAAATATTCATTGTCACAAATCAAGAAGACCCATCAAATGAGGAGGATAGCCCAAATTGTGGCTACTTAGATTGGAAAGTGGCTAGTTAATGGATGACCTGACTCCTGGGTGCAAATATATTAGTAGACAATGTAGAGACCTTATTCAGTAGCCGAAACAAGGGGGAATCCTCTATGAAGAAAGGAGAGAAGGTTTCGCCATCATCATAGAAGGGGTTCTTTACTGTAAGAGCAGTGACACATTGAAATTCCTGCCACAAGACATAGCGATGGCCGACTCCAGATTAATGGGGGCTTGGATGTATTTTTATTACATAAGCTTCTTACATTGCTTATGATTGGTCAGCATCATACAGGGAGAAGAAGTCCACGCCTCTAGTGAAATCTGTGCGATAACGCCCACTTAGACTTCACAAAAGAAAGCCGAAATAAAAAAAAAATAAATAAAAAAAAAAGGTTTTATTCCACTCTGTAGCCACTACTACATTGTGTGTCCAGTGATGTCTGCCTGTACGGCATGTGACCACTGAGGGCAGTAATTTGCTGAATCTTAGGGCATCATCATTGCAGAACCGGCAGGGACCACCAGAGCGGCGCCACTAGTGACTCAATGGATAAGTAATTTCTTAGTTTTTGTTCTATTATGTTTTAACGCTTTCTCTTCTTGGACAATTCTCAGATATCCCTTTAATTCATTCTGCAAGTAAAATCTACTGCGTCAGGCCAGGAGCAGTCACGTACCCTGCCTCTATGCCTTTAAACTGAATTATGCTGGAAGGACCACGATGTTCGGAATCGGGTAAAACACGTAATTCTTCATCTTTAGCTTGAAGACTTGACAACTGCTCCAACCTCATTTTTTGGATCAGAGCGACGCAGTTGTCACTTCCGCAGTTACCCCCGGGGCATCTGCATTGCAGCTTATTGCAGCCGTGTTTATTCTGCTAAGGAGAAGCAATTTTTTATCATTTAATTGACCCCGTTCCATCATTTTATCTTCTGTCAGTGACGCTATAATTCAGCCGCAGGAAGGAAGCGGAGAGAACTGCAAAGTGTGACTTTCAAGTGTTCCATTTAGATGAACTATGACATGATGTTCAGTACCTTCGCTTCTGCCATTGCCTCCCGATCCGCTTTAATTAAATGTAAAGCCAGCGGTACAGACTGTGCGGCTTCAAACTCGCTCAGTTCTCGGAGCTTCACCTTTAAAAACCTTAGTGACAAATGATTACCGATGGAAGGAACGGCGTCTAAAAACCAGCGCCTGGAAACAAAAGGCAAAAAAACAGAAAAGTGAGAAAAATAAACAGTAAAGTTCCTCAAAGTCCACCTATAACCTGATTATCAGATATTCCGGATTATTGCGAACCTTGATAATAAATACAATCTAAGGAAGCCTGAGTTATCTCCTCGGTGGATCTCTGCTCAGGATTTTGCTTTTGCTTTTGGGAAATTCCACATTTCATTTCAGCTGAAGGGATTGTGTTTGTGTCAAAGTCTTAAATGGTAAAAAAATTGCAAAGTGTCTGTAAAAAACAATACATTTTTGCTAATTACTTCTTATTATAAATTCTCAGAATGGATCGGTTTTTTACCTTTATAATTTATGGCTCTTTGTCAAGATTACCGGCCACCTCTGCAGTCTCCGGCCACCTCTGCAGTCTGCAATCACAGGTGTCCCGAGGTAAGCTGCTTTTTTTTTGTAATTAATAAGATTTGTATTGAATGTAACTCTTGTTAGTCACAACAATTTAACTGAATCGTGTGTAATTAAGTGGCCAGATACCTCTGGTGGTGGCTTATTTCCCATTAGAAAAAGGGATCACGCATGTAAAAATCCAATATACCCAATCCTTCTTTACTCCGACATCCACTGTAGAGGAAGAGGTTGAGGGAAGTCTGTCAGTAGGCTTTTCCTATGCAATCAGAGA
Organism: Phyllobates terribilis; assembly: GCF_046119375.1. NCBI lineage: Eukaryota > Metazoa > Chordata > Amphibia > Anura > Dendrobatidae > Phyllobates > Phyllobates terribilis. The sequence goes on from NW_027362768.1 coordinate 189,595,884, forward strand.
TCGGCATGTTGTTGGGGCAGAGACCCTGACTCCAGCATTGTGTCACTTACTAGGCTGTGTTTAACTGTTTCAATACAATCAGTGTTTTATCAGCAGGAGATTATCTCTACAGGACTTGGTATCTTGTGCTTCCTAGTGGTATCCTACTCCCAGCACTAATTAGTAGCATTCTGTAAATATACAATGTGCACAAAAATGCTGCCAATCAGTGGTGTGGGCGGGGCTGTACACAGAAAGCTGCCAATCAGTGGTGTGGGCAGGGCTGTAGACAAAAAGCTGCCAATCAGTGGTGTGGGCAGGGCTACACACAGAAAGCTGCCAATCAGTGGTGTGGGCGGGGCTATACACAGAAAGCTGCCACTCAGTGGTGTGGGCAGGGCTAGACACAGAAAGCTGCCACTCAGTGGTGTGGGCAGGGCTAGACACAGAAAGCTGCCACTCAGTGGTGTGGGCGGGGCTATACAAAGAAAGCTGACAATCAGTGGTGTGGGCAGGGCTACACACAGAAAGCTGCCAATCAGTGGTCTGGGCGGGGCTATATACAGAAAGCTGCCAATCAGTGGTGTGGGCAGGGCTATACACGGAAATCTGCCAGTCAGTGATGTGGGCGGGGCTATAGACAGAAAGCTGCCAATAAGTGGTGTGGGCGGGGCTATATACAGAAAGCTGCCAATCAGTGGTGTGGGCGGTGCTATAGACAGAAAGCTGCAAATCAGTGATGTGGGCGGGGCTATAGACAGAAAGCTTCAAATCAGTGATGTGGGCGGGGCTATAGACAGCTCAACATTCCAAGCTGTTACATCTGTAACAAAGAAAACAGTGATGTATCACAACTATTGCACCCAGTAAACTGACACCTTGCTGGAATCAGGCTCTCGGCCCCTACATCATCCTGCTGTAAGATTACAAATCAGAAACTATCTGACAGATTCGCTTTAAGCACAGCCGTACATATTAGACAGGCGATCCTGACATTTTTAGTTTAACTTCACTTCGAGTTTGGTAAAAACTTATGTGATTCTTCCAGAGCAGAGTGAAAAAAGATTTGGTAGTTGGAAAATGCACGAACAATATGGAGAGCATTGGTGCACAGACATGGCAGAAGAAGGTATCCAGCAAAATAGAGAACATAAAGCTGACAATTAGAGATGAGCGAATTTTTTGTTTTTTCAGTGTTTTATAGCTTTCTACCCCCTATCTCTATTGCTGATCAGTAAGATGTGACGTCCTCTCACTATCCAGATTCACTCTAAATTGGCTGCTACATTCCTTGCCTTGGCTTTTATACAGGCTATAATAATCCTTCCTGATTGGCTGTGCTAGACAACATGATATGATAACTGCAAAGCATTATGGGGAAGCCTGCGTGGCTGCACCCAAGGTCATGTGACTGACTGATGCAATATTCTGCAACGTGTAAATGGTCAATTTTTACAATTCGCATAAAGTAAATCACAAATTGTTCAAAATCACTGGACCCTGCAAATTCTTAAAAATGTGACACAGATTTGATCTCTACTGCCAATAGATCTGTCCACACATGAAACAATAGAAGAAAAATGCTCCCATTGTCTAAGTAAGGTTTTCCCCCGAAACAAGAAAAGATCAAAGGTCAAGGTCATTCGAATGATTCTAATTGGTTCTAATTTATGCAATTTTAGTCATCTAAAAACGGAAAAAAATACAGATTTAATCCAAACATAATCAAGTTTTTACATCTCTTTTTTCTAAAAGTAAATGTGTTATAATAAGATCTTGCTTTATTCCCCAGAAACGGCGCCACTTTAGTCAACAGGATGAGCCCGGTATTGCAGCTTATATGGTTGCAATCTGAGACATAGCTCATATGTAAAAGTAGCAACTCTTCTATATTCAAAAGAAAAACCGTCTATTCTGAGATCGGATAGCTGGACACATGACCAGGACAGTGCAAGTTTAGGGAGAGACCGGCACCTTTGTACCAGCTCTAGTCTGCGCTGCATTGTCTTTGGAGACTTGGGACTTGCACAGGAAAAGTTGGGTCCAAACTAAATTATGGCTTCACTTTCTATAGGTGTAGAGGAAATCTTTATGGGATAGAAGATCTTCTTTTCTAAGTAACATCACAAAAAAGGAAAGTTTCTTCAAATCTCCAAGTCAAAGTAGACGATCAACCCAAGTCTGATCTCCAAGTCTTCATGGCCAATAGGACAACAAAGACGTTTATCTCTGGAACGACGGCAGTTTTCCCATCCATTTTACCCCACGGATACAAACATTCCTCCTTACCTGTAATGAGTCCTTCCTGAAAACTGTTTCCATAAGTTCACAATATTTTCATAGTTTAACAATCGCAAAAGTTTCACCAACTCCACAAACTTCTCTGGCGACATCTTAGATAATGGTCCTACGTCGTGCTGTACCAGATGGTGCAGAAGATCGTTAATCTGTCAGGGAGAAGGAAAACTAGTATAATATATCCTAAAGTCATACATACAGGCAGTACGATGGCGGCCGCTGATGGATGTAATCTTCATGACCGTGGGTGACCAATAGTAGGCGCAACTGATACAAATATATGCACATAGCCTAGGAGATAAGCGGCCACAGAGGATTCCCCTAAAAACGCATGTAATGGGCAAAACCAAAGCATCATCGAAAAATAATAAAATATCTAGTCTTTAATTAATAAATTCTAAAATGTTAAAATGTGACGCACAGAAAAAATGGCAACAACGCAGCAGAAGGGGATTCCTGTGGTCAGTATAAAGGGGGCTCCCCGCTGGGATGCCAGCACTGCAGCAGAAGGGGATTCCTGTGGTCAGTATAAAGGGGGCTCCCCGCTGGGATGCCAGCACTGCAGCAGAAGGGGATCCCTGTGGTCAGTATAAAGGGGGCTCCCCGCTGGGATGCCGGCACTGCAGCAGAAGGAGATTCCTGTGGTCAATATAAAGGGGGCTCCCCGCTGGGATGCCAGCACTGCAGCAGAAGGGGATCCCTGTGGTCAGTATAAAGGGGGCTCCCCGCTGGAATGCCGGTACTGCAGCAGAAGGGGATACCTGTGGTCAGTGTAAAGGGGGCTCACCGCTGGGATGCCGGCACTGCAGCAGAAGGGGATTCCTGTGGTCAGTGTAAAGGGGGCTCCCCGCTGGGATGCCAGCACTGCAGCAGAAGGGGATTCCTGTGGTAAGTATAAAGGGGGCTCCCCGCTGGGATGCCGGCACTGCAGCAGAAGGGGATTCCTGTGGTCAGTGTAAAGGGGGCTCCCCGCTGGGATGCCAGCACTGCAGCAGAAGGGGATTCCTGTGGTCAGTGTAAAGGGGGCTCACCACTGGGATGCCGGCACTGCAGCAGAAGGGGATTCCTGTGGTCAATATAAAGGGGGCTCCCCGCTGGGATGCCGGCACTGCAGCAGAAGGGGATTCCTGTGGTCAGTATAAAGGGGGCTCACCGCTGGGATGCCGGCACTGCAGCAGAAGGGGATTCCTGTGGTCAGTATAAAGGGGGCTCACCGCTGGGATGCTGGCTCCGCGGCAGAAGGGGATCCCTGTGGTCAGTATAAAGGGGGCTCACCGCTGGGATGCCGGCACTGCAGCAGAAGGGGATTCCTGTGGTCAGTGTAAAGGGGGCTCACCGCTGGGATGCCGGCACTGCAGCAGAAGGGGATTCCTGTGGTCAGTGTAAAGGGGGCTCACCGCTGGGATGCCGGCACTGCAGCAGAAGGGGATTCCTGTGGTCAATATAAAGGGGGCTCCCCGCTGGGATGCCAGCACTGCAGCAGAAGGGGATCCCTGTGGTCAGTATAAAGGGGGCTCCCCGCTGGAATGCCGGTACTGCAGCAGAAGGGGATACCTGTGGTCAGTGTAAAGGGGGCTCACCGCTGGGATGCCGGCACTGCAGCAGAAGGGGATTCCTGTGGTCAGTGTAAAGGGGGCTCCCCGCTGGGATGCCAGCACTGCAGCAGAAGGGGATTCCTGTGGTAAGTATAAAGGGGGCTCCCCGCTGGGATGCCGGCACTGCAGCAGAAGGGGATTCCTGTGGTCAGTGTAAAGGGGGCTCCCCGCTGGGATGCCAGCACTGCAGCAGAAGGGGATTCCTGTGGTCAGTGTAAAGGGGGCTCACCGCTGGGATGCCGGCACTGCAGCAGAAGGGGATTCCTGTGGTTAATATAAAGGGGGCTCCCCGCTGGGATGCCAGCACTGCAGCAGAAGGGGATTCCTGTGGTCAGTATAAAGGGGGCTCACCACTGGGATGCCGGCACTGCAGCAGAAGGGGATTCCTGTGGTCAGTATAAAGGGGGCTCACCGCTGGGATGCTGGCTCCGCGGCAGAAGGGGATCCCTGTGGTCAGTATAAAGGGGGCTCACCGCTGGGATGCCGGCACTGCAGCAGAAGGGGATTCCTGTGGTCAGTGTAAAGGGGGCTCACCGCTGGGATGCCGGCACTGCAGCAGAAGGGGATTCCTGTGGTCAGTGTAAAGGGGGCTCACCGCTGGGATGCCGGCACTGCAGCAGAAGGGGATTCCTGTGGTCAGTGTAAAGGGGGCTCACCGCTGGGATGCCAGCACTGCAGCAGAAGGGGATTCCTGTGGTCAGTGTAAAGGGGGCTCCCCGCTGGGATGCCAGCACTGCAGCAGAAGGGGATTCCTGTGGTAAGTATAAAGGGGGCTCCCCGCTGGGATGCCGGCACTGCAGCAGAAGGGGATTCCTGTGGTCAGTGTAAAGGGGGCTCACCGCTGGGATGCCGGCACTGCAGCAGAAGGGGATTCCTGTGGTCAATATAAAGGGGGCTCCCCGATGGGATGCCGGCACTGCAGCAGAAGGGGATTCCTGTGGTCAGTATAAAGGGGGCTCACAGCTGGGATGCCGGCACTGCAGCAGAAGGGGATTCCTGTGATCAGTATAAAGGGGGCTCACCGCTGGGATGCTGGCTCCGCGGCAGAAGGGGATCCCTGTGGTCAGTATAAAGGGGGCTCACCGCTGGGATGCCGGCACTGCAGCAGAAGGGGATTCCTGTGGTCAGTATAAAGGGGGCTCACCGCTGGGGTGTCGGCACTGCAGCAGAAGGGGATTCCTGTGGTCAGTATAAAGGGGGCTCCATGCTGGGATGCCGTCACTGCAGCAGAAGTGGATTTCTGCGGTCAGTATAAAGGGGGCTCCCTGCTGGGATGCTGGCAGGGCAGCAGAAGGGGATCCCTGTGGTCAGTATAAAGGGGGCTCCTTGCTGGGATGCCGGCAGGGCAGCAGAAGGGGATCCCTGTGGTCAGTATAAAGGGGCTCCCCGCTGGGATGCCGGCACTGCAGCATGGCTGGTGACACCTCGGACTTTTTATGAATAGGATTTGGCCATCAGAGATTGGTATTTATTACCCGTGTACCAAGAATACATGTAACTCTCTTGGGTTTTCCCAGTTCGCTGGATCATTAGTGTTACTGTGGATTCAGGTTGATAGATTTGTGGGCGATATGTTTCCAGTATTTGATCATTATTGTATTAATCATTTTTTGCACATAAATGACCATAATGTTGGGGCTACACAGCGACTTTGGCTGTGATCTCTGTCGTGTGACCAAAGTCCGCCAGGTGTCGCTTCTACATCGCAGAGTAATACAAGTGAACGTGACCCCGAGGGAACGCGACCGCAACCAGCTTGGTGCAAAAAATCTGACGCAGTTGGACTTTTTGGGACTTGTTTGCTTTAGTCACAGCGTCCTCAGGGTCGTATTCACTTGTATTGCATTGTGATATAGCAGCGACACCTGGCGGACTTTTGGGTCAATGTGGCCGTGTAGCCGCAGCCTAAATGTCTGTATCATAATAAATGATTCTTGCATACGGCACTTTATAAAGTTCTCACCTTATTTGCATTTCTTTGCCCTGTATATACAGTACACCCCCTCTGCTTTATGTTCTTTTTTAGATTTAATTAACAAAACATGTAATATTTTTTATTTTCGGATGGTTCTTTGTCTTTGTTTGCAGGGTCTATTCTTGATTTATCTGCCAGGACTTCTATAGGTTCTGATACCTTATATTTGTGCACAGTTTTATTATTTGTACATTATTTATTTACATCCTCAACGATCAGCGACACAATTGAGATCGGTCGGGCTCCTGTGCACGATGGGGCCCCTCTTGTTTTTTTTAAAAAGAAGCAAAATCATTAGTTCAGTTGTACTTTTCATAATACTTCAAAATAATAGAACATTTAATGCCAGAAGCAATGCAACAAACACAGTGCCCACATAATAGCGCCACACAGTAACAAAGTAATAATACTAATATAACACCTGGATGTAAATGAAAGATCGTCGACCCTTTTTGGGTGGAGATGGAAATTCCTAAATGGTTGAAGTCTCAGCATTTGCCCCGATGGCCGGTGAAGCCATTTAGTAAGAGTTAATCATTACCTTGATATAATTACATTGCGGTGCATTTACTGATTATTCTTCACAATTATAACAGCCACATCTCAGAACCCAGTGGAGCCGCAAGGACACTTTACACGGACGCCAATTATATCTATTTTATATGGAAGGAATCGCTTTCTAAAATGCTTAGTACGCGGCGATACAAAGCGGCGTCGGGATCTTGCGGTGGGCACGTACCTGGATCTCTGGGTTTTTTGTTCTTAACAAGTGAATAGGAGTTTGAATCAGTTTCCTCTCAAAGTGATAGCGCAGTGACTCTTTGGTAATATAGTCATTATTCTCCGGGGTCGAATGAATCTGCTCTTGAACTGCTTGTAACACAAGTCTCTGCCTGCGAACGGTAACAATGATATGAATCATGTACGGTATTATATGGGAATTTGTACACCTTGAATAAAACGAGCTGCTCGGCTGCACAGTGGTGGATTTGCTTCTTTGTCAGAGACTCTGTATTTTCCATTTAAGTATAGGTGTGCACTTTATTCTTCAGAGCTATCTGGGGCAGGATTTATCCAAAGAGAGATTTACGCAGAATTAATCTTCGATTTTGTTAAACTGGGTTAAAGTAAAGAATGGCCGCTTGGAGATTTCTTGCTTGAATTTATACTTTGCGGTTGGTCTACTCATCTTCTATTGATTTATGTTCAGCAAACTGCATAGTATTAAAGGGGTATTCCGATGTCAATGGCCAGAGGTGGACGGCGGCAGGTGCTTCCATAATCTGGTCCATTTCTGGTCACTGCATAGAGAAATGATAGCCTGCACACTAGAGATCTGCAGGACCCGTTGGTAGACCATGGCCACCGGATTGGAGCCCTGAGATCCTCCTCCTACCTGTGGCCATTCTATCGCCTCTGATATGATGTGGGCATGATGTAATCGTTGCGGTGTGACACGCGCATGACGTCGCGTTGGACCTTCTAATCAGCTATGGAGATGGGATTGCTGGAAGGTAGGAGAAGGTTGTTTGCAGCTATGGACTACCGACGTGGCCACTGGACCAGGATCCGGCACAATATTTTGCTTTGTACGTGGCATGGACACAGATCATATTGCTAAAATGGGGTCTCTGGAGAGAACCTGGGTTGATCCCATCTGCTTCATTTTTTGGTATCCATTTTCCACCTTCCCTATATTATCTGCACCAGGGGTGGACAACGACAGATGTGGTCCTCTGTGCCAGAACGATATATGGGCCCTTTGGAGTCCAATAGCTCCTCATATCACCTGCTTTAGAGGTAGAAATGGGCCCCCTTAACTGTAGGACCCCTGTGCGGCCGCAGAGGTTGCACAATGCTATGTCCACCCCTGATCTGCTCTGTAAGGGGCTCGGGGTAGGAAAACACCAAGCCCTTCTGTCCGACATGGACCGCACCATAATGGGCACCCGGTTTACTCAGTGGGTAACTCATAGTGATCTCCGTGGGGGAAATAAAGGTCCAAGCGCTGCTTCGACCGGTGACGACAGCAGATCCTTGGGGCTTGGAGCATCCAGACCGATGATGGTCAGATGACACCACAATGGCAGGCTCTTACCCTACACCTTGGGGTTGCAAAATGTCCCCCAAAAGCTGCAGATCTGGGGATCATCATTACCAGGTGTAGCAGACTACAGACCATACCTCGCTTCCAGCACCAAGGAGCCCTCGATTTCGTTAAATGGTGTGAACTGGTGGACTTCTCGCACCTCAGCCTCCAGTAAACGGCCTCCCATCTCCGTCCCCTTCACCTTATAATTATAGGTGGCTGCCGCTCGGGAATTTTTGTTTCTCTTAAGGAAAAAGGTGAAAACACAAATGTCAAAAAAAAAAAAATAACCAAAAGCAGAAAACAAAACATGAAAAATGTTACATGGAAGTAGCTGGATCCTACCTGCGTACAGCCGGGACAAGGGCGGAAATAAGCGTCGCCGACCACCATCCGCTCCCGCTGCTCGCAGTCGTTCAGGTCGCAGGATTTGGTAATGAGCAGCTGGTTCGCTCTTTCGTCTTCTTGGATCAAGTAGTTGTTATAACAAAAGCCTCCGATGCCGTTCTGCCAGAGGAAAGAATAAATGACATCAAGTTCACAGCGATACTAGAAAAGTCCTGCAAAGATGTCATCTGTATGGCGTCCCCTCAACCATCAACATGCGGGGGCCGGAGGAATCAGCGTCCAGATATTACAGCAAGATTCATTGGTTAATTAGAGATTGACACATTGTATGAATTCATAAAATATCCCATTGTTCAAATCAAGTTTTGGTGTTCAACGTATTTTTACGTTTTTTTTTTGGTTTTCATTATTTTCCTTATCAGTATGTATATTGTAAAAAATGCTGAAATATTGCAGTTTTCACCCCGACAACTAAGTCTCATAATAAACTAACAGGTCTTGTTCCGTAGAGATCACTTCTTATCACAGATTTCATTATCATCACAGGCAAGATAACAATCGCAGGTAATAAGGTCCATTATTCACAATAGGTGATGTCACAGCTCACCTCCTCCCCCTCCTGTACAATGACTGATAACACCTCTATATACAGTAGATAACAGAGGATCCACCATTCACAATAGGTGATGTCACAGCTCACCTCCTCCTCCTGTACAATGACTGATAACACCTCTATATACAGCTGATAACACAGGATCCACCATTCACAATAGGTGATGTCACAGCTCACCTCCTCCTCCTGTACAATGACTGATAACACCTCTATATACAGTAGATAACACAGGATCCACCATTCACAATAGGTGATGTTACAGCTCACCTCCTCCTCCTGTACAATGACTGATAACACCTCTATATACAGTAGATAACAGAGGATTCACCATTCACAATAGGTGATGTCACAGCTCACCTCCTCCTCCTGTACAATGACTGATGACTCCTCTATATACAGTAGATAATTCAGGATCCATCATTCACAATAAGTGATGTCACAGCTCACCTCCTCCTCCTGTGCAATGACTGAAAACACCTCTATATACAGTAGATAACACAGGATCCACCATTCACAATAGGTGATATTATGGCGCCCCTGCGGCTCCAGTTGCCACAGAGGTACTTCATCTCAGCCAGAGGTGTGGTGCCCCACTCTCAGGTAAGGAGGGAGCACTACCCGGGACCCACACACTCACATCCAACACTACACCACTTCATAACGGAAGGTCCAGATAGCTCCTAAGGGAGAGCACAGGACTGGTCCCTGTTAGGAAGGTGGAACTAAGTAGAGGAGGTGGGTGGAGGAAGTAGTTTAGTGGAGTACTGAACGAACAGTATAAAAGTAAGGGTGGACACATCTAGAAGGGGTCTGAGGAGTGAGTTCAGTGAGTGAGGACCGTGTGTAGTACGATCCTGATGGTGAGGGGCCCAGGAAGAGAGTAGGAGAGTGAGGAGAAGACCGGAGCAGTGAGAGGCTCCAGATATAGAGGGGATCCTAGGGGCACGGCGAGTGCGGGATGCCACCCGTGCGCCCGAGTTCACGCTGACATGGAGGGATCAAGGCCGCAGGAGGGGACCGGCCCCAGACTAGTGGAGTACTTTAAGGCTCAGCTAGCAAACTGGGTCCCGGTCGAGTGCTTCTAGTTATCTGAGAGTTGGCTGGATCACTTCCCCGGAGGACACAGGACAACGTGGGCAGTTATAATCTGGCAGTTGTAACCTGGAGCAACTTAATAACTGTGAGTAAATATTTGAAGACTGCACCCCGCTGTGTCCTTGACTTAATTGCTGCGTCACCTGCCTTGCACAACACCAACAACATCTACCTCATCAATCTCTTTATTCTGCCCTGGAGCTAAGCTCTGCCCGTGGAGAGCTGCACTATCTCTGCTGCGTCACCATCAGCTCCAGTGGATCTGCACCGCAGCGGCGGCCCCATATAGCCGTGCAAGGAGGAAGACCGGGGTGTAAGTACTTTCAGAGCAAGGGATCCGGAACTGCCGGGGCCGTGCCTCTGGTTGCAGGGGGAAGACAGACTGCGAGCTCAGGAGTCAGGTGACTGGGAAGCTGGGGGCGTGTCCAGAGAGAGAGCTGGGAGGTCAGGTGACCGAGAGACTGGTGGCGTGGGTAGAGAGAGGAAGAGACGAGGACGTTTGCGCGGGAAAGCGGAGCTGGGTCCTGCTCAGCAGAGCAGTGTGGGAGCAAGATCCGAGTGCAGTGGACCGGAGGAGTCAAGCCGACTAGAAAAGAGACGCAGGGTCTGTGGAGCCGAGCACGTGAGGTGCCGTGTTATGGACTAGGGGCTCAGCGGGTAAAACCGGAGACCACCCACTGCCGCCAGAAGACGGAGCATTGTTTGGGCGGGGAAGCCTGAAGAAATCTACACCGGCATCAGCTGGCAACTGCCTTGTGGAGGAAAAGAGTCAGCCAAGTTTAAAAACGGTCGTTTACAACCGGTTCGACTCTGCTATACAGTATCTAGTTAAACTGTGAACTGTCAGTAATAGACTTTTACCGGTTATTTCCCTTGTTTTTCCCCTGATACTCCCTGCGTGGAGATTTACCCTGTTATTATAAACTCCCCCTGTTTATTAACCCTGTATTGGCTGCTCTGTGTTTCTGTGTCACTGCATCTAAAGTACCTGTGTTACAGCCGCATATCACGGGTGGCGTCACAAACTTTATCCCCAAACACTTTATTTCCCCAATTGACTTTTCTTTATTGACCGCCCTGGGCCACGGACTGGGTCACTGCCACCGTGACTACCCCAAAAAGAACCGGCCTGGCTACCGAGTGCCCCACGGTCCCAGGGGGCGCATCAATATCACAGCTCACCTCCTCCCCCCTCCTGTACAATGACTGATAACACCTCTGTATACAGCAGATAACACAGGATCCATCATTCACAATAGGTGATGTCACAGCTCACCTCCTCCTCCTGTACAATGACTGATAACACCTCTATATACAGTAGATAACACAGGATCCATCATTCACAATAGGTGATGTCACAGCTCACCTCCTCCTCCTGTACAATGACTGTTAACACCTCTATATACAGTAGATATTATTACTATTCACAATAGGTGATGCTACAGCGCCCCCTACCCGGCTCATTGACCCCTGCACAGGTTGTATAGTATTCCCACAACCCTCTCCCATGCAAGTCAATGAGTCAGAGTTAGAGATGAGCCATGTAATTCGTGTGCGGGTCGGAGTCGTTACCTGGATTCACAAGTAGCGAGTTCTTCATGAAGAAGCAGCACCTTGTGTGTTAGAATAATACCAAATGTTACATACATTGTGACCACTGGGGAGGATTATAGTGGGCTCCGGTGTGCTGGAATCTGGGGGACCAATAGATCCCTCGGCCTATGAGAAATCACCGAATCACATCCAAATCCCAGCTGTAAAATAGTCACGTGACGGACAATGGAGCTGGTCGCACAACTCGTCGGAGATTTACTGTTAGAGAATAGTTGTGTATCCTTAGAATAACAATAAATGATACTTGTATTACACAATAAAGTCATTTAACCTTGATATAAACGTGAAGGTCATAGTTAAAAAAAAAACTACAATAAGAAAAAACAGATCAGAAATAGTAATAATAAACCCTAATAATGTCTGGAAAAGTGGGCGATTCAGTTTGGAAAGAGTTAAGAAACTTTCCAGCCAAGGTTATCAGTCTGATCTGACCCCCTGTGTCCCCGCAGAATACCGAATTCTTTATTGTTCATGAAAAATCAGCTCCAGCGGATCATCAGTGTGGACGGGATTGGAGAGTTTCGCCTAAGGCCTAGAAGCCAGAGCCCCTGGCAAGTGCAATTTCAATGGGGCAGTCATAACTGGGCCTCCCCCCGGGAATAAAGCACAGGATATCCTTGAACATTGGATAGAATATTGAGTCCCTTTTGTCTGAATTTCGAGACAACGTCAAGCTGTGGGCTGTTTGCTAATAAACTATTGATACAAAAAGTTCCAGTATCCGTAACTACATGCCCTGGTGTTACGGTACCAGATGGACCGGATCAGCACTGGACCCCTGGATATGCATTGAAAGAGCTGATCGTCTAAAAAGTGAGGATAAGGAGCTCCCCGAATGGACTCAGATTTGTTTCTGTTCCAATAAAGTCCTTTCACCTTCAATGAAACGTGAAAGTCAGTTAAAAAAAAAAAAAGCAAAGCAAAAAAAAACTGAAAAAAAAAAAAATGGAAACAAACGCTAATAATGTATAACAATTAATGCAGTTTAGAAATTCAAAAGTTAAAAAAACTTTAATTTTGTAAGTTCAAAAAAAAAAAAAAAATCAAACTTTGGACAAATGGTGAAACATCACAACTTTGGTCTGTGGATTTCTTCATCTGGGGAGATGGGACCACGGCGTGGAGAGGCAGGGAGCGGACGGGAAGGGATGTGGCTTCAGTAAAGAGATGTGACTACTATCAAAAATTGTTGGTGGATGTACAAGGAGTTCTGCAGGTGGTTCCTTCTCCCAAATGCTTGACTTGAAAAGTTGGATAATTTGCCCTTTTCAGTTTTACTCAGTCCTCCATGGAGAGCAGAGTGATTGGTGTACGGATGATCCGGTCCACTGGTCCATAGCAGAGCCGATCAGGAAAGGAGGAAACGCACTACAGAGCGGCACCCATGGGTGTGGGGTAGCACTGGGCAACCAAACGAATGATTGTCCACCAATTGTCCATACCTCCAACATCAATGGCCAAGTGTGAACACTTGTCTCCAGCACCTAGAAAATACTATGCATTCCCCTTAAAGTAGAGGTACAGATGGGTGACATGGCGCCTGTCGGAATCAGTCATGTCCTGCTGTTGAAGGCTACAGTCACTTGGCCTCTACTGGGAATGGTCTGGATGTGACATAATGGAGAGTAACGTTGGTTAGTGCCAAAGCAGGGGGCTTGGTGTGTAAGTCAACATAAGGAGTGGCATTTTGGAATAATGTCACCCCTTTAGTTTTGTGAGTTTCCCTCCTATAAGTAGAGACTGTGTCAAAGTTTCCCCAAAATTTATCTAACCTTAACTATAATGTCAGAAAAATTGGAGAAGAGCAGATGTGGAGCTGGAGGCTCCACCGGGTCGTCCAGTGCAGGTGAAGAGGCCACGCGGGCGGAGAGCGGCGCCTCCCCAAAATGTAGACAGTGAAGTCTGAGAGACGTTTACCGTAACGATTACTCCAATAAGCTGGAGCGTAGCTGCCTGATCTGGTCATCCTGCAGAAGCGCAGTGCTAGGTGCTAATACACACGGGTAAGATTTACATTCACATGAACTTATATTACAGGTTAAGTGCAGAAAAAAAAGAACCGAGGTATTTTTATATAGACCACTATATGTATATAATATGTTCACTATGCTGCACGGATTGTTACGATTATGGGAAAACCAGTTATGTCTTAGCTATTACCAATTTGTGACAAGTATTTAAAAAAGTTTATTCCAAAAATCCATTTATCGTAATTGGTTTTGTGCCGTTACATTTTAGTCAATATTTCAGCTTTACCGGCATATAGAAAAGTATCTGCATAGACACCAAAACATTATACCTGTAACTAAGTGAATACTGATCAAGTTTGTAGTAGAGAATATTCTCTCATACACAAAAGCGAAGCCTGTGGCTCACTGTTAATGTTTCTGCCTCCCATGCCATACGTCATGAATATGAATCGTAGCAGTAACTAACTACAAGAAGAAGATGAGCATTACATGATGGGAAGGAATCCTTCCTTAATGATGAGAATGTTCCCTCCCTTAATAATAGGAAGAAACCCTCCCTTAATAATGGGAAGGAACTCTTCCTTAATGATTAGAAGAAACCCTCCCTTAATAATAGGAAGAAACCCTCCCTTAATGATTAGAAGAAACCCTCCCTTAATGAGGGTAAGGAGCCCTCCCTTAATGAGGGTAAGGAGCCCTCCCTTAATGAGGGTAAGGAGCCCTCCCTTAATGATTAGAAGAAACCCTCCCTTAATGATGGGAAGGAACCCTCCCTTAATGATGGGAAGGAACCCTCCCTTAATGATTAGAAGGAACCTTCCCTTAATAATGGGAAGAAACCCTCCCTTAATAATGGGAAGAAACCCTCCCTTAATGATTAGAAGGAACCCTCCCTTAATAATGGGAAGAAACCCTCCCTTAATGATTAGAAGGAACCTTCCCTTAATAATGGGAAGAAACCCTCCCTTAATAATGGGAAGAAACCCTCCCTTAATGATTAGAAGAAACCCTCCCTTAATGATTAGAAGAAACCCTCTCTTAATGATGGGAAGGAACCCTCCCTTAATGATTAGAAGGAACCCTCCCTTAATAATGGGAAGGAGCCCTCCCTTAATGTGCTTTATCATTGGAGGAAAATCTTCTTGGAAGATGAGAAAACACGACAGCGTCATTTGTGATAAAGAACACAGGACCCCAACTCAGCGGAGAGCAGCAAACCTCGTTCAGATCATCGCCCGTGACTCTCCGAACTGCGCCCCCTCCACCATGTCTGGACAGGTGATGTGTCTCATCCCCTATTCCCTTGGACCATGCAACACATTTGCCCAGTAAGCTGCCTGCATGTTACAATGATCGGCCTTGTGGGCAAGACACAAGTTTCTTTCTTCCAAGCTCCCAGTTGTCCATGACTACGAACACAATGTGGTTGCACAAATGAGTGTCCTCCCGTCCGCCATTCATCACACCGGATCAACGTTTCCGCTTTGATATCTGTCACCTGCATTTGTGCTACAATCTCTTTCTAATGGCACGGCGTCTTTGTAGCTTTTTGATTTCATTTGTTCACGTATTATATACTTCATTTACAATATCCCAACTCTATTCTGTTACTTTTAAGGACGAGAACACACGACGCTCCATTCAGCCGTCTCCGGCATATCTCATCGAGGCGTCCTTGTGAACTTTTCCATGCTTTTCTCCATCTTTTATTAGTGAGGGAACACAATGTTAGTGAGATCTGCACTTTGAGCCGAACACAAAGCCGTCTGTAAATGTAATTATGAAGAGGAGAGATTCACGCAGAATCTCAGTTTATACCTCTCTGCATAATGATATGTTGCTTGGATAATCGTTACTTGTTTCTGTCAACTCTTCAGACATAATCATCCAAATATTAGATTCATACACAAAAAGTTTTTTTTTCTGGCACACAAAGACCTCCCAAAATAAAGCAGCCTCCCATCACCATGGAAGTGTGGTTTACGTATGAGCATGATCCCCGTGGAGAGGTACAACCTGCTGGCAACTGTTGTAACCAATGGTGTCACCATCTCATTGCTAACAAGGTTTTCAGTTGCGTGAGAACGAACCTTTAGACAACATGGAAAGAAGTCGGAGTCTTATGAATCTGAAAGAGACTTTGTAGCATTTGGGAGCCATGTAGTAAATTTCTGTAAGCCGAGAAGAAGCAGATCTTGCCTAAAAGTGCAGGATCAAAGCGTCTGTACTGGAGATGGAAGGACAAGGAAAGTGTTTAACCATAAATCACTAGGTTAAGGCAAAGTGGCTTATTCCAACCTTCCCTGGCACCCAACAAAACGGGCATATGCCACAAGCCATTGCTAGCCAGTCACTAACAAAATGTCAGTATGTGTTCATTCTCAAGCCTATTTTCCAACCCTTTAACACCAACTACAAATGTATCCTTCTCCTTCCTCACCTTTCTTCTTGGCTTGACATATCCTGTAATAAATGGCCCGAAATGACCAACTTTGAAAAAAAAACAACAACATGATTTTGTGATACTCTATCAGGAGATACCTATGCTATAAGTGTCTATATGTGGCCATCCAGGGTTGTGATGTGAATTGCAGTGGGCTGAAAGTTTTGGTATCGTGTTGAAATAATGTATCCAAAATGTAGCATGAGAAATTAGCGTCCTTAATGAAATTTGGATGGAAACAACTAATCTATCTCATTGATCACTTTCCACCATATCTCTACATTGACTATGGAAGTTCATACATGGTCTGAGGACCAAGCGAGGTTCCAACAAAAGTTTTGGATACATATCTACCATGTGTGCCGCCATGTGCATTGGTAGATTGGTGTTTATCAGGTTTGAATAGACTATGATGTTTGTGTAGCACCCCGAGGACTTGGTCGCTACAGAGGTATTGCACCTCATCCAGAGGTGTGATATCCCACTCCCGCGTAAGGATGGAGTATGGATCAAGGCTCAGTAGGCTGCATACAGCACACACACACCCCATTTCCGGGGGACAGCTCAACGGTGCTCCCACTAGAAAGAAGTGCAGGCACGACCGACTATGTCCCTGGCTGGAGTGGGGAGGGGGGGTGGAACACCCAGTGCTGTAGGGGCAGATAGGGGTTGTTTCCTGAGCATAGGTAGGAGCCCATTGGTTGCTGGTCACCTGGGCTCATGGTCAGAATGAGGTATAAAAGGTGGGCACCATCTTAGAACAGTGTTCAGTCTGTGAGGAGGAGTTGAGAAGAGAGCTGACAGGGAGCAGCAGCTCAGGCTGAGTGCTGCTCCAGGGGCAGGCCTAGAGAAGAGGCCAGGGCCAGAGAGAGAGAGAGGAGAAGGGACAGTGGAAAGGAAAGGGAACAAGACCTGAACAGAAGTTGGTCACTGGTGGGGCACGAGCCGGAGGAAGGACGGAAAGGAGCTTTGAGACATACTCCAGAAAGACCTGGGAGTTGACCGAGTCCCCAGCCTGGTGGACGCAGCATGGCTCGGGTGGTCACTGCTTCGCGAGAGTGACCTGGAGAATACAAACTGTGAGTAAAGGACATTGGATTCCAACACGTTGTCTGTGACTTCTTGCTCCTCCGGCACTATTGGTATTGGGACTATCTGCACCATCACCCCCACCATCCACACTAACTGCCCTGGGGCTGCACTCTTCCCGTGGGGAGTCACACTACCTAAGCTGCTTACACCATCAGCCCCAGCAGTCTGCCTTGCAGCGGCGGTCCGCACTGACCGCAATCCACGGGTGGCGTAGTCGGACCACTATCATACTAATAAGACTGCCACTGATTTGACCACCCTGGGCACGGACCGGGTCAATGCCACGGAGACTACAACCCCCAGCGATCCGGCTCCGGGTATTCCCCCGCACACATGTGCACGCACGACACAGGCCCAGGGGGCGCGTCAACTTTGGCGTAGTCGTCAGGATTCAATTCAACCCATCACCAGCGGGTATTGCGTGCCTGAGAAGAAAAAGACGGTATTATTGAGGATTGACTGTATTGAAAATGGCGCCCGCCCCGGAAGAACGGCCGCCATAATGTGCGCGCCAAAAGACAACAGGGGGCCACCTCCCATCGTGGGCCAGGTCCCAGAATGGCGCCAAAGAAGGAGCCCGCCCCCACCAGCCATGAATGCGGCTGTGGAAATGTCCATCAGCGTGGGAGGGCTGCCCCTGAAACTGACTGTCACCAAGTTGCCCCAGGACCACCCCCAATGGGGGCGGGAAGTGAAGAAAACTGTGGAGTAGGGCGCGGTCTGGATGAGTCTAGACAGACTGCACCCGGAAATGGAGGAAGCGCCCAGCAGTACCAACACCTTGGTCCGGTGCCTGCTGCAGGCCGCACCGCCATACAGCCTGGTGGAGATCCTGGCGCAGCTCCCCAGAGACCCGGAGCGTGCGCAGGCTGCGCTGGAGGACTTGGACCGGAGGATGGTCCGGGCGCAGCAGAATGCGCTGGCCGAGTGGAGAAGAGAGATGGCCCGGCAGGCTGGAACCCGCCAGCAGGAGGCGCTACCCGCAACCTGGAGCACGCCTGCCTCCGAGGATGGTGCAGGAGGTACGAAGGCCGGAGACGCCGCCGCGGAGGGAGCCGCGAGGACTGAGGCAGGTAATGGGGACGTCACCACCCCAAGCCCAGCAGCTGCAAGCCTGCCCCAGCCTCCCGTCGCAGAGCCCGAAGCCCTACTCACCGCACCCGTTGCCGCGCCGCCACTGCTCCCAACTAGGCCTCAAGCGGCAGGAGCCGCGGCCACGCCCCGTTCCACGCCACGCCCCTCGACCCCGGGCGCAGAAAAAGAGGAAGTACCACCGGCCTGGTCGCAAGGCCTGGTGAACCCGGGCGCCGCTGCCCCTCCAGCGCCCTCTTCCTCAACAGTGGCCACCCCCAGGCCCGACCGGAAATTCCCCGGCCTGGTCGCAAGGCCGAGAGCCCCCGGGCGCTGCTCCCCGACCGAGGCCTGTGGTGCCACCCCTGGGCGCAGACCTCTTTGCGCAACATACCAGCCCGGACGGGCTGCCCTTCGTGTGGCCACTGGAGTACGTCAACCCCCGTCTCCGGAGAGAGCAACCCCTGCGTGAGCCTCTGATCCCGGCTCCGGAGCCCGCCAAAATCTCTCCGCCCCCGCTGGAGGACGCTCAATTTGCATGGGATCCCACCGGTGAGAATCTCATGGGGTTCACCCAGGAGACCGGGGCGGACGCAGCCCGGTGTGAGGAGAGCTGCCGTCAGCAGCTGGAGGTATTTGAGAGGGAACGGCGGGGGAGTCGGATCCGAGAGGAGCAGCTGCAAGCCCGGAGCGCGGAGCAGAAGCGCAGGGCCCGACAAGACCCCCGAGCCGCCCGCGGTCCCCGACTCACCGGGACAATAATAAAGTTCCAGCTGGAGCATGGCTGGGGCTTCGTCAGAGACCAGAGAACCCCCGGCGACGTCTTTGTCACCTGCAGGGACGTCGAGAGCCACCTGCCCGAGGGACACCGCGGATGCGATCTCTACCCGGGTGATGTGGTCACCTTCACCCGGCACAAGGGTGCCAAGGGACCGTACGCCCTCCATGTTCACCGGCTCACGGAGGAGGAGCTGCAGTACCACCAGTACGAGGAAAGCCAAGAGGACCCGGACGGGTCTGAAGACTACCCTCAGGAGGGAGCGCAAGGAGGACGTAGCTATTAAAAGAAAGCAGCGTGAGTAAAGAACTGTACATAGTTACCCGTTAGGGTACAAGGACTGTTTTTCTTTTGAACTGTTCCCGTTAATAAGTGTGGTCCCCGTTGGGATAGCTAAAAGACTGTTACCAGTTTCCAAGTTACCCCCTTCTTTACCAGGCTGAGGACTGTGAACAGCCATTCCCCTTTCCTACCGGCCGAGGACTGGGAACGGCCAATCCCTTGTAAATAGTTGCGCTTCTAAAAGCGCCCCCTACTGGTTTTATAAAAAGACTGCAACATCTACCTCAGAGCAAATTAAATGGACTGTTGCATCTTTGAGAGAAAGTGAACACCTGGTTGCCAGTTGTACAGCAGCCAGAAGTCAAGAATGTGTTTTCGAAGAATGTTTTACTTGCAAAAGTTTTATAATGTGTTTTATGGTAAAAGAGTTCCGGAAGTAATAACCAAAAGTGTTTCATCAGAGTGTTTCCCATCAAGGGAATTGTACTAGTGTGTCTGTTTCCTGATGTAAGCAGTTATTGAAAAAGTTTTTGCATACCCTGTGAATTGTTTTTGCTCTGTTCCAGCCCGAGGACGTGCTGTGCTTTACCAGGGGGGAATGTAGCGCCCCAAGTACTTGGTCGCTACAGAGGTATTGCACCTCAGCCAGAGGTGTGATATCCCACTCCCGGGTAAGGATGGAGTATGGATCAAGGCTCAGTAGGCTGCATACAGCACACACACCCCATTTCCGAGGGACAGCTCAACGGTGCTCCCACTAGAAAGAAGTGCAGGCACGACCGACTATGTCCCTGGCTGGAGTGGGGAGTGGGGTGGAATACCCAGTGCTGTAGGGGCAGATAGGGGTTGGTTCCTGAGCATAGGTAGGAGCCCATTGGTTGCTAGTCACCTTGGCTCATGGTCAGAATGAGGTATAAAAGGTGGGCACCATCTTAGAACAGTGTTCAGTCTGTGAGGAGGAGTTGAGAGGAGAGCTGACAGGGAGCAGCAGCTCAGGCTGAGTGCTGCTCCAGGGGCAGGCCTAGAGAAGAGGCCGGGGCCAGAGAGAGAGAGAGAGAGGAGAAGGAACAGTGGAAAGGAAAGGGAACAAGACCAGAACAGAAGTAACAAGTGAAACAGAAAGGCTCAGGAACGAGAAGGAAGAGAGAACCCTAAGGACCCAGGAGACTGCGGGTGACGGGTTGGCAGAACAGGGTACAGGATCCCAAATTGGTGGAAGCAAATCATCTTCAGCCAAGAACCGGAGGTCGTGGCCAGCCCTTGGTGCGACCCCTTGCTACACCTTGCTAGGAAGGCATACCATATAGGGTCAGGGACATGGGCACGTAGCCCTCCCAAGAGAAGGCCCGCTGGAGCTGGACATAAGCTTGGTCACTGGTGGGGCACGAGCCGGAGGAAGGACGGAAAGGAGCTTTGAGACATACTCCAGAAAGACCTGGGAGTTGACCGAGTCCCCTGCCTGGTGGACGCAGCATGGCTCGGGTGGTCACTGCTTCGCGAGAGTGACCTGGAGAATACAAACTGTGAGTAAAGGACATTGGATTGCAACACGTTGTCTGTGACTTCTTGCTCCTCCGGCACTATTAGTATTGGGACTATCTGCACCATCACCCCCACCATCCACACTAACTGCCCTGGGGCTGCACTCTTCCCGTGGGGAGTCACACTACCTAAGCTGCTTACACCATCAGCCCCAGCGGTCTGCCTTGCAGTGGCGGTCCGCACTGACCACAATCCACGGGTGGCGTAGTCGGACCATATCATACTAATAAGACTGCCACTGATTTGACCACCCTGGGCACGGACCGGGTCAACGCCACGGAGACTACAACCCCCAGCGATCTGGCTCCGGGTATTCCCCCGCACACACGTGCACGCACGACACAGGCCCAGGGGGCGCGTCATTTGGTTTACACGAGTTCTGATAAGAGATGAATGTGTAAGAGTTTGATTTGCAACATTTGCTCGAATGTGGCTGGTAAATTGCTTGTAAAAGCTGTTACTTCTTCTCTGAGTTTTCTCCAAAGTCCAGAGCATAAAAAAAATGGAAGGGTCAAAAAATAAAACTATACACGCACCTCGCCCCTCACTTGTCCTGGGGCCACAGTTCCCCGCCCGGTCCTCCACTGCTCGCTTCCTCCTTCCGTCTCCAGTCTTCTCTTATGTCTTCAGTCTTCTTTAGTCTTTGGTTCCTCCAGAGCTCACAAGGCCTTATGTGATGTGATGTTGTGGCGCCTCTGCGGGTCCAGTCGCCACAGAGGTACTGCATCTCAGCCAGAGGTGTGGTACCCCACTCTCGGGTAAGGAAGGAGCACTACCTGGGACCCATACACCCACATCCAACACCACAGCACTCCAGTAGGGAAGGGCGAGATTGCTCCTGGGGGGAGAGCACAGTCCCTGTCCCTGTCTGGAGGGGCGAACTAGGTAGAGGAGGTGGGTGGAGGAAGTAGTTTAGGGGAGCACTGAAGGAAGGACTGAAGGTAGAGGGGACCACGTAGAGTGACAGTTAGTGACGTGGGTCACATGACAGATAGTATAAAAGGAAAGGTAGAAAGATCTAGAAAGGGAGTTAGTCAGTCAGAGCAGTTGGTGACAGGAGTCTGTCACAGGGAGTGAAGAGAGAAGACCGGAGCAGTGAGAGGGGCTCCAGAGACAGAGAAGGGATCTTAGGGGCACGGGAAGTGCGGAGTCCACCCGAGCACCCGAGTTCACGCCGACCGTGAAGGGATCAGGCCGCAGTAGGGGGATCGGCTCCAGAGACAGAGAAAGACTGCAAGACTCAGCTTGGAAACCGGAGGCTGCGGTAACTCTAAGTGCCGTAGCCAAAACCACACACATTCGCTGAAAAGGTGGCCATACAGGACCAAGGGGACAGAGAGGACATCGCCTGACAAGGCCTGGGGCCACTGGCTCGGGGCACTGTGTGTGAGGCGCAGGGCAGGAGGGCGAGAGCCAGCGCAGAGAGACAACCCGGGAAGATACACAAGAAGGGGGTCCCGATCAAGTGCACCCAAGTTATCTGAGAGTTGCTGGATCACTTCCCCGGAGGTCACAGGGCTCGTTGGGCTGTTATAACCTGGCTAGCCATTGTAATCTGGAACACCATAAAAACTGTGAGTAAACACTTGAAGACTGCACCCCGCTGTGCCCTAGACTTAATTGCTTAATTATCCCCAAAAAGTTATTCCTTTTTTTTTAAAAAAATTTATTGATCACCCTGGGCCACCCATGGACCGGGTCACTGCCGCCGTGACTACCCCAAAAAGAATCGACCGGCCCGACTACCGAGTACCCCACGGCCCCAGGGGGCGCGTCATCGTGTATTGCCCTAAAATGCCATAATGCCACTTGAGTCTGAGAAAGGGGCGCTGAAGAATCAGGACGGTAGAGAAGACCGGAGCTGGAGAGGGAAAGCAAACGACCCGAAGACCGAGCCGACAAACGTGACACCAGAACAGGTGAGGGGTGACGTGATTATGATGTTATTTCTTTTTTTTTTAACGCCTTTTTTTGGCCCCAAAGAAAACCAAGCAAAAAGGCTGCAATTTTGCTTGATTCTACTTTAAATTGAATCACAAAAAAATATGGTTTGGGGGGAATCCATTTTTTGTGTGAAATTGTGACCGGTTTTGCTGATTTCCAGCCCTTGTTTTCTCAGCACATCACGCCACCTTCTCAATGTCCCTTTATTCCGATATGTCGCCTGTCATTATGTGTCAGTGATTGTCTTTAGTCTACAGAAACATGTTCCTGTGGCAAAGAATGGAATCTTGTGCCTCGTATTTTATCACCTTGCTCTCTCTGTAGTCATGAAAGGAAACACGATCAGGACCTGTGCCGGCGATGGCGTCTCCAAGGAATAACAATGGTCTCTTCATGAGCATCTGAACATATACATATTGCACCGAGCACAATGAATGAACCTCGCCTTTTCTATTCCTCGCCTTCCATTCATCTTCTCTCCAGGTTTCTCTGCCCTACGATGACCCCATTCTTACAAATAAGACTTTCTTGTGCTGCAGATGAAAGCTCCTTGCCCGGAATCTCAAGGATGGACCTCTGCACTCGCCATAGAGTCATCCATCTCAAAGGCGTTCCTCTCCCCGTCTTACGCTGATGTAAAGATCATACCCCGATTTACAAGACCGATTCTCATTAACATATTTCAGTCTCTCAGGACGAAGCATTTTTTTTTTTTCCCGCCAATCATTCACATTCCGCTGATAACATCTGTCTCGGAGCAGTCACAAATCCTTCTTTATGGAGAACTGTCTCGCTTATGTGTCAATGTTTTCTTGCGGCAAAGGTTCATATATTCACAGCGGCATATTCTCACCCTCATTAACCAGCATGTGTCCCCCCCCGCTTCTCATAATGACCCCATATGGTGCACCACAACTGTTTCCCAAGGGGCTCAATCAGCTTCGCTGTTCCACAAATGAGTTAAGTTCCAAAGATGGCCGCTATCTTCCCCGGGTGATTTATGACTTGATATTTAAAGGGATTGTCCCCTTTAGATGGATTATTCATAGAAAATAAACCCTTTAAGGTCTGGTTCTTAAAACGATCCCTCAAAAATAAGTTAACCGCAGCATGTCCTGCTGCTGCTGAGACCCCCTAGTGATTAGCTGCAAATCTGTGGTCAATCTCTCTGCAGCGCCTCCACAGGAGAAATGAAGAATGACACAACAGCTACAGAAAACAGCAGGCTGTCCATATAATACCTGGACGTGGCGGGTCCTCCAGAGGGAGACACACACTATACCGCTGACCTGTGCTGCGGCACCACGATGAGGGTCCTGCATGGGGGTCCTGAGCGATTCATATAGAATTCCTTTACAAGGTATTTAATGAAACAAACCTTCTGTGATTAAGGATAGATACAATTGTTAGAAGACACCCATAATTGTGCTGGCGTGTAATGTACTGGTGTATAATCATCAACTCTAGAAAATTTTGTTGTCGGAGCGTTTGCCATGTTCCTCGATGCGTCGTGCCATTTCCCATGAATCAGGAGGTGGTTTTTGCTTTAAAAACTTTTTTTTTAAAACTTGGACATATTTTATTACATAAAAAGCTACAATCACAAGCAAAGTACGGTTAAATAGGAAAAAAGGCAAAAAATCTGCTTCATGAGGAACACCCACTGAGCCCCGAACTTGCAGCTGATGTCAATGAGACGTCAACTATTCTTATAACTATTGTTCAATGCAGAAGCCAGCATTTTTAATAACTCAGGATAGGTGGAGGTCTGGGGCACATATTGTATTGAGGTCCAGAATCTTCAAGTTAAAGAAATGTCTAATCAGAAAAAAAAAAATGATATTCTACATATTATTTTTATTTTGCCATTTTTTGTTTTTTTTCCATATTACAATCTGTGTTAAAAGCAACCTTGCAATTTTCACACCGGCCACTGGGGCTGTTTTAGACTATAACTTCCTGTTGTTTCAGGAAATTCACATGTACATTAGCAGCAATAGACTGACGTAGAGCCTAGCTTTGCATTGAAGCATCCAATGAGCATGTGCAAAGGTCATTGTGAAGGAAGGGGGAGGAGGAGAGCTGTGAGATCACCTATTGTGAATGGTGGATCCTGGGTTATCTACGGTATATAGAGGTGTTATCAGTCATTGTACAGGAGGAGGAGGTGAGCTGTGACATCACCTATTGTGAATGGTGGATCCTGTGTTATCTATTGTATATAGAGGTGTTATCAGTCATTATACAGGAGGAGGAGGAGGTGAGCTGTGATATCACCTATTATGAATGGTGGATCTTGTGTTATCTACTGTATAAATAGGTGTTATCAGTCATACAGGAGGAGGAGGTGAGCTGTGACATGACATATTGTGAATGGTGGATCCTGTGTTATCTACTGTATATAGAGGTGTTATCAGTCATTGTACAGGAGGAGGAGGTGAGCTGTGACATCACCTATTGTGAATGGTTGATCCTGTGTTATCAGCTGTATATAGAGGTGTTATCAGTCATTGAACAGGAGGAGGAGGTGAGCTGTGACATGACATATTGTGAATGGTGGATCCTGTGTTATCTACTGTATATAGAGGTGTTATCAGTCATTGTACAGGAGGAGGAGGTGAGCTGTGACATCACCTATTGTGAATGGTTGATCCTGTGTTATCAGCTGTATATAGAGGTGTTATCAGTCATTGAACAGGAGGAGGAGGTGAGCTGTGACATCACTTATTGTGAATGGTGGATCCTGTGTTATCTACTGTATATAGAGGTGTTATCAGTCATTGTACAGGAGGAGGAGGTGAGCTGTGACATCACCTATTGTGAATGGTTGATCCTGTGTTATCAGCTGTATATAGAGGTGTTATCAGTCATTGTACAGGAGGAGGAGGTGAGCTGTGACATCACCTATTGTGAATGATGGATCCTGTGTTATCTACTGTACATAGAGGTGTTATCAGTCATTGTACAGGAGGAGGTGAGCTGCGACATCACCTATTGTGAATGGTGGATCCTGTGTTATCTATTGTATATAGAGGTGTTATCAGTCATTGTACAGGAGGAGGAGGTGAGCTGTGACATCACCTATTATGATCTTATGTTATCAGCTGTGTATATCGGTGTTATCTGTTTTTAAAATCCTGCCTCTGATGATAATGTCTTGCTGAAAACTCTTCCTGAAAGGATAGGAGTTCTTAGTATAAAATGTCCCTGGTCGCCATTGTGAACATTGCAAGATTTCTATTTTATTTTTATTAATACAGATTGTGATATTAAAAAAAAAAATTGCCATTTTTTTTCATGAAAAGTACATATAACACGAAAGCCTTATTTAGACAATAAGTTATTTTCTGGTGATACATTTCCCTTAAATATCTAGCCTGCCATTTAAAATAATTAATTACGTTTTCCCTTTACTCCAGCCTGTAATTATTAGCTCTGCCTGTTCCCTCCCAAAAATAAAAACTTAAAAAAAAAAAAGAAAACAACAGTTAAATGTATCAATGTCCTTCTGAACTCACCTCTTGCAATATGTAGGTGTTCTGGGTCTTCCTGATGGTAAGCTGCAGAATGTTCACAATACCCCTCATAATATTAACGGTGGTCTCCGATAATCCGTCCGGTAGGAGCAGATCGCCCACCTGACCGCGGTTGTACTCAAACTTAATTGGTTTCGCCAGCTGTTTTTCCAATAATCTACTGAGTTTACTGGAACTCGTGAACTTATCTGTCGGCCAGATTCCGTTATATTCCTGGATTTCAATTTTATGAATCTAAAATAAATAAATAAAAGTGTAAAATAAAAATAAAAAAAAAAAGCGCATTTAAAAACAAAAATTTTTTTTTAAATTATTTAGATCCGATGTTATGCAAAAAAAGAAAAAAAAATTGCTTGAAATCCGACATTGGGTTAAAGTGAATTCCCAATGTAGGAATTATTTTCTCGAAGTCTGGAAGTATTTTCCATCTAGTAAATGTTGATAGACAGCGCCATATATCAAGCCGTACCCCTGGGCACTAGGAAAACCTGCTCTGCTCAATAACTAGAGAGCGCATGTTGCATAGGCAGAGAACAGCCGTGCGCTGGGACTTTTACTAATAAAACTGCCTGCCAGGTAACATGAAGTCATTCAACCTTAATACTTTACACATTTTTATTCTGCGAAGTTCCTGGCAGAACAGAACATTGCCTTTGTATTTCTATTATGTGCTTTCAATTCTTACTAATGCTATGCACAAGTTTACCAGAGGGACAAGGAATAGAAAAAGTGGTAAGTTATTTTTGCCAAAACCAGCGCCACACCTGTCCACTGGTTGTGTGTGGTATTGCAGCTCGGCCTCATTAAAGGGGCTCTCCAAGACATTGATATTGCCGACCTATTATTAGGATTTGTCATCAATATCAGATCAGTGGGGGTCCATCATCAGGGTCCCATCTATCAGTTGTTTGCAGCCCCTGCTGCTGCTAAATGTAAGCAATGTACAAAGTTAGAGCAGGACAGCTCCGTGTATTGTGTAGTGGCCATTCTTGGTACTTCAGCTCAGCTTCTACAGATCTGAATATGATCTGAGCTGCAGTACCCCAGAATGGCCACTACACGGTGTATGGAGCTCTTCTGTTCCAGCTCTGTACACTGTGTACTATTGGCTGCAGTGGGAGCAGCAAATAAGTGATCATGGGTGGTCGGATTTTGTACCCCTACTGATCTAAGTTTGATCACCTATCTTAAGGATAGGTCATCAATGTACTGACGAAGTCCTGAGGACCACTTTACTTTCAATGGAGCTGAGCTACAATAACAGGCACATCCTGTGGACAGGTGTGGTGCTGTTTTTAGACGGAAGCAGCTATGCTTTTACTAATTTTGTACAAAATCTTACAAAACAGACATATATGTTTTTCAGACTAATTAAGAGTGAATAATGTTAACTATACCTTTATAACGGTCAGAGATTTATTTTTCTGATAAAAAGTAGCAAATCCTTTCTAAAGCAATAAAGTTAAATGATAAAATTCTGTATTCTTGCATCCACCACTAGGGGGAGCTTTGGAGCCTACTGCATACAGTGTACAGATAGGACTGGAATAAAACAACTTTCAGTAAATTCCTAAACTCCCCCTAGTGGTGACTGCCTCTAGAATTATATATGGGGGGGAAATGTACCAAGTCTGATGATTTATATGTCAGCATTTATCTGTAGCGCGCTGGAGGACAGTGAGGAAAATTTATACAAATGTGTTGTTCTTCCACCAACCTTTGACAAGTTCGCCCGCTATGAGTATATTTTGTATAGGACACGGGTAGTTGCTCCAGAGCAACCCTTAAAGATCAAGCTGCACCTAAAGGCTATGTTCACAAAATCCGTTTTTTTTTTATGCTGTGCAATTTAAAAAAAATGAAATTTACCTATTTTACTTAATGGATGCAGAAAATCTGCAACATGAAAAGCTCATTGTGGAATCGTAACCTAAAAATACCAAATATGCAGCATTGAAGGAAAGGAAAATGTGTGGAAACGCACACATGCACATACATATATGCATACATTCAAACATACATATATACACACACATATACAGAATGCACACTTACATACACTGCTGCTCACCATTATTGGCATCCCTTCATTTTTTTTCATAGACTGTACAATATCTTCAGAAATAAATGGAAATGTACCAAAGTTATATCCTCAGGATTTTTTAATTAGTGGCCCAAAGTAATACAACAATAAAACATTGGTTTTCAACTTCCATGTTTCAATTTCAAAGAAGAAACAGAATAAACAGCATGTGCAGCAATAAAAGCCCCCCTAATTAACACTTGGTTGCCCCCCTAATTAATACTTGGTTGCCCACCCTTTGGCATTGCTGACAGCCTCCACACGTTTCTTGTAGCCATCTATAAGCTTCTTGCACTACTCAGCTGGAGTTTTCCTCCCTCTCTTCCTTCGCAGTTTGTTCGAGCTCTTGATTGTTTGCAGGTTCTTTTTCCCAATGGCTGACTTCCGCTCACCCCAAAGATTTTCACTGGGATTGAGGTCAGACTCATTGCTGGCCATTTTAAAACAGTCCATTTTTTATTTTTCAACCATTCCTGTGTACTTTTGGATGTGTGCTTTGGGTCATTGTCTTGCTGGAGGACCCATGACCTTCGACTCAAGCCAAGTTTTCTTACACTGTGTAGGGCATTTCGCTCTAAAATCTCTTCATAATTCTCAGATTTTATGATTCCTGTGATACGGTCAAGGCCTCCAGAACTAGACGCAGGAAAGCAACCACACAGCATTATGGATCCTCCACCATGCTGAACTGTTGGTAAGGTGTTATTTTTCTTGTGAGCTTCATTGCGCTATCTGTAAACAAACTGTTGCTTTGCATTGCCAAAAAGCTCTATCTTTGTTTCATCTGTCCATAGAACATTTTCCCAGAAGGACTGTGGTTTGTCAAGGTACTCTTTGGCAAAGATCGGTCGTTCATTTTTATGTCTTTTCTTCAGCAATGGTTTCTTCCTTGGCCTTTACCCATAAAGCTCTGGTACTTGTTGAAACCATGACCCCAGACTGTTCCATGTTGACCTTCAGCTCTTTGGATGTTTGACGTGGTGTGTTTTTCCACCATTCGCACCAACCTTTGAAGACATCTTTTGTCAATCTTCCTCTTTCCCCCATGTCCAGAGAGGTCCTTGACAGGTCCATACTTAGCAAACTTATTAACATTGCGCACTGTTGAAACTGGGATACCAAGGTCTTTAGAGATGGCCTTATACCCTTTGGAAGTCTTGTGCCTGCTAATAATAGCAGTTCTGATGTCCTCAGACAGCTCCTTTGTCTTCACCATTGTGACAAAGGAACAGGGCCTACCATGTGGCTTTTTAAAACATTGAAGTCATCATTCATTGGCTAATTCATGTCACATGGGCACCGACAATCACAGGAGAATCTCTTTTGTGATTTACCACAGGCGAGTCAAAATGTCTTTCCATACTAAATTAATGTAAAGGTGCTGTATCACATAAATACACATAAACACGGATATATAGATTATGCACACACAAACACATAGGTATATATACACACATATACATAGAGTATACACACATACATGAGCACACACATAAACACATAGATACATATATACACATATACATAGATTACACACACATACATGCACACACACATAAACACAGATACATAAAGTAAATGTAGCACCCTGAGGATTCGGCTGCTACAGGGGTATTGCACCTCAACCCAGAGGTGTGATATTCCACTCCCGGGTAAGGATGGAGTGTGGAACTGAGCTCGGTAGGCTGCATGCACTACACACATCCCATTTCCGAGGAGCAGACCGACGGTACTCCCACTTAGAAATGTGCAGGTACGACCGAGTCTGTTCCTGGCTGGAGTGGGAGGGGGGTGGTACATCCCAAGTAGTGTAGGGGCAGATAGGGGGAGCAGCCTGGGTAAAGATAGGAGCTCATTGGGTGCTGGTCACCTGAGCTCACACATAGAGGGTGTATATAAGGTGGGCACCAACTAAGAACAGGGTCAGTTGCAGAGAGAAAGTCAGCGAGCGGAGGAGAAGAGAGACCCAGAGTGAGAGAGGAGAAAGAGAGACCCAGAGGGGGAAACAGAAGAAAAGGACTCCAAGAACCCAACTTAAATCCCCGGGTGAAGAGTCGGCACAGGGTACCGGAACCCAAGCTGGTGGGGGCAAAAACACTCCCCAGCCAGAGACCGGAGACCGTGGGCAGCGTTTGTCACGGTCACCCACCACATCCACCACGAAGGCATACCACGAGGAGGGTCAGGGAGCCCAAGGCCAAGGGTCTCCCAACAGAAGGCCCGAGGGAGCTGGACCTGGGTGGATCAATAGTGGGGACGGCCAGAGAAAGGACAGAAGGAGAGCTCAGGGTCACGCTCCGGACTTATTTGGGGGTTGGCTGGATCCAGAACCTGGTGGACGCAGCACGGCTCGGGAGGTCACTCGAAGCTGGAGTGACCAGAACATCAGCAGTGAGTAAACATCCTAAACTGCACCACCCGACTCTGTCTCTGATTGCCGTCTACACTGCTTCACCACAACTCCCATCCTCTGCACCTGATCCCCCTGAGGCTATACCCCACCCGTTGGGGGTTATACCATCAATAGCTGCACCTACACCATCAGCCTCAGCGGACCCTGCTGCAGCGGCGGCCATAGTGACCGCAATACAACGGGTGGCGTAGTCGACATTAAGAACTTAGTAACATCTGTAGGACTGCCACATACAACTGAGTTTGACACCCTGGGCACGGACCGGGTCACAGCCACTCGGAAGACTACAACCCCCATCTGATCCGGCTCCGGATATTCCCCCTAAAGAATATGGCCCAGGGGGCGCGTCATAAACATACATATACATGTGCACAGACATATATACGCACATATATAAATATACACGCACACTTTTTGCTCTATGTGCATAAGTTCAGATTTCAGCATTGCAATTACGGTTTAAAGCCGTGACAGCGGATGATTGAATAATAAATGATGAAATTATAGTCTGCTGTTCAGTTTCTCAGCGATTGCATTGATCCAATAAAGGTTTGTTGTTCAGTTCAAATTATTTTCCTTTGTGTTGCCGAGCAGAAAGCAGAACAAATCCTTTAAGTCCATGACTGGTTGATAACTATCTGGCATATGTTTGAAATTGCATCAAGAGCACTTCCTAAAATAATAGATGTAATTGCATCCTGCTCAGGCAAGCAAAGCAGAAAATTAAAGTTTTCTCTTCTCGCATAGTTGAACAAAATGAGAAACTTGTGTTTTTCTTTTTTCTTTACCTTAAGGAATCGGAGTCTGGGGGTCGCCCCGCTGATCTCCGCTCTGCAGTTTAACTTCACTCCTGACTTTACAAAGCCTTGTTCTTGGAGACCACTCAAGACCAGACCCTCGTAGTCATAAATATACGTCTTAGTGCTGGCGAACTCCAACTCTGAAAAAGAAGAAAAATGATAGTTTTCTTGGGATCCATCACCAGTCAATTTTTCTAGCTAAGATCTCTGCAAAATCTCACCTGACGCCCCCCTTTATTATACGGTTATTGTGTCACATTTAAAGGGGATTTTATGCTTTATTCGATTAAAGCTCATTCGTTGCTTGATAAAGTGTTCTGAAACTTTTTTTTTTGTTGCATCTCTATTCCTCACCTCTATTAAGATGTCCGCTTAATCTGAGTGAATTGGACATTTTTTCGTTACGTTCACAGATAGAAAACCTGGACAGACCTAATTTTTCTCACAATTTGCTACAATTGTATCTAAACTTGAATTCTAGCCTGATACATTCCATCCGGAAACTGGCAAAATGACAACCTGAGATCAGTACAATTAAAGTGACACCAAACTTAGAGAGATTTTTTTTTATTATTTACATTTTAGTGGTTCAAAAAAATTCACTACTTTGAAAAAAGTTTGATTAGTGTCACCTTTTTCCACAACCCATACATTTTCTACTTTTCCTTGCTGAGCTAAAGCTTTTATTGCTACCAATTTCATGTGGGATGTTTTCTTTTTATTACACATTTTTTTTGGGGGGGGGGCATTTTTGACCAAAAAACAACAATTCAGATTTTTTTTATTTTTTTTTTAACATTACTGCATTTGCCAAAAAGGTTAAATAATTTCACATTTTGATAAATTGGGCTCTTTTTTTTTTTTTTTTTTATATCTTTTCATTATTGTTTAAAGGGGTATTCCCATCGCCAAGATCCTATCCCAATATGTAGTAGGTGTAATAATAATAATATTAGCAAATATCTCCGATTAGAAACGTAGTATAGTTTTTCTGATTAGCTATGTTTCTTTCCTCGTGTGCAGGCATTGCAGGAACTTAGGTATCCATGCTTACGCCCACTAGCAATTAGCTATCACTATATCAGTGGACATAACCATGGATACCCAAGGTCCTGCAATGCCTACACATGAGGAAAGAGACAAAGTGAATCAGAAGAACTATACTACATTTCTAATTGGAGGTATTTGCTAATATTGCTATGATTACACCTACTACATATTGGGATAGGATTTTGGAGATGGGAATATCCCTTTAAAACTTTTTTTTTTTTTTTTAAAGGAGACTTGAACGTGTGATAGTTTGCCTTCGTTATTGCAGTATATGGACATTCTCCTATGAGGTCCAGCCGTGGACTAGATACCATACGAGCAGATGGGCACCTTTAGTAGGTCACTTAACTGCCTCTGTCAGTGATTGTCAGCAGCTTTTAAAGGGTAAAATGGCCGTGTTCAGCGCTAGCTCTGGTGTCAGCTGTGTTACACAGCTCCTTAATGCGCTCCATACTGTTGCCCCCGGCATGCGCCCTACATGTACAGACAGTGGATGTCCCGAAGGGTTTAAAAAGTGACGAGAAAGTCGTGCTGGGTTTAGGGGCAGCGAACATTCTGGGACATGTAGTGCACCACTGACGCGTGCTTTTTTTCAGACGCCTTCCTGATGTTGTGGGACAGTTATAAAGTACACATGGCGTAAAGCATTGATGTCCCATGTGGCTTTTCTTTTTTTTGTAGAGTTTTTCATACCTACTGGTGTTCAAGGCTGAAAATTCTCTTTTTTTTTCTCTCCAGATTTCCAGATGCAATTTCCTATAAATATCTCCGATCAATGAAGCTTTATGGAGGAATTTCTGGTCATCAAGATAAATAAGCAAATTGTCTCTTCAGAGAAGAAGAGGACTTGAACTCTAGCGCCACCTATAGGAAGTAGCAGTCCTAAAAGTCAATATCGACTCTCTAACGAGCCTTGTCACATGACTTAGGATCTCAATTTGCAGACGTCGTGTTTCGGGGTATTGCCGCTCATCAGTGCAAAGCAGGAGATCTGATTTTGCTAGGTGAGAGGCTTAAGACTGGGGTTTAAAGAGTTTAGAATCGCTGCTTCCAATAGGTGGCGCTAGAGTTCTAATCCTCTTTCTCTCTGATTTGATTTCCCAGAGGAGCATTGCATGACTTGTAAGTCTCCTCACTCTGACATGCCAGGCTTGGCTTATCCCTTTCCACAAGGAAAAACATTACCCCTTATACCCTGGTCGCCAAGAGAGAAAGTCCAGAAGTATCATAGACCATAGACACTCCAGGGTTGGAGAATTTTCATTAATTTGGCTTAAGTGACATAAAGTAAAGAAAGCAAATCCATCAAAGAAATAAATAAAATAAAACATAATATGAAAATAATTAAAATAATCTAAAAAATAAACATAAATAATATTAATAATAATGATAGCAAGATATATATATAAAAAGCAACATAAATTAATGATAATAATATTTTTTAAATATAATATAAAAATATATGAAAAAAAAAAGTATTTAACATGAATAACATCTGAAAAAACAATAATGCTTAGTAATAATAAAAGAATGAACAAATGAGAAATAATATATAGAAAACATAATGTATTATATTTTATGATTATTAATAATGACTACGAGATCCTGACTGTCACACTTTGTCCAGTATCCAGGCTGAAGGGAGGCCGGATATCCTCAGACATCGCTCGGGTTGGATTTTGTACTGTATCATAGGCCTGATTAGTCTGAAGGATGAGGACCGGCGTGAACCCTGTGACCTCTATCAATAGTCTATATCTATATATATTTATTATTTATTTAAGGATTATGGAGGCCACTGTGCTCTTATGAACCTTGAGTAATGCAGATATTCTTTTGTAACCTTGGCCAGATCTGTGCCTTGCCACAATTCTGTCTCTGAGCTCCTTGGGCAGTTCCTTTGAGCTCATGATTCTCATTTGGTCTGACATACACTGTGAGCTGTGAGGTCTTATATAGACAGGTGTGTGCCTTTCCAAATCAAGTCCTATCAGTTTAATTAAACACAGCTGGACTCCAATGAAGGAGCAGAACCATCTCAAGGAGGATCACAAGGAAATGGACAGCATGTGACTTATATATGAGTGTCTGAGCAAAGGGTCTGAATACTTATGACTGTGATATTTCAGTTTTTCTTTTTTAATAAATTTTCAAAAATTTCCACATTTCTGTTTTTTTTCAGTCAAGATGGGGTGCAGAATGGACTTTAATGAGAAAAAAAAGAACTTTTTAAAATTTACCAAATGGCTGCAATGAAACAAAGAGTGAAAAATTTAAAGGGGTCTGAATACTTTCCGTACCCACTGTATATCTATATCTATTTATCAATAGTTTATTATATCTATATCTAGCTATCAATAGTCTATATCTATATCTATCAATAGTTTATCTCTAATAAGAGATTCTAGAATGAACTCGATATTACGGTGTTACATGTTGTCACCTTATAGGGCATCTCTCAGCCTAATTTTACCCCCCCCCCGCCTCCTGATTGACAGCGCTGGCCTGAGCTTTCTCTGCAGACAGTTCCAGGCTGTCAATCACCAGTGGGAGGGGCCGTGCACTGAATACCTAATTAGCATACCTGCGATGTTTCTTATGCTGATATCACCTACAAGTTGCTGTGCTTCATACTGTCAGTTTTGGCCGCCACAGGATCAATGGAGACTTCCCTTTCGATTGGGTCACTCTAAAGCCTCATTCAGATGTCCGTGTGTCCGGTACATGTGGTGACAGTTTTCTCATGTATGGGAGACACTTACACACAGACACATTCAAATAATTGGGTCTGTGCACGTGTCAGCGTGTTTCCACGGACCGTGTGTCCATGGGCAAAACATGGTCGGTGACATGTCCGTTTTTTACCTGCAGCAAAACGTCTCACACATGTGCACACTGATGACACATGGATGACATCCGTGTGACATGTACCAGCCCCTGGGAATCAGCGGTATAGATAGCGCAGTTCCCAAGTGCCAGGTGTTGATGGCAAGTCTCATCATTGTCCCCTGCTGGAGCTGCGATGAGCACTAGCAAGGGACAATGTTGACAGCTGTATTCCTCCACCACTGAATATATCAAGTGTAAAAATAAGAATAAAATAAAAAACATCAATAACCCTCACCTGTCCGCAGTTGCAAGAATCTAGAGTGTCCCATGTTGTCATCCATCTGTGTGACATTTGCTCATCACTGTGAGGCGACCGCACACGTTGAGGAGCAGAGGAGAATGACTCGCTGCAGCAAGAGCGGTGAGTGAGTTCACCGCAGGTCAGGGGTCGCTCTCGCTGCATCGAGTCATTCTCCTCTGCTCCTCAGCGTGTACGGTCATCATAATACTGACCATTTTATATCCATATAAGTGAGTTCTATTTACCGTTTATGAACATCTTAAAATAAAAAATGTCTGATAATCCGACACCTATCAGGATCCATAGGTTCTGGGATTAAATATATTTTATGGTATATGATTTCTAAGTTATCCAGAAAAGTCTCCAAACCGTGGAGTGGTTACAAAACTACAACTCCCAACATGTATACGATAAGTGACAGGACATGCTGGGGGTTGTAATGGGTGACAGGATGAGTGAATCTGGAGCTTACTCTTAATTCTGGTATTATTTACAGTCATGTTGCCAGATGCAGCTATGGTGCCCTCCTGCTTTTACATGACCTTGTAATTCCCTCTTACAGCCAGGTGGTGGCGCTGCAGCAATATAGTTCAATGCAGTTTCACCCTCCAGAAAGTTTACATAACGGCTACAATATAGCAGGATTTACTGACAATCATAATAGACACATGATCAGACTTGTGCTATTTGTATCATATGATTATAAAGACATTACAACCACCTGATGATTCTGCGGTACTCTGCCCAGAGAGTTTTACGCTCATGGTCTGATTCATTATTTTAAAAAGTTGCACAATTTTTATGGAAACGTTCTCCAGTCCCCTCCTCCCTTCCATGCATTCATTTTTTTTGCACAACAGATATTTTTGCACAAATGTTAGAAATGAGTGCAACATTTTAACAGATTTTGTGACTTTTTGCCCTAAAAAGGTGAAAAAAGGTTAAAAATAAAAAAACATTTTTAATTTTGCTCAAAATTCTTAAACCTGCGAGGGTCATTTAGAAGATTATGGCGCTAAAAAAAGGACAATAAATACCACAAAAACTCCAGTGATGAATCCGGACCATTATTGCATTGGCCTTCTTCTGTCCAGTGTTTGCTGCTTTTCATTTCTTCCCTTTTTCTTATTTTAATTTGTACATTTTTAAAATCTATTTTTTTGTATCCTCCTATTTCTTTTTATGTTCGCCATTGTGGGCCCCGGTTTGGGGTTTCCAAATGTTTTTGTTTTGATTTATCAATTGTGACTTTTTAAAAAAGTGACAAAATTTTTGCAAAAATGTACTCCAGCCACCCCTGGCTTGATTTTATGTGTGCTTAAATACACCCCTCCCTCCCACAAATTTTTGCAACATTTTAGCAGAATAGACTTTTTGAACTAAAAAGTCGCAAAAGAAAAAAGGTAAAGACATAAAATTAAGGGCACTTTTGATTTGCACCCTTTTGAGGAATTTGGTGCACAAAATATCAACAAATGTCACAAGACAAAAAAAAGAAAAGTGACTCATTGTCTATATGTGGCCATCTAGTGGTTATGTCTAGTATGTCACCATAAAATAGTACATTTGTATTGTCAGAAAGTTGAGTGGAAAAAGTAGAATATTTACTCAAACCCATCACTTTATTGTATCCATTTTAATTTAACTGAAACTTTTTAACTTTTTTTTTAACTTTTTTTTAAACTTTTTTTAAACTTTTTTTAACTTTTGCTATTGGCAACCTCTGTATAGTTAATGTTTAAGATTTATTAACCCTTCCTTCATTGTTCCCACCTTCATCATTGTTTATGACCAAATTTATACTCTACCACTTACACCTCCACATAATCCCTTTAATCGGAACCCAGTCGGAGCCAGATTATCAAATATTCTGGATAATTACAAAGTATTTATATTATACTAAGTATTTATTTATACAAAGACATTTTTAAGGCTAGAAAATGTTCACGAAAGCGAGACAGCGCCAAAATAAAATGGTTTAGAAAATGTTCTATTTTTTTTTTTTATTTTCTAAAGTTTGAAATCATATTCCAGTTTTCCAGATTATCAGGATTTTTTTCCGAATTGCAAGCTGAAAACACTGTAAAAATATAGAATCAACTTTTGAAACAAAGTAGCGCGACGCTTACCGTAGTGTAGCTGGCGGCTTCCTGTAAAACAAACACAAGGCAATGAATTGTTGCCCATTTTCTTTTGACTATTGATATATTCTAGAACTACATGAGATTACACAGGACAATCCACGGTAAATTGGATTTTCTAGATTTATTCTAGATTATATTAATAAAAGCAAACAATTCTCCACCTACCAGCCGCAGCCAAAGCCACACTCAGGGCCAGTACGATGCCCAACATGGTGCCGAGTGACTGGGGTCAGTCCGGAGCCTCGTCTTTTATATGACCGGTCATCTGGGTCATGTGACTGGTTTTGGACTTTTAAACTGATGAACAAGCAAAATCTTGTACCTGCCGGAATGTGAGCAAATAGCTGAGGAACATCCACTGCTTGGACTGTTACATTTTTTTTCCCCTAGCAAAACTCACATTTACATCAGTTTTGTAATCAAACGTATTCTCAGTGCCCCTGATTGTAAATTTGGTTCATTACTAAAATGTACAAACTTTCTGCTGTTTGCAATAAACCAATGAAACAAGAAGATCACAGAAACTGCTGATCCACAGGCTGCAAAAGTTCCAGGTTTGTTTTCACTGCTCCATAGAACGGAATCCCAGAACTTCTGTGGATATTTCGATGGTTTTCAGCGTATTGGAGGCAACTTGTCTTGTGTTTTTGGGTCAGTAGAGGGGACATCTTGGAGTTCGGACATGGAGACCTTCTGCATTTAGTATACGCCTAAGGCTATGTTCACACATCATTTTTTGTTTTTTTTTTGCTTTGCAAATCTGCAGAAAAACCTGATCTCTCATGGGAGGTTTGCTACAGATTTTTCTTGCAGTTTTGGTGCTTTTTTTTTATGCGTTTTTTTAACCACCCATTAGGCTATGTTGGGTTATTCGGCATCACAAATCTGCAGCAAAACCTAATCTCCGGTAGGAAATCAGCTGCGTCAAAAACGCAGGTTTTGCTGCGTTTTTTGATGCGTTTTTTTGTCCGTTTTTTCAGCGTTTTTCTCACTGACCTTCTGCTCTATTTATTCATGTACATATAGTTCTGTGAAAAAAAAAGAACCCCATTCTATTTTGCCATCAAAAACGTTGGAAAAAACGCTGATGCAAATTTTGGTGCATTTTTTATGCATTTTATCAGCGTTTTTTTGACCATCCATTACTTCCTATGGGTGAAAAAATGCTGAAATCAGTGACATGCTCTATTTTCCAAAAACCCAAACAAGGCACAAAATACGTGACAAAAAAAACCCCATGATGTGTGAACAGAGAAATCTGGTTTCTCATAGACTTAGAAAATTTGCATAAAAATCTGCAGAAAAAACCATGATGTGTGAACAAAGCCTTATTGTGCAAATGGAAAGCTCAACTCCTGCTGCCACCAGATCTCACTGCTGGTCCTCAGCAGTCACTGGAGGGTTTTTGACCACCTGCTTCCTCAGGAATTTGGTGGCATTCGGTGACAGCCTCCTCTTTCTGCCACATACATGTAATGTAGCTGGGGTTATGATGTGATCTCTGCTTCCAGCTGTATCTATCAGTGATCTCTTCTCTCATCTTTGCAAATTATTCAAGCTAAGATTGCTGAGGAATGCTGCTAGAAACTGGTGTCTGGCAATGGTTTATGTCTGCAGCAGGTTATAACAGTCAGAGGGGCAGCAGGTCATAACAGTCGGAGGAGCAGCACGTCATAACAACCAGAGGGGCAGCAGGTTATAACAGCCAGAGGGTCAGCAGGTTATAACAGTCAGAGGGGCAGCAAGTTATAACAGTCAGAGGGCCAGCAGGTTATAACAGCCAGAGAGGCAGCAGGTTATAACAGTCAGAGTGGCAGCAAGTTATAACAGTCAGAGGGGCAGCAGGTTATAACAGTCAGAGGGGTAGCAGGTTATAACAGTCAGAGGGGCAGCAAGTTATAACAGCCAGAGGGGCAGCAGGTTATAACATCCAGAGGGGCAGCAGGTTATAACAGTCAGAGTGGCAGCAAGTTATAACAGTCAGAGGGGCAGCAGGTTATAACAGCCAGAGGGGCAGCAGGTTATAACACCCAGAAGGGCAGCAGGTTATAACAGCCAGAGGGGCAGCAGGTTATAACAGCCAGAGGGGCAGCAGGTTATAACAGCCAGAGGGGCAGCAGGTCATAACAGCCAGAGGGGCAGCAGGTCATAACAGCCAGAGGGGCAGCAGGTTATAACACCCAGACAGCCTCTATTAAGTACTGTTCATGAAGGCACTGAATAATCCTGAGACTGCAGTAGTCAGTAAAAGTGGCATTTTATGCTGTATATGAAGAGACCAATTGTTATATTAGTTGCACTCTGCTATTTACATTGTTCTTGTTTAATTTTTTTTTTTTTTTTTTTTGCAAACAGCAGAAAAATTGTAAACTTTGCTAACAAACCAAATCTACAATGAGGGTTGTATAATTATGATACCAATTGTATTATAACATTATTGCAAAAGCAAACATAAAAATGGGTAAATGCCTCTTTAAGAAATCTTAAAGGGATTGCATAGAATCTAAAAGAAACACCCGTGCCGCATTTATAATACTGGCATGTAGTAATGTAAGCTTCCCGATATCCCTATTCGTAAGGAAATTTGTTCTTCTGTAGCGAAGTCCTGGAAGTAAAATATTTTCTAGTTCTTTTTATATAATGAAGATATTTCAGACTTGGAGTAGAGTTGTGGTTCCAGCACCCTGGGCAGGCGTCTCCCCCACAATCAATCACTGCCCTAAGGCTGAAAACAGATCATTATGGTAATTACTCGCAGATCCATATGTTCTGAGCGCACCGTGACCCGTGAGCACTGGAGTCCCTGAAAGCTTTACACTACAAGCAGCTCTGTATATATGGATTACAGCCTCCTGGTCACGGACGATGCGCATGGACCTCCCTACGGTTCTTCTGTGCTGGACTCAGATCACCATAAAGCCCTCTGGCTCTCCATGTTGGGTTTAGTAGAACGCCTCCCGGTCCGAGGTTCACTCTGTTATAGATTGGACCTTCTGAAACAGTTTTTAATCCCTTCTCCCAAAAGGAGGTAAATATACAGCAGGTGGGCACTGGGGTCCGCATCTGTGGAGGGGGCTCAGGAGCTGAGTCCGCTCTATACCGGGCACTGGGGTCCGCATCTGTGGAGGGGGCTCAGGAGCTAAGTCCGCTCTATACCGGGCACTGGGGTCCGCATCTGTGGAGGGGGCTCAGGAGCTAAGTCCGCTCTATACCGGGCACTGGGGTCCGCATCTGTGGAGGGGGCTCAGGAGCTGAGTCCGCTCTATACTGGGCACTGGGGTCCGCATCTGTGGAGGGGACTCAGGAGCTAAGTCCGCTCTATACCGGGCACTGGGGTCCGCATCTGTGGAGGGGGCTCAGGAGCGGAGTCCGCTCTATACTGGGCACTGGGGTCCACATCTGTGGAGGGGGCTCAGGAGCTAAGTCCGCTCTATACCGGGCACTGGGGTCCGCATCTGTGGAGGGGGCTCAGGAGCGGAGTCCGCTCTATACTGGGCACTGGGGTCCGCATCTGTGGAGGGGGCTCAGGAGCTAAGTCCGCTCTATACCGGGCACTGGGGTCCGCATCTGTGGAGGGGACTCAGGAGCTAAGTCCGCTCTATACTGGGCACTGGAGTCATCTGTGGAGGGGGCTCAGGAGCTGAGTCCACTCTATACCGGGCACTGGGGTCCGCATCTGTGGAGGGGACTCAGGAGCTGTGTCCGCTCTATACTGGGCACTGGGGTCCGCATCTGTGGAGGGGGCTCAGGAGCGGAGTCCGCTCTATATTGGGCACTGGGGTCCGCATCTGTGGAGGGGGCTCAGGAGCTAAGTCCGCTCTATACTGGGCACTGGGGTCCGCATCTGTGGAGGGGGCTCAGGAGCGGAGTCCGCTCTATACTGGGCACTGGGGTCCACATCTGTGGAGGGGGCTCAGGAGCTAAGTCCGCTCTATACCGGGCACTGGGGTCCGCATCTGTGGAGGGGGCTCAGGAGCGGAGTCCGCTCTATACTGGGCACTGGGGTCCGCATCTGTGGAGGGGGCTCAGGAGCTAAGTCCGCTCTATACCGGGCACTGGGGTCCGCATCTGTGGAGGGGACTCAGGAGCTGAGTCCGCTCTATACTGGGCACTGGGGTCCGCATCTGTGGAGGGGGCTCAGGAGCTAAGTCCGCTCTTTACCGGGCACTGGGGTCCGCATCTGTGGAGGGGACTCAGGAGCTGAGTCCGCTCTATACTGGGCACTGGGGTCCGCATCTGTGGAGGGGGCTCAGGAGCTAAGTCCGCTCTATACCGGGCACTGGGGTCCACATCTGTGGAGGGGACTCAGGAGCTAAGTCCGCTCTATACTGGGCACTGGGGTCCGCATCTGTGGAGGGGGCTCAGGAGCTGTGTCCGCTCTATACTGGGCACTGGGGTCCGCATCTGTGGAGGGGGCTCAGGAGCGGAGTCCGCTCTATACTGGGCACTGGAGTCATCTGTGGAGGGGGCTCAGGAGCTAAGTCCGTTCTATACTGGGCACTGGGGTC
The DNA here is from genome assembly GCF_046119375.1 of Phyllobates terribilis. NCBI lineage: Eukaryota > Metazoa > Chordata > Amphibia > Anura > Dendrobatidae > Phyllobates > Phyllobates terribilis. The sequence continues at coordinate 189,638,276 of NW_027362768.1, forward strand.
CGCATCTGTGGAGGGGGCTCAGGAGCGGAGTCCGCTCTATACTGGGCACTGGGGTCCGCATCTGTGGAGGGGGCTCAGGAGCTGTGTCCGCTCTATACTGGGCACTGGGGTCCGCATCTGTGGAGGGGGCTCAGGAGCGGAGTCCGCTCTATACTGGGCACTGGGGTCCGCATCTGTGGAGGGGGCTCAGGAGCTGTGTCCGCTCTACACTGGGCACTGGGGTCCGCATCTGTGGAGGGGACTCAGGAGCTAAGTCCGCTCTATACTGGGCACTGGGGTCCGCATCTGTGGAGGGGGCTCAGGAGCTGTGTCCGCTCTATACTGGGCACTGGGGTCCGCATCTGTGGAGGGGGCTCAGGAGCTAAGTCCGCTCTATACTGGGCACTGGGGTCCGCATCTGTGGAGGGGGCTCAGGAGCTGTGTCCGCTCTATACTGGGCACTGGGGTCCGCATCTGTGGAGGGGGCTCAGGAGCTGTGTCCGCTCTATACTGGGCACTGGGGTCCGCATCTGTGGAGGGGGCTCAGGAGCGGAGTCCGCTCTATACTGGGCACTGGGGTCCGCATCTGTGGAGGGGGCTCAGGAGCGGAGTCCGCTCTATACTGGGCACTGGAGTCATCTGTGGAGGGGGCTCAGGAGCTAAGTCCACTCTATACCGGGCACTGGGGTCCGCATCTGTGGAGGGGGCTCAGGAGCTGTGTCCGCTCTATACTGGGCACTGGGGTCCGCATCTGTGGAGGGGGCTCAGGAGCGGAGTCCGCTCTATACTGGGCACTGGGGTCCGCATCTGTGGAGGGGGCTCAGGAGCGGAGTCCGCTCTATACTGGGCACTGGGGTCCGCATCTGTGGAGGGGGCTCAGGAGCGGAGTCCGCTCTATACTGGGCACTGGGGTCCGCATCTGTGGAGGGGGCTCAGGAGCTGTGTCCGCTCTATACTGGGCACTGGGGTCCGCATCTGTGGAGGGGGCTCAGGAGCTAAGTCCGCTCTATACTGGGCACTGGGGTCCGCATCTGTGGAGGGGGCTCAGGAGCGGAGTCCGCTCTATACTGGGCACTGGGCTCTGCATCTGTGGAGGGGGCTCAGGAGCTGTGTCCCCTCTATACTGGGCACTGGGGTCCGCATCTGTGGAGGGGGCTCAGGAGCTGTGTCCGCTCTATACTGGGCACTGGGGTCCCCATCTCTGGAGGGGGCTCAGGAGCGGAGTCCACTCTATACTGGGCACTGGGGTCCGCATCTGTGGAGGGGGCTCAGGAGCTGTGTCCGCTCTATACTGGGCACTGGGGTCCGGATCTGTGGAGGGGGCTCAGGAGCGGAGTCCACTCTATACTGGGGTCCGCATCTGTGGAGGGGGCTCAGGAGCTGTGTCCGCTGTATACTGGGCACTGGGGTCCGCATGTGTGGAGGGGGCTCAGGAGCTGTGTCCGCTCTATACTGGGCACTGGGGTCCGCATCTGTGGAGGGGGCTCAGGAGCTGTGTCCGCTCTATACTGGGCACTGGGGTCTGCATCTGTGGAGGGGGCTCAGGAGCTAAGTCCGCTCTATACTGGGCACTGGGGTCCTCATCTGTGGAGGGGGCTCAGGAGCTGTGTCCGCTCTATACTGGGCACTGGGGTCCGCATCTGTGGAGGGGGCTCAGGAGCGGAGTCCGCTCTATACTGGGCACTGGGGTCTGCATCTGTGGAGGGGGCTCAGGAGCTGAGTCTGCTCTATACAAGGTATATACACTGCTCAAAAAAATAAAGGGAACACTCTAATATCACATCCTAGATCTGAATGAATGAAATCTTCTCATTGAATACTTTGTTCTGTACAAAGCTGAATGTGCTGACAACAAAATCACACAAAAATCATCAATGGAAATCACATTTATTAACCAATGGAGGCCTGAATGTGCAGTCACCCCCAAAATTAAAGTGGAAAAACCCACTACAGGCTGATCCAACTTTGATGTAATGTCCTGAAAACAAGTCACAATGAGGCTGAGTATTGTGTGTGGCCTCCACGTGCCTGTATGACCTCCCTACAACGCCTGGGCATGCTCCTGATGAGGCTCAGTATTGTGTGTGGCCTCCACATGCCTGTATGACCTCCCTACAACGCCTGGGCATGCTCCTGATGAGGCTGAGTATTGTGTGTGGCCTCCACGTGCCTGTATGACCTCCCTACAACGCCTGGGCATGCTCCTGATGAGGCTCAGTATTGTGTGTGGCCTCCACATGCCTGTATGACCTCCCTACAACGCCTGGGCATGCTCCTGATGAGGCTCAGTATTGTGTGTGGCCTCCACGTGCCTGTATGACCTCCCTACAACGCCTGGGCATGCTCCTGATCAGGCTGAGTATTGTGTGTGGCCTCCACGTGCCTGTATGACCTCCCTACAATGCCTGGGCATGCTCCTGATGAGGCTGAGTATTGTGTGTGGCCTCCACGTGGCTGTATGACCTCCCTGCAATGCCTGGGCATGCTCCTGATGAGGCTGAATATTGTGTGTGGCCTCCACGTACCTGTATGACCTCCCTGCCTGGGCATGCTCCTGATGAGGCTGCGGATGGTCTCCGGTGGGATCTCCTCCAAGACCTGGACTAAAGCATCCGCCAACTCCTGGACAGTCTGTGGTGCAACGTGACGTTGGTGGATGGAGCGAGACATGATGTCCCAGATGTGCTCAATTGGATTCAGGTCTGGGGAACGGGCGGCCAGTCTATAGCTTCCATGCCTTCATCTTGCAGGGACTGCTGACACACTCCAGCCACATGAGGTCTGGCATTGTCCTGCATTAGGAGGAACCCAGGGCCAACCGCACCAGCATATGGTCTCACAAGGGGTCTGAGGATCTCATCTCGGTACCTAATGGCAGTCAGGCTACCTCTAGCGAGCACATGGAGGGCTGTGCGGCCCTCCAAAAAAAATGCCACCCCACACCATTACTGACCCACTGACAAACCGATCATGCTGAAGGATGTTGCAGGCAGCAGATCGCTCTCCACGGCGTCTCCAGACTCTTTCACGTCTGTCACATGTGCTCAGTGTGAACCTGCTTTCATCTGTGAAGAGCACAGGGCGCCAGTGGCGACTTTGCCAATCCTGGTGTTCTGTGACAAATGCCAAGCGTCCTGCACGGTGTTGGGCTGTGAGCACAACCCCCATCTGTGGACGTCGGGCCCTCATACCACCCTCATGGAGTCGGTTTCTAACCGTTTGTGCAGACACATGCACATTTGTGGCCTGCTGGAGGTCATTTTGCCGGGCTCTAGCAGTGCTTCTCCTGTTCCTCCTTGCACAAAGGCGGAGGTAGCGGTCCTGCTGCTGGGTTGTTGCCCTCCTACAGTCCCCTCCACATCTCATGGTGTACTGGCCTGTCTCCTGGTAGCGTCTCCAGCCTCTGGACACTACGCTGACAGACACAGCAAACCTTCTTGCCACAGCTCGCATTGATGTGCCATCCTGGATGAGCTGCACTACCTGAGCAACTTCTGCGGGTTGTAGAGTCCGTCTCATGCTACCACGAGTGTGAAAGCACAACCAACATTCAAAAGTGACCAAAACATCAGCCAGAAAGCATTGGTACTGAGATGTGGTCTGTGGTCCCCACCTGCAGAACCACTCCTTTATTGAGGGTGTCTTGATAATTGCCAATAATTTCCATCTATTGTCTATTCCATTTGCACAACAGCATGTGAAATTGATTGTCAATCAGTGTTGCTTCCTAACTGGACAGTTTGATTTCACAGAAGTTTGATCAACTTGGAGTTATATTCTGTTGTTTAAGTGTTCCCTTTATTTTTTTGAGCAGTGTATATACATGGCTGACATAAGTTTCCAGCAGATCTACAGATGTCCCCTCGCTGGTGCATGGAGGCTCCTGTGACTGCCATCTTGGTGCTCCTGTAAAGCTCAGCCACAGCCTTAGAAGAGGCAGGAAGAAAACGAAAGTGCAAAAATGGAAAATTGTGTGGTCGGAAGGGTTTAAGGGGGCTGTCTCGTGTTCCTCAGTCTCCAGGGTTCTGCAGACCCTAGTCCCAGGGTAATGTACATTTTATCACTTGGGTTCCAGCCATGAAACTCCATGTTTGAGAATGAGATGAGAATGAGATGTAAATCAAACTGGAGCTGATTTTTTATGAATTGGCTGAAGCCGTAGAAGGTATAAATTTGTAATTCAATTTGCCCAAATTGCCTAATATGACTACCACAATTTCACACATTGCATGAGCCAGCAAAGTCTCACAGGGCCTCAGGCTGGTCGGAGGAGCTTCCCCATAATGCCTTGCAGCTATTACATCACAATGTAGAACACAGCCAATCAGGAGGGACTATCATAGACTCCATTAAAGCCAAGGCAGAGAATGCGGCAGCCATTTTCTAGTGAATCTGGATAGTGAGAAAATGTCACAGCTCAGCCATAGAGATCAGGAAAGTAAGCCATAAATGGCTGAATAAACTGAACACATAGTGTGTGACAGCTCAGCAGTAAAGAACAATTACTATGTTTACCTATGCTGAGGACATTAGGCTGTGCTTGTAGTAAAGAGCTTGAAAAGGGTTGGATTCAGTCCTAGGAGACCTCAGAGTGTTTCACACGTCTTTCAGGACAATTGGAAACTTTGCTGGACTTGAGATTTTCAACTAATCAAATTTCTTGAAAAGGCCGGCAAATACAAATTTCAAAAGATTTGTTCATCTTTATTCCTTGGGGGCAGATGAGATTCAATATTCCTCAGGGGTGGGGTGATTTTTTTCGGAGCAGATCCTCTTAAAGCGTTTGCACAAAATGTCTTCTTCAGCAGATTCCTGCACAAAGCGCCACACAAAATGGACATAGTGCACAGCAAGTTCCATCTTATTTCACTTTTTTAACAACTTCAGGGTTTGCAAACCCTAAAACAGTTAACAGAAGTGACGTGTTTGTTCTTCAGGCGTCTTCTGCTGGGAAACTGCCTGCTCCCTATACATAACAGCCACCACCGGCAGAGCCACCCCAAGAACGACAGCAAAGCCACAAGATATCTACTGCGGGTGATTTCATGTAGCGGTTTCGCCTGGAAAAACTCGTTGGGCTCTAAATGATGCCATGTGCATATGTAGCACCCTGAGGATTCGGCTGCTACAGGGGTATTGCACCTCAGCCAGAGGTGTGATATTCCACTCCCGGGTAAGGATGGAGTATGGAACTGAGCTCAGTTAGCTGCATGCACTACACACATCCCATTTCCGAGGAACAGACCGACGGTACTCCCACTAGAGAAATGTGCAGGTACGACAGTGTCTGTTCCTGGCTGGAGTGGGAGGGGGGTGGAACATCCCAGTAGTGTAGGGGCAGATAGGGGGAGCAGTCTGGGTAAAGTTAGGAGCTCATTGGGTACTGGTCACCTGAGCTCACACATAGAGGGAGTATATAAGGTGGGAACCATCTTAGATCAGGGTCAGTCTGTCAGTCTTTTGTCAGAGCAGAGCAGAGGAAGAGAGCAGAGGAGAAGAGCAGCTCCAAGGCCCAGAGAGAGAGAGAGGAGAGAGAAAGACCCAGAGGGGGAGAAAGAAGGAACTCCAAGAGCCCAAATTAGACCAGAGGGTGAAGAGTTGGCAACAGGGTACCGGATCCCAAGCTGGCAGAGGCTACAGCACACCTTAGCCAGGAACCGGAGGTCGTGGGCAGGATCTGCCACGATCACCCACTAAATCCACCCGGAAGGCAGACCAGGAATAGGGTCAGGGAACCCAGAGACAAGGGTTTACCACCAAGAGGCCCGAGGGAGCCGGACATAGGTGGATCCCTGGTGGGGAAGGCCAGAGAAGAGGACAGGACAGAAAGGGAGCTCAGGACCACGCTCCAGAATCACCTGGGGGTTGGCCGAGTCCGGGACCTGGTGGACGCAGCACGGCTCGGGTGGTCACTTAAGGCCAGAGTGACCAGAACAACTGCAGTAAGTAAACAAACCCTGAACTGCACAGCCCGACTCTGAGTCTCATTTCCATCCCCGCTGCACCACCGCAACCCCCATCCTCTGCAACTGACCCCCTGAGGCTATACCCCTCCCGTTGGGGGTTATACTACCTGAGCTGCACATACATCACCAGCCTCAGCGGACCCTGCTGCAGCGGCGGCCGTACTGACCGCAATTCAACGGGTGGCGTAGTCGACACAAAAGAACATCTAGTAACATCATAAGGACTGCCACACACTGAGCTTGACACCCTGGGCACGGACCGGGTCACAGCCACTCGGAGACTACAACCCCCATCTGATCCGGCTCCGGGTATTCCCTAACAGCACTGGCCCAGGGGGCGCGTCAACTTTGGCGTAGTCGGCAGGATCACGTGCCCGCAACAACCGGGTACTGCGTGCCTGAAGAAAAGTTCACCGTTACCTCAAAAAGAAGTCTCCCGCCGGTTCCGGAGGGTCCCCGCCATCGGGCCTCATCACAGGTCGTTTCCCGCCGGTTGTCCGCCATTTGCAGCTTTTTCCCGCCATCCATGGAGTTTCCCGCCACTGGGGGACGATTCCCGCCATTTCCAAAGATTTCCCGCCTTGGAAGAGCGGACGCCATTATGGGCGTGCCAGAGGGTGGCAAGAGGTCACCTCCCATCGTGGGCCAGGTCGAAGAATGGCACCAAAAGCGGAAACCGTGCCCACCAACAGAGACTGTGATGCTGGAAGTGTCCATCAGCGTGAGAGAACTGCCCCTGGAACCGACAATCACAAAGTTGCCCCGGGACCACCCTCGATGTGGGCGGAGACAGAAGAAGAGAACAAAGATGGGTGTCGCCTGGAGCAGTCTGGAGAGAGCGCACCCGGAGACAAGACGTCTGGAAGAGAGTCCAGAGAGAGCCTACCCGGAGATGGAGGGAGAGCCAGGCAGCACCGACCCAGCGGTCAGGAGCCTGATGCGGGCCGCCACTCCAGGCAGCACCGACCCAGTGGTCAGGAGCCTGTTGCAGGTCGCCACTCCAGAAGGCCTGCTGGAGATCCTAACACAGCTCCCCCGAGACCGGGAGTGTGCACAGACCGCGCTGGAGGGCCTCGCACAGAGGTTGGCCCGGGTGCAACGAGAGACATTGGCGGAGTGGAGCCGAGAGATGGCCCAGCAGACCGAGACTCGTCAGCGGAGCACGCCACCCGAGACGAGGAGACAGACCGCCTCTGAGGATGGCGCAGGAGGACTGAAGGCCGGAGACGGCGCCGAGAAGGGAGCCGAACGAATGGAGGCAGGTAAAGGGGACGTCACTACCCCAAGCCGGGAAACCGCGTGCCTTCCCCAGCTCCCCGTCGCAGAGCCCGAAGTACCCCCTGCCGTGCCCGTCGCTGCAACGTCACCGCCGCAGACTAGGCCTCAAACGGAAGCCGCGACCCCTGTGACGTCACACGCCTCGACCCCGAGCGTGGCCAAGCAGGAAGTACCATCGGCCTGGTCGCAAGGCCTAGTACCCCCGGGCGCCGCAATACCAACAGCGCCCCCTACCTCCGCGGAGCCCCCGGCCTGGTCGCAGGGCCAAGTAACACAGGGCGCCGCCGTTCTTACGGTGCCCTTTACTTTCAAGGTGCCCCAGGCCTGGTCGCAAGGCCTGGTTAACCCGGGCGCCGCTACCACCACGGCGCCCATAACACCTAAAGTACCGCACCTGGGTGAGGACCTGTTCGCCCAGCATACGTGCCCGGATGGGCAGCCCTTCGTATGGCCTCAGGAATACATCCAGCTGGAGCTGCAAAAAGCAAGGGCCATGTGCGAACCCCTGATCCCGGCTCCAAAGCCCATAAAGAGGATCTCGCCCCCGCTAGAAGAGACCCAGTTTGAGTGGGATCCCACCGGAGAAGACCTCATGGGGTTCACTCAGGAGACTCGGGCAGCCGCAGCGGAGCGTGCAGAGTGCTGCCGCCAGCAGCTCGAGGTCTTTGAGAGGGAGCGGAGAGAGAGGCGGGTCCGGGAACAACAAGCCCAAATAAGGAGCGCGGAGCAGAAGAGCCGGACCAGGAGAAACCCCCGTGCAGCGCATGGTCCCCGTACCATCGGGACTGTGATAAAGTTCAATCTGCAGCATGGGTGGGGTTTCATCAGGGATCACCGCACCCCAGGCGACGTCTTCGTGACCAGGAGAGACGTTGAGTCCCACCTACCGGAGGGACACAGAGGTCGTGACCTGTACGTAGGGGACGAGGTCACCTTCACCCGGCACAAGTGTGCCAAAGGACCCTACGCCCTCCATGTGCATCGCCTGACGGAGGAGGAGCTGCGGTGTGAGGAGGAGCAAGAGGATCCGGACGGGTCTGAAGAATCTAAAGAAGGAGCAGGAGGACGCCGTCGTTGAAGTACGGTAGAGAGAGACTGTACATAGTTACCCGTCAGGGTATAAGAACTGTTCTAGTTAAAATATAGTCCCCGTTGGGACAAAAGTGTGAACTGTTAACCCCGTGTGTCCCTATTCCCACTGACCGAGGACTGAGAGCGGTCATTCCTTTCCTAATACCTGGCCGAGGACTGAGAGCGGCCATATCCCCTTGTATATAGTTGCGCTTCCTAAAGCGCCCCCTACCGGTTTTATAGAGAACTGTTTTATTCCAAGAGAGACTGTTGCACTTTATCCGGTCACAAGTTGCACCGTGACCGGAGGAACCAGAAACAAGAATGTTATATATGAAAAGTTTATTGCTGCTGATGATGTTTTATATGTTTATGTTTATGAAAAAAATTGTATGTTTTGGATGTTTTTATATCTTACAGCCCGAGGACGTGCTGTGATTTACCAGGGGGGAATGTAGCACCCTGAGGATTCGGCTGCTACAGGGGTATTGCACCTCAGCCAGAGGTGTGATATTCCACTCCCGGGTAAGGATGGAGTATGGAACTGAGCTCAGTTAGCTGCATGCACTACACACATCCCATTTCCGAGGAACAGACCGACGGTACTCCCACTAGAGAAATGTGCAGGTACGACAGTGTCTGTTCCTGGCTGGAGTGGGAGGGGGGTGGAACATCCCAGTAGTGTAGGGGCAGATAGGGGGAGCAGTCTGGGTAAAGTTAGGAGCTCATTGGGTGCTGGTCACCTGAGCTCACACATAGAGGGAGTATATAAGGTGGGAACCATCTTAGATCAGGGTCAGTCTGTCAGTCTTTTGTCAGAGCAGAGCAGAGGAAGAGAGCAGAGGAGAAGAGCAGCTCCAAGGCCCAGAGAGAGAGAGAGGAGAGAGAAAGACCCAGAGGGGGAGAAAGAAGGAACTCCAAGAGCCCAAATTAGACCAGAGGGTGAAGAGTTGGCAACAGGGTACCGGATCCCAAGCTGGCAGAGGCTACAGCACACCTTAGCCAGGAACCGGAGGTCGTGGGCAGGATCTGCCACGATCACCCACTAAATCCACCCGGAAGGCAGACCAGGAATAGGGTCAGGGAACCCAGAGACAAGGGTTTACCACCAAGAGGCCCGAGGGAGCCGGACATAGGTGGATCCCTGGTGGGGAAGGCCAGAGAAGAGGACAGGACAGAAAGGGAGCTCAGGACCACGCTCCAGAATCACCTGGGGGTTGGCCGAGTCCGGGACCTGGTGGACGCAGCACGGCTCGGGTGGTCACTTAAGGCCGGAGTGACCAGAACAACTGCAGTAAGTAAACAAACCCTGAACTGCACAGCCCGACTCTGAGTCTCATTTCCATCCCCGCTGCACCACCGCAACCCCCATCCTCTGCAACTGACCCCCTGAGGCTATACCCCTCCCGTTGGGGGTTATACTACCTGAGCTGCACATACATCACCAGCCTCAGCGGACCCTGCTGCAGCGGCGGCCGTACTGACCGCAATTCAACGGGTGGCGTAGTCGACACAAAAGAACATCTAGTAACATCATAAGGACTGCCACACACTGAGCTTGACACCCTGGGCACGGACCGGGTCACAGCCACTCGGAGACTACAACCCCCATCTGATCCGGCTCCGGGTATTCCCTAACAGCACTGGCCCAGGGGGCGCGTCACATATATATTCCAAAGTACAGAAAGAAAGTTACTTCCCATGGGAAGTTTCTAAAAGAAGTGATATAACTCGGACAGTGTGCACAGCAAGTCGTTTTGACATTACTGTGCACCATGATCATTTTATGGCGCCTTCACGGAGTTTTTCCAGGTAGTAAAAGACGCTGTGTGCACATACCCTTGGAGAGTTTCTGCGCCACAAACTGAGCAAAAAAACTGATTGTGAACGCGCCCTTAGAAGCAATATTAGGAAATCAGACTGCAAATAGCCGGCATTCCCAGACATCTTATCTTACAAGAGCTCATCAGCGCATGATTGGATCCAGCGCCGTCTCCTGCCCAACATCGCACCTATTAGAATTATTATAAGGTGGCGTAAGAGCCCTCTGCTATAAATATCGGAGGAGAGATCCTTGTCGCAGAAGGTTTTCACAGCCGGTAGATTGATGACAAATAATACGACTGCCGTCCGTCGTACTGCAGCACCGCCGCCGCTTCTAATGGGCTGTTGTACCTTAGGCAGAGCAGAAAGCCGGGCTAATAAATAGCGCTGACTATATACAGCAAACTATGAAGTTATGGTAAAGAGGCCTTTTCACAGGCAGATAATAATGCATTATTTCCAAGAAGCAGTCGCTGTAATACAATGGAAAGAATGACAGCGGGCCAGATTAAGCCTGACTTCAATGAGGAGGATGTTTTGATTGCATCGGCTGCTTTTAGCATAAATGGAGCATAGAAGCAGCCTGATTAACATGATTAGGACAACTGCGTCTCTGGCTTGATTTTTATAGTTCAAGCACAAGGCTTCGCTGATGATTTTGAAATGCTATATGGCTGGAATCGTTTGCTTTCTGCTCTCAAGTTATTTAATTCTGCTGATGTGACTCTTTATCTGGTGAAATCTCTCGGCTTTGATACGTAATGTTCTGTCTTATTCAGAAGGACTTCTATGTGCGACGTGTGCGGGACCAGAGCGGAGATCAAAACCTCGTGTGCACGTATTTTATCAATCGCAGAATTATTGCAAGTAATGAGAGAATAGGAAGAAAGTGCATTGAGCTGTAGGGTGCATTGCTGGAAAAGGGGAAAAAAACAAAAAAAAAAACCTCTTTAAATCTCTTAGTTTGCGATTGTGAACGAGCTGAGTGTGACCGGAGCGTAAGTGTGAACGAAAGTAAGTGTGTGACTTGTTTTTCAGTGACTTTGGATTCAGGGAGTTTGGAAGGGAGGACTTTGGACTGAATTGCTGACTGTATTTTATTAATTCTTTACTTTTCTTTTTATTTAACATTCTGTTTATTGCAATCCCCATTAGGAAATGAGCTCCATTATTGACAATGCTATCCAGTGTACATCTTGCCACATGTATGCATTCCTTGAACAGCCGGTCGGGGTTGCTTACTGCTGCGCTAGATGTGTGCACGTTGTGCGTTTGGAAGCCCAGATACTGGATCTAAATGAGCAGCTGGCAACACTGAGATCCATTGACAATATGGAAAGGAGTCTGCTGCTCACTGAGCAGCAGCTCACTGGGGTAGATGTGAGGGAGGGTGGTAGTCGGGAGCTGCAGGACAGTGAGGTCGCTAGTTGGGTGACAGCTAGAAGGGGTGGTAGAGGGAAGAGTGCCAGGGAGGCTAGTCCTGATCTGGCACACCCCAATAAGTTTGCAAAGTTGGCAGATGAAGGGAGTGATGGTACAGGGGTAGCACTACTGCAGCAAGGCATGTCCCCTGAAAGCCGGAGGAGTGTCAGCTCCAGTAAAGAGGGAAATAGGAGTGTAGGGCAGGCCAGGCAGGTGCTGGTAGTGGGGAACTCAATTATTAGGGGAACAGATAGGGCAATCTGTCACAAAGACAGGGATCGTCGAACAGTGTGCTGCCTACCTGGCGCTCGAGTCTGGCACATCGCTGATCGGGTTGACAGATTACTGGGAGGGGCTGGTGAGGACCCAGCGGTCATGGTGCACATTGGCACAAATGACAAAGTTAGAGGTAGTTGGAAGGTCCTTAAAGATGATTTCAGGGAATTAGGCTGCAAGCTGAAAGCAAGGACCTCCAAGGTGGTATTCTCTGAAATACTACCGGTACCACGTGCCACGCCAGAGAGGCAACGGGAGATTAGGGAAATAAATTAGTGGCTCAAGAACTGGTGTAGGAAGGAGAGATTTGGGTTCCTGGAGAACTGGGCCGACTTCTCAGTTGGCTACAGACTCTACGCTAGGGACCGGCTGCACCTCAATGGGGAGGGTGCAGCTGTGCTGGGGGAGAAAATGGGTAGAAGGTTGGAGGAGTGTTTAAACTAGGGATTGGGGGGGAGGGTATTCATTTTATAGGTGGGGAAGATAGTGCAGATAGTGACCTGGGCACAAATAAAGAAATTGGGGGTGGGATTAGAACAGTCAATAAAGTAAGAAGGAATAGAGGTACAGAAAGATACATAAAATGCATGTACACTAATGCCAGAAGCCTCACCAACAAAATGGAGGAATTAGAATTAATTTTCTTGGAAAATAATTATGACATGGTAGGGATATCTGAGACGTGGCTGGACGAGAGCCATGACTGGGCAGTTAATTTACAGGGCTACAGTCTGTTCAGAAATGACCGTACAAACAAGCGAGGGGGGGTTTATATGTAAAATCATCCTTAAAACCCGTCTTGCGGGAGGATATATGTGAATTTAATGAAAATGTAGAGTCCCTGTGGGTGGAGATAAGGGGAGGGGGAAAAAATAATAAATTACTGATAGGGATTTGTTATAAGTCTCCAAAAATAATGGAAGTAGCGGAGAATATCCTCGTAAAGCAAATAGATGAAGCAGCGACTCAAGGTGTTACTACCGATGTATGCATGTGTGGTGCTATTAATATACACCCTTAATTGTCGTCTACATTGGGTTATTGTGGGGGCCTTTTGGTGTCCTTGGTTTTTTAACTACATATGTGGCACTCTGTGCCTTTAAGCTCTTTAATGTATTATTTTTTGACTTGTGTATTTAATAAAAATTATATTTCTTCTATGCTTATTTGGGGCTTTGTTGTCGCCTTTTTTTTCTCTCATTTTTTCACTTTAATAAGATGTGTAGTAGAGGGGTTACAAGGACACTAAACTTCAGGAAGGCAAATTTCCAAGGTTGAGAGATGATCTTAGTGCAATAAACTGGGACGATATCCTGAGACATAAAGCTACGCAAAGCAAATGGGAGACATTTATTAACATCCTGAATAGGACCTGTGCACAATATATACCCTTTGGGAATAAACATGCTAGAAATAGGAGGAAACCACTATGGCTAAATAGAGCTGTAAGGGTCGCAATAAGTGACAAAAAGAAAGCATTTAGAGAACTAAAGCAAGTAGGTAGTGATGAGGCATTACATAAATATAGAAAATTAAATAAATTATGTAAAAACCAAATCAAGGCAGCAAAGATTGAGGCAGAGAGAATCATTGCCAGAGAAAGTAAAAATAACCCCAAAATATTCTTTAACTACATAAATAGTAAAAAACTAAAAAATGATAGTGTTGGCCCCCTTAAAAATAGTCTGGGTGAAATGGTGGATGAGGATGAGGAAAAAGCTAATATGCTAAATGATTTTTTTTCAACCGTATTTACACAAGAAAATCGCATGACAGAAAACACGATCAGTGATAACGAAAATTCTCCATTAAATGTCACTCGCTTAACCCAGCAGGAAGTACGGCGGCATCTAAAAATCACTAAAGTTGACAAATCCCCGGGCCCGGATGGGATACACCAGCGAGTACTGCAGGAATTAAGTAACGTCATAGATAGACCATTATTTTTAATCTTTAAAGATTCCATAATAACAGGGTCTGTAACACAGGACTGGCGTATAGCAAATGTGGTGCCAATATTCAAAAAGGGGACAAAAACTGAACCTGGAAACTATAGGCCGGTAAGCTTAACCTCTACTGTGGGTAAAATCCTGGAGGGTTTCCTAAGAGATGCTATACTAGAGTATCTGAAGAAGAATAACCTCATGACCCAATATCAACATGGGTTTACGAGGGACCGTTCCTGTCAAACTAATCTGATCAGTTTTTATGAGGAGGCAAGTTCTGGACTGGACCAAGGAAATGCAGTGGATGTTGTGTATATGGACTTTTCAAAAGCTTTTGATACGGTTCCACACAAAAGGTTGATACATAAAATGAGAACAATGGGGATAGGGGAAAATATATGTATGTGGGTTAAGAACTGGCTCAGTGATAGGAAACAAAGGGTTGTTATTAATGGAAAACACTCAGACTGGGTCTCAGTTAACAGTGGGGTACCACAAGGGTCAGTATTGGGCCCCCTTCTTTTTAACATATTTATTAATGACCTTGTAGGGGGCATACAGAGTAATATTTCAATATTTGCAGATGACACTAAACTCTGCAGGGTAATCAATACAGAGGAGGACAACTTTATATTACAGGAGGATCTATGTAAACTAGAAGCTTGGGCTGATAAATGGCAAATGAGCTTTAATGGGGATAAATGTAAGGTAATGCACTTGGGCAGAGGAAACGAAATGTATAATTATATGCTTAATTGTAAATCACTGTGCAAAACTGTCACTGAAAAAGACCTGGGTGTATTGGTGGACGACAAGCTCACGTTTCGTGGCCAGTGTCAGGCAGCTGCTGCAAAGGCAAATAAAATAATTGGTTGCATTAAAAGAGACATAGATGCTCATGAGGAGAAGATAATTTTACCTCTATACAAGTCACTAGTGCGACCACACTTAGAGTACTGTGTACAGTTCTGGTCTCCGGTGTATAAGAAAAACATAGCTGAACTAGAGCGGGTGCAGAGAAGAGCGACCAAGGTTATTAGAGGACTGGGGGGTCTGCAATACCAAGACAGGTTATTAGAGGACTGGGGGGTCTGCAATACCAAGACAGGTTATTAGAGGACTGGGGGGTCTGCAATACCAAGACAGGTTATTAGAGGACTGGGGGGTCTGCAATACCAAGACAGGTTATTACACTTGGGGTTATTTACTGTGGAAAAAAGAAGGCTTAGGGGTGATCTTATTACTATGTACAAGTATATGAGGGGACAGTACAAAGACCTTTCTACTGATCTTTTGACTCTGAGGCCTGAGACGGGGACAAGGGGGCATCTTCTACGTCTGGAGGAAAGAAGGTTTAATCATAATCACAGACGGGGATTCTTTACTGTAAGAGCAGTAAGACTATGAACTCTCTGCCGCATGATGTTGTAATGAGGGATTCATTACTAACATTTAGGAAGGGCATGGATGCCTTTCTTGAAAAGTATAATATTACAGGTTATATATACTAGATTCCTTGACAGGGCGTTGATCCAGGGAACTAGTCTGATTGTCGTATGGAGTCAGGAAGGAATTTTTTTCCCCAATGTGGAGCTTAGTGTTTGCCACATGTTTTTTTTTTGCCTTCCTCTGGATCAACATGTTAGACTATGGGTTGAACTAGATGGACTTAGTCTTCCTTCAACCTTAAAAACTATGTTACTATGTAAAATCGGATTCCGTAATTCTCTTGAAATCGGCGGGGAAATTAGATTTGCCGTGAGCTTATTCAAACCATTCAAGTATTCTCATCATATCTTATCATTCTGACGTCTCTCCAGACCCTGGAGCATAAGCAGTGTCAGACTGAAGAACATTGGGCCCCCCAGAGGATTTGATTCTGGGGGCCCACCTTTCTCCCCCACTCAAGAGCCCCATAGCAGCTGCAAAGTTTGCACTATGAACTCTCCTGAATGAGAAGTCAGGGCCCACAGGAGGATTCTCCGGTTCTCTGGTGGGCCAGTCCATCCCTGAGCATAAGAAAGATTTGGTGAAAAAAGAGATACCCACCTTGTGACTCGCCTATCTCCCGCTGCAGCCCCGTGACCGAATCCTCCATGAGTCCCTGAATGTCACAAAGTGTCACCCAAAGCCTAGTAAATGCCTCCAGGTGAAGGGCAACATGGAGTCTGAGGGCCACTGCGTCACATAAAGATGGTGGAAGAGAATACACGGAATATAAAAGCGCTGGAGAGGTGAGCGGCGAGGTGAGTGATTTTTATTTCACGGTCCTCTACTCTTTAGGAAGGCGACTGCCATTTTTGAATTTACATTGTCACTTCCAGGTCCTGGTGCCTTAATCCCTTCACCCCTCAAGTTTTTTCACCTTCCTGACCAGACGACCGGGCCAAATTTTACAATTCTGACAGGTTCACTTTATAAGGTAATAACTGTGGAACGCTTCAACGAATCCCACTGATTCTGAGATTTTTTTTTCGTGACATATTGTACTTCATAGAATCATAGAATGGTAGAGTTGGAAGGGACCTCCTGGGTCATCTGGTCCAACCCCCTGCTCAAAGCAGGATTCACTAGATCATCTCAGACAGATGTCTGTCCAGCCTCTGTTTGAAGACGTCCATTGAAGGGGAACTCACCACCTCTCGTGGCAGCCTGTTCCACTCATTAATCACCCTAACTGTCAAAAAGTTTTTTCTAATATCTAATCTGTGTCTCCTCCCATTTAGTTTCATCCCATTGCTTCTAGTCTTTCCTTGTGAAAATGAGAATAAAGATGATCCTTCTACAATGTGACAGCCCTTGACATATTTGTAGACAGCTATTAAGTCTCCTCTCAGTCTTCTTTTTTGCAAGCTAAACATTCCCAAATCCTGCAACCGTTCCTCATAGGACATAGTTTGCAGACCAGTCACCATTCTGGTCGCTCTTCTCTGAACTTGCTCCAGTTTGTCTATGTCTTTTTTAAAATGTGGTGTCCAAAACTGTACACAGTATTCCAGATGAGGTCTGACCAAAGAGGAGTAAAGACCGATAATGACTTCACGTGATCTAGACTGTATGCTTCTGTTAATACATCCCAGAATTGTATTTGCCATTTTTGCTGCTGCATCACACTGTTGACTCATGTTCAGTCTATGATCTATTAGTATACCTAAGTCTTTTTCACATGTACTGTTGCTTAGCTCTATTCCTCCCATTCTGTATATGCTTTTTTCATTTTTATTGCCCAGATGTAGTACTTTGCATTTTTCCCTGTTAAAAACCATTCTGTTGGTTGCTGCTCACTGCTCCAGTTTATTTAGGTCTTTTTGAATCCTCTCTCTCTCTTCTCTAGTATTAGCTATCCCTCCTAGCTTTGTGTCATCAGCAAATTTAATCAGTTTACCCTCAATTCCTTCATCTAAATCATTGATAAAGATGTTGAACAATACAGGTCCCAGGACGGAGCCCTGTGGTACCCCACTTGAGACATTCATCCAGCTGGATGTGAAGCCATTTACAACCACCCTTTGAGTCCGATCACTAAGCCAGTTATGAATCCACCTAACAGTTGCCTGGTCCATTGCATACTTGGTCATTTTTTCAATAAGGATGGTGTGAGATACTTTGTCAAATGCTTTGCTGAAGTCAAGATATACTATATCTACAGCATTTCCCTGATCCACCCAGTCAGTGATTCTGTCATAGAAGGAAATTAAGTTAGTCTGACATGACTTGTTAGTTACAAACCCATGCTGACTCTGGTTAATCACTTCATTCTTATCCATGTACAGTACAGACCAAAAGTTTGGACACACCTTCTCATTTAAAGATTTTTCTGTATTTTCATGACTATGAAAATTGTACATTCACACTGAAGGCATCAAAACTATGAATTAACACATGTGGAATTATATACTTAACAAAAAAGTGTGAAACAACTGAAAATATGTCTTATATTCTAGGTTCTTCAAAGTAGCCACCTTTTGCTTTGATGACTGCTTTGCACACTCTTGGCATTCTCTTGATGAGCTTCAAGAGGTAGTCACTGGAAATGGTCTTCCAACAATCTTGAAGGAGTTCCCAGAGATGCTTAGCACTTGTTGGCCCTTTTGCCTTCACTCTGCGGTCCAGCTCACCCCAAACCATCTCGATTGGGTTCAGGTCTGGTGACTGTGGAGGCCAGGTCATCTGGTGTAGCACCCCATCACTCTCCTTCTTGGTCAAATAGCCCTTACACAGCCTGGAGGTGTGTTTGGGGTCATTGCCCTGTTGAAAAATAAATGATTTTCCAGCTAAACGCAAACCGGATGGAATATCATGCTGCTGCAAGATGCTGTGGTAGCCATGCTGGATCAGTATGCCTTCAATTTTGAATAAATCCCCAACAGTGTCACCAGCAAAGCCCCCCCACACCATCACACCTCCTCCTCCAAGCTTCACGGTAAGAACCAGGCATGTAGAGTCCATCCGTTCACCTTTTCTGCGTCGCACAAAGACACTGTGGTTGGAACTAAAGATCTCAAATTTGGACTCATCAGACCAAAGCACAGATTTCCACTGGTCTAATGTCCATTCCTTGTGTTCTTTAGCCCAAACAAGTCTCTTCTGCTTGTTGCCTGTCCTTAGCAGTGGTTTCCTAGCAGCTATTTTACCATGAAGGCCTGCTGCACAAAATCTCCTCACAGTTGTTGAAGAGATGTGTCTGCTGCTAGAACTCTGTGTGGCATTGACCTGGTCTCTAATCTGAGCTGCTGTTAACCTGCGACTTCTGAGGCTGGTGACTCGGATAAACTTATCCTCAGAAGCAGAGGTGACTCTTGGTCTTCCTTTCCTGGAGCGGTCCTCATGTGAGCCAGTTTCTTTGTAGCTCTTGATGGTTTTCGCAACTGCACTTGGGGACACTTTCAACGTTTGCCCAATTTTTCAGACTGACTAACCTTCATTTCTTAAAGTAATGATGGCCACTTGTTTTTATTTACTTAGCTGCTTTTTTCTTGCTATAATGCAAATTCTAACAGTCTATTCAGTAGGACTATCAGCTGTGTATCCACCTGACTTCTGCACAACACAACTGATGGTCCCAACCCCATTTATAAGGCAAGAAATCCCATTTATTACACCTCACAGGGCACACCTGTGAAGTTAAAACCATTTCCGGTGACTACCTCTTGAAGCTCATCAAGAGAATGCCAAGAGTGTGCAAAGCAGTCATCAAAGCAAAAGGTGGCTACTTTGAAGAACCTAGAATATAAGACATATTTTCAGTTGTTTCACACTTTTTTGTTAAGTATATAATTCCACATGTGTTAATTCATAGTTTTGATGCCTTCAGTGTGAATGTATAATTTTCAAAGTTATGAAAATACAGAAAAATCTTTAAATGAGAAGGAGTGTCCAAACTTTTGGTCTGTACTGTACTTACATACATGTTGTTTAATAATTTGTTCAAAGATCTTTCCTGGTATAGAAGTCAGACTCACCGGCCTATAGTTCGCTGGGTCCACCTTCTTCCCCTTTTTGAAGATAGTAACAACATTTGCTCTTCTCCAGTCTTCTGGGACTTCTCCTGTTCTCCAAGAATTTTCAAAGATTATGGAGAGTGGTTCTAAAATTTCTTCTACGATCTCCTTCAGTACTCTGGGGTGTAATTCATCTGGACCTGGAGACTTGAACTCATTTATGTTAGCTAAATATTCCCTCACAATCTTTCTGTTTACAGATAACTTGGATTCCTCTATTCCTTTAAAAGGACAGTGAAGATCAGTTGATGTTACATTTTCTTTCTAAGAGAAAACAGATGCAAAATAGGAATTAAAAAGTTCGGCCTTCTCAACAACCTCTCTTACCATTTCTCCATTTTCATCCTGTAAAAATCCTATAGCATCTTTGACTTTTCTTTTACTTTTGACATACCCCCAAAATCCTTTTTTATTGCTTTTGACATCTCTTGCAAGCCTTAATTCATTGTCAGCTTTAGCTAACCTGATACGTGCCCTGCAGGATCTGCAGACTGCATTATAATCTTCTTTAGATATGCCTCCCTCTTTCCATTTAATAAACATTTCTTTCTTTCTTTTTAGCATGTGTTTAAGTTCTGTGTTCATCCATCCTGGTTTCCTTAAATGCTTCCCATTCTTCCTACTTTTCGGGATTGTTAACGATTGTGCTTTGAGAATCTCATTTTTAAAAATTTCCCATCCTTCCTGGACATTTTTGTCCTTAAGGACATCCAGCCATTGGATCCCTCCTATTCTCTTTCTGAGTCTCTTAAAATCTGCCTTTCTAAAATCTAACCTTGAAGTTTGAGTCTTCACATGTCTTCCTCCTCTAGTTATCCAAAATTCTATAATAGCATGATCGCTGCCTCCTAGGGTCCCAGCCACCTTTACCTCCTCAACCATTTCCTCCCTGTTTATAAGGATTAGATCCAAAGTAGCAGATCCCCTTGTTTTCTCCCCTACCTTTTGGAAGATAAAGTTGTCAGCAAGAGAGGATAAGAATTTGCTTGACCTGTTAGTTTTACTTGAGAGAGATTCCCAACAAATGTCTGGATAGTTGAAATCTCCCATGACCACTACGTCATATTTTTTGGAGAACTTGGTCATTTGATACATAAAGAGTTCATCCATATCTTCAGCTTGCCCAGGTGGCCTGTAGTAAATGCCTACAATGGTGTCCTTTCCGTTGTTCTCTCCTTGTATTCTTACCCAAACAGTTTCCACAGAACTCCCAGTCTCTGAAGCTTCAATCTCTGTGCAGATATACGCTTTTCTAACATACAATGCAACACCTCCTCCTCGTTTATCAAGTCTGTTTCTTGCAAATAAGTTGTATCCTTTTAGCCTTTTATTCCAATTATGTGTATCGTCCCACCAAGTTTCAGTGATTCCAATGACATCATATTCCTTTTCCTGCATTAGTAGTTCCAATTCTCCTTGTTTGTTGCCCATGCTTTGTGCATTTGTATAAAAACATTTTAGTTTGTGATTGGTTTCTCTTCCTCCCATATTTTTATTATTTAAATTGTTTTGTCTTTGTTCTTCCTTTCCACTTCCAGTAGCAGAGATCTCAGTAGTATTTGTCAGCTGTATGGCTTTTTCTGGCCTTTTGCTTCCCTTCCCACATTGTTCTAGTTTAAAGCTCTTCTGATGAGTGTAGCAAGGCGACTTCCAAATACATGTTTCCCAGTCTTCGTAAGGTGCACCCCATCTCTAGCAAGTAATCCATCGTATAGGTAATTCATTCCGTGATCCAGAAATCCAAATCCTTGTTGACGGCACCATCGACGTAGCCAGTTGTTCACCTGTAGAATCTTATTCCACCTCATTGTTCCATGACCGTCCACTGGGAGGATGGATGAGAAGACCACCTGCGCTCTCAATTCATTCACTTTCTTGCCTAAGTCGTCAAAGTCACTGCAGATGGTTTCCAGGTCCTTTCTTGCGGTGTCATTTGTCCCCACATGTGTTAGCAGGAATGGGTAGTGATCTGTAGGTCTGAAGAGTCTTGATATCCTGTCAGACACATCTTTAATTTTTGCTCCTGGAAGACAGCACATTTCTCTTGAGGTTATGTCTGGTCTGCAGATAGCGGCCTCTGTTCCTCTTAACAGGGAATCCCCCATGACCACCACTCTCCGTTTTTTCTTCACAACATTCTTCTTTTTCCATCCAGGAGGATTCTGAGGACTTACAAGGTTATTCATTGCTGGCAAAGTCTTATTTTGCTGTATTTCTTCATGGTTCTCCTGCGTGAGAGCCTGGTACTGGTTCCTGAGCAGTATGGGTGCTGACTGCCTCTCGATCCTCCTGCTTCTGTGGGTCACATGCTTCCATTCCTCTGTTTCGTCAGGTGCAGTTACCATGATAGTGGTAAAATTTCTTCCATCTGACTTTTGGCAAAAATTCCAAAAACGTCGCAATTTTCAAACTTTTAAATTTTTATGCCCTTAAATCAGAGAGTTAGGTTACACAAAATAGTTAATAAATAACATTTCCCACATGTCTACTTTACATCAGAACAATTTTTGAAACATAATTTTTTTTTAGTTAAGAAGTTAGAAGGGTTAAATTTGACCAACGATTTCTCATTTTTCCAACAAATTTACAAAACCATTTTTTTAGGGACCACATCACATTTGAAGTCACTTTGAGGGGTCTATATGACAGAAAATACCCAAAAGTGACACCATTCTAAAAACTGCACCCCTCAAAGTCCTCAAAACCACATTCAAGAAGTTTATTAACCCTTCAGATGCTTCACAGGAATTAATGGAATGTGGAAGGAAAAAATAAACATTTCACTTTTTTTCACAAACATTGTTCTTTAGACCCATTTTTTTTTATTTTACAAAGGTAACAGAAGAAAGTAGACCCCAAAGTTTGTTGTGCAGTTTCTCCTGAGCATGCCGATACTCCATATGTGAGAGAAAACCACTGTTTGGGCGCACGGCAAGGCTCAGAAGGGAAGGAGCGCCATTTGACTTTTTGAATGTAAAATTTGCTCGAATAATTAGTGGACACCATGTCGCGTTTGAAGAGCCCCTGATGTGCCTAAACAGTGGAACCCCCCCCACAAGTGACACCATTTTGGAAACTAGATGTGTAGTGAGCACCTTGAATCCCCAGGTGCTTCACAGAAGTTTATAATGTAGAGCTGTGAAAATAAAAAAAAATCATATTTTTCCCACAAAAATGTTTTCAGCCCCAGATTTTGCATTTTCATAAGGTTAACAGGAAAAATTGCACCATACAATTTGCTATGCAATTTCTCCTGAGTACGCCAATATCCAACATGTGGAGAAAAACTACTGTTTGTATACACAGCAGGGCTTGCAAGGGAAAGAGCGCCATTTGACTTTTTGAATGCAAAATTTGCTGGAATAATTAGCGGAAGCCATGTCGCGCCTGCAGAGCCCCTGAAGTGCCTAAACAGTGGAAACCCCCCACAAGTGACACCATTTTGGAAACTAGACCCCCCAATGAACTTATGTAGATGTGTGGTGAGCACCTTGAACTCCCAGGTGCTTCACAGAAGTTAATAGCAGTTTATTTTTTTTCCCACAAAAATGTTTTTAGCCCCAAATTTTTTATTTTTACAAGGGTAACAGGAGAAAATGGGCCTCAATTTTTTTGTGTGCAATTTCTCCTGAGTAAGAAGATACCCCAAATGTAGGGGAAAACTACTGTTTGGGTGCACGGCAGGGCTCAGAAAGGAAGGAGTGATGTTTTGGAAAGCAGACTTTGATGGAATGGTCTGAGGGTGTCATGTTGTGTTTGGAGAACCCCTGTTGTGCCTAAATAGTGGAAAACCCACACAAGTAACCCCATTTTGGAAACTAGACCCCTAAGGAATTTATCTAGATGTAAGGTAAGCACCTTAAACCCACAGATGCTTCACAGAATTTTACAACGTTGATCTGTGAAAATGAAAAAAATATATTTTTCTCACAAAAATATTGTTCTAGCCCCAATTTTTTTCATTTTCATGAGGATAGCAGGAGAAAAGGGACCCAACAATTTGTTATGCAATTTCTTCTGAGTACGATGATACCCCCTTATGTGGTTGAAAAATACTTTTGAGGCAAAGTGCAAAGCTCAGAAGAGAAGAAGTGCCATATTGGAGTTCAGATTTTGCTGGACTGGTTTGAGGGTGCCATGCTACATTGGCAGAGACCCTGAGGTGAGAGAACAGCAAAACCCCACTTAAGAGACCCCATTTTACAAACTACACCTCTCAATGAATTCACTAGGGGTGCAGTGATCATATTGACACCACAGGTGGGTTCCAGAATTTTATACCATTGGGCAGTGAAGAAAAAAATAATTACTTTTTTTACCACCAAAATTTTCCTTTAACCCCAGATTTTACATTTTCACACGGGAAATGGGTAAAAATGGCACCAAAATGTGTCCCAAAATTTCTGCTGAATGTAGAAATACCCCATATATGGCTGTACAGTACTGCTTAGCCATACGGTGAGACTTGGGAGGGACAGAGCGCTATTTGCCTCCTGGAGCACAGATTTTTCTAGAATAGTTTGAAAACTCCATATGCAGAGCCCCTAAGTACTAGAAGAGCAGAATCCCCCCTCAAGTGACCCCATTTTGGAAATTATACTTATTTGGGAACTTATGTACAGGTGTAGTGACGATTTTGACCCCATGGGTGTTTTCCAGAAACAAACAGCAGTGGATGTTGTCGAGTGAAAATTGCAAATTGCCATTGTAGTGCCCATACATTGTAGTTCCGAGTATGTTGTAGTGGCCAGTATGTTGTAGTGACCAATACGTTATGGCCAGCTCGTGCTTCTGGAGACCTCGTAAATTAGGCGGGCTCTTATCGCTACACAAATGCCAAACATATGGACGCTAACTGCCGTTTAGGCACACTGGGGCTCAGAAGGGAGGGGTGGCCTTTGGATTTGGGAGCGCAGAATTCGCTGGATTTCTTTTGTAGGATGAGGAGCCATAGCACTTTTTCAGAGCCTTTGTGCTCTGGTGATCTAATGATGTCAGGGGGCGCCGATCCAAGGGCAGTGGGGGCTTCCTCCCTCTGCCTGCTTTCAAAATGCTATGATCAATTTTCATCACAGCATTTAGGGTGTTAAAGTGCCGGGAGGGATGAGGGACCATTCCTGGCACTGAGTGCCGGGTGTCAGCTGTCAGAATCAGCTGACATCCAGTGGTAATCGCATGTGCACAGCCTCTTTGCGTGCAAAATTGACTGGACGTATCCATACGTCCAAAGTCGTGAAGGGGTTAAAGGGAATGTGTCATCAGAAAATGACACTGTTTAAAGAGGTTATCTGATCAAAAGTGATAAGTCTGCAGTCACTCTGTGTGACTGCAGACTTATGAATCCCCCCAGCGCAGGGACTGTGTGCTATGGGGATTCGCCAGTATGAGACCCAGTATTAGACTCTGATTTCCTGTAATTTCAGGAAATTAACACGTACCTTAGCAGCAGTGACCAGACGTACACCATATATATTTTGCATTGAAGCATCTAATGAGCATGTACAAAGGTAATTGTACAGGAGGGGGAGGAGGTGAGCTGTGACATCACCTATTGTGAATGGTGGATCCTGTGTTATCTACTGTATATAGAGATGTTATCACTTATCAGTTATTGTACAGGAGGAGGAGGAGGTTAGCTGTGATATCACCTGTTGTGAATGGTGGATCCTGTGTTATCTACTGCATATAGAGGTGTTATCAGTCATTGTACAGAGGAGGGAGAAGAGGAAGAAGTGAGCTGTGATATCTATAGTGAATAGTGGATCTTGAGTTATCTACTTTATATATCAGTCATTGTACAGGAGGAGGAGGTGAACGGTGACATCACCTATTGTGAATGGTGGATCCTGTGTTATCTACGATATATAGAGGTGATATCAGTCATTGTACAGGAGGAGGAGGAGGTGAGCTGTGATATCACCTATTGTGAATGATGGATCCTGTGTTATCCTCTGTGTATAGAGGTTTTATCAGTCATTGTACAGGAGTGGAAGGAGGTGAGCTGTGACATCACCTATTGTGAATGTTTCGAGTCACTTGTGAGAGCGGGGACAGGTGAGCAGGGCCACACTGAGGGACATTATTAGAGTTTAGGGGATTACAATGGTGGATATTACAATTGTATTCGGGCATAAGAAATAGAAGCTATTAATGTATTGGGGCAGAAGAGGTTTATGTTACTCCTATTTGGGTGCCATGGGTGAGAGGAGGCATTGATAATGTATTTATGAACAAAAACAGACGTTATTATTGTATGGGACAAAAAGGGGAATTTTACTATAGTATGGGGGCCAAAAAGGAGATATAAGCATTCACACTTTATGGGGGCCACAGAGGGTAAAATTTCCACTCTGATGGGGTTAATAAGGCGTATATCACTCCGGTAATATTATTTTTATGGGTACGTTTACCGTGGGAGGAATAAAGGCAAGGCACCGTTTCCGTGTTGGGCAGCACTGCGGGGTTTGTGTGGAAGTGGGGGGTACGGTAGGGAGGTCATCGAGAAGTGATCAGCCATAGATGTAAGGGTGCTACATTTAGCAGAGATAAGTTTTGGCTGGAAGAAGTCATTATAGCGGTCTGTGCCGGCTGGAGAAGAAAAGAGAAAATGAATGACTTCAACTGGAGACGTCACCGGTGATCACGAGATTTACCTGCACTGTATACACTATATACTATCTACAGAGCTCCTGTGTGTAACTCTGATCTTACATAGGAAGGTCACTGTATGGGGGAAATATTAGTGTTAATGCAGTGATTTTTGCTAATGATCCATATGGTGATATTATTCAGTTACTATGCTGGTCATATGTGATTATGGTGTGTCGGTATTATTTATGCAGCGGTACTATATGGTCATGGTTTGGTGGCATTATTTTGCCCATGTATACTCTTATTAATGGTATATTGGTCTGGGTATAGTGGACTCTACTCAGTAATAATATAGTGTGGAACATGTCACAGCCTCCCGGAGCTTTCCCTGGCATACAAAATAATGAAAAATGTGTTGAGACTGGCCCTTTAAGGGTTATTCCTATCTTGATAAATGGATGTAGTCAGATAATGCCTGTAAAAACAAGTGTAACGACCGGAACGCCGGTCGAATGTGTATGAGGGATACGGCGCTGCTATGAATGACTCCGACCTCGAATAGCGGCAAATAACTTTCTTTATACTGGTCACACAAGTGACAGGGTTAAACGATTCTACAAAATATGGGCCACAACAGCCACTAACACAAATTATAAGTTATGCAGCCTGAGAGAGCCCAAGTGCCAATCTCGCTGGAATGAGCCAAACTACCCCTGGGCTATGCCGCTCCCACCCTTATTCAGTACAGGGTCTATCCAGGATGTTACCGCGGACGTGGCACGTGGTCCTCCCAGGAATATAACCTTACACCCCCCTCCCACACTAATACAATGGGATCTGGGTACCCTTGTTTTCCCCTTAGAGAACACTCATATATATATTTAGCCAACTCGTTACCTATACAGTGTACAGTTTCTCTTCTTACAAGAGCAAAGAGAAATCTCTCAGACTTAATACATATACAAACAGTTAACAAACTAAACCCTTTATTAGACCCTGATCTCCAGCCACAGGGTTTGATCAGCTTCTCCTTCTCACCAAGCTCTTCAGCACATCCAGGTGTCAGCAGGAATTAGAATCAATCTTAGTCTCAAAGTGTAGTTCACAACAAGTCTCCTTTGTAGTTTCCACGTACACTGAGTCTTAGTATACCAGATCCTTCACAATCTCTGGATCAAGCCTGATCAGTCCATCAGCAGTGATCTACACCAGACAGTTCTCAGCACTACTAAAATCACTAACTAGCTTTCCCTAACTGACTACAAAGTTGGCGACCCATCACATATCTCAGTTACTCACAAGGCACAGCTTCTTCTTGGACACACAGTCTGGCTGCAGTCTGTACAAGCTCCCAAACGTCACTGGGCATCAGACACGTCTCATCTCCTCGGAGGACTTCCTGGTTCTGTGTTTCCCAGGCTTTTTTACAGATCCCCAGGCTTTTTCTTTACTTGTTTCTTGCTGGCCCCTAATGGCTGGACTAAGTCATTGCAGGAGAAATTTATACTGTCAGTAATATGAGCTCATTACTAAAAAGACATGTCAACATGTTACACAAGCACTGATGCAATTTACTGCTTCATATAATTTGCAGAAATTAACATTTTTATTTACAGCTCATTGCCTAGGTGACTGACCACTTCTGCTGCCTATC
This sequence comes from Phyllobates terribilis, assembly GCF_046119375.1. Classification (NCBI taxonomy): domain Eukaryota; kingdom Metazoa; phylum Chordata; class Amphibia; order Anura; family Dendrobatidae; genus Phyllobates; species Phyllobates terribilis. The sequence continues at coordinate 189,665,784 of NW_027362768.1, forward strand.
TGGTAAGAACTGCTCTGAAGCCACATTCAAAAACATTGCTCACAAGGTGGTCGGTCTCCAAGGCAACAAGCTGTGAACAAGAGAAAAGTGTTAATATCTTGAGAACAACTGAAAATTTTAATAAGCAGTAAAATGCAAAAGTGCTTGTATCTACATGTACTATCCAACAATACCATCTATGAAGATGGCAATAACCCTTTAATTGCCGCAGGAGGCTTCAGAGACTGGAGAGATTGATCAATGTGCTGCACCCTATGAATGCTGCATTGCACAATAGAGAGCAGGTCCTGGTAAAGAAGCTGTTAGGAGTCCTCCAACATTGCCACGTCAGACCTGTTACTGTTTAACCCAGTTTTCTAGATAGTAAAGTGTTATAATTTTTTTTTTTTTAATTTTTATTGGATGACCCCATACACATGAGTTTTTAACTCTTCCTTTCGTGGATCTTTTGTAAGGAGCACAGGCCAGATGGTGACTGGTGGAGGTTTTGGCCATTTTTTTGTGCCAGACTATTTACTTAATATCTTTGCAAAGAGAATTTAAATGAAAGAGGAACAACACATCGCTCTCATATATCTGCCCAATGTCTGCATTCTGCCTGGTGCGTTCCACATAAGCTCCCCGGCGAAGCTCATGGGGCCACCAGCGGCTTCTAAAGGAGACGTGACATGGCCGTCACAGACATGGTTATGTGGCATGTGTGACATGCAGAAGTAGTGTTGTTGCTTCAAAAGCATCCAGCAAATAACAAAAGCACAGGAGACAGGAAGTGTTGTGCTTCAGAAGCATCCAGCAACTAGAGGGGTTAACATAGTCACAGGAGACAGGAAGTGTTGTGCTTTAGAAGCATCCAGCAACTAGAGGGGTTAACATAGTCACAGGAGACAGGAAGTGTTTTACCAGAGCCCCAGGGGGATTGTGGGGAACTTGTTTACTATTCTGGCTGCAGCCAAAGGAAGACGTGGTGTGTGTGATCTGTATCTCACAGAACTGTTAGTTCAGGAAGTCTATCATCAGTCAGGAGGATGGGGACTGGAAGGATCATCTCCCTCATCAGGCCCCCCGAAACCCATGCAGGATAACGGATGCTCTCTACAATTGAGTCCTTGTGAAGGAAAAGTCTGTGGTTGTGTATGTGACGCGCCCCCTGGGCCATATTCTTTAGGGGGAATATCCGGAGCCGGATCAGATGGGAGTTGTAGTCTTCCGAGTGGCTGTGACCCGGTCCGTGCCCAGGGTGTCAAACTCAGTTGTATGTGGCAGTCCTACAGATGTTATTAAGTTCTTTATTGTCGACTACGCCACCCGTTGTATTGCGGTCACTATGGCCGCCGCTGCAGCAGGGTCCGCTGAGGCTGATGGTGTAGGTGCAGCTTTTGGTGGTATAACCCCCAACGGATGGGGTATAGCCTCAGGGGGTCAGGTGCAGAGGATGGGGGTTGTGGTGGTGCAGCGTAGATGTAAAAGGAAGACAGAGTCGGGTTGTGCAGTTTTAGGGTATTTACTCACTGCTGATGTTCCGGTCACTCCAGCTTCAAGTGACCTCCCGAGCCGTGCTGCGTCCACCAGGTCCTGGATCCAGCCAACCCCCAAGCGAGTCCGGAGCGTGACCCTGAGCTCTCCTTCTGTCCTTTCTCTGGCCGTCCCCACTATTGATCCACCCAGGTCCAGCTCCCTCGGGCCTTCTGTTGGGAGACCCTTGGCCTTGGGTTCCCTGACCCTCCACGTGGTATGCCTTCGTGGTGGATGTGGTGGGTGGCCGTGGCAGACGCTGCCCACGGCCTCCGGTCTCTGGCTGGGGTGTGTTTTTGCCCCCACCAGCTTGGGTTCCGGTACCCTGATGCCGACTCTTCACCCGTAGCTTGAATTTGGGTTCTCAGAGTCCTCTCTTTGTCCCCTCTCTGGGTCTTTCCTTCTTTCTCCTCTCTCTCTCTGGGACTGCTCTGCTCCTCTTACTCCTCTGACTTCTCTCTGCAAAAGGCTGACAGACTGACCGTTCTGCAAAGACTGACCCTGTTCTCTGATGGTGCCCACCTTATATACACCCTCTATGTGTGAGCTCAGGTGACCAGCACCCAATGAGCTCCTATCTTTACCCAGGCTGCTCCCCCTATCTGCCCCTACACTACTTGGGATGTTCCACCCCCCTCCCACTCCAGCCAGGAACAGACTCGGTCGTACCTGCACATTTCTAAGTGGGAGTACCGTCGGCCTGTTCCTCGGAAATGGGATGTATGTAGTGCATGCAGCCTACCGAGCTCAGTTCCACACTCCATCCTTACCCGGGAGTGGAATATCACACCTCTGGATTGAGGTGCAATACCCCTGTAGCAGCCGAATCCTCAGGGTGCTACATATGCATTAAAACTGTGCTGTACTGTGCTACCGGATAATAGACTGTGTACTGTTGTGCTGCAAAGAAGATTGTACTGTTATTACTGGAGCCTGTTGTTCAAAGAGACATTTACATTGCACTAGCCGTGCCTCATTAAATGTTACTGTTCTACCGTTTGTGAAGACTCTTGTCAGATGTGTCTAGTCAGCGATTGGGTCTGTCCTGTGCCTGAGAGAAGCTGCAGCCTATGGTCGCCCGTAATAATGGTTCTCCAATGGATTCCAACGAATTCATGTAATCGGTCTCGCCCCTATCTGAACTTAGGCGGCGTGCGTGTAACATTGGTGGCCTGTACGGGGAATCCTGAGCGGGAATTAGCGTGTAGAGTGAGAAGAGGAAAAGTCTCTGGAAAAACACAGCAGCATAGCACCTCGATTCAACTCAGCTACACTAGTTAAAGGGGACCAGCCCTAAAGAAAACTCACTGGCAGCTGTATACAGGGCCTGAGAGGAGTGATATACTGCAGGATGGAGCTGTATACAGGGGCTCAGGAGTGTGTACTGCAGGAAGGGGCTGTACACAGGGGATCAGAGGAGTGTGTACTGCAGGAAGGGGCTGTACACAGGGGATCAGAGGAGTGATGTACTGCAGGATGTGGCTGTATACAGGGGATTAGAGGAGTGATGTACTGCAGGACGGGGGCTATGTACAGGGGATCAGAGGACTGATGTACTGCAGGATGGGGCTGTATACAGGGGCTGAGAGAAATGATGTACTGCAGGATCGTGCTGTATACAGGGGATCAGAGGAGTGATGTACTGCAGGATGGGGCTGTGTACAGGGGCTCAGAGGAGTGATGTACTGCAGGATGGGGCTGTATACAGGGGCTGAGAGAAGTGATGTACTGCAGGATGGAACTGTATACAGGGGATCAGAGGAGTGATGTACTGCAGGATGGGGCTGTATACAGAGGCTCAGAGGAGTGATGTACTACAGAATGAGACTATTACAGGGGATCAAAGGCGTAATGTACTACAGGATGGGGCTGTAGACAGGGGATCAGTGGAGTGATATACTGCAGGATGTGGCTGTATACAGGGGATCAGAGGAGTGATGTACTACAGGATGGGGCTGTATACAAGGGCTCAGAGAAGCGATGTACTACAGGATGAGGCTATATACAGGTGATCAGAGGAGTAATGTACTGCAAGATGAGGCCGTGTACAGGGGCTGAGAGGAGTGATGTACTGCAGGATTGGGCTTTATACAGGGGATCAGAGGAGTGATGTACTGCAGGATGGAGCTGTATACAGGGGCTCAGAGGAGTGATGTACTACAGGATGAGTCCATATACAGGGGATCAGTGGAGTAATGTACTGCAGGATGGGGCTGTATACAGGGGATCAGAGGAGGGATGTACTGCAGGATACGGTTGTGTACAGGGGCTGAGAGGAGTGATGTACTGCAGGATGGAGCAGTATACAGGGGATCAGAAGAGTGATATACTACAGGAGGAGCTGTATACAGGGGATCAGAGGAGTGATGTACTGCAGGATGGGCTGTATACAGGGGCTCAGAGAAGTAATGTACTACAGGATGGGGCTGTATACAGGGGCTCAGAGGAGTGATGTACTAAAGGATGAGGCTATATACAGGGGATCAAAGGAGTAATGTTCTGCTGAATGGGGCTGTGTACAGGGGCTGAGAGGAGTGATGTACTGCAGGATGGGGCTGTATACAGGTGCTGAGAGGAGTGATATGCTGCAGGATGGAGCTGTATACAGGTGCTGAAAGGAGTGATGTACTGCAGGATGGGGCTGTGTACAGGGGTTGAGAGGAGTGATGTACTGCAGGATGGGGCAGTATACAGGGGTTCAGAGGAGTGATGTACTACAGAATGAGGCTGTATACAGGGGCTCAGAGGAGTGATGTACTGCAGGATGGGGCTGTATACAGGGGCTCAGAAAAGAGATGTACTACAGAATGGGGCTGTATACAGGGAATCAGAGGAGTGATGTACTGCAGGATGGAGCTGTATACAGGGGCACAGAGGAGTGATGTACTACAGGATGGGGGCTGTGTACAGGGGCTCAGAGGAGTGATCTACTACAGGATGGGGGCTGTGTACAGGGGATTAGAGGAGTGATGTACTGCAGGATGGGGCTGTATACAGGGGCTGAAAGGAGTAATGTACTGCAGGATGGAGCTGTATATAGTGGCTCAGAGAAGTGATATACTACAGGATGGGGGTTGTGTACAGGGGATCAGAGGAGTGATGTACTGCAGGATGGGGCTGTATACAGGGGCTGAGAGGAGTGATGTACTGCAGGATGGAGCTGTATACAGGGGCTCAGGAGTGTGTACTGCAGGAAGGGGCTGTACACAGGGGATCAGAGGAGTGATGTACTGCAGGATGTGGCTGTATACAGGGGATTAGAGGAGTGATGTACTGCAGGACGGGGGCTGTGTACAGGGGATCAGAGGACTGATGTACTGCAGGATGGGGCTGTATACAGGGGCTGAGAGGAATGATGTACTGCAGGATCGTGCTGTATATAGGGGATCAGAGGAGTGATGTACTGCAGGATGAGGCTGTGTACAGGGGCTGAGAGGAATGATGTACTGCAGGATGGGGCTGTGTACAGGGGATCAGAGGAGTGATGTACTGAAGGTTGTGGCTGTATACAGGGGATAAGAGAAGTGATATACTGCAGGATGGTGGCTGTATATGTGGCGCCCCTGAGGGTTCGACTGCCACAGGGATGCTGCACCTCTTTAATGGGGTGTAGTGTTCCTCCTTTGAGGTAAGAACAGTGCGATGGTCAGGACCCTACCTCCACATCCAACACCACACTTCTCCCACCAGAGGGGGCTAGTAAGCACTAGGTGCTGCCCCTACTGGAAGTTGGGAGACTGGGGTGAGGGTGGAGGATTCACATTTTAGTGACACTTTAAAATTTGATATTTACTACACAGCCATCTTAGTTCTGGGTTCTTTGATCGTGATCTTCCTCTCTGAGCGTGGATCCTGTGTGGACCTGCAGCGGATGGAGACACGGCCCTCGTACCCCGGCCTTGGGTCGAGGGGCAGGTTGCAGATAATGTATGTCTCAGCCCGGTCAAGGACCATGACCAAGAAGGCCCGGAGCTTAGGAGTGTAGCTCCACCACAAATGGGTCCCAGGGGGATGCAGACGGAGCGGTATACGCCACCTGTCCTCGCTAACCTGATCTATTCAGAGGGATTCCGGCTGCAAGATGGGTACCGGCCCCCGACACCTGACCTTGGTACTCTAAGTCCTGATCAGGGAAGCCCGGTAGGCCCTGAGGATCCCACCGGGTAACGGAAGGAGCGGAGCTGCCACCCGTACCCTTTTTCTGAGTGAAGTTCAGAGGGAGACCTGGCCTATCTACACACACACAGACAGGAAAGGACCCGGTCTGAAGTCTAGGAACACTCTGTTGCGGGGTCCTGATTGAACACTGGACTTACTCGGAGGTTGTCGGACCCCCCCGTCTCTGGTGACCGCAGAACTCCGCGAGGAGCAGGGAGAAGCCTTTCAACTGCAATCTCCACCGTGAGTAAAAACCCTGGAAATTAACTCCTATGGCCTCCGGACTCTTTATTCTGCATTACACCGCACTACACAGCACCAGACCTCCTATACTACAACCCCCCTCCATCCTGTCTCTCTGCCCTGAGGCTCTGCTCCGCCTGTGGGGAGTAGTAACAACGACGGCTGCCATAACATCCTGCCTCAGCGGACTGCAGCAGCGCTGGTGGCCTTCACCAGGTGCCACAGGTGGCGTAGTCGAGATCAGCCACTCAACCCGGATAAGCCCGTACCACCCTTTTTAATGTGACAGCACTGGGCACGGAGAGGGTCCGGGCCACGGCTGCACCCCATTGACAACATAGGACCCGGCTCCGAGTCCCCCATCTCCCAGGGTGGGGCTTCCAGCGCCACACAACTGGCGTAGTCGGCAGGATCGCGTGCCCGCGGCAAAGGAAGGAATTACCCATTGCTACCGGTTACTGTGTGCCTTACACCTTAGACTGTCGTTTCCACTTAAAATGGCGCCCGCCCAAGAAGAACAGATGCCATAGTGTATCAGAAAGGCGGTCTCCTAACACCTCCTATCGTGGGCCAGGCTCCTACATAGCGCCAAAAGTGTGGACCGCCCCTTCCATCAGAGACTGTCCGCGGGGTAATGCCCGTCAAAATGGATGGGCTGAACGAAGGCGTGCCTGTCAGCATACCGCCCTGGAGCCGCCCCGAAAGAGGAGGAAAAAGAAAAACAAGAAGGTGTGGCCATAGCAGTTGGAGTTTGGCGACCTTCAGGAGCGGACATGGACGCTGCTGGAGCGCAGCAAACGGAACCTTCCGAACCCGGCCCGGGTTCTTCTTCCGGCAGGGAGCGAAGCGACACAATCCTTACAGTGGGAGATATTGAATTTCTCCACCAGGAAGCCCCGGGTCTTGCACGGAGACTGGATGAGGCCCAGAAAGCGGCGTCTGCTGCGTGGCGGGAAGAAATGCTGCTGCGCATACGGACCCGCCACCAAGGAGCCGAAGCTGAGGGAGAAGCGGTGACAGAGGTCGTGAGCGGCCCAGAGGTGGGTGAGTGTGCTTCCCCTGCCCCGGCTGCTGAACCTACCGAGCCCGTACTGGACCTCATGACTGAGTATCTCCTGCCCGGCGCGGTCACCTGGGAGCAGGTCTTTGCCCCGGAGCTGCAAGCTTCAGCTATAGGCGGAGACCTGCACTGCCGCCCAACTCCTGACTCAGAAGGACCGGAGTCTGCTGGGGTATCCACCGACCCCAACCCAGACTGGTCCGCACTTGCAGAGGACCCGCAGCAACCCCTGCTGACACCGCTGCCTGCACTGACAGTCACCTGGCCGGCGGCTGAGGAGTGGGCCTGGGACAACCAGGGGGGGGACCTGATGAGCTTCCCCCGGGAGACCCAGGCTGAAGCGCACAGGAGGAGCGAGCTGTGCCATCAGCAGATCCTCCAACTCGGCCGGGAGCAACGCCAGAGGGAGATCAGCTGCGAGTGCCTCGAGGTGCGTGGCAAGGCTGCAAAGTCCCGGGCCCACCAGGAGGAGGCGACCCGTCCAAGCTCCCGTGTGGAAGGGCAAGTTGTCCGCTTCCACCACGAGGCAGGGTGGGGATTCATTCGGAGTTCCCAGCATGAGCACGACGTCTTCGTCAGCCGGCGGGACGTCGAGCCACGGCTAAAAAAGGGACACCCTGGCCGGAACCTCTTCCCGGGTGACATAGTCACGTACACCCGCCACCACGGGGTTCGGGGGTGGTACGCCCTGGATGTCCACAAGGTGTCCGGGAGCGGCGCCCCCTCGCGCTCGGCCTTAGAGGACCGGTCAGCCTCCGTCGGGAGGAATGAGCCTTTTCCCCGGAGGGGACCCGAGAATTAAGCAGCCCCGGCGGCTGAAACTTGTTTAAAGTTATCGTGTTTATGTTTATGTTTTAATTTGCTCTCCCAGTTTCTAGAGACATTTGTCCCTGCGGACTTGCAGCAGACAGACTCCTAATCTGTAAATAGTTTGCATCTCTTTAGGTGCTCCTTATTGGTTTTATGTAAAACCGCGGCTATTTCTACCTCAGACCTCAGAAGAAAAACCTGTCTGGAGTGGCTCTCCTGGAGGACCAACTTGGGATCTTCATGCCCTGCAGCCACCCCAGGACCTACGTTGGGGGTTTGGGACGGGTCCCTCGTGCTTCTGAACTGCCTTTTAGTCCTTGCACTTTAACCTGTCTGTCTATGCATAAATGTCTCTGGATGATTATTACATTTTTATATCTTTGTACTTTTATATTATATGCTGTCTGAAATGTTAAAGAAGAAGTGCCTCCCATAAAGGGAAGATTGTTTACTGTTATATATATAAAAAAAAACAACAACAAAAAAACCTGTACCAGGTATTGCTCTTTTGCAGCCCGTGGACGTGCTGTGTTTCACCAGGGGGGAATGTGGCGCCCCACAGGGATGCTGCACCTCTTTAATGGGGTGTAGTGTTCCTCCTTTGAGGTAAGAACAGTGTGATGGTCAGGATCCCACCTCCACATCCAACATCACACTTCTCCCACCAGAGGGGGCTAGTAAGCACTAGGTGCTGCCCCTACTGGAAGTTGGGAGACTGGGGAACCAAGAGATAGGGGAACCAACTAGTGGGTGAGGGTGGAGGATTCACATTTTAGTGACACTTTAAAATTTGATATTTAATACACAGCCATCTTGGTTCTGGGTTCTTTGATTATGATCTCCCTCCCTGAGCGTGGATCCTGTGTGGACCTGCAGAGGATGGAGACACGGCCCTCGTACCCTGGCCTTGGGTCGAGGGGCAGGTTGCAGATAATGTATGTCTCAGCCCAGTCAAGGACCATGACCAAGAAGGCCCGGAGATTAAGAGTGTAGCTCCACCGCAAATGGGTCCCAGGGGGATGCAGACGGAGCGGTATACGCCACCTGTCCTCGCTAATCTGATCTATTCAGAGGGATTCTGGCTGCAAGATGGGTACCGGCCCCCGACACCTGACCTTGCTACTCTAAGTCCTGATCAGGGAAGCACGGTAGGCCCTGAGGATCCCACCGGGTAACGGAAGGAGCGGAGCTGTCACCCGTACCCTTTTTCTGAGTGAAGTTCAGAGGGAGACCCGGCCTATCTACACACACACAGACAGGAAAGGACCCGGTCTGAAGTCTAGGAACACTCTGTTGCGGGGTCCTGATAGAACACTGGACTTACTCGGAGGTTGTCGGACCCCCCCGTCTCTGGTGACCGCAGAACTCCGCGAGGAGCAGGGAGAAGCCTTTCAATTGCAATCTCCACCGTGAGTAAAAAACCCTGGAAGTTAACCCCTATGGCCTCCGGACTCTTTATTCTGCATTACACCGCACTACGCAGCACCAGACCTCCTATACTACAACCCCCTCCATCCTGTCTCTCTGCCCTGAGGCCCTGCTCCGCCTGTGGGGAGTAGTAACAACGACGGCTGCCATAACATCCTGCCTCAGCGGACTGCAGCAGCGCTGGTGGCCTTCACCATGTACCACAGGTGGCGTAGTCGAGATCAGCCACTCAACCCGGATAAGCCCGTACCACCCTTTTTAATGTGACGGCCCTAGGCACGGAGCGGGTCCGGGCCACAGCTGCACCCCATCGACAACATAGGACCCGGCTCCGAGTCCCCCATCTCCCAGGGTAGAGCTTCCAGCGTCACACATATACAGGGGATCAGAGGAGTGATGCACTGCAGGATGGGGCTGTATACAGGGGATCAAAGGAGTAATGTATTGCAGAATCAGGCTGTATACAGGGGATAAGAGAAGTGATATACTGCAGGAAGGGGGCTGTATACAGGGGATCAGAGGAGTGATGCACTGCAGGATGGAGCTGTGTACAGGGGCTGAGAGGAATGATGTACTGCAGTATGGGGCTGTATACAGGGGATCAGAGGAGTGATGTACTGCAGGATGGGGCTGTATACGTGGGATCAAAGGAGTGATGTACTGCATTATATGGCTGTGTATAGGGGCTGAGAGGAGTGATGTACTGAAGGATGTGGCTGTATATAGGGGATAAGAGAAGTGATATACTGCAGGATGGTGCTGTATATAGGGGCTCAGAAGAGTGATGTGCTACAGAATGAGGCTAAATACAGGGTATCAGAGGAGTGATGCACTGCAGGTCGGGGGCTGCATACAGGGGATCGGAGGAGTGATGTACTGCAGGATGGGGCTGTATACAGGGTATCAAAGGAGTGATGTATTGTAGGATGGGGCTGTATTCAGGGGTTCAGAAGAGTGATGTACTTCAGGATGGGGACTGTGTACAGGGGATCAGAGGAGTGATGTACTACAGGATGGGGCTGTATACAGGGGCTGAGAGAAGTGATGTACTGCAGGATGGAGCTGTATGCAGGGGCTCAGGAGTGTGTACTGCAGGATGGGGCTGTACACAGGGGATCAGAGGAGTGATATACAGCAGGATGTTGCTGTATACATGGGATCAGAGGAGTGATGTACTGCAGGATGGGGCTGTATACAGGGGATCAGAGGAGTGATGTACTGCAGGATGGTGCTGTATACAGAGGCTCAGAGGAGAGATGTACTACAGAATGAGGCTATTACAGGGGATCAAATGAGTAATGTACTACAGGATGGGGCTGTATACAGGGGATCAGAGGAGGGATGTACTGCAGGATACAGCTGTGTACAGGGGCTGAGAGGAGTGATGTACTGCAGGATGGAGCTGTATACAGGGGATCAGAGGAGTGATGTACTGCAGGACGGGCTGTATACAGGGGCACAGAGAAGTGATGTACTACAGGATGGGGCTGTATACAGGGGCTCAGATGAGTGATGTACTACAGGATGAGGCTATATACAGGGGATCAAAGGAGTAATGTACTGCAGAATGGGGCTGTGTACAGGGGCTGAGAGGAGTGATGTACTGCAGGATGGGGCTGTATACCGGTGCTGAGAGGAGTGATATGCTGCAGGATGGAGCTGTATACAGGTGCTGAAAGGAGTGATGTACTGCAGGATGGGTCTGTATACAGGGGCTGAGAGGAGTGATGTACTGCAGGATAGGGCTGTGTACAGGTGCTGAGGGGAGTGATGTCCTGCAGGATAGAGCTGTATACAGGTGCTGAGGGGACTGATGTCCTGCAGGATGGGTCTGTGTACAGGGGCTGAGAGGAGTGATGTACTGCAGGATAGGGCTGTATACAGGTGCTGAGGGGAGTGATGTCCTGCAGGATGGGGCTGTATACGGCGGCTGAGAGGAGTGATGTACTGCAGGATGGGGCTGTATACAGGTGCTTAGGGGAGTGATGTCCTGCAGGATGGGTTTATATACAGGTGCTGAGGGGAGTGATGTCCTGCAGGATGGGGCTGTGTACAGGGGCTGAGAGGAGTGATGTACTGCAGGATAGGGCTCTATACAGGTGCTGAGGGGAGTGATGTGCTGCAGGATGGGTCTGTGTGCAGGGGCTGAGAGGAGTGATATGCTGCAGGATGGGTCTTTTGTACAGGGGCTGAGAGGAGTGATGTACTGCAGGATAGGGCTGTATACAGGTGCTGAGGAGAATGATGTCCTGCAGGATGGGGCTGTATACAGGGGCTGAGATGAGTGATGTACTGCAGGATGGGGCTGTATACAGGGGCTGAGAGGAGTGATGTACTGCAGGATAGGGCTGTATACAGGTGCTGAGGGGAGTGATGTCCTGCAGGATGGGCCTGTTTACAGGGGCTGAGAGGAGTGATATTCTGCAGGATAGGGCTGTATACAGGGGCTGAGAGGAGTGATGTCCTGCAGGATGGGGCTATATATAAAAACCATTAGCCATTAACAGTGCCCAGTGTAACATATCCGGCAGCCAATAACAGCTCGCAGTTTAGAATATCCTGCAGCAAAACATTCTGGTGTACCAAAAAAAAAATCACATCAAGAAAGAGGAGAGGGGGTCTGGAGAACATTTGTAGGGACTTCTTAAAAAAAATCACAACTGATGAAACGGCCACAAACATCTGGAAAAAAAACACAATCGTGCAAAAAAACAAAACTGCACGTTTAAAATTGATTAAAAAAAAGCAAAACTTAAAAGATTGTAGTGTAAAACGAAAACAGGCTTAATGCACCTAAATCAAAGCAAAAAAGTCACAAATGCAATAATGGATCTGGCTCTTTGTCTTGTGAACTGCCTGCTGCATTTAAAGGTACAGTGCCACTAAAGCACCAGGTGAGTAGGTGGCCATAATCAGCAGCTAGAGAACCGGCCTGGGTGTCACATGCCCCTCTGCTCCCCCGGCCCAACCCGCCATTGTAAGGAAGCTTCTGCTCGTTTCTCTGTGATTGACACTGACGAGCTGAGGCTGTAGGGCTGGAGGTTCATTTATTTTCACGTGGTGCCGTTTATTAGGTCCAGATGTGCAGTAAGATTCACGTACTGAAACTCATATAAAACGGATCCCACAAAAGCCGGCAGGATCTATGGACAAGTGGCGGAGAAGGCTGCACCGCGCGGAGGTGGCTCTACAATCGCCGGCGATGCACAATATTCCAATTTCTTTAAGGCGTCTCCTCGGATGTGTGACATTATGTAAAGCCAATTTTCTGAAAGATCAGAATCGTTTAGAGAGAACGCGTGAATGTTTAAGGAAGATATCAGAGGATTATTGTAGGAGTGTTTAGGGGGTTTGTGTCGTTCTTATACATGAGATATTAATATAGAGTGGACGAAGTGCTCAGAAAACGGCACCAACATTGCAGCGAAGAGCGCGGCGCACCGAAAACAAGAACAATGGAGCACACGGTGCTCGCCAAATTTATTATATAAAGAGGGGTTCTCCGGGACTAGGAAATGTATGGCCTTTGCTAAAAACAGACTATATAAAGAGCAAAGAGGGCTCCAATTGGATGAACAAATTGGGGTCTGTCCTCTACTGACACGACCTCATAGGAATTGGTGCCTATTTGCCCTAAATCTGCTTTCAATGTTCCTCGGGTTTATTCTCTTCTGGGTCCCCTCTCCGGGGCCGTTATCTCCATTGCTGACCTCGGTGGTGTCCTGAATGCTCAGACATTAGTCTTGTTGGCTCCCGTTGACCTTTTCTACTCTATCGTGAATGGGTTTTTTTTTGCAAATGGTCACATGCACCAAAATGTTGCATTTTTTTTTGCATTTGATAAAATATGGGCCAGTTTTATAGCAAGTTCATAAATAATTGTAGAACTTTGTCTTTATATTTCTGCTTTTCAATGTGTGCACGATTAATTCCAGCATATATTAACACCTTTCATTAATCCGACCCTATCACGACTCACAATAATGAAACAGAAGAACATTGGGGCTCATAGAAATCGACACGAAGCGAAAAGACTGATAAAAGGGATTGTTTTCTGCAGAGTAAATTACAGCCGCTCAGATGTTATAATATTCATTTAGGGCACAATGACATTAGGTCACTGGACAAATAAGATAAGGGACCGGTAAGTCCCATAAGCTGTAAATAGCGGGATAGCGGGTATTGTGACTGCCAACATAAGCAATACTCCCCTAATAATTAACTTCACCTTTATCGCTGCCAGTTCTTCCTTGTGACGATTGGAACGCTTTCATTTCTGCTCCAGAGAGGAAAAAAAACCTAAATCATACGGGTAAATTAGTGCCGCTCTTGTGTGCATTCATTGCACCCCTGATGCACGTTTATTGCACCCCTGATGTGCGTTCACTGTACCCCTGAAGTGCACGAGTGACTCACGACTATGTGTTCAGTCTTGGGTGCAGTTAGTTTGATGTTATGAGAATCTACACATAATTATTAGCCAATCAGATCACAGGTATGATGACGGCAGCGGAGGACGAGTGTGCTGCTTTTGTTAGAGAAAGTGACCTATGCATTTATGTCATTAGATTAGTGAGTGAAGCAGGTGTTGGGACCATGCCCACAGGCACAGGACTAGAGGAGAGGCCCGTGCCACCTAATTTAGTTACCACCCTCCTGTGAGTATCACTCTCACTTCTTTCATCCTTCCGATGCAGAGACTTCCGTATCACGTCTGAAGAATCACTGCATGGGTCCTATTAATAATAATAATCTTTATTCATATAGCGCCAACATATTCCGCAGCGCCTTACAATTCAGAACGAATTGTTTTGAGGCAAATCCTCTTATTACACAAAAAAAAAATCAGATTTGCAAGAATCTGAACTTTGTTGCATTTTAATTGCATGAATCCAACGGCCGGACGATATTTTGCTCAAATCAAAAGGGCTGGAAAAGGGTTCAACAATTTAGGAAAAAAGTAATCCAGGTCTGGTGACAGGTGGCGTCTCCTGCGCGGAGCAGGCTGCGATCTCATGACTTTGCTCAATTCCTCCTCCTGCCTCGTAAAGGTCAGACCCCCATCGCTCCCCAATTCCCGGCAGTTCTTTGCCCACTCCACACCCCGTTTCCTGTCTAAGATGTTGGGACACCAGAAATTGCTTTCTTTCCAAACTTCCAGGATTCTGAGATGCCTCAGAGAGGCCCTGGAGACTTGCAGACTTTTCCGAGAGAAGGTCTTTCCTTTTTACGGAAGCGTCACGGTTATTTTTTGGAGATTCGGCAAAGCCGCCTGTAATCATCAGGAGATGCTTCTAAAAAAAAAAAAAAAAAAAACTCTGCTAAAAACTCAGAAGTGATCACCACCGGTCCCCCCCTGTGGGGCTTTAATTCTAAAAATTTGTGATGGTAGACGATCCCTTTAAGGCTCTAAACAAGTAATAAAATCTCATTCAAAGTATCAGCCGGAGAATGAGCCGATCTGACGGCAGAAAACGTCTTCATAAGCCTTGAAGATTTTCCCTTTTCCTCCCCTGATATTGTGATTGACAACCTCAGCGGCGTCTGTCGCCCCATAAATCACAGCGCTAATGCTCGGCCCAACGTGGCTTTTGTTTGGATGAAATTGCCTATACCAGGATTTTCTTCTTCATCAATGTCAGGAGCGCGGTGATTAATAACTTCTCCTGAAATGCAAAGTGGTTTTCACGCACAATTATAATAATTCATTTCTGGAAGGATCGTGTGTCGCCATCAAAATAATTTATATCCCTTGTTTACTTGAGGTTCCCCGGTTGTCAGAGCCGTAGTGCCGGCCTCAGCTATTTTTCTTGTGCCAACAAGGTCTTGTCTTACCTCTGCAGTCGCCCCCCCGGAGCAGCGCTCCCTGGATCTGCTGTTTCCAGTTAAAAATAAGGAATCACCGGTAAATATAAGACTTTGCTTTGTCGTCTTGTGCCAAAATGTTTTCGGTGATTTTTTTTTAAGTTCTATTTTTCTCTGGCTGACAACTTGCCATTGTCGCTCCCGCTTTGGTTGTCATCGGCTTCTGAGCGGTAAACTAGTTGTGTCCGGTGTAAGAGGTCGCCTTGCACAATATGGGACCAGTACAATACATTTTGGGGCCGGTTATAGGGTCAAGAGTAAAAAAAAATTTGCAAAAAAATGAAGTTAATGGTTGTTTCAGACAGTGGAAAAACAAAGAATCAACAAACTTTCTTCTCTAACATTTTTCCAACTCCAATGAAATTTGAGCCTTTATGTGTGCAGTAATATGAGCTTTTATTGGGACTTTTTATTCCACTTTCGTAACAATTTTTCCAACTCTTTTTTTTTTTTTTTCTTTTTTACTGTGTTGCAATTACTTAAACCAGAAATTCACCTGTAGCCGCCATCTGATAGGAGGCCGCCTGAGGATAAGGCCTGCAGGAACAACCCAAATTTAGCCTCCAGCATTTTGTAGTTCTAGACCATCAGGAATTATAAAATCAACCTTGTGACTCTAGACCACCAGGGACTTTAAAATTGCAAGAAAAGTGACAATCAGGGGCCTACTTTGCTCTGTCCCGTGCCTCATTTTCTATAAAACCCTCCCTGTACTTATTCCCCAGGCCTTGGCACTGTATACTGTCATGTAGTGACATACCCTCTTTTTTTATGTATTTTTTGCTTATTTTTTAAATGAAGAGGAAACGTAAGGGCCTAAAATGCGTATTTACTGCTGAGCAATCCTAATATCACAGATCTCTGAGTGATTGAAGGAATCCGCCGGCTAAATGAGATGTTTTATCCCATAAGCCAGCTAATAATCTCTATCAGAAGTGATGATTTGTATATTGCAGCCGCTCCTTCCTTAGATGTATAATGTTAGTGCTGACTTCACAAACGCACATCTCCTCCATATTGGAGAGAAGGACGCAGGACGGGCGGGTAATGACTGGAACAGATTGTAATGGACCCATCTAACCAAGGCTGAGATCAAAATTACAGAGACAGCAAAAACTACTTATGCTGAAAAACAGAAGCATCTTTTCTTTTCTTTTCCGTCATACATTTAATTGTACTAAATAGCAAGTCTGTATTGTGTGTGTTCTGTGTGCGGCAGGCAGGTGGCGCTGTCGTCCTGTGCAATCTCCTGTCTGTTATTAACTATCACTTTATATTCTGTCTTTGCTTAATGTTTCATATTATAAAATGTGCGGAATACTCTATTATCTATCTATCATCTATCTATTATCTATCTATTATCTATTATCTATCATTTATCTATCATCTATCTATCTATCTATCTATTATCTATCTATCTATTATCTATCTATTATCTATTATCTATCATCTATCTATTATCTATCTATCATTTATCTATTATCTATCTATCATCTATCTATTATCTATCTATCATCTATCTATTATCTATCATCTATCTATCATCTATCTATCATTTATCTATTATCTATCATCTATCTATTATCTATCATCTATCTATTATCTATCTATCATCTATCTATTATCTATCATCTATCTATTATCTATCTATTATCTATCATCTATTATCTATCTATTATCTATCTAGTATCTATTATCTATCTATTATCTATCATCTATCTATTATCTATTATCTATCTATTATCTATCATCTATTTATTATCTATCTATCTATTATCTATCTATTATCTATCTATTATCTATCATCTATCTATTATCTATCTATCTATTATCTATCTATTATCTATCTATCATCTATCTATTATCTATCATCTATCTATCATCTATCTATCATCTATCTATTATCTATCATCTATCTATTATCTATCTATCATCTATCTATCATCTATTATCTATCTATCTATCTATTATCTATCATCTATCTATCATCTATTATCTATCATCTATCTATCATCTATCTATTATCTATCATCTATCTATTATCTATCTATCATCTATCTATCATCTATCTATTATCTATCATCTATCTATCATCTATCTATTATCTATCATCTATCTATTATCTATCTATCATCTATCTATTATCTATCATCTATCTATTATCTATCTATTATCTATCTATCATCTATCTATTATCTATCTATTATCTATCATCTATTATCTATCTATTATCTATCTAGTATCTATTATCTATCTTTTATCTATCATCTATCTATTATCTATTATCTATCTATTATCTATCATCTATTTATTATCTATCTATCTATTATCTATCTATTATCTATCTATTATCTATCATCTATCTATTATCTATCTATCATCTATCTATTATCTAGAATTACACCCCAGAGTACTGAAGGAGATCGTAGAAGAAATTTTAGAACCACTCTCCATAATCTTTGAAAATTCTTGGAGAACAGGAGAAGTCCCAGAAGACTGGAGAAGAGCAAATGTTGTTCCTATCTTCAAAAAGGGGAAGAAGGTGGACCCAGGGAACTATAGGCCGGTGAGTCTGACTTCTATACCAGGAAAGATCTTTGAACAAATTATTAAACAACATGTATGTAAGTACATGGATAAGAATGAAGTGATTAACCAGAGTCAGCATGGGTTTGTAACTAACAAGTCATGTCAGACTAACTTAATTTCCTTCTATGACAGAATCACTGACTGGGTGGATCAGGGAAATGCTGTAGATATAGTATATCTTGACTTCAGCAAAGCATTTGACAAAGTATCTCACACCATCCTTATTGAAAAAATGACCAAGTATGGAATGGACCAGGCAACTGTTAGGTGGATTCATAACTGGCTTAGTGATCGGACTCAAAGGGTGGTTGTAAATGGCTTCACATCCAGCTGGATGAATGTCTCAAGTGGGGTACCACAGGGCTCCGTCCTGGGACCTGTATTGTTCAACATCTTTATCAATGATTTAGATGAAGGAATTGAGGGTAAACTGATTAAATTTGCTGATGACACAAAGCTAGGAGGGATAGCTAATACTAGAGAAGAGAGAGAGAGGATTCAAAAAGACCTAAATAAACTGGAGCAGTGGGCAGCAACCAACAGAATGGTTTTTAACAGGGAAAAATGCAAAGTACTACATCTGGGCAATAAAAATGAAAAAAGCATATACAAAATGGGAGGAATAGAGCTAAGCAACAGTACATGTGAAAAAGACTTAGGTATACTAATAGATCATAGACTGAACATGAGTCAACAGTGTGATGCAGCAGCAAAAAAGGCAAATACAATTCTGGGATGTATTAACAGAAGCATACAGTCTAGATCACGTGAAGTCATTATCGGTCTTTACTCCTCTTTGGTCAGACCTCATCTGGAATACTGTGTACAGTTTTGGGCACCACATTTTAAAAAAGACATAGACAAACTGGAGCAAGTTCAGAGAAGAGCGACCAGAATGGTGACTGGTCTGCAAACCATGTCCTATGAGGAACGGTTGCAGGATTTGGGAATGTTTAGCTTGCAAAAAAGAAGACTGAGAGGAGACTTAATAGCTGTCTACAAATATGTCAAGGGCTGTCACATTGTAGAAGGATCATCTTTATTCTCATTTGCACAAGGAAAGACTAGAAGCAATGGGATGAAACTAAATGGGAGGAGACACAGATTAGATATTAGAAAAAACTTTTTGACAGTTAGGGTGATTAATGAGTGGAACAGGCTGCCACGAGAGGTGGTGAGTTCCCCTTCAATGGACGTCTTCAAACAGAGGCTGGACAGACATCTGTCTGAGATGATCTAGTGAATCCTGCTTTGAGCAGGGGGTTGGACCAGATGACCCAGGAGGTCCCTTCCAACTCTACCATTCTATGATTCTATGATTCTATCTATCATCTATCTAATATCTATCTATCATCTATCTATCATATATCTATTATCTATCTATCATCTATCTATTATCTATCTATTATCTAGCTATCATCTATCTATTATCTATCATCAATCTATCATCTATCTATTATCTATCTATCATCTATCTATTATCTAGCTATCATCTATCTATTATCTATCATCTATCTATTATCTATCTATTATCTATCATCTATCTATTATCAATCTATCATCTATCTATTATCTAGCTATCATCTATCTATTATCTATCATCTATCTATTATCTATCTATTATCTATTATCTATCTATCTATTATCTATTATCTATCATCTATCTATCATATATCTATCTATTATCTATTATCTATCCATTATCTATCATCTATCTATCATCTATCTATTATCTATCTATCATCTATTTATCATCTATCTATCTATTATCTATCTATCTATTATCTATCATCTATTATCTATCTATCTATTACCTATCATCTATCTATTATCTACATCTATCTATCTATTATCTATCATCTATCATCTATCTATCATCTATCCATTATCTATCATCTATCTATCATCTATTATCAATCTATCTATCTATTACCTATCTATTATCTATTATCTTTCTATTATCTATCTATCATCTATCTATTATCTATCTATCATCTATCTATTATCTATCTATCATCTATCTATTATCTATTATCTATCTATTATCTATCTATTATCTATCTATTATCTATTATCTATCATCTATCTATCTATCATCTATCTATCTATCATATATTATCTATTATCAATCATCTATCTATTATCAATCATCTATCTATTATCTATCATCTATCTATTATCTATTATCTATCTATTATCTATCTATTATCTATCTATTATCTATCTATTATCTATTATCTATCTATTATCTATCTATTATCTATCTATCATCTATCTATTATCTATCTATCTATTATCTATCTATCTATCTATTATCTATCTATCATCTATCTATCTATTATCTATCTATCTATTATCTATCTATTAACTATCTATTATCTATCTATTATCTATCTATCATCTATTATCTATCTATTATCTATCTATCATCTATTATCTATCTATCATCTATCTATTATCTATCTATCATCTATCTATCATCTATTTATTATCGATCTATTATCTATCTATCATCTATCTATTATCTATCTATTATCTATCTATCATCTATCTATTGTCTATCTATCATCTATCTATCTATTATCTATCTACTATCTATCTATTATCTAAAATCTATCTATGTATCTATCTATTATCTATCATCTATTATCTATCTATTATCTATCATCTATTATCTATCTATTATCTATCTATCATCTATCTATCTATTACCTATTATCTATCTATTATATATTATCTATCTATTATATATTATCTATCTATCTATTATCTATTATCTATTATCTATCTATCTATTATCTATCTATCATCTATCTATCTATTATCTATCTATTATCTATCTATTATCTATCATCTATCTAGATATACAGTCTAGATCACGTGAAGTCATTATCGGTCTTTACTCCTCTTTGGTCAGACCTCATCTGGAATACTGTGTACAGTTTTGGGCACCACATTTTAAAAAAGACATAGACAAACTGGAGCAAGTTCAGAGAAGAGCGACCAGAATGGTGACCGGTCTGCAAACCATGTCCTATGAGGAACGGTTGCAGGATTTGGGAATGTTTAGCCTGCAAAAAAGAAGACTGAGAGGAGACTTAATAGCTGTCTACAAATATGTCAAGGGCTGTCACATTGTAGAAGGATCATCTTTATTCTCATTTGCACAAGGAAAGACTAGAAGCAATGGGATGAAACTAAATGGGAGGAGACACAGATTAGATATTAGAAAAAACTTTTTGACAGTTAGGGTGATTAATGAGTGGAACAGGCGGCCACGAGAGGTGGTGAGTTCCCCTTCAATGGACGTCTTCAAACAGAGGCTGGACAGACATCTGTCTGAGATGATCTAGTGAATCCTGCTTTGAGCAGGGGGTTGGACCAGATGACCCAGGAGGTCCCTTCCAACTCTACCATTCTATGATTCTATCTATTATCTATCTATCATCTATCTATTATCTATCTATCTATTATCTATCTATTATCTATCTATCATCTATCTATTACATATTTATCATCTATCTATCTATTATCTATCTATCATCTATCTATTATCTATCATCTAACTATTATCTATCTATCATTTATCTATTATCTATCTATTATCTATCTATCATCTATCTATTATCTATCATCTATCTATTATCTATCTATTATCTATCTATCTATTATCTATCTATCTATCTATTATCTATCTATCATCTACTATCTATCATCTATCATCTATCTATTATCTATCAACTATCATCTATCTATTATCTATCTATTATCTATCTATTATCTATCATCTATCTATTATCTATCTATCTATTATCTATCTATCATCTATCTATTATCTATCTATCTATTATCTATTTACTATCTATATATTATCTATCTATCTATTATTTATCTATTATCTATTATCTATCATCTATCTATTATCTATCTATTATTTATCTATCATCTATCTATTATCTATCTATTATCGACAGGTGCTTCTCATAAAATTATAATATCATCAAAAAGTTAATTTATTTCAGTTCTTCAATAAAAAAAGTGAAACTCCTCTAATATATAGAGTCATTACACGCAGAGGGATCTATTATATAGAGTCATTACACACAGAGGGATCTATTATATAGAGTCATTACACGCAGAGGAATCTATTATATAGAGTCATTACACACAGAGGGATCTATTATATAGAGTCATTACACACAGAGGGATCTATTATATAGAGTCATTACACACAGAGTGACCTATTATATAGAGTCATTACACACAGAGGAATCTTATATAGAGTCATTACACACAGAGGGATCTATTATATAGAGTCATTACACACAGAGCGATCTATTATATAGAGTCATTACACACAGAGTGATCTATTATATAGAGTCATTACACACAGAGGGATCTATTATATAGAGTCATTACACACAGAGGGATCTATTCTATAGAGTCATTACACACAGGGATCTACTATATAGAGTCATTACACACAGAGGGATCTATTATATAGTCATCACACACAGAGGGATCTATTATATAGAGTCATTACACACCGAGGGATCTATTATATAGAGTCATTACACACAGAGGAATCTTATATAGAGTCATTACACACAGAGCGATCTATTATATAGATTCATTACACACAGAGGGATCTATTAGATAGAGTCATTACACACAGAGCGATCTATTATATAGAGTCATTACACACAGAGTGACCTATTATATAGAGTCATTACACACAGAGGAATCTTATATAGAGTCATTACACACAGAGGGATCTATTATATAGAGTCATTACACACAGAGCGATCTATTATATAGAGTCATTACACACAGAGTGATCTATTATATAGAGTCATTACACACAGAGGGATCTATTATATAGAGTCATTACACACAGAGGGATCTATTCTATAGAGTCATTACACACAGGGATCTACTATATAGAGTCATTACACACAGAGGGATCTATTATATAGTCATCACACACAGAGGGATCTATTATATAGAGTCATTACACACCAAGGGATCTATTATATAGAGTCATTACACACAGAGGGATCTATTATATAGAGTCATTGCACACAGAGGGATCTATTATATAGAGTCATTACACACAGAGGGATCTATTATATAGAGTCATTGAACACAGAGGGATCTATTATATATATCTCTATATCATAGATCCCTCTGTGTGTAATGACTCTATATAATAGATCCCTCTGTGTGTAATGACTCTATATCATAGATCCCTCTGTGTGTAATGACTCTATATAATAGATCCCTCTGTGTGTAATGACTCTATATAATAGATCCCTCTGTGTGTAATGACTCTATATAATAGATCCCTCTGTGTGCAATGACTCTATATAATAGATCCCTCTGTGTGTAATGACTCTATATAATAGATCACTCTGTGTGTAATGACTCTATATAATAGATCCCTCTGCATGTAATGACTCTATATAATAGATCCCTCTGCGTTTAATGACTCTATATAATAGATCCCTCTGCGTGTAATGACTCTATATAATAGATCACTCTGCGTGCAATGACTGTATATAATAGATCCCTCTGCGTGTAATGACTCTATATAATAGATCCCTCTTCGTGTAATGACTCTATATAATAGATCACTCTGCGTGTAATGACTCTATATAATAGATCCCTCTGCGTGTAATGACTCTATATAACAGTTCCCTTTGTGTGTAATGACTCTATATAATAGATCCCTCTGTGTGTAATGACTCTATATAATAGATCCCTCTGTGTGTAATGACTATATAATAGATCCCTCTGTGTGTAATGACTCTATATAATAGATCCCTCTGTGTGTAATGACTCCATATAATAGATCATTATGTGTGTAATGACTCTATATAATAGATCCCTCCATGTGTAATGACTCTATATAATAGATCCCTCTGTGTCTAATGACTCTATATAATAGATCCCTCTGTGTGTAATGACTCTATACAATAGATCCCTCTGTGTGTAATGACTCTATATAATAGATCCCTCTGTGTGCAATGACTCTATATAATAGATCCCTCTGTGTGTAATGACTCTATATCATAGATCCCTCTGTGTGTAATGACTCTATATAATAGATCCCTCTGTGTGTAATGACTCTATATAATAGATCCCTCTGTGTGTAATGACTCTATATAATAGATCCCTCTGTGTGCAATGACTCTATATAATAGATCCCTCTGTGTGTAATGACTCTATATAATAGATCACTCTGTGTGTAATGACTCTATATAATAGATCCCTCTGCGTGTAATGACTCTATATAATAGATCCCTCTGCGTGTAATGACTCTATATAATAGATCACTCTGCGTGCAATGACTGTATATAATAGATCCCTCTGCGTGTAATGACTCTATATAATAGATCCCTCTGCGTGTAATGACTCTATATAATAGATCGCTCTGCGTGCAATGACTCTATATAATAGATTCCTCTGTGTGTAATGACTCTATATAACAGTTCCCTTTGTGTGTAATGACTCTATATAATAGATCACTGTGTGTAATAATTCTATATAATAGATCCCTCTGTGTGTAATGACTCTATATAATAGATCCCTCTGTGTGTAATGACTCTATATAATAGATCGCTCTGTGTGCAATGACTCTATATAATAGATCCCTCTGTGTGTAATGACTCTATATAATAGATCCCTCTGCGTGTAAAGACTCTATATAATAGATCCCTCTGTGTGTAATGACTCTATATAATAGATCCCTCTGCGTGTAATGACTCTATATAATAGATCCCTCTGTGTGTAATGACTTTATATAATAGATCCCTCTGTGTGTAATGACTCTATATAATAGATCCCTCTGTGTGTAATGACTCTATATAATAGGTCCCTCTGTGTGTAATGACTCTATAAAATAGATCACTGTGTGTAATGACTCTATATAATAGATCCCTCTGTGTGCAATGACTCTATATAATAGATCCCTCTGTGTGTAATGACTCTATATAATAGATCCCTCTGTGTGTAATGACTCTATATAATAGATCCCTCTGTGTGTAATGACTCTATATAATAGATCCCTCTGTGTGTAATGACTCTATATAATAGATCCCTCTGTGTGTAATGACTCTATATAATAGATCCCTCTGTGTGTAATGACTCTATATAATAGATCCCTCTGTGTGTAATGACTCTATATAATAGATCCCTCTGTGTGTAATGACTCTATATAATAGATCCCTCTGTGTGTAATGACTCTATATCATAGATCCCTCTGTGTGTAATGACTCTATATAATAGATCCCTCTGTGTGTAATGACTCTATATTATAGATCCCTCTGTGTGTAATGACTCTATATAATAGATCCCTCTGTGTGTAATGACTCTATATAATAGATCCCTCTGTGTGTAATGACTCTATATAATAGATCCCTCTGTGTGCAATGACTCTATATAATAGATCCCTCTGTGTGTAATGACTCTATATAATAGATCACTCTGTGTGTAATGACTCTATATAATAGATCCCTCTGCGTGTAATGACTCTATATAATAGATCCCTCTGCGTGTAATGACTCTATATAATAGATCCCTCTGCGTGTAATGACTCTATATAATAGATCACTCTGCGTGCAATGACTGTATATAATAGATCCCTCTGCGTGTAATGACTATATATAATAGATCCCTCTGCGTGTAATGACTCTATATAACAGTTCCCTTTGTGTGTAATGACTCTATATAATAGATCCCTCTGCGTGTAATGACTCTATATAATAGATCCCTCTGTGTTTAATGACTATATAATAGATCCCTCTGTGTGTAATGACTCCATATAATAGATCATTATGTGTGTAATGACTCTATATAATAGATCCCTCCGTGTGTAATGACTCTATATAATAGATCCCTCTGTGTGTAATGACTCTATATAATAGATCCCTCTGTGTGTAATGACTCTATACAATAGATCCCTCTGCGTGTAATGACTCTATATAATAGATCCCTCTGTGTGTAATGACTCTATATAATAGATCCCTCTGTGCGTAATGACTCTATATAATAGATCACTCTGTGTGTAATGACTCTATATAATAGATCCCTCTGTGTGTAATGACTCTATATAATAGTTCCCTCTGTGTGTAATGACTCTATATAATAGATCCCTCTGTTTGTAATTACTCTATATAATAGATCCCTCTGTGTGCAATGACTCTATATAATAGATCCCTCTGTGTGTAATGACTCTATATAATAGATCCCTCTGTGTGCAATGACTCTATATAATAGATCCCTCTGTGTGTAATGACTCTATATAATAGATCCCTCTGTGTGCAATGACTCTATATAATAGATCCCTCTGTGTGTAATGACTCTATATAATAGATCCCTCTGTGTGTAATGACTCTATATAATAGATCCCTCTGTGTGTAATGACTCTATATAATAGATCCCTCTGTGTGTAATGACTCTATATAATAGATCGCTCTGTGTGTAATGACTCTATATAATAGATACCTCTGTGTGTAATGACTCTATATAATTGATCCCTCTGTGTGTAATGACTCTATATAATAGATCCCTCTGTGTGTAATGACTCTATATAATAGATCACTGTGTGTAATGATTCTATATAATAGATCCCTCTGTGTATAATGATTCTATATAATTGATCCCTCTGTGTGTAATGACTCTATATAATAAATCGCTCTGTGTTCAATGACTCTATATAATAGATCCCTCTGTGTGTAATGACTCTATATAATAGATCCCTCTGCGTGTAATGACTCTATATAATAGATCCCTCTGTGTGTAATGACTCTATATAATAGATCCCTCTGTGTATAATGACTCTATATAATAGATCCCTCTGTGTGTAATGACTCTATATAATAGATCCCTCTTTGTGTAATGACTCTATATAATAGATCCCTCTGTGTGTAATGACTCTATATAATAGATCCCTCTGTGTGTAATGACTCTATATAATAGATCACTGTGTGTAATGACTCTATATAATAGATCCCTCTGTGTGTAATGACTCTATATAATAGATCCCTCTGTGTGTAATGACTCTATATAATAGATCCCTCTGTGTGTAATGACTCTATATAATAGATCCCTCTGTGTGTAATGACTCTATATAATAGATCCCTCTGTGTGTAATGACTCTATATAATAGATCCCTCTGTGTGTAATGACTCTATATAATAGATCCCTCTGTGTGTAATGACTCTATATAATAGATCCCTCTGTGTGTAATGACTCTATATAATAGATCCCTCTGTGTGTAATGACTCTATATAATAGATCCCTCTGTGTGTAATGACTCTATATAATAGATCCCTCTGTGTGTAATGACTCTATATAATAGATCCCTCTGTGTGTAATGACTCTATATAATAGATCCCTCTGTGTGTAATGACTAGTGTTGAGCGATACCTTCCGATATCGGGAAATATCGAATCGGATTGGATCGGACCGATACCGAAAAAGTATCGGATATCGCCGATTCCGATACCGGAAACCAATGCAAGTCAATGGGACAGAAATATCGGAATGAAAATAAACCCTTTCTTTCCTTGTAGGTTAATTCTACATGAAGGAAAACAACTAAGAATAATGTAGAATGTATTGGGGGAGGTGGGGGAGACAATAAAGGCATAGAGGTTTAGCCCAATCAAATGGAATAGCAGGAATTAATATTTTTTTTAAGACGTTCTGAGTTACGGAAATATTGACTATGTTAAGTATTTTTATATTTTGTCAGATATTTATGTTTCACTACTTCCATGCTCTTCACCTTCTTTTTTACTTCTCCCACACTTTCTCCTTCATCATCCTCAGCATCTTTTTCATCCTCTTCTTCTTCACCTTCTTCATCTTCTTCTTCTTCACCTTCTTCGTATTATTCTTTTTTTTTACATTCTTCATATTCTACTTCTTCATCTTCTTCATATTCTTCTTCTTCATCATATTCTTATTTGTGAGAGGCATTCCTGTAGTTGTTATCTATAAAAGGTTGGACATTACACCTTTCGTTCTGCCCGTCACAAAAGATTTACAACAGGATTTGTCCGCGTTCAGTTTGGCCTGCAGCAGCAGGTCTTTTCCAGGGGCACCACGAGGAGGAACGGACTCACCCCCATACACTGCTTAGTCATCTTCTGCTTATAATTTAGATATTATCTTTTGTCTGATTTTTAGTCTTATGCTTAATGTTCTTCCGCTTTTTGTTCTGCAGCTTCATGTATTTCTGCTTCTTGGTTTTCTGTCTCTTGTTCTTCTGTATCTTGGTGCTTGTCTTCTCTTCTTTGTCCTCTTGGTCAACTTCTTCAGGGTCATCTTCTTGGTCTTCTTCGGGGTGGTCTTCAGGGTCGTCATCTTCGGGGGTCCTCGTCTTCGGGGTCCTCGTCTTCTTCGGGTTGGTCTTCTGGGTCCTCGTCTTCGGGGTCCTCGTCTTCTTCGGGGTGGTCTTCAGGGTCCTCGTCTTCTTCGGGGTGGTCTTCAGGGTCCTCTTCTTCAGGGTCGTTGTCTTCGGGGTCCTCGTCTTCTTAGGGTTGGTCTTCAGGGTCCTCGTCTTCAGGGTCCTCGTCAGGGAGATCCAGAGTGATTACCAAGAACCATTTCAAAAAGCTTGAACTTGGAAATGTAGCAGAAGGTACAAGAAAGCTGAGGAACTACCGAGAACCAGCTGACGGTACTGGAACCCGGATGGGTAGCAGAAGGTACAAGAGCCAATGGAACTGCCGAAGACCAGCAACACGACAGGACAACGCATTGGAGGCAAAGTGACGTTGACACTACCCGGAAACAGCTGGCGTGCTGGAACCAGGCTGGGCAGGAGGGAGTACCTGTGCCAAAGTCACTGCGGAGAACCAGCTGACGGTACTGGAACCCGGATGGGTAGTAGAAGGTACAAGAGCAAATGGAACTACCGAGGACCAGCTGATGGTACTGGAACCCGGATGGGTAGCAGAAGGTACAAGAGCCAATGGAACTGCCGAAGACCAGCTGACGGTACTGGAACTCGGTTACTAAGCAGGAGGTACCTGTGCCAGAAAGCACTACCAAGGACCAGCAGACGTTGGTGGAACTTGGATACCGAGAAGGAGGCACCTAATCCAAAGGCACTGCCGAGAACCAGGTGACGGTACTGGAACCCGGATGGGTAGCAGAAGGTACCCATGTAAAAAAAAGTTCAAGGCCTCGAGCCGGCCGCAGTTACCAAAACCCACAGTCCTACAGGGGGTGCTTGTCCTATAGGCACTATGGAACCAGCCTTCATTGCCAGATCCCGCAGCCCACATAGGAGTCACCTAAACTGCAGGCACCATAGAGTCGGCTAACCCGACCGCAACACGACAGGACAACGCATTGGAGGCAAAGTGATGTTGACACTACCCGGAAACAGCTGGCGTGCTGGAACCAGGCTGGGCAGGAGGGAGTACCCATGCCAAAGACACTGCCGAGAACCAGCTGACGGTACTGGAACCCGGATGGGTAGTAGAAGGTACAAGAGCCAATGGAACTGCCGAAGACCAGCTGACGGTACTGGAACTCGGTTACTAAGCAGGAGGTACCTGTGCCAGAAAGCACTACCAAGGACCAGCAGACGTTGGTGGAACTTGGATACCGAGAAGGAGGCACCTAATCCAAAGGCACTGCCGAGAACCAGCTGACGGTACTGGAACCCGGATGGGTAGCAGAAGGTACAAGAGCCAATGGAACTGCCGAAGACCAGCTGACGGTACTGGAACTCGGTTACTAAGCAGGAAGTACCTGTGCCAGAAAGCACTACCAAGGACCAGCAGACGTTGGTGGAACTTGGATACCGAGAAGGAGGCACCTAATCCAAAGGCACTGCCGAGAACCAGCTGACGGTACTGGAACCCGGATGGGTAGCAGAAGGTACCCATGTAAAAAAAAGTTCAAGGCCGCGAGCCGGCCGCAGTTACCAAAACCCACAGTCCTACAGGGGGTGCTTGTCCTATTGGCACTATGGAACCAGCCTTCATTGCCAGATCCCGCAGCCCACATAGGAGTCACCTAAACTGCAGGCACCATAGAGTCGGCTAACCCGACCGCAACACGACAGGACAACGCATTGGAGGCAAAGTGACGTTGACACTACCCGGAAACAGCTGGCGTGCTAGAACCAGGTTGGGCAGGAGGGAGTACCCGTGCCAAAGTCACTGCCGAGAACCAGCTGACGGTACTGGAACCCGGATGGGTAGTAGAAGGTACAAGAGCAAATTGAACTACCGAGGACCAGCTGACGGTACTGGAACCCGGATGGGTAGCAGAAGGTACAAGAGCCAATGGAACTGCCGAAGACCAGCTGACGGTACTGGAACTCGGTTACTAAGCAGGAGGTACCTGTGCCAGAAAGCACTACCAAGAACCAGCAGACGTTGGTGGAACTTGGATACCGAGAAGGAGGCACCTAATCCAAAGGCACTGCCGAGAACCAGCTGACGGTACTGGAACCCGGATGGGTAGTAGAAGGTACAAGAGCAAATGGAACTACCGAGAACCAGCTGGCGGTGCTGGAACCCAGGGTAAATACTAAAAACAGAGTGGAGCCAGAGGTGTAATTGGAGCAAGTTTTAAATCAGTAGTACAGTGGATGTGGACAAAGCAGGAGAATTTGCCGGACACACAGCAGGGGAACAGCTGACGTTACTGAACCCCAATAACACTGGAGCAAGCGTTGACTGTGCAGACGGCACTTCTGAGCAGCAACTAGCGGTATTGGAGCCCAGGGTAAATACTAAAAACAGAGGAGCCAGAGGTGTATTTGGAGGAGGTTTTAAATCAGTAGTACAGTGGATGTGGACAGAGCAGGAGAAATTGCCGTCCGCACAGCAGGGGAACAGCTGACGTTACTGAACCCCAATAACACGGCAGCAAGTGTTGACTGTGCAGACGGCACTTCCAAGCGCCAACTGGCGGTGTTGGAGCTCAGGGATAATACTGAAAACAGAGGAGCCAGAGGTGTAATTGGAGCAACTTTAAAATCTGTAGTAGTGAGAATGTGGACAGAGCAGGAGAAATTGCCGTCCGCACAGCAGGGGAACAGCTGACGTTACCGAACCCCAATAACATGGCAGCAAGTGTTGACTGTGCAGACGGCACTTCCGAGCGCCAACTGGCGGTGTTGGAGCTCAGGGATTACAGTTCAGGTGGTAGAAACATGAACAGAACAGGAGACCTGGATACTTTTGCCAACAATTATTTATTCTGGAAGAGGACTGGCAAATTCATGAGAGATCCAGGCCTTGTTCATTTTGAGAAAAGTAAGCCGGTCAACGTTATCGGAGGATAGTCGCATGCGACGGTCTGTTAGTACACCACCTGCGGCACTAAAGACGCATTCCGATAATACACTAGCAGCAGGGCAAGCTAGCACCTCCAATGCATACTGACTTAGCTCTGGCCATGTATCTAGCTTACAGACCCAAAACTTGAAGGGAGAAGAGCCGTCTGGGAGTACACTAAGAGGGCAAGACATGTAGTCTGTCACCATCTGACGGAAACGTTGCCTCCTGCTGACTGGAGCCGTCTGTGATGGTGTAGACATTTGTGGCGGCGGGGACACAAAACTTTGCCACATTTTGGCCATACTGGTCTTGCCTAGTGCTTAGGCGCTGCTTCTGCTCCCTCTTTGTGCAGAGCTTCCTCCACTGCCTCGACGCACTGAGCTGCTTTGTAAAGCACTAGCAGCACTGCTCTCGGTTGGAATGGAGAACATGATGGAATGCACCAGTGCGTCTTGGTACTCCCGCATTTTACGCTCCCGGTTCAACGGTGTTATGAGGCTTTGTAAGTTGTCCCGGTAGCGAGGATCTAGGAGGGTGGACACCCAATAATCAGCCGTGTTGAGAATGTGGGCGATGCGGCGGTCGTTTCTCAGGCACTGCAGCATGAAATCACCCATGTGCTGCAGACTGCCAACTGGCCAAGAAACGCTGTCCCCTGCTTGAGGCGTGATCTCTGCCTGCTCTGCATCACCCCACCCTCGCTCTAGATACTGACTACTAGAGCATTGTGTACCTCCCTCCTCTGGACAGATGTCTTCCTCATCCATTGACTCCTCCTCATCCTCCTCACAAAGTGTCCCCTGCCTAGGCCTTTGTGAGGAACCACGTTGCGCAGACTGTAGAGAAGCAGATGGCATTTGTGACTCCTCATCCTCCACCTCTTCCAAAACCTCGTCCCTTAGTGCTTGCAGTGTTTTTTCAAGCAGGCAGATAAGGGGGATAGTCATGCTTACTAGTGCATCATCTGCACTCGCCATCCGCGTGGAATAATCGAAGGCACGCAAAACGTGGCAAATGTCCTTCATAGAGGCCCACTCAGTGGTGGTGAAGTGTGAACGGCGCGCACTGCGACTTGTTTGCGCCTGCTGCAGCTGGTACTCCATTACTGCTGCCTGCTGCTCATACAACCTCTCCAACATATGTAACGTTGAATTCCACCTGGTGGGTAGGTCACATATGATGCGATGTTCCGGAAGACGTAATCGGCGCTGCAGAGCTGCAATGCGTGATCTTGCATTGCTGGAACGCCGCAAGTGAGCGCACTCTATGCGGACCTTGTGAAGCAGTGCATCAAGATCCGGATAGTCCCTCAAAAAACTCTGCACGACCAAGTTGAGCACATGTGCCAGACATGGGATGTGAGTGAGGTTGCCTAGGCCCAGAGCTGCCACCAGATTTCGGCCATTGTCACACACTACCATGCCTGGCTGGAGATTCGCTGGCACAAACCACACGTCGCTCTGCTGCTTGATGGCATTCCAGAGCTCCTGCGCTGTGTGGCTTCGATTCCCCAAAGAAATTAATTTTAATACGGCCTGTTGACGTTTGGCCACGGCTGTGCTCATATTGGTCACCATAACAGGTAACCGTTCACGGGTCGATGTGGAGGTAGACCGTGACGGCTCCTGCAGCGCTGATTCAGAGGAACTGGAGTATGAGGAGGAGTCAATGTGTACAGACTGGATTCCTGCAATCCTTGGAGTTGGCAGAACACGTACAGCGCCACTCTCAAGATCTGTACCCGGCTCCACAACATTTATCCAATGGGCAGTGAGGGAAAGGTATCGTCCCTGTCCATGCTTACTGGTCCACGCATCGGTGGTCAGGTGGACCTTGCTACTGACGGCGTTTTGTAGCGCATGTTTAATTTTTCCCTCCACATGATGTTGCAGGGCAGGGACGGCTTGCCTGCTGAAATAAAATCAGCTGGGCACGTTGTATTGTGGGAGTGCCAATGCCATAAAGTTACGGAATGTGTCAGTCTCCACCAGACTGAATGATAGCATTTCAAGGGCCAGTAGTTTAGCAATGCCAGCATTCAGAGCCTGTGCTCGGGGGTGGTTTGCCGAGTATGGGCGCCTTTTCTCCCATGCCTGTGCTAACGATGGCTGTAGACTGGCCTGGGAGTGTGAGGATGACTGGGAAAGTGGTGCTGTGGGTGGAATTACACTGTGTCTCTGTACAACAGTGCCAGAGATTCTTCCATGGCGATCCTGTGAGGAAGCCGAACCAGCTGTGTGTGAGCTGGAGGAAGAGGCTACAACACGAGCTGAAGAGGTGGTAGGTGGCGCTGTAGGTTGGCCTAGGTCTTCAGTGTGTTTTTGTAACTCCACCACGTGCTTGGTCCGCACATGTTTCCACATATTTGTGGTATTGAGGTTGCTGACACTTTTCCCTCTTTTCACCTTCTGATTACACAGCTTGCATTTGACAAAGCAAATGTCATCTGCAACTGTGTCAAAAAAGGACCAGGCACTGCAAGTCTTGGGAGCGCCCGCTTTGGATTTTGGAAGAGCCATGCTCCTAATGGGTGCCGAAGTGGAGGCTACAGGCAACCAAGTCTGCCCCCTCCCTCTCCCTCCTTTTTGGGCTGTTCGGGGAATCTCTTCCTCAGAGCTGCTCCCACCACCTTCCTGTCCCTCACGCCATGATGGGTCAAGGACCTCATCATCTACACCACCCTCTTCAAACAATTGCTTCTCCTGGGTAGTCTCGACAGCACAGTACGCACCAGAAAGTGGCACCTGAGTCTCATCATCAGATGCGTACTGAGGTGTGCTGCTGACCATAGGCACTGGCCCACCCGCCTCTTCAGATTCAGAGAGACAAAACGGTTGCGCATCACTGCATACTACCTCTTCTTCAAATTCTCGAATTCTGCTTGGCTGGCCCCCTCTTTCCAAGCCAAGAGATTCAGAGAACAGAAGTAGAGATGGCTCCTGTCCTGGGCTCTCTGACAGCCTGGGCAATTTGGCAGGTGGTGAAGAGACAGATGGGTGCTCTTCAGTGCTCAGGACCTGAGAGGATCTAGAACTAATTGAAGTCGATGCGTTAGCTGCCATCCATCCGACAACGGCTTCAATTTGGTCCTCCCGCAGCAGTGGGGTACGGCTAGCTCCTACAAAGCTGCGCATAAAGGACTGTTCCCTGGTAAAACTGGGGGATGCTGAGTCACTGGTGCCCGCAGCAGGCACAGAATCCCCACGTCCTCTCCCTGCAGGCACAGAATCCTCACGTCCTCTCCCTGCAGAAACTCCACGCCCACGCCCACGCCCACGACCACATGCCTTACTCCCTGCCTTCTTCATCTTGGTAGACTGATAAAGATAGGCAGAAAAGTACTAAGGGCTTAGTGTGCTTATTCCTGAACAGCTGCTAACAGGTATAAGAAACACTAATTTTATAAAGTGTGGACTAGACTTTAATATGAGCTAATGTGGCCTACACAACTGTAAAGTGGAGTGTTTGGTGAACTTTATTTAGGTTTTTTTTTGTCACAAAAAGACACTGGATGTGCCTAAAGATGTAATAACGATAGTATCACAAACTTTTTGTAGCTATTACAATGTAGGAAGGTAACCTACAATGCAATAGATGAGGCTGCAAAAAATAGGCTAATACTAATCTGGCTGGGGCTGCAGGGCCCAATGCTGCAGAAAGGCTCCTCTAACTACTCCTATATAGTGTGTTTGGAACCAATTTAGCTGAATACGGATGGAACCACCACACTAATAGGAGAAATCAGGAAAAATTATGAATTGGCAAAAAAGGACAATGTATGAGGCAGTGACACACACTGAGTGCACTACAACCAGACGGGGTTGAAGCACACACTACAGGGTGAGCTGCACTCACACACACAGACCTTGCAGACAGCGGTGAACAGCACAGAGAACTGTGCACTAGCACTGCAAGGCACAGCGATTTATAAAGTAGCTTGGGTAAAGCAGAATAGACCAAATAGGTAGCTAAAACTGTCCCTCAGAACAACAGCGTCCTATCCCTAACTGAATTCACAGCAGAGTGAGCTCAAAATGGCGGCGGCGCCTTTTATAGTGCATCATGACATCATTTCAGCAGCCAATCACAGCCATGCCATTAGTTAAGATGCCTACATGCCAAACAGGATGTGCCCACACTTCTTAGGATCCTCATTGGCTGAATAAAATGAAAATGGCTCATTGCATTATGGGAACTTCCGATTCCGGTATACGATATTGCAAAAGTATCGGAATTAAGTATTGGAATTCCGATACCGCGAATATCGGCCGATACCCGATATTTCAGTATCGGAATGCTCAACACTAGTAATGACTCTATATAATAGATCCCTCTTTGTGTAATGACTCTATATAATAGATCCCTCTGTGTGTAATGACTCTATATAATAGATCCCTCTTTGTGTAATGACTCTATATAATAGATCCCTCTGTGTGTAATGACTCTATATAATAGATCCCTCTGTGTGTAATGACTCTATATAATAGATCCCTCTGTGTGTATTGACTCTATATAATAGATCCCTCTGTGTGTAATGACTCTATATAATAGATCCCTCTTTGTGTAATGACTCTATATAATAGATCCCTCTGTGTGTAATGACTCTATATAATAGATCCCTCTGTGTGTAATGACTCTATATAATAGATCACTCTGTGTGTAATGACTCTATATAATAGATCCCTCTGTGTGTAATGACTCTATATAATAGATCCCTCTGTGTGTAATGACTCTATATAATAGATCACTCTGTGTGTAATGACTCTATATAATAGATCCCTCTGTGTGTAATGACTCTATATAATAGATCCCTCTGCGTGTAATGACTGTATATAATAGATCCCTCTGTGTGTAATGACTCTATATAATAGATCCCTCTGCGTGTAATAACTCTATATAATAGATCCCTCTGCGTGTAATGACTCTATATAATAGATCACTCTGTGTGTAATGACTCTATATAATAGATCCCTCTGTGTGTAATGACTCTATATAATAGATCCCTCTGTGTGTAATGACTCTATATAATAGATCCCTCTGTGTGTAATGACTCTATATAATAGATCCCTCTGTCTGTAATGACTCTATATAATAGATCCCTCTGTGTGTAATGACTCTATATAATAGATCCCTCTGTGTGTAATGACTCTATATAATAGATCATTGTGTGTAATGACTCTATATAATAGATCCCTCTGTGTGTAATGACTCTATATAATAGATCCCTCTGTGTATAATGACTCTATATAATAGATCCCTCTGTGTGTAATGACTCTATATAATAGATCACTCTGTGTGTAATGACTGTATATAATAGATCCCTCTGTGTGTAATGACTCTATATAATAGATCCCTCTGCGTGTAATGACTCTATATATTAGATCCCTCTGCGTGTAATGACTCTATATAATAGATCACTCTGTGTGTAATGACTCTATATAATAGATCCCTCTGTGTGTAATGACTCTATATAATAGATCCCTCTGTGTGTAATGACTCTATATAATAGATCCCTCTGTGTGTAATGACTCTATATAATAGATCCCTCTGTGTGTAATGACTCTATATAATAGATCCCTCTGTGTGTAATGACTCTATATAATAGATCCCTCTGTGTGTAATGACTCTATATAATAGATCCCTCTGTGTGTAATGACTCTATATAATAGATCATTGTGTGTAATGACTCTATATAATAGATCCCTCTGTGTGTAATGACTCTATATAATAGATCCCTCTGTGTATAATGACTCTATATAATAGATCCCTCTGTGTGTAATGACTCTATATAATAGATCACTCTGTGTGTAATGACTCTATATAACAGATCCCTCTGTGTGTAATGACTCTATATAATAGATCCCTCTGTGTGTAATGACTCTATATAATAGATCCCTCTGTGTGTAATGACTCTATATAATAGATCCCTCTGTGTGTAATGACTCTATATAATAGATCCCTCTGTGTGTAATGACTCTATATAATAGATCGCTCTGTGTGTAATGACTCTATATAATAGATACCTCTGTGTGTAATGACTATATAATAGATCCCTGTGTGTAATGACTCTATATAATAGATCCCTCTGTGTGTAATGACTCTATATAATAGATCCCTCTGTGTGTAATGACTCTATATAATAGATCCCTCTGTGTGTAATGACTCTATATAATAGATCCCTCTGTGTAATGACTCTATATAATAGATCCGTCTGTGTGTAATGACTCTATATAATAGATCCCTCTGTGTGTAATGACTCTATATAATAGATCCCTCTGTGTGTAATGACTCTATATAATAGATCCCTCTGTGTAATGACTCTATATAATAGATCCCTCTGTGTGTAATGACTCTATATAATAGATCCCTCTGTGTATAATGACTCTATATAATAGATCCCTCTGTGTGTAATGACTCTATATAATAGATCACTCTGTGTGTAATGACTCTATATAATAGATCCCTCTGTGTGTAATGACTCTATATAATAGATCCCTCTGTGTGTAATGACTCTATATAATAGATCCCTCTGTGTGTAATGACTCTATATAATAGATCCCTCTGTGTGTAATGACTCTATATAATAGATCCCTCTGTGTGTAATGACTCTATATAATAGATCCCTCTGTGTGTAATGACTCTATATAATATAGGAGTTTCACTTTTTGGATTGAAGAACTGAAATAAATTAACTTTCTGATGATATTCTAATTTAGTGAGAAGCGCTTGTATGTGGCTGTTGAGTTTGGGGCAGAATACCCCGCGCGATCGGTGCTCAGACCTCGATACAGTGATATGTGATTCCAGCTCTATAGGGATTTTTCTGACCATTTAAATGTATTAAGAAATTAATGATCACAGAATTTTGTCTGTATTTATATAAAGTGTTGCTGGACATTCACTGACGATTTTCTGTGACCCAATAGTGGGTGAACACTTCTCTCTCTTTACATCGTGGCACATGATAGCAGATGATTCACGCGGGAGGAGCGGGCTCAATAACGCTTCTTTCTACATTTTTTCCTACACGTAAGATCAAGCTTTTTCTTTTCTAGCAAAGAGGGAAAACTCAGTTCAGAGCCTTCACCTAATGGGGCTGATAGTCAGAGACCACCACACTTACCGTCAACTGAGTCCTGATTATTTTGTGCTCACAATGAAGCAGACTTGTGTGATGTGCTCCGACTCTACCCAGACCTTTATACTGCCGATGCCGTCAACTCAGCTCTAACATAAGCGCCTTTATTCCGTAGGCTGAAGAGACGGCGAGGACAATGCACGGCATAGAAATCTCACATGCGGCAGGGATGGCTAAAAAAAAGGACGTATCTGAATGATAGTTTGTGGATTCATCAAAAGCTTCCATGACTTGCAGTGAAATCAATTAGATGCAGTATCTATCGCCACGCAGCATTGAGACGGCAAAATCAGCCCTATGCCGAGTCATATGCAGCAGTTTTCACTGCGTGGGGTAACGCAATTCTACCAGTCCCCACCTAACCGCAAGGTTGGACAGATGTGTCCTTTCTTAGCTTTTCTCCCGGCTCTAAATATGTGACTCTGAGTGGCCGGACATGACCAGCTACTTGAAATTAATAATAAAAAAAAACATAATTTTATGATACTCAGTCAGGAGATGTTTCTGCTTTATGTGTAAAGGCTTTTGTTAGCCGGGATGTAATGTATTCAGTTGATACCGTGAGAATTTGGAGACCTTAGCAAAATTCATAGAAACTTAAGAGTGACACATCTACATAGACTGGATGAACGTAACATCTAAATGGTGCCTGAACTTTCAGTGGGGGCTTTTCTTTCTCTGTATAGGAAGCGAGGGTGGGTCTTCATCTCTACCGGAAATGAGGTCAGGCCTTGGTCTCTTTACAGGAAGTGAGGTCAGGCCTTTGTCTCTACAGGAAGTGAGATCAGGACTTTGTCTCTACAGGAAGTGAGGTCAGGCCTTTGTCTCTCTACAGGAAGTGAGGTCAGGCCTTTGTCTCTCTACAGGAAGTGAGGTCAGGCCTTTGACTCTACAGGAAATGAGTTCAGGCCTTTGTCTCTACAGGAAGTAAGGTCAGACTTTTGTCTCTCTACAGGAAGTGAGGTCAGGCCTTTGTCTCTCTGCAGGAAGTGAGGTCAGGCCTTTGTCTCTACAGGAAGTGAGGTCAGGCCTTTGTCTCTACAGGAAGAGAGATCAGGCCTTTGTCTCTCTGAAGGAAGTGAGGTCAGGCCTTTGTCTCTCTGCAGGAAGTGAGGTCAGGTTTTTGTCTCTCTACAGGAAGTGAGGTCAGGCCTTTGTCTCTCTACAGGAAGTGAGGTCAGGCCTTTGTCTCTCTACAGGATGTGAGATCAAGCCTTTGTCTCTCTACAGGAAGTGAGGTCAGGCCTTTGTCTCTACAGGAAGTGAGGTCAGGCCTTTTGTCTCTACAGGAAGTGAGGTCAGGCCTTTGTCTCTCTACAGGAAGTGAGGTCAGGCCTTTGTCTCTCTACAAGAAGTGAGGTCAGGCCTTTGTCTATCTACAGGAAGTGAGGTCAGGCCTTTGTCTCTCTACAGGAAATTAGGTCAGGCCTTTGTCTCTACAGGAAGAGAGGTCAGGCCTTTCTCTCTACAGGAAGTGAGGTCAGGCCTTTGTCTCTCTACAGGAAGAGAGGTCAGGCCTTTGTCTCTCTACAGGAAATGAGTTCAGGCCTTTGTCTCTACAGGAAGTAAGGTCAGACTTTTGTCTCTCCACAGGAAGTGAGGTCAGGCCTTTGTCTCTCTGCAGGAAGTGAGGTCAGGCCTTTGTCTCTACAGGAAGTGAGGTCAGGCCTTTGTCTCTACAGGAAGAGAGATCAGGCCTTTGTCTCTCTGAAGGAAGTGAGGTCAGGCCTTTGTCTCTCTGCAGGAAGTGAGGTCAGGTTTTTGTCTCTCTACAGGAAGTGAGGTCAGGCCTTTGTCTCTCTACAGGAAGTGAGGTCAGGCCTTTGTCTCTCTACAGGAAGTGATATCAAACCTTTGTCTCTCTACAGGAAGTGAGGTCAGACCTTTGTCTCTACAGGAAGTGAGGTCAGGCCTTTTGTCTCTACAGGAAGTGAGGTCAGGCCTTTTGTCTCTACAGGAAGTGAGGTCAGGCCTTTGTCTCTCTACAGGAAGTGAGGTCAGGCCTTTGTCTCTCTACAGGAAATTAGGTCAGGCATTTGTCTCTACAGGAAGAGAGGTCAGGCCTTTGTCTCTACAGGAAGTGACATCAGGACTTTGTTTCTACAGGAAGTGAGGTCAGGCCTTTGTCTCTCTACAGGAAGAGATGTCAGGCCTTTGTCTCTCTACAGGAAATGAGTTCAGGCCTTTGTCTCTACAGGAAGTAAGGTCAGACTTTTGTCTCTCTACAGGAAGTGAGGTCAGGCCTTTGTCTCTCTGCAGGAAGTGAGGTCAGGTTTTTTTCACTACAGGAAGAGAGATCAGGCCTTTGTCGCTACAGGAAGAGAGATCAGACCTTTGCCTCTACAGGAAGTGAGATCAGGCCTTTGTCTCTACAGGAAGAGAGATCAGGCCTTTGTCTCTACAGGAAGTGAGGTCAGGCCTTTGTCTCTACAGGAAGTGAGATCAGGCCTTTGTCTCTACAGGAAGTGAGATCAGGCCTTTGTCTCTACAGGAAGTGAGGTCAGGCCTTTGTCTCTCTACAGGAAGAGAGGTCAGGCCTTTGTCTCTCTACAGGAAATGAGTTCAGGCCTTTGTCTCTCTACAGGAAGTGAGGTCAGGCCTTTGTCTCTCTACAGGAAGTGAGGTCAGGCCTTTGTCTCTACAGGAAGTGAGGTCAGGCCTTTGTCTCTACAGGAAGAGAGATCAGGCCTTTGTCTCTCTGCAGGAAGTGAGGTCAGG
This sequence comes from Phyllobates terribilis, assembly GCF_046119375.1. Taxonomy (NCBI): domain Eukaryota; kingdom Metazoa; phylum Chordata; class Amphibia; order Anura; family Dendrobatidae; genus Phyllobates; species Phyllobates terribilis. The sequence goes on from NW_027362768.1 coordinate 189,706,615, forward strand.
CCTTTGTCTCTCTGCAGGAAGTGAGGTCAGGTTTTTGTCTCTCTACAGGATGTGAGGTCAGTCCTTTGTCTCTCTACAGGAAGTGAGGTCAGGCCTTTGTCTCTCTTCAGGAAGTGAGGTCAGGCCTTTGTCTCTCTACAGGATGTGAGATCAGGCCTTTGTCTCTCTACAGGAAGTGAGGTCAGGCCTTTGTCTCTACAGGAAGTAAGGTCAGACTTTTGTCTCTCTACAGGAATTGAGGTCAGGCCTTTGTCTCTCTGCAGGAAGTGAGGTCAGGTTTTTTTCACTACAGGAAGAGAGATCAGGCCTTTGTCTCTACAGGAAGTGAGATCAGACCTTTGTCTCTACAGGAAGTGAGATCAGGCCTTTGTCTCTACAGGAAGAGAGATCAAGCCTTTGTCTCTACAGGAAGTGAGGTCAGGCCTTTGTCTCTACAGGAAGTGAGATCAGGCCTTTGTCTCTACAGGAAGTGAGGTCAGGCCTTTGTCTCTCTACAGGAAGTGAGGTCAGGCCTTTGTCTCTACAGGAAATGAGATCAGGCCTTTGTCTCTACAGGAAGTGAGGTCAGGCCTTTGTCTCTCTACAGGAAGAGAGGTCAGGGCTTTGTCTCTCTACAGGAAATGAGTTCAGGCCTTTGCCTCTACAGGAAGTAAGGTCAGGCCTTTGTCTCTCTACAGGAAGTGAGGTCAGGCCTTTGTCTCTCTACAGGAAGTGAAGTCAGGCCTTTGTCTCTACAGGAAGTGAGGTCAGGCCTTTGTCTCTACAGGAAGAGAGATCAGGCCTTTGTTTCTCTGCAGGAAGTGAGGTCAGGCCTTTGTGTCTCTGCAGGAAGTGAGGTCAGGTTTTTGTCTCTCTACAGGATGTGAGGTCAGTCCTTTGTCTCTCTACAGGAAGTGAGGTCAGGCCTTTGTCTCTCTGCAGGAAGTGAGGTCAGGCCTTTGTCTCTCTACAGGATGTGAGATCAGGCCTTTGTCTCTCTACAGGAAGTGAGGTCAGGCCTTTGTCTCTACAGGAAGTGAGGTCAGGCCTTTTGTCTCTACAGGAAGTGAGGTCAGGCCTTTGTCTCTCTACAGGAAGTGAGGTCAGGCCTTTGTCTCTCTACAAGAAGTGAGGTCAGGCCTTTGTCTATCTACAGGAAGTGAGGTCAGGCCTTTGTCTCTCTACAGGAAATTGGGTCAGGCATTTGTCTCTACAGGAAGAGAGGTCAGGCCTTTGTCTCTACAGGAAGTAAAGTCTGGCCTTTGTCTCTACAGGAAGTAAAGTCTGGCCTTTGTCTCTACAGGAAGTGAAGTCAGACCTTTGTCTCTCTACATGAAGTGAGATCAGGCCTTTGTCTCTACAGGAAGTGAGGTCAGGCCTTTGTCTCTCTACAGGAAGTGAGGTCAGGCCTTTGTATTTCTACAGGAAGTGAGGTCAAGCCTTTGTCTCTCTACAGGAAGTGAGGTCAGGCCTTTGTATTGCTGCAGGAAATGGGGGTGGGGCTTTATCTTTCTACAGAATGTGAGGGAAGCACTGTATATCTGTACAGGAAGTGGAAGCATGTCTTACTCTTTACATGTCTACAAGAAGTGGCGGAGAGTATTTGTTTTTCTCCAAAATGTAGAGGTGGGTCTTTATCTCTCTACAGGAAGTGGGGTGGGTCTTTATCTCTATAAGAAGTAGGGGAGTGTATTTGTCTCTCTATAGGAAAAGGGAGGGTATTAATCTCTCTCTAAGAAGTGGGGGAGGGTCTATGTCTCTTTATAGGAAGTGAGGCAGGTCTTTATTAATCTACAGAAAGTGGGAGAAGGTCTTTACTTCTCTACAGGAAGTGGAGGCGAGTCTTTATCTCTATGGGAAGAGGGGGCGGGTCTTTATCTCTATAGGAAGTGGGGGAGGGTCTTTTTCTCTATAGGAAGAGGGGGCGGGTCTTTGTCTCTATAGGAACTCTGGGATCTTAGTCTCTCTACAGACAGTGAAGGTGGGTCTTTTTTCTCTCTACAGAAAGTGGAGGCGGGTCTTTATTTCTAAAGTATAATATAAAAAACTGCAGTAGCGCTGCTGCTATAGCAAGATCAGATAGACAAAGAGCCGCAATCTCAAAGCACTGTGTGCCCTGGTGCAAATAATAATGAAATGATTAAAAGAAAAGTGATGCTCTGCAAACCCCTCATAAAATACAAAATGAGTGATTCCTACCTGTCTTAGAGAAAATGGTAGTCCAAATGAAGATATACACATGCAGCTTCCAGGGGTCCTTTGAAGAAGTCACAACTGCAACTAGAGGTGATGGACAAGTGCCGGAGTCTGTAGAACAAGCCGTGAGTATTGCAGAAAATGGGTTCAGACGGCATGTTAACGCCGGAGATAGAGGGCTGCAGAGACTCATCAGCTGTCCTGTAGATGTGACCGGCCGGTCACACCTATCAGGCTGTCTGCAGTCCTTCTCACCCATGATCTTCATCCCTGTATCCACCTAGTGCAACGGCTGCATGTACCTTAAAGCCCAGGTCTTTATTTCTCTATAGGAAGTGGGGGAGGGTCTTTTTCTCTATAGAAAGAGGGGGCGGGTCTTTGTCTCTTTATAGGAACTCTGGGGTCTTCGTCTCTCTACAGACAGTGAAGGTTGGTCTTTTTTCTCTCTACAGAAAATGGAGATGGGTATTTATCTCTATAGGAAGTAGGGGAGGGTCTTTTTCTCTATTAGAAGTGGGAGGTCTTTGTCTCTGTATACGAAGTAGGGAGGGTCTTTATTTCTCTACAGGAAGTGGAGGTGGGTCTTTATTTCTCTACAGGAAGTGGAGGAGGGTCTTTATCTCTATAGGAAGTGGAGGCGGGTCTTTATTTCTCTACAGGAAGTGGAGGCAGGTCTTTATTTCTCTACAGGAAGTGGATGCGGGTCTTTAGTTATCTACAGGAAGTGGAGGAGGGTCTTTATCTCTCTATAGGAAGTGGAGGCGGGTCTTTATTTCTCTACAGGAAGTGGAGGTGGGTCTTCATTTCTCTACAGGAAGTGGAGGAGGGTCTTTAACTCTCTATAGGAAGTGGAGGCGGGTCTTTGTCTCTTTAGGAAGTAGGGGAGGGTCTTTGTCTCTATTAGAAGTGGGAGGTCTTTGTCTCTGTATACTAAGTGGGGAGGGTCTTTATTTCTCTACAGGAAGTGGAGGCGGGTCTTTATTTCTCTACAGGAAGTGGAGGAGAGTCTTTATCTCTCTATAGGAAGTGGAGGCGGGTCTTTATTTCTCTACAGGAAGTGGTGGCGGGTCTTTATTTCTCTACAGGAAGTGGAGGAGGGTCTTTATCTCTCTATAGGAAGTGGAGGCGGGTCTTTATTTCTCTACAGGAAGTGGAGGCGGGTCTTTATTTCTCTACAGGAAGTGGAGGAGGGTCTTTATCTCTCTATAGGAAGTGGAGGCGGGTCTTTGTGTCTTTAGGAAGTAGGAGAGGGTCTTTGTCTCTATTGGAAGTCGGGGGTCTTTGTCTCTGTATAGGAAGTGGGGGAGGGTCTTTATTTCTTTACAGGAAGTGGAGGCGAGTCTTTAGCTCTATAGGAAGCGAGGGAGTCTCTGTTTCTCTGTAGGAAGTGGGGGGTCTTTAAATCTCCACAGGAAGTGGGGACAGGACTTTTTCTTTCTGTTCCTGCTTTCAGTTCTCTCAAACTGCAGTCAGTCAGATCAGAGATGAGAGTTTTCAGATGATGGCAAGCCATTGGACAATGGCAGGAGCAAAGACATTCTGAGAATTAGGGGAAAGGAAGCTCCAGCACCTATAGTCCTGGCTGAATTCAGGTAAAAAGAAACCACCTGCTCAAAAAAAGAGTGAATGTTGAATTACAGAGAGTGAGGACAGTTCTTGGACACTATAGACTGATGTGTGTTCTAAAATCATATTTAACTTATCATGGGGGGGGGGCCCTGTTTTTCTAGAGGCTTTGTGCAAAAGTCTGGTTGGAAAATTTTAAGGCATTGATGGTGATTTTTTGGGGGGAATTTGTGTGCGGTAGGTGCCCTTTAAATACTCAGCGTATTCCCGCCGACCATTGACCAGCAATATTAGGTTAATGTCAGGTATTTACTGGCCTACATGCGGCACTAATGTAAGTAATAGCGCAGTAAAAGGTCGAGGCGTATGTGACTCGTGCCTCCGAGATCCCGACGTAAATCTAAATGTGCACCACGTCGTTAGTGCTTCTCTCCGGTTTCCATCCCAGTCAGTTATTAAGCAAAGGATTTCTATAATTAGTGGTATAAAAGCCCTGATGGACAAGATGCGGAGGGTTTATGTAGGGAGACAGCTGATGTATGAGTAAGTACATTATATTTAGAGTCAATGGCCAGCAGAGAATGCATTATGTTTTCCAGGCTAATGAACTGCTTCATTAAGAACGTGTCCCTAATTCTCTTGGCTAGACCGCGCAGTTCTTCTTAATAGCAACATGGCTCAGTGCCCTGCTTTGAATTAAAGACGCCACTTCTTATAGAAATCAGGCTTACTAAGGAAAAAAAACCAACATCCTTTATTTTCCCCTATATCCTATCCAATCTATCTTTGGGAATTTAAAAAAAAATAATCAAAAATCAGTTTTTTTTTTTTTTCCAGAAATAGCGCCCCCCTCCCGTTCACAGGCTGTGTCCAGTATTGCAGCCCAGTTCCAGAATATTCCTTTTGTGGCTTTTTTTTCCAAACTGATATCTTATGTCGTCTCCATTTTTCTGTATGTTCTTTATACCCCCTGCGATTGCATTTAACACGCACAATTTCAGTCTCAATTCTGCTAAATCTGTTTTTTTTCTACGCAAAATTTTCATCTTTGCGAAAAAATAATTTTCATCTTTGCAAAAAAAATTAATTGTTTTCCATACAGATATCTGCAAGGAGTGTAATTAGGAGCGCTACTACAATTGCTCTCTTTTTAGAGGAAAATACTTTTATCTTCTAAAAGTAAAACCTTAAAGGAGTTTTCCAGACTTATCATGTTGATGACCTATATCAGACCGATGAGGGTGCAATACCCGGCACCCTCACCAATCAACTGTTTGTCTGAACGCAGACCTATAGATATAAGGGAGGGATCCCTAAAAGTACTAAGGACTGGGACAAAATTGGACACCTCCTAGCAGAAGTTGTAGTGGAGCAAAAAGACAAACAGACAAAAATACTTAGAGGTCCAAGGACCAAGCAAACTATAGAGATAGGTACAAAGCACCTGGCTAGATTAAGAGTCAAAGTAACACTGAAGTCCAGCAAAGCCAGAAGGGCGGAGCTGGAATAAATAGGCAGCAGGTCATGTGACCACAAAATAGAAAAAACTAACAGGAGGGTTCTAACAGTACCCCCTCTTCTATGAGGATCCTCCGGATCCTCCAGGCCCAGGCCTCTCAGGAAACCTCCTGTGAAACGCTCTGATAAGTCTAGGAGCAGAGACATCATCCGCCTTTACCCAGGAGTTATCCTCGAGACCGAAACCTTTCCAAGCGAAGAGATACTGCAATCTCCCTCTATGCCTTCGGGAATTCAGGATACGAGAAATTTCATATTCGCCGTCTTCCACCACAGGAGGAACTGTGACAGTGGCGTCCCTATCGGATACATCAGCCTTTTTCAACAAGGAAACATGAAACACTGGATTAATCTTCCAGGAAGTAGGGACATCCAACCTAACTGCAGACTGGTTCACCACCTGAAGCACCTTAAATGGACCCACAAACTTCGGACCCAATTTCTTAGAAGGAATCCTCAACCGCAGATTCTTTGAGGACAACCAAACCATGTCACCAACCATAAACAAAACCTCTTGACGTTTCCTGTTAAAATACTTCTTGGACTTTTTGTTAGCCTCTTGAAGGTTACAACGTACATCAGTCCAAACTCCCTCCAAATCACCGAAAAAATTCTCCTCCTCCGGCACAGCCGACACCAATTTGGAGAACGAACCAAACGACGGATGTCTCCCAGTACAACAAAAAAAACGGAGAACACCAAGCAGAAGAGGATGTATGGTTGTTAAGAGCAAATTCAGCAAGTGGCAGAAACTCAGACCACCCGTCTTGATTGTCTGCCACAAAACAACACAAAAACTGCTCAACATCCTGGTTCTTTCTTTCTGTCTGTCCATTAGACTCAGGATGATACCCAGACGAAAATGACAAATGGACTCCCAACCTGTCACAAAAGGCGCGCCAAAAACAAGCCACAAACTGAGGTCCCCTATCAGAAACAATGTCGGTGGGAACGCCATGGAGTCTGACAATTTCCTTGACAAAAGCCTTAGCGAGTGTCTTGGTGCAGGGCAGTTTAATGAAAGGAACCAAGTGACACATCTTGCTAATACGGTCCACGACCACCCAGATGACAGTAAAACCCTCAGAGGGAGGAAGATCAGTAATAAAATCCATTGCAAGATGCGTCCAAGGTGCACTAGGAACCTCCAGAGGGCAAAGCGACCCCGCAGCAGGAGTATGTGAAGCCTTTGATCTAGCACACACCGTACATTGACGCACCCATTTAATGATTTCCTTCTGCCACCCAGGCCACCAAAAACTGCGACCTACCAGTCTCTTCGTCTCAGAAATTCCTGGATGACCTGCCAACCGAGACTCATGATACTCCACAAACAACTCTCTCCTAAAAGTTCTAGGTACAAACAACCTCCCATTGGGAGTGTTAGATGGGGCATCCTCCTGGGCTTTCAGAATCCCATCTTCCAAAACGGAGTCCAATGCCGCCACCACAACTCCTTCCTGTAAAATGCTCTCCTCCTCCTCGGTACCAACCATGGGAGAAAAACTGCGAGATAAAGCATCGGCTTTAACATTCTTAGTACCCGGGATGTAAGTAACAGAAAAATTAAACCGCAAAAAAAAAAGAGCCCACCTAGCCTGACGGGCATTCAAGCGCTTGGCAGCATCAAGATAGATCAGATTCTTATGATCAGTGAAAACCTGAATGGGAAATTCAGCACCTTCCAAGAAATGACGCCAATGTTCAAATGCGAGTTTGATAGCCAGAAATTCCCGATTACCAACATCGTAATTAATTTCGGTTTCAGAAATTTTTTTCAAAAAAAAATCACAGGGATGAACCCCATCCTTGTTCTCTTGAGACAAAAGCGCAACGACCCCCACAGAAGAAGCATCAACCTCAACCAAAAAAGGCTTGGTCTCATCAGGCTGCATAAGGATGGGGGCAGAGCTGAACCTCTCCTTGAGATACACAAAAGCTTCAATGGCCTCAGTAGTCCACTGGACCGTATTCGCACCTTTCCTGGTGAGATCGGTCAGCGGCTTAACAATTATAGAAAAATTCTTAATGAATTTTCTGTAATAATTGGCGAAACCCAAAAATCTCTGTATCGATTTGAAACCAATAGGCCTAGGCCATTCCTGCACCGCCTGAACCTTCACAGGGTCCATCTCAAAGCCCTCGCTGGAGACAATGTAACCCAAAAAACTAATTCTCTGCACAGCGAACTCGCATTTCTCCAGCTTAGCAAAAAGTGAATTGTCACTTAATAACTGCAATACCTCACGTACGCTCCACCAATGAGACTTCAGATCCGGCGAATAAATCAAAATGTCATCCAAATACACCACCACATTCTTACCAATCAAAGGTCTCAGGATGTCATTAATAAGGTTCTGAAAAAACTGTGGTGCATTGGTAAGACCAAAAAGCATAACCAGATTCTCAAAATGACCCACCGGGGTGTTAAAAGCAGTTTTCCATTCATCACCCTCCTTCATTCGCAACAAATTGTATGCCCCCCGGAGATCAATTTTAGAGAACTACTTGGCCCCCACTAACTGGTTAAACAAATCAGGATTTAATGGCAGTGGGTAGGAATTGCGTACGGTAATTTTATTAATTTTGCGAAAGTCCAGACATGGACGTAAACCCCCGTCCTTTTTTTTTACAAAAAAAAATCCAACAGCCACAGGTGACTTAGAAGGTCTAATGTGACCAGCAGCCAGGCTAGTTTGTATGTATTCCTCCAAGGCCTTTCTTTCAGGGATAGTCAGATTAAACAAGCGACTCTTCGGAAGAGTAGCTCCAGGAACAAACTCAATGGTGCAATCATAGTCCCTATGAGGAGGTAGAATTTGCGACTCCTCCTCTGAAAAAAACTTCCAAAAATCCTGAATAGGTACAGGTAATTCCCCTCTTTCCACAGCAGCAATGCGACCGTTACAACATTTATCATAGCACTTAGGACTCCAAGATTTAATCTCATTAGTAGACCCGTCCACTAAAGGATTGTGCAGTTTTAACCAAGGCAAACCTAAACCTACTTGAGAAGGTAAATTATTTAATACCACTAAATCCAAATTCTCTTGGTGAATACCATTAATAGTGAGGGGAAATTCAAAAACCTTGTGAGTAACACATTTCAAAGGAGTGTTATCAACAGCAACCACAGAAATAGGAGTTGACAAAGGTTTGGGTTCCAATTTAAGTTTTTCCAAAAATCCCTTATCAATCACATTCAGTGTAGAACCACAATCCACAAATACCTGAAATTCAATCAACTCCTCCTGCAATAAGGTGCTTCCAGAAAGAAATACTCCCTTAGAGTTTAAACAAGCAATACGGGCGTAACGGACCTTTTTTTTTTCTTTGTTTAACAGAAGCTCACAGTTCTTAACAAAATGGTCAGATTTACCACAATAAAAACACAATCCCTAGGAAAACCTGCGGTCTTTTTCCTGAGAGCGGAGTGACATCGCCCCCACCTCCATCGGTTCTCCGTCATCCGAGCAGACCCTCTGATGACTAGGAGCTGCCATAGCAGGAGTTTTCTCCTCATTAACCCTGGCACGCAGTCTCCTGTCCACCCGTATAGCTAATTGCATGGCTTCTTGCAAGTTTCCAGGTGCAGGGAAAGCAATCAGCAGATCCTTAACCCTTTCACTTAAACCAGCAAGAAACAAACATTTTAACACCGAATCATTCCATCTCACTTCAGAAGACCAGCTTCTGAAGTGTGTACAATAATTTTCAACATCACCTGACCCCTGCTTTAAACGTCTCAGTTGTGTCTCAGCAGAAGAGACTCGATCAGGATCGTCATACAACAACCCCATAGCAGAAAAAAAATCCTCCACTGATCTAAAACACGGATCATCAGGTTGGAGAGAAAAGGCCCATCCCTGTGGTTCCTTGCGCAAAAGTGACATGATAAACCCAATGCGCTGTGATTCATTCCCAGAGGACCTGGGTCTCAAACGAAAATATAATAAACAAGCATTTTTAAAGGAAAAAAAATCTTGTTGTTTACCATAAAAAAAATCATACAGTCCTACCTTCGGTTCAACAAAATGCGCTCCAGGACAGCTACTCACGTGTTGCTGGAGCTCGGCCACCTCAAGAGACAATCCCTGCAGGCGTTGAGCCAATTCCTGAACAGACACCATGCTGATCTCCGGATCTCTTTCCTTAGGATTATTATTATTTATTTTTTTATTTTTTTTATTTTGGGCTTGACTTACTGTTATGATCTGCTACAAGAACTAAGGAAAGATAGGAAAACTGTCCCTACAATAGGACTAAGCTGATTTCCTACGATGCAGCGGGCATCCTGTTCCTTGTGAACAGACCCGCCTTCGTCCTCAGCTAGTCTGAAAGCAGACTTATAGATATAAGGGAGGGGTCCCTAAAAGTACTAAGGACTGGGACAAAATTGGACACCTCCTAGCAGAAGTTGTAGTGGAGCAAAAAGACAGACAAAAATACTTAGAGGTCAAAAGACCAAGCAAACAATAGAGATAGGTACAAAGCACCTGGCTAGATAGATAGTCAAATAACACTGAAGTCCAGCAAAGCCAGAAGGGCGGAGCTGGAATAAATAGGCAGCAGGTCACGTGACAGAAAAAAACTAACAGGAGAGTTCTAACATAAACACTTGAAATAGATCACTCTGTGTGTAATGACTCTATATAATAGATCCCTCTGTGTGTAATGACTCTATATAATAGATCGCTCTGTGTGTAATGACTCTATATAATAGATCCCTCTGTGTGTAATGACTCTATATAATAGATCCCTCTGTGTGTAATGACTCTATATAATAGATCCCTCTGTGTGTAATGACTCTATATAATAGATCCCTCTGTGTGTAATGTCTCTATATAATAGATCCCTCTGTGTGTAATGACTCTATATAATAGATCCCTCTGTGTGTAATGACTCTATATAATAGATCCCTCTGTGTGTAATGACTCTATATAATAGATCCCTCTGTGTGTAATGACTCTATATAATAGATCCCTCTGTGTGTAATGACTCTATATAATAGATCCCTCTGTGTGTAATGACTCTATATAATAGATTGCTCTGTGTGTAATGACTCTATATAATAGATCACTCTGTGTGTAATGACTCTATATAATAGATTACTGTGTGTAATGACTCTATATAATAGATCCCTCTGTGTGTAATGACTCTATATAATAGATCACTCTGTGTGTAATGACTCTATATAATAGATCCCTCTGCGTGTAATGACTCTATATAATAGATCACTCTGCGTGTAATGACTCTATATAATAGATCCCTCTGCGTGTAATGACTCTATATAATAGATCCCTCTGCGTGTAATGACTCTATATAATAGATCCCTCTGCATGTAATGACTCTATATAATAGATCCCTCTGTGTGTAATGACTCTATATAATAGATTCCTCTGTGTGTAATGACTCTATATAATAGATCCCTCTGTGTGTAATGACTCTATATAATAGATCCCTCTGTGTGTAATGACTCTATATAATAGATCCCTCTGTGTGTAATGACTCTATATATTAGATCACTCTGTGTGTAATGACTCTATATAATAGATCCCTCTGCGTGTAATGACTCTATATAATGGATCCCTCTGTGTGTAATAACTCTATATAATAGATCCCTCTGTGTGTAATGACTCTATATAATGGATCCCTCTGTGTGTAATGACTCTATATAATAGATCCCTCTGTGTGTAATGACTCTATATAATAGATCCCTCTGCGTGTAATGACTCTATATAATAGATCCCTCTGTGTGTAATGACTCTATAGAATAGATCCCTCTGTGTGTAATGACTCTATATAATTGATCACTCTGTGTGTAATGACTCTATATAATAGATCCCTCTGTGTGTAATGACTCTATACAATAGATCCCTCTGTGTGTAATGACTCTATATAATAGATCCCTCTGTGTGTAATGACTCTATATAATATATCCCTCTGTGTGTAATGACTCTATATAATAGATCCCTCTGTGTGTAATGACTCTATAGAATATAGGAGTTTTTTTATATTGATGAACTGAAATAAAATAACTTTTTGATGATATTCTAATTTTGTGAGAAGCGCCTGTATGTGTGTGTATGTTATATATACATACAGTAAATGTATATATAGTGTGTGCGGCCACTACCGCCTTAAGGATTGTGGACTTTCCTTATATTCAGGGCTCTTTGTAACGAGTTTTGCTTCTTTGCTGGTTGTAGAGAACTTTCACATAAGAAGAGGCGTCGATTATAACTGGTCTGTTGACATCTATATAATTTCCATTACCTGCTTAACAGGGTGAGAAATTGTCCTCTGCTTAAAGTGAAACTATTACAGTTTTTTAATCAAAGTCTCTTTTTTTTTCCTAGAATGAGATTTTGAAAACATTTTCTTCCTTGTTATATCGCGGCTCTCTCTTCCATGGCGCCTTCTACTTCGCGTAAATTACCTCCACAATGTCCTCTTGAATTGTTCTGCCGCTCTCCGTCAGGCCTCCACAAGGGCGAGATAACAGCTGTCAGTCGATCCGCACACTGGGAATTTATATAAACAGGTCCAGAAATATATTCATGTATTATTATTATTATTTGGGAACAGGTTTTTGCTGACATCCAAGTAGACAAATGATGTCCATAGGGGTCGAGTCTGTGAAAGAGGAGCAAATGGAGATTTTGCTTTACATTTGACTTAATATAGATAGGGTCGATATTTTTACTATCTGTCTTTGGGTGACAAATCAGACATCTTTGTTCAATTCCTCATTATACATAAAATTTAAATTAATTTTCCACAATTATTCATAGTCTGTGTTTTCTTTTGGAAACAGCGCCACTCTTGTCCATAGATTGTTTATGGTGTAAAGGACATATTGATATTCATGCTATGGCAACTCCATTTTGTCTGCTTGCTTTAAAATCATGTTATTATACTCCTTGCATAACATACATTCTTTCCTTCTTTTCTCATGCAACTTTCCCACACTAACCTTTTCTCACAAGAACATTCTGTGAGACACCCTGCTCCTGTTATCTAACTAGTCTGAGCCGGGATGTGTATAACCTTGTAAATTTCCACCATGCACCGAACTAACGATAATATGACCATATGTGTATTTCCGTAATAATTGTACTAACATTGGTTCAAGCCTGTAGTATGGCTGTAGGTGATTGGCTATTGATAAACTCAAAACAATATAAAATGCTAAGTAGAGATAAACGGGGTTAGAGATTCTCTGAATCCTCCCATACAGAGCACTGCCTCCGTCTGGTTTTCTGTTGGATTGCGCAATCAACATAATAATTTGACACTCACTTGGTCAAACGTGAAGGGACGTTGGTGCCCTCCCTCAACAATGGTGTTGAAGGTCAAACCCATCAATTTGAATAGGATGGGCTGCAGTACCACACACAGCCCAGGTAAGAGAATGGCGCTATTCCTGAGAATTAATCTGGGGCCTGCTAGTCCCACACCCATAGATGAGCAGAAACAAGGATTTATGGCTGTTGCAGAGCCTATGCACTCTATGCTGGTGCATCTTTGAAACTGAAGATTTTGGCGCAAAAAACAGATATTTAGAATAAACCATAATTCACACTGTAAATTCTTATGATTTAAGACGCCCTGCAATTTCTTATAGGTATTGGAGTTAATACCCTGAACAGAACACCCTGGATTCCTACATATCCGAGAATGTGACTCACCCCCTGGGCCTTGGGGCACTCGGGACCGGGCAACAGGGCAACGCTGGGAGTAGTAGTGGCGGCCCGGTTCTGTGGCCCAGGGTGGTCAGACCGGTGGTAGGCTCCTATGTGCTTTAGGTAATGTCCGACTACGCCACCCGTGGATTGCGGTTATTATGAACCGCCGCTGCAAGGCAGTTCACTGAGGCTGATGGTGTGTGCAGCTGAGGTAGTGTAACTCCCCACGGGAGGAGTGTAGCCTCAGGGCAATGTAGTAGATGGTGGGGGTGATGGTGCAGGGCGTGTCAGTACCGTTAGTGCTGGCGAAGTAAGAAGCACAAAGACAACATATTGCAGTCCAGGGTCTTTTACTCACAGTTCGTATACTCCAAGTCACTTCTGTACAGGTAATGACCGCCCGAGCCGTGCCGTGTCCACCAGGTGAGGGGCTCAGTCAACCCCCAGGCAATTCCGGAGTATGGCACAGGACCCCCTTCTATCCTTCCTCTGGCTCGTGCCCCACTAGTGACCAAGCTTTTGTCCAGCTGCCGCGGATCTATGTGGGTAAACGTGGGCCCCGTTTCCCACTATCCTATATGGTGCCTTCCTAGCAAGGTTTAGTAGGGGGTCGCACCAAGTAATGATCACGACCTCCGGTTCTTGGCTGAGGGTAGTTTCTCCTCCACCAATTTGGGATCCAGTACCCTTTTCTCGCCTGACCCGTCACCCGTAATTTCCTGGGTCCTTGGGGTCCCTTCTGCCTTCTTGTTCCTGAGCCCTTCTACACTTTGGGTACTTCTCTTCCTTTTCTGTTCCTTTCTGTTTCTGTTCCTTTCTGTTCCTGTTCTCCACTCCTCTCTGGCTCCGGCCTTCACCCTAGGCCTGTCAAGTGGAGCTGGGCCCAGACTGAGCCACAGCTCCCTGTCAGCCTTCTCTGGCTGAACTCCTTCTCTCACTGAACTCAACCCAGAAATAAGATGGTGCCCACCTTATATACCTTCCCCTAGTGTGTGAGCTCAGGTGACCAGCAACCAATGAGCTCCTACCTACGCTCAGAAACTGTCCCCTTCTGCTCCTAAATCACTGGGTTTTCCTCCCCCCTCCCCACTCCAGCCAGGGACATGGTCTGTCGTGCCTGCATTACTGTACTAATGGGAGCACCGTTGAGCTGTCCCCCGGAAATGGGGTGTGTGTGATGCATGCAGCTACCTGAGCCCTGGTCCATACTCCATCCTTACCCGGGAGTGGAATACCACACCTCTGGCAGAGGTGCAATACCCCTGTAGCGGCAGAACCCTCGGGGCACTACAAATGCACTCAGTGACCATCACAAATGTTCTTGATTTTGCATTCTGCTGTTGTCAATGGCTTCCCTCCACCTCTGCTTCCTATAGATGATGTAAGGCTATTATGTGACACCCCAGGGGTCTGGTTGCCACAGTAATAGAGATATTATGTCTGAGAGCAAGTGGGAGGTTTCTCTGGTCAGGAGCCCTAAGCATGCAACACGGTCCGCCCAGACCTGGGAGGGGAAGAATCTGCCCTTATAAACTGGGTCTGGGGCAGGATTAGGGAGTGAAGCTGGAGACAGAGCCTGCAGAACAAGCAGAGCAGTCAGAGCCTGGAGAGGGAAAGTGAGAACAGGAGCTCTGTAGGAGCAGCAGCTGAAGGCCAGGGGCTGTGAGCAGAGATATAGCTCACCCTGGCTGAAGTTACTAAAACCGGACACAGGAGTCCGAGGCTGTGGGGACTGATATATACTCAGCAGCAGAAACCAACCGGCAGGGGATTCCAGGTCCTCTGGCCATAGAAGCCCGGAGGCTCAGTCACAAAGAAGGGACCAGCGCCGCCATCCAGGAGCGGAGGCTAACAGAAGGCCCCAAGTCACCAGCCATACGGGTGAGCACCACACGGTATACTCAGGGACGTGGGCTACTTGTAACCGATGACAGCAAGGTAGCCAGGAAGAGTGCAGATAAACGGGGAGGCCTACAACTCCACCTGGCCAGGGGAACTCCTGCTTGCTCGCAGACTGACCAGGCCCCTTATACTAGCCAGTACTCCCGGGAGGGTCTGCCTTGTACCATCAGTAAAGACCCTGAACTGCACCTCACGTCTCTGTGATTCCTTGCCGCACCAGCACCATTAGCACTGGGACCCTCACACCATCACTCCCATCATCTCTCACATTAGCTGCCCTGAGGCAATACTTCTCCCGTGGGGAGTTATCCCATACTCGGCTGCGCAAACAACATCAGCCTCAGCGGTCGGCAGCGCAGCGGCGGTCCCCACTGACCTCAATCCACGGGTGGCGTAGTTGGACATTTGCTATACATTAAGACTGCCACTGGTTTGACCACCCTGGGCACGGACCGGGTCACCGCCACACGGAGACTACAACCCCCAGCATTCAACAACAGGCCCGGTTCCTTGTTCCCCTGCACAACACAGGCCCAGGGGGCGTGTCAACTTTGGCGTAGTCGGCAGGATCTCGTGCCCGCAACCACCGGGTACTGCGTGCCTGAAAAAGAGACTTTTATACTTACCTGTGGTGAAGTTTCCCGCCGTCCGGAGTCGTTTCCCGCCATCCGGAGCCGATTCCCGCCATCAGACGCCATCTTGGACCGTTTCCCGCCGTCTTCTGCCTTCTTCCCGCCATCCGCAGCTGCTTCCCGCCTTCGGACGCCATCTTCGGGACGCCGCACGGGAAGAAGAGGGGCGTGGACGCCGAAAGCGCGCGAGATCCAAAGCTCCGCCCCACGCTCCACCCCACGCTCTGACGCTGCGCAAGGTCCTGGAAGGGAGGAAGAGCGACGCTGATGTCATCGGAGCGCGACGCCAGGTCCTCAACCCCGACGATCGACTGCGGAGCCGCGGCCTACGGAAGAAGAGCATCGCAAGGTAGGCCACGGTCCACTAGGGGGGAGGAGGATGCCGGATACCGAGGGGAGCTCCACTGCCACAGCCACCGCCAGCGCAACCGCTGCAGCAGTCATGCCATTCACCATGCCCTATATCCCGGGGGCAACCTAGCTACCCCAGTACTCAGGGGAGTCACATACTCTAAATGACTTTAGAGAAAGACTGGATAGCCTCTTCCAGGTGTACCCCCTCACAGAAGAGCAAAAAGTGAGCATCCTGGTGGCCCAATTAATCGGGGCAGCCCAAAGGGAGGTAAAGTCCTGGCCACCTGGGAGGAAGAGGACTGTCAGAGAAATACTAGCCCGGCTGAAAGACACATTTGACACCCGCACCTCACCCGAAATAAAGCTCAGATTTTACGGGTGTAAACAGCGGGCACATGAGAGTATAAGAGACTATGCCCTAAACCTACAAGAGGCCCTGAGAGCCATTAAGCAGGCAGACCCTGACAGCGTGGGAAATGAAGATAAGCTGTTGACTGAACAATTTATTGAGGGTCTACTGTGCAATGCCCACCGAACCCAGTTGCGGGCAATGGCCTTACAGGACCCTGACCTGGACTTTGCACAGTTCAAGGACAGAGCCATCCGGGTGCTCCGAGAACCGGCACCAGGTGGCGCTGTGACCCACAGGCACCCTGCTATCACTTACCACCAGGAGACGGCGCCCTTGTCTGCAGGGCCTGTGGGAGCTGATGCGTAGGCTTTAAACAGTGACCCGGCTACAGACCTGCACCATCAGGTCCAAGAGCTGACTAAGAGCGTTGCCGCGCTAACCAGAACTGTGCAGTCTTTACAGGTCTCTTCTCCAGGAAAGATCCAGCTGGCATCCGGACCGGAGGACATCCCGTGGCACCGACTGAGGAGGACCCCACTGGCCAGAGGAAGACCCAGCGACAGATACAACGAGGACGGACGACCCATCTGCCGCCGCTGCAATCAACCTGGACATGTGGCAAGGTACTGTCATTTAAACGGGCACAACCTGGGGTAGAGGGCCAACCCCCAGGCATAAGACCATCAGGCCCATCAAACTGGCGTGATAAATACGTAGGGGGACGTCCAATCTTGCCTGTGGTACTGGATGGCATTCCTATGAGTGCCCTACTAGACACTGGGTCACAGGTGACCACCATCCCGTACGTGCTCTTTAAACAGTACTGGAATGACTCGGACAGAACCCGCTACCCAGATGACGACCTGAGTATCAGCGCCAGCAATGGTCAGCCCGTGCCGCAGGTGGGATTCAAAGAGGTGACCATTAAGATCGGTAAAGTCGAACTGGTGGCACAAGGACTGATTATAGTGGACATAGACCGTCATGAGAGTCACCCTAGAATAACCTTGGGAACTAATGTGATTGAAAATTGTCTTGCAGAGGTGATTCTCATTTTACAGCAGGTTGCCAAGAACGCCAGTTCTGGCCAGCAGCGTGTGCTCCAAAAAGAGATCCGGGCACTGATGAAGCGGCAACAGGTGGAACTATCTGGTGGTGAGATAGGTAGCGTGAGAATGTGTGACCCGTTCCCTATTGCACGCCCCCAAAAAGTGAGATGATGATTTGGTACCGGGCAGCTATTGGTCTAAGAGGTAGAGACTACCAAGCAATGGTAGAACCCGTCTACTCAGACAGTAGGCCCACCATTTT
Source organism: Phyllobates terribilis (assembly GCF_046119375.1). Classification (NCBI taxonomy): domain Eukaryota; kingdom Metazoa; phylum Chordata; class Amphibia; order Anura; family Dendrobatidae; genus Phyllobates; species Phyllobates terribilis. Next base: position 189,724,113 of record NW_027362768.1, read on the forward strand.
GACAGCACGGGGGGTGGTCGATGTACGCCATGGGAGGGTGCCCTTTCGCATCATAAATATCGGGGAGAGAGAAGTACACCTGTCCCGGTATGCCACGATAGCCAAATTGTTCACCATCAACCAGAACTCTGTACAGGCCGTGGAACCCTTGCCTCCATCTCAACCAGAGGAAGGTAACGGCTCTAAGAAACCAATGGAGGACTGGTGTGAGCAACTGCATTTGGGTACTGACTCCACTCCCTCACACCAGAAACAGGGAGTCTATCGGGTGGTTCGAGAGTACGAGAGAGTGTTTAGTAAACACCCGCTAGACTTCGGGCGAGTAAAGGGGGTAGAACACCACATCCCCACGGGAGACCATCCTCCCATAAAGGAGAGATATCGACCCGTACTCCCGGCACACTACCAACACGCCAAGGGGATGCTTAGAGACATGAAGGAGGCTGGGGTAATCAGGGACAGCTGTAGCCCCTGGGCAGCTCCACTAGTCTTAGTGAAAAAGAAAGACAACACCATGAGAATGTGTGTAGACTACAGGAAGGTCAACCGTATCACACACAAAGATGCGTACCCGTTACCAAGGATAGAAGAGTCCTTAGCTGCATTAAAATCTGCTAACTTCTTCTCTACTTTGGATCTCACTAGCAGGCACTGGCAGGTTCCTGTAGCAGAGGCGGACCGGGAGAAGACCGCATTCACCACCCCAATGGGTCTCAGTGAATTTAACTGTATGCCATTCGGGCTCTGCAACGCACCAGGAACCTTCCAACGGTTGATGGAATTCTGTCTGGGACACCGGAACTTCGAGACGGTCCTGTTATACCTGGACGATGTCATCGTCTATTCCAAGAACTACGAGGACCACCTGAAACACCTGGCAGAAGTGTTTGAAGCTCTGGCAAACTACGGCCTAAAGGTGAAACCCTCCAAGTGTCACCTCCTGAAACCAAAGGTGCAATACCTGGGACACGTGGTGAGTGCTGACGGAGTGGCTCCTGACCCTGATAAGATCACCGTGATTAAGGACTGGCCAAGACCCTCCAGCATAAAGGAAGTGCGGCAGTTCCTCGGGTTGGTAGGCTACTACCGAAGATTCATTCCCGGTTTCACCAAAATGGCAGCCCCTATGCAGGACCTCCTGATAGGTCAATCTCGGAAAGCCAAAAACCAGAAGCCGCCCTTTAGGTGGGAAAAGCTGGAAGAGGAGTCCTTCTGCCAGCTGAAGATGGCCCTCACGGGGGATGAAATCCTGGCATATCCAGACTACAGCCAGCCCTTTATCCTCCACACGGACGCAAGCAACATCGGGCTAGGAGCCGTACTGTCCCAGATCCAGCAAGGGAAAGAACGGGTGATCGCTTACGCCAGCCGAAAGCTACGGCCCACGGAGAGGAACCCTGAGAATTATAGCTCATTCAAGCTGGAGTTCCTGGCAGTAGTGTGGGCAGTGACCAAACGTTTCAAGCATTACCTTGTCTCCTCCAAATTCACCGTGTACACGGATAACAACCCGTTGACACACCTGGACACTGCAAGGCTCGGTGCCCTGGAACAGAGATGGATGGCCTGCCTGTCCAACTTTGAATTCACCATCAAATACCGGGCAGGACGCTCAAATGCCAACGCGGATGCCCTGTCTAGAATGCCGAACTTACCGGACGTAGGGGAAGATCCAGAAGATCTGGAAGAAGTTGAGCTCCCTGCGTTCCACCGTCATGGGATTACCCTGTATTCCCACCGTGTGAAGGACAGGCGCTCCGTGACGTTCAATCCCTTGCCCCACTACAACTGGGCGGAGACGCAAGACAGTGATCCCGCAGTCCATTTGGTGAAGGAAATGCTGACCCAGGCCGATGCCCGTCTTGACCCAGATGCTCCGGAGGAGACCAAGCAACTGTGGAAGGAGAAAAGTAAGCTGTTCCTCTACAGGAAGAAGCTGTGCCGGAGAATGGTTAACTCTCGAACACATGAGTTGACCTGGCAGGTAGTGGTCCCAAGACGAGACGCGGCTATGGTTCTGGAGGCATACCACAACGGAGCAGGGCATTTCGGATGGAAGAAGCTGGAGTTCTTGTTGCGTGAACGGTTCTACTGGGTAGGCATGAGAGGAGCCATCGAGAGGTGGTGCAGAGACTGTGGCCCGTGCCACCTGAGAAGAAAAGACCGAGCCAGCCAGAAGACTCCCCTGCAGCCCATCATCACCAGACAGCCACTGGAACTGGTAGCCCTGGACCATGTGAAACTGGCTCCAAGCAGATCTGGGTATGTCTACGCCCTTACAATCGTAGATCATTACTCCCGGTTCCTGGTGGTGGTCCCGGTCAAGGGCTTAACGGCTCAAACAGCAGCTAGAGCCTTCCAGCAGCACTTCTGCCGTCCACACGGGTACCCGGACCAAGTGTTGACAGACCAAGGACCAGCCTTCGAAGCGGAGGTCTTCCAGGAGTTCTGCAACCTGTATGGCTGCAAGAAGATAAGAACAACGCCCTATCACCCTCAAACCAATGGACTCTGCGAGAAGATGAACCAGGTGGTGATAGATCTGCTAAAAACGTTGCCCCTGGAAGAACGCAGTCTGTGGCCTGAGAAACTGCCCGATCTGGTGGACCTGTATAACCACATCCCTGTAGGTTCCACCAACTGTACCCCGGCTTACCTAATGAGAGCAAGACCTGGTAAGCTGCCTATTGACCTGGATATGGGAGTCCTGACGCCTGAGGACACCTTGCCAGAGGCAGACTGGGATACAGAACGGCAGCAGCAGTATCGGAAAGTACAGGAGAGCGTCGAGCGAAGTCTGTCTCAAGCTAGAGAAAGGCAAGAGAAGGCTTATAACCAGTATGCTCCCGCTGTTCCCCTGGTACCTGGAGAGCAGGTCTTGAAGAGGAAGAGGCGGCTCCACAAGTTGGACGACCAGTGGGAGAAGGACCCTTACACCGTACTGCCATCAAGCCATGAGAACCCAAAAATCTGCGTAATCAGTAAGGATGGAGGAGAAACCACAGCCATTGTCTCCAGAGACCACCTGAAGAAGTGTCCCGAGCAGCTGCAAAGCCCTGAAGAAGATCAAGGAAACCCTCAACCCGCAGAGAAAAGGGAAGAAATGATCAGTACCGTACTCGGAGACTTCCCCCGGTCTTGGACACAAGTAAACGGCGCTGTCGTGGTACCCGTCCTCACCTTTCTCCAGCCAGCCCCGCAAGTGCCTACAGAGGAACCGGTAGAGCTGGAAGAGCAGCCGGCCCAAGAGGCAGAAGAGTCCACACCAGCAGTACAGGAGGATCAACCCTCTGCTAGTAGTGAGCCTGCCGATTTGTTTGGACTAACAGGTTATGGACGCTGGATAACCGGAACAGTTTTGTAGATAGTTGCACCTTGGTGCCTCTTGCGAAGACGGCCGCGGAAGAGAAAACCTGTCTGGCGTGGCCTCCTTGCGGCCCAAAGTAGTTAGTCTACCCTTGCAGCCACGCCCAAGGCCAATGCAAGGGGTTTGCTTTGGACAGGTCCTCTACTTCGCTTAAAGTTTCACCTTGGGTGACATAGACACCCTCTTGTTTCAAAAACTTCACCTTGGGTGATATGGACACCCGGTTGCGGACACGCCGTGACCTTTAAAGAACTAAAGCTTCTTGTAAATATGTTATCGTATTATTGTTTATACCCTGTTATTATGTTTTAAAAATGTGTTTAGTCCCGGAGTACTAAAATTTACTAGGGGGGAATGTGACACCCCAGGGGTCTGGTTGCCACAGTAATAGAGATATTATGTCTGAGAGCAAGTGGGAGGTTTCTCTGGTCAGGAGCCCTAAGCATGCAACACGGTCCGCCCAGACCTGGGAGGGGAGGAATCTGCCCTTATAAACTGGGTCTGGGGCGGGATTAGGAAGTGAAGCTGGAGACAGAGCCTGCAGAACAAGCAGAGCAGTCAGAGCCTGGAGAGGGAAAGTGAGAACAGGAGCTCTGTAGGAGCAGCAGCTGAAGGCCAGGGGCTGTGAGCAGAGATATAGCTCGCCCTGGCTGAAGTTACTAAAACCGGACACAGGAGTCCGAGGCTGTGGGGACTGATATATACCCAGCAGCAGAAACCAACCGGCAGGGGATTCCAGGTCCTCTGGCCATAGAAGCCCGGAGGCTCAGTCACAAAGAAGGGACCAGCGCCGCCATCCAGGAGTGGAGGCTAACAGAAGGCCCCAAGTCACCAGCCATACGGGTGAGCACCACACGGTATACTCAGGGACGTGGGCTACTTGTAACCGCTGACAGCAAGGTAGCCAGGAAGAGTGCAGATAAACGGGGAGGCCTACAACTCCACCTGGCCAGGGGAACTCCTGCTTGCTCGCAGACTGACCAGGCCCCTTATACTAGCCAGTACTCCCGGGAGGGTCTGCCTTGTACCATCAGTAAAGACCCTGAACTGCACCTCACGTCTCTGTGATTCCTTGCCGCACCAGCACCATTAGCACTGGGACCCTCACACCATCACTCCCATCATCTCTCACATTAGCTGCCCTGAGGCAATACTTCTCCCGTGGGGAGTTATCCCATACTCAGCTGCGCAAACAACATCAGCCTCAGCGGTCGGCAGCGCAGCGGCGGTCCCCACTGACCGCAATCCACGGGTGGCGTAGTCGGACATTTGCTATACATTAAGACTGCCACTGGTTTGACCACCCTGGGCACGGACCGGGTCATCGCCACACGGAGACTACAACCCCCAGCATTCTACAACAGGCCCGGTTCCGGGTTCCCCTGCACAACACAGGCCCAGGGGGCGCGTCAATTACTAGGGTATTACTGCCCCATTCTGCAGTGGAGTGGAGTTTGCACGCTGCCTGTAGCCTCTCCTGTGCTGTTTCCTGTCCATTAGACCTATGTTTGCTCACTGCATGTGACCTGCATGCTGCTGTGCTTAGTCCAGTTTGTCGTCCCTCATTGGACTTTTCTTTTATTTGCAGCTCATCATCATCTTGTTCGCAATATTCCCTGGAGCTTGCACACTGCAAGTGACCTGGATGCTGCTGCGCTTAGTCTGGTGTGTCGTCCCTCAATGGACTTTTCTTGTATTTGCTTCTCATCATCATCTTGTTCACAATATGCCCTGGAGCTTGCACACTGCCTGTGACCTGCAAGCTGCTGCGCTTAGTCCAGTTTGTCATCCCTCATTGGCCTTTTCTTGTATTTGCGACTCATCATCATCTTGTTCACAATATGCCCTGGAGCTTGCACACTGCATGTGACCTGCATGCTGCTGCTCCAAGCACAGACTGTCGCCTCTCCTATGCATTATACCTGTATCTGTGACTCCCCAGAATACTTTTGCCAAATTTGGAATGAATAATATGAGTGTATCCGATCTGAAGCGAATTCAATTAACTTTATATGCTTAGGGTATTGGCTCTTTTAGGGATGATGCAAGAAGAAAAGGAGATCCTGGTGGGTTTGTAAGTGGATTTTTGCTCCTGGTGAAGAAGAAATCTTAGCAATGATTTCATTAAAAGAAAAGCTGATGAATAAAAAGCAAAGTTCAGCCTGTTCTTAAAATCTAACAGACTAATCCAGACCATGTGCAATGCAAATAGTGAATTAATAGGATGAACAATAAGAGCCACTGGAGAATGGGAAGGATTTGTGCAGACGATGTCTTCAGGGAATATGTGTACACATGTAGATTTAGACATAAGGAGACCAAGCCGAGCCGCCCCCTCTGAGGTCTTTATTTCATTATTAACACATATATACAGTCTGCTCATCTGAAGATTTTCGCCATAGAAAGATAAACAGCGCCTGCTCTGATTCCTGACTTTTTTTTTTTCCCTATGAGTCGTCTATGAATAATTCACAAAGAAGACTGGAGAAGTGGCATATTCATTTTTTTTAGAAGATAAGTACGTTGGATCTAGAAGGTTGATATTGAAATGTATTTGAAAATGACAAGTCTCTATTTTGTTGTATCTCTTCCACCACGGAAATGTCAAAACTATTCCAGACACAATGCTATATAATTGAGACCATTTGTCCTTTCATAAAGTCAATTATAGAAAAAAATAAAAAAAAGGAAACATTTAAAAAAAAAAAAAAAAAAAGATACAAAAATGAAACATAAAATGTAAGATGTTATTGACTTTGATTCTGGGAACTTGTAGTGAAAATTACTTTCTGTCAATCAATTAGTTTCTGCCAAGAACGCTCAAAAAAAGGGCTGATTTACACCAAAATAGTCATTTAAAAGGGGTTGTTCAAGAGTTTTGAAAAATGGCCAGAAAGCTGGGGGCGCATGGAAATGTCAAAATAATGTATACAAATCGAATACAAATGCCGATGCTGCTGTTCTGGTCGTCTCGATGGACGTTGTTAGCTGTCCTGCAATGATGCTGTTCCAACTATTTGCAGGTGACCAGTGAAGCCAATCACTGGCCGCAACAGTCACGTGTGTTCCATCACAACTCAGGCCAGTGATTGGCTGCAGTCAATCTGACAGCTATAAAAGACCAGAGGGCACAGGAGCAAGGGGCAGCTGTACTGGAGCAACAAGCGATATACAAGATGAGTAGAAGTTATTTAGGTATTTTGTTGCAGCCACTACATTCTGACCATAATTCAAAAACCATGGACAACTCCTTTAAGTGCTATCAATGAGGCCAGGTGGTAAAGAAGAGGTGATATATTTAAGGGCAACTCTTTTCTCAATTGTAGGGATATACACTACCGTTCAAAAGTTTGGGGTCATTTAGAAATTTCATTATTTTTGAAAGAAAAGCACTTTTTTTTTTCAATGAAGCTAACATTAAATGAATCAGAAATACTCTCTATACATTGTTAATGTGGTAAATGACTATTCTAGCTGCAAACGTCTTGTTTTTATTGCAATATCTACATAGGTGTATAGAGGCCCATTTCCAACAACCACCACTTCAGCGTTTTAATGGTACATTGTGTTTGCTATCTGTGTAAGAAGCTAATGGATGTTTAAAAAACCCTGGAAAACCCTTGCACAAGTATGTTAGCCCAGCTGAAAATGGTTTGGCTGATTTGAGAAGCTATATAATTGACCTTCCCTTGAGCTAGTTGAGAATCTGGAGCATTACATTTGTTTGTTCTATGAAACTCTCAAAATGGCCAGAAAAAAGAGAACTTTCATGTGAAACTCGACAGTCTATTCTTGTTCTTAGAAATGAAGGCTATTCCATGCGAGAAATTGCCAAGAAACTGAAGATTTCCTACAACGGTGTGTACTACTCCCTTCGGAGGAGAGCACAAACAGGCTCTAACCAGAGTAGAAAGAGAAGTGGGAGGCCCCGCTGCACAACTGAGCAACAAAACAAGCACATTAGAGTCTCTAGTGTGAGAAATCGACGCCTCATAGCTCCTCAACTGGCAGCTTCATTAAATAGTACACGCAAAACGCCAGTGTCAACGTCTACAGTGAAGAGGCGACTCCGGGATGCTGGCCTTCAGGGCAAAGTGGCAAAGAAAAAGCCATATCTGAGACTGGCTAATAAAAGGAAAAGATTAATATGGGCAAAAGAACACAGACATTGGACAGAGGAAGATTGGACAAAAGTTTTATGGACAGACGAATCAAAGTTTGAGGTGCTTGAATCACACAGAAGAACATTTGTGAGCGCAGAACAACTGAAAAGATTCTGGAAGAGTGCCTGACGCCATCTGTCAAGCATGGTGGAGGTAATGGGATGGTCTGGGGTTGCTTTGGTGCTGGTAAAGTGGGAGATTTGTACAACGTAAATGGGATTTTGAATAAGGAAGGCTATCACTCCATTTTGCAACAATATGCCATACCCTGTGGACAGCGCTTGATTGGAGCCAATTTCATCCAACAACAGGACAATGACCCAAAGCACACCTCCAAATTATGCATGAACTATTTAGGGAAGAAGCTGGCAGCTGGTATTCTATCTGTAATGGAGTGGCCAGCGCAGTCACCAGATCTCAACCCCATTGAGTTATTGTGGGAGCAGCTTGATCGTATGGTACGCAAAAAGTGCCCATCAAGCCAATCCAACTTGTGGAGGGGCTTCAGGAAGCATGGGGGGGAAATGTCTCAAGATGACCTCAGCAAATTAACAGCTAGAATGCCAAAGGTCTGCAATGCTGAAATTGCTGCAAATGGAGAATTCTTTGACAAAAGAAAAGTTTGAAGGAGAAAATTATTCTTTCTAATAAAAATCATTATTTATAACCTTGTCAATGTCTGGACGATATTTTCTAATCATTTTGCAACTCATTTGATAAATGAAAGTATGAGTTTTCATGGAAAACACAAAATTGTCTGGGTGACCCCAAACTTTTTAACGGTAGTGTATGAGCTCATAATTTTGCCTTGGGCTCTATAATTCCTGAGCCTTCATTTGCTTTATAACTAGGCAAGTCACTGCCACCCAAAAGATCAGCCCACTCCTCTTCTGCTGTTATTGCCCCTAATATTTCACTATAGTGCTTTGTCGCTGCTTCCTTCCTACAACATGCCAGTGTCACATGCAGCCTATGAACGTATAGGTCACTGCTTCCTACAAGAGCAGCACATTCCTCTTCTACTGCTGTTTGTGAAGACCCGGGGTCTTCCGTGGGCGTAACACTACTCAGACAATACAGAGTGCGGGTAAAACAGTGTGACAATACTTTATTGAACCATCAAACAGACAATAAACACATAGAACAGTCCCAGCAAATACCCAAGATGGTGCAAAATGACATGATCTCACCCTTCTGCCGGCCCACCTGAGATAGAACAACTGAAACTTTGGGACTTTCGGGGCAAACTACCTCAACCAGTGGCCCCCCGCTTTAGGCGGGCCCCCACATAGAGGAGGTAGTGGCAAGGTTAGGAAGCTAGCAGTCCATCGAGATACAAGGCCAGGAGACCCGAGGGTCCATTCCTGGCTTCTCCGAGATTTTCCATGGGGGCAGATGACCAGCTGGTCCCAATCTGGCTTCTCCAAACGTCTCCATGGGTTTCAGGAGGGTTCCACCTGGCAACCCCAAACAACATTTCCATGGGCCAGGTGACTTCATCATCCCAACCTGGTTTCCCCAAATTTATCCATGGGTTCTCTGATGGTCAATGGAGGTGGAGATGGTACCCTTAGGCAGGAATCCTGTAGAATCCAAATCTGTGTCTCTCTGGATGGAGCCATGCTACCAGTCTGCTGTCCTGAAGAATCCCTCTGAACCTCTGATTTTCATTGTAAAGTTTTTTTCTACAGAGGCATATGTCCCTTAAATGGTTCACAATTATTCTTTGAAGCACACATCCACAGGTCAAGAAGGGAAGGTGCAGGGCTCATGTCTCATTGTTTAAGCATTTGATCAAGTTGCATAGTTGGTATCCCCCTGCTCTTGTAAATCAACAACTATCTGGCTTAGTACAATATGTAATTACCATATTAACAAACACTATTGTTTCCAGACCAAGAGAAGTCATCATTCAGGTTTATACAAATACTTGTATGTCCTTCTTGACCATCCAAAGAAACAGATACAATCTAAAGTCAATACAAACACAATAGTGTATTTCTCTTGGCCTAATAAATCTAGACATCTAGCTTATTAAGATTAGAAGCTGTGTCGTCACACTGTTATTTTATTATTTCACTGATTTTAGCGCTTTTTCATTGATTCTTTCCTATAATGGACTACCCTGTTACATGCTGCTTATGAATGGATAGGTCACTGCTTCCTACAAGAGCAGCACACTCCTATTCTACTGCTGTTATTGTTATATTTCCCAGGCTATAGCGTTCTGTCGCTGCCTCCTCCCTATAATCCACCCTGTTACATGCTGCTTATGAATGGATAGGTCACTGCTTCCTACAAGAGCAGCACACTCCTATTCTACTGCTGTGATTATTTTATTTCTCTGGCTATAGCGTTCTGTCGCTGCCTCCTCCCTATAATCCACCCTGTCACATGCAGACTATGAATGGTTAGGTCACTGCCTCCTACAAGATCAGCACACTCCTCTTCTACTGCTGTGATTATTTTATTTCTCTGGCTATAGCGTTCTGTCGCTGCCTCTTCCCTATAATCCACCCTCTCACATGCAGACTATGAATGGTTAGGTCACTGCCTCCTACAAGATCAGCACACTCCTCTTCTACTGCTGTTATTGTTTTATTTCCCAGGCTATAGCGTTCTGTCGCTGTTTCCTCCATACAACCATCCCCTGTCACATGCAGCCTATGAGTGGTTAGGTCACTGCCTCCTACAAGAGCAGCACACTCTTCCCCTGCTGCTGTTGTCATTTCAATCATCTGATTAGATCTATGGGGAGAGAACATTGAAGTAGATGCATCTCTTTATCCACTGATTGTATTTTTCCTGCATTTCTGTGTTTTAGTTTAATAACCGCCGTCAACACTCCGGCCGCTCCGCTGTTTTCTCTTTGGTTTGAAGAACTGAGAACTTGCATTGCTTATGACTCCATGGAGAATATTTCTAGTTTAATTAGATTTTAGCCAAAACAACATTTTCCAGGTTGAGTTTTAGTGAATATTAATTAAAATGATATATGTAGGTCCAATAAATAGAGCAAAAAGCAGAAAAGCTGCATGAAATACCGAGTCCTTCCTAACCCGAACATCTCCACCGACTCTCCTGACGCATTATGGCAAGTATTACAGGACTTTTTTTTATATCTGTCACGTGTTTCGCCATGGTAACGTTTAATAAATAGTGGAAAATCCCTTTAAGACTTTTTTTCATGGGTCAGACATTGATATTACATGGGTAGCGACCTACAGGTGGCAATAGAGAGACAGATATATTTGTTCTGCAAGAGCTAATTTGCATATTTCCTTCCCAATGAGCATTGCCACCCGGATCTCCTCAAGGAGAAACAATAGCTCCATTTCTCTACCTCCGGAGTTTTTGGAGGCACCGTGCAGATCCCCATTGCTGAAGATAGAGTAAATGTCTATGATGGAAATACGGCTGAATTTGATCTATGAAAATCCAATAATCCAGACTTCCAGGTTTCAATGATGTCAGATTAAAGGTATTTCACATTCTATACAACAGATATATATATATGACTGTATACATTTGTAGACCTATTGCAGCGATATCGCACAACTCTGAGGATTACACATTTTTTTACACCTAGAAGTTGAAGAACAGAGAAAAGTTTTGCTGAAACTTTCCTTACCAAGCAAATCTGACAAGAACACTCTATGTGAATGTAAAAATGATCAGCACAAGCTAGAACGTTATCAGTATGAATATTTCATCGGGATGTAATAGATTATCCTCGCATCAAACATCACCGATTAGAATTAGACATAGTACCTACCTGGCGACTCTGGGCTGCTCGGCTGCACTGAATACTTAATTAAAAATGATAACGTTCCTATGATGGTATGGCGCAGGCTCTCTGGCGGCAATGCACTTAAGTAGTCAATATTAAGTAGAGAAAAAAATGTACAGTATTTATGATCAATATCTGTGAGCCTCTGCGTTTGGTTTACTAAAAGGTTTTAACGTATAAGAAGGAGTAAGGTAAAAAGAAAGAGCGGAGCTGGATACGGGGAATCGCACGGAGTTCGGCTCGGTTCTCGCTCTGCTCTTCCTTCGTTCGGACACGTATAACAGGACTGATATTCCCCGATATGACCCCACAATGGAAGCCTCGGACGCCTCCGTCTAGATATAACGTTCTCCACGTTTCCCATTGACACCTACTGTAAAAAAAAAAACAAAAACTGATACCGTGCGGTATTAAATGATATTTAAAATAAAGGATATCTATGAAAATGAACAAATGAAAGTCAGACATTGCTTTTCTGCTTCCACAGAATTTTTAAAAAAATGTAAACTCATGAAATCGGCCTGGACAGATATGATGGACCCCTGAAAATAATGTGACAAAGGGGACATGTTAAATCACGTTGTGTCCACTAATTATCATCACAGGTATCTACAATCTTGTAATCAGTCAGTGGCCTGTATATAGGGCTACAGATACTCACTGTGCTGTATATAGAGCTACAGATATTCACTGTGCCTGTATATAGGGCTACAGATACTCACTGTGCTGTATATAGGGCTACAGATACTCACTGTGCTGTATATAGGGTTACAGATACTCACTGTGCTGTTTGGTGACATGGTGTGTACCACACTCAACATGGACCAGAGGAAGCAGAGGAAAGAGTTGTCTCAGGAGATTAGAAAGAAAATTATAGACAAGCATGTTAAAGGTAAAGGTTATAAGACCATCTCCAAGCAGCTTGATGTTCCTGTGACTACAGTTGCACATATTATTCAGAAATTTAAGATCCATGGGACTGTAGCCAACCTCCCTGGACGTGGCCGCAGGAGGAAAATTGATGACAAATCAAAGAGACGGATAATACGAATGGTAACAAAAGAGCCCAGGATAACGTCTAAAGAGATTAAAGGTGAACTTCAAGCCCAAGGAACATCAGTGTCAGATCGCACCATCCGCCGTTGTTTGATCCAAAGTGGGAGACGACCAAGGAGAGCACCATTGTTGAAAAAAAATCATAAAAAAAGACAGACTGGAATTTGCCAAACTACATGTTGACAAGTCACAAAGCTTCTGGGAGAATGTCCTATGGACAGATGAGACAAAAATGGAAGTTTTTGGCAAGGCACATCAGCTCTATGTTCACAGATGGAAAAATGAAGCATATCAAGAAAACAACACTGTCCCTACTGTGAAACATGGAGGAGGCTCTGTTATGTTCTGGGGCTGCTTTGCTGCATCTGGAACAGGGTGTCTTGAATCTGGGCAGGGTACAATGAAATCTCAAGACTATCGAGGGATTCTAGAGAGAAATGTGCTGCCCAGTATCAGAAAGCTTGGTGTCAGTTGCAGGTCATGGGTCTTGCAACAGGATAATTGTTATGATCTGCAACAAGTACTAAGGAAAGAAAGGGGAAAGCTATTCCTACAGTAAGACTAAGCCGAGTTCCTATGATGTAGTGGGCTGCCTGTTCCTTGCGAACAGACCCGCCTTAGTCCTCGGCTAGTCTGAATGAAGACCTATAGCATAAAGGAAGGGGGCCCTAAAAGAACTAAGGACTGGAACAAAAATGGGACACCTCCTAAACAGAGAAGGTTGTTGCAGAACACAAAAAGATAAACTGACAAGAAGGTACTAGAGGTCCCAGACGGACCAAGCGAACTGACAGAGATAGGCATTGAAGCACCTGGCTAGCAAAACAGTCAAACAACACTGAAGTCCAGCACAGCCAAAAGGGCGGAGCTGGAATATAAAGGCAGATGGTCACGAGACCACAAAACACAAGATGGAAAAAACAAACAGGAGGGTTCTAACAGTACCCGCTCTTTTATGAGGATCCTCCGGATCCTCCAGGCCCAGGCCTATCCGGAAACCTCTTGTGGAAAGCTTTAACAAGCCTAGGAGAAGAGACATCATCCGTCCTTACCCAGGAGTAGTCTTCGGGACCGAAACCCTTCCAGGAGACGAGATACTGTAATCTCCCTCTATGCCATCTAGAATTCAAGATACAAGAGATTTCATATTCGCCGTCTTCCACCACAGGAGGAACTGTGACAGGATTAATCTTCCAGGAAGTAGGGACATCCAACCTAACCGCAGACGGGTTAACAACCTGAAGCACTTTAAATGGACCCACAAACTTAGGACCCATTTTTTTAGAGGGAATCCTCAACCGCAAGTTCCTTCAGGACAACCAAACCATGTCACCCACAGTAAACAAAACCTCCTTACGTTTCCTGTCAAAATACTTCTTGGACTTTTTGTTAGCCTCTTGAAGGTTGCAAAGTACATTAGTCCAAACTCTCTCCAAATCACCGGAAAAACTCTCCTCCTCCGGCACCGCCGACCCCAATTTGGAGAACGAACCAAAAGACGGATGTCTCCCAGTGCAACAAAAAAAAGGAGAACACCCAACAGAGGAGGAAGTATGATTGTTAAGAGCAAATTCTGCGAGAAGCAGAAACTCAGACCACACCTCTTGATTGTGCGCCACGAAACAACGCAAAAACTGTTCTACATCCTGGTTCTTTCTTTCTGTCTGTCCATTAGACTCAAGATGATACCCAGACGAAAATGACAAATGGACTCCCAACCTGTCACAAAAAGCACGCCAAAAGCAAGCTACAAACTGAGGTCCCATATCAGAAGCAATATTTGTGGGAACACCATGAAGCTTGACAATCTCCTTAACAAACGCCTTAGCGAGTGTCTTGGCGCAGGGCAACTTAATGAATGGAACCAAATGACACATCTTACTAAAAGGGTCCACGACACCCAGATGACAGTAAAACCCTCGGACACAGGCAGATCAGTAATAAAATCCATTGTGAGATGCGTCCAAGGCGCACTAGGAACCTCCAGAGGGCAAAGCAACCCCACAGCAGGAGTATGTGAAGCCTTTGACCTAGCACACACAGTACATTGAGGCACCCACTTGATGACTTCCTTCTGCCATCCAAGCCACCAAAAACTGCGACTGATAAGTCTCTTAGTCTCCGAAACTCCTGGATGACCTGCCAACCGAGACTCATGACACTCCACAAACAAATCTCTCCTAAAGGCTCTAGGCACGAACAACCTCCCATGGGGAGTGTTAGATGGAGCATCATCTTGAGCTTTCAGAACCCCATTCTCCAAAACGGAGTCCAATGCCGCCACCACAACTCCTTACTGTAAAATGCTCTCCTCCTCCTCGGCACCGACCGTAGGAGAGAAGCTGCGAGATAAAGCATCGGCTTTAACATTCTTAGTACCAGGGATATAGGTAACAGAAAAATGAAACCGAGAAAAAAAAAGTGCCCACCTAGCTTGACGGGCATTCAAGCGCGTGGCAGCATCCAGATAGATCAAATTCTTATGATCTGTGAAAACCTGAATAGGAAATCTAGCGCCTTCCAAAAAATGACGCCAATGTTCAAACGCGAGTTTAATAGCCAGCAATTCCCGATTACCAACATCATAATTCAGTTCGGTTTCCCAAAAAAATTTCAAAAAGAAGGCACAAGGATGTACTCCATCCCTGTTCTCCTGAGACAAAACTGCTCCGACCCCCACTGATGAAGCATCGACCTCGACCAAAAAAGGCTTGGTCTCATCAGGCTCCATAAGGATAGGGGCAGAACTGAACCTCTCTTTGAGATACTTAAACGTTTCAATGGTCTCAGTAGTCCACTGGACCGTATTCGCACCTTTCCTGGTGAGATCGGTAGGGGCTTAACAATTACAGAAAAATTCTTAATGAATTTCCTGTAATAATTGGCAAAACCCAAAAATCTCTGTATAGATTTCAAACCAATAGGCCTAGGCCATTCATGCACAGCCTAAACCTTCACCGGGTCCATCTCAAAGCCCTCGCTGGAGACAATGTAGCCCAAAAAACTAATTCTCTGCACAGTGAACTCACATTTCTCCAGCTTAGCAAAGAGTGAATTATCACCCAATAACTGCAAAACTTCACGTACACTCTGCCAATGGGACTCTAGATCTGGTGAATAAATCAAAATGTCATCCAAATACACAACCACATTCTTACCATTCAAAGGTCTCAGGATGTCATTAATAAGGTTCTGAAAAAATGCAGGTACATTGGTAAGACCAAAAGGCATCACCAGATTCTCAAAATGACCTACCGGAGTGTTAAAAGCAGTTTTCTATTCATCACCTTCCTTCACGAGTAACAAATTGTATGCCCCCCGGAGATCAATCTTAGAGAACCACTTGGCCCCCATTAACTGGTTAAACAAGTCAGGAATTAACGGCAATGGGTAGGAATTGCGTATGGTAATCTTATTAATTTCACGAAAATCCAGACATGGACGTAAACCGCCGTCCTTTTTTTTAACAAAGAAAAATCCAACTGCCACAGGCGACTTATAAGGTCTAATGTGACCAGCAGCCAAGCTAGTCTGTATGTACTCCTCCAAGCCCTTTCTTTCAGGGATAGTCAGATTAAACAAGCGACTCTTGGGAAGAGTACAATCCCTAGCAAAAATTATGGAATCACCTGGCTCGGAGGATGTTCATTCAGTTGTCTAATGTTGCTGAAAAAAAGCAGATCATAGACATGGCACAAAACTAAAGTCATTTCAAATGGCAACTTTAGGGCTTTAAGAAACACTAAAAGAAATCAAGATTAAAAATGTGGTACTCAGTAAGGGTAATTTTTTTCAGACCAAGCAGAAGGAAAAAATTATGGAATCACTCAATTCTGAGGAAAAAATTATGGAATCACCCAGTAAATTTTCATTTCCAAAGCTAACACCTGCATCAAATTAGATCTGCTCGTTAGTCTGCATCTAAAAAGGAGTGATCACACCTTGGAGAGCTGTTGCACCAAGTGGACTGACATGAATCATGGCTCCAACACGAGAGATGTCAATTGAAACAAAGGAGAGGATTATCAAACTCTTAAAAGAAGGTAAATCAAAACGCAATGTTGCAAAATATGTTGATTGTTCACAGTCAGCTGTGTCTAAAATCTGGACCAAATACAAACAACATGGGAAGGTTGTTAAAGGTAAACATACTGGTAGACCAAGGAAGACATCAAAGCGTAAAGACCGGAAACTTAAAGCAATATGTCTCCAAAACAGGAAATGCACAACAAAACAAATGAGGAAAATGAATGGGAGGAAACTGGAGTTAATGTCTGTGACTGAACTGTAAGAAACTGCCTAAATTAAATGGGATTTACATACAGAAAAGCTAAACATAAGCCATCATTAACACCTAAACAGAAAAAAACAAGGTTACAATGGGCTAAGGAAAAGCAATTGTGGACTGTGGATGACTGGATCGTGGACTGTGGATGACTGTGAATCTGCATTGGGCAAGGTGATGATGCTGGAACTTTTGTTTGGGGCCGTTACAATGAGATTTATAAAGATGACTGCATGAAGAGAACATGCAAATTTCCACAGTCGTTGATGATATGGGGCTGCATGTCAGGTAAAGTCACTGGGGAGATGGCTGTCATTACATCTTCAATAAATGCCCAAGTTTACATTGATATTTTGGACAGTTTTCTTATCCCATCAATTGAAAGGTTGTTTGTGGATGATGACATCATTTTTCAAGATGATAATGCATCCTGCCATAGAGCAAAAACTGTGGAAAACATTCCTTGAAAGAAGACACATAAGGTCAATGTCATGGCCTACAAATAGTCCGGATCTCAATTCAATTGAAAATCTTTGGTGGAAGTTGAAGAAAATGGTCCATGACAAGGCTCCAACCTGCAAAGCTGATCTGGCAAGAGAAATCAGAGAAAGTTGGAGCCAGATTGATGAATAGTACTGTTTGTCACTCATTAAGTCCATGCCTCAGAGACTGCAAGCTGTTATTAAAGCCAGAGGTGGTGCAACAAAATACTAGTGATGTATTGGAGTGTTCTTTTGTGTGTTTGTTTTTCATGATTCCATAATTTTTCCTCAGAATTGAGTGATTCCATATTTTTTCCCTCTGCTTGGTCTGAAAAAAATTACCCTTACTGAGTACCACATTTTTAATCTCAATTTCTTTTAGTGTTTCTTAAAGCCCTAAAGTTGCCATTTGAAATGACTTTAGTTTTGTGCCATGTCTGTGATCTTCTTTTTTTCAACAACATTAAACAACTGAATGAACATCCTCCGAGCCTGGTGATTCCATAATTTTTGACAGGGGTTGTAGCTCCCGGAATAAACTCAATGGCGCAATCATAATTCCTATGAGGAGGCAAAACTTGTGACTCCTCCTCTGAAAAAACACTCCAAAAATCTTGAATAGGTACAGGTAATTCCCCTCTTTCCACAGTCGCAATGTGACCATTACAACATTTATCATAGCACTTCGGACTCCAAGACTTTATCATATTAGTAGACCAGTCCAGCAAAGGATTGTGCAGTTTTAACCAAGGCAATTCTAAAACGACCGGAGAGGGTAAATTATCTAATACAACCAAGTCCAAAATTTGTTGGTGAAGTCCATTGATAGTGAGGGGAAATGCAGCAACCTTGTGAGTAATACATTTCAAGGGAGTGTTATCAATTGCAATCACAGAAATAGGTGATGACAAAGGTTTGGATTTCAAGTTAAATTTTTCCAAAAACCCTTTATCAATCACATTAAGTGTTAAACCAGAATCCACAAATACCTGAAATTCAATCAAATCTCCCTGCAGAGTAGTACTCCCAGAAAGAAATAATCCAGAAGATCGTAAACAAGCTATACGGGCGTAACTGACCTTTTTTTTTTCTTTACTTAAACAAAGCTTACAATACTTAATCAAATGGTCAGCTTTACCACAATAAAGACACAATCCCTTGGCGAACCTCCGGTCTCTTTTCTGAGAGCGGAGCGACATCGCCCCAACCTCCATCGGTTCTCCGCCATCTGAGCAGATTTTCTGGGGACTAGGACCTGGCATTACAGGAGTCTTTACCTCATTCTGCCTGGATCTCAGCCTCCTGTCCACACGAACAGCTAACTGCATGGCATCCTGCAGAGTCTCAGGTGCGGGGAATGCAATTAGCAGATCCTTAACCCTTTCACTCAGACCAGCAAGAAATAAACATTTCAGTGCAGGATAATTCCATTTAACTTCTGAAGCCCATCTTCTAAAGTGTGTGCAATAATTTTCAACATCACCTGACCCCTGATTCAAACGCCTGAGTTCTGCCTCAGCAGATGAGATTCGATCAGGATTGTCATATAATAGACCCATAGCAGAAAAAAATTATTTTACTGACCTTAAGCATGGATCATTAGGTTGGAGAGAAAAGGCCCACCCTTGTGGTTCATTGCGCAAAAGTGACATAAAACCAATGCGCTGTGATTCATTCCCTGAGGATCTTGGTCTCAAACGAAAATATAAAAAACAAGCATTTTTAAAGGAAAAAAAATCTTGCTGTTTACCATAAAAAAGATCAGGCAGTCCTACCTTGGGTTTGACAAAATGTGCTCCAGAACAGCTACTCACGTGTTGCTGGAGCTCGGCCACCTCCAGAGACAATCCCTGCAAGCGTCGAGCCAACTCCTGGACGGAAGCCATACTGATCCCCAAATTTCTTTCCTTTTAGATTTCTTGGGCTGGACTTACTGTTATGATCTGCAATATGTACTAAGGAAAGAAAGGGGAAAGCTGTCCCTACAGTAAGACTAAGCTGAATCCCTACGATGTAGCGGGCTGCCTGTTCCTTGTGAACAGACCCGCCTTAGTCCTCGGCTAGTCTGAATGAAGACCTATAGCATAAAGGAAGGGGGCCAGAAAAGAACTAAGGACTGGAACAAAAATGGGACACCTCCTAAAAAGAGAAGGTTGTTGCAGAACACAAAAAGACAAACTGACAAAAAGGTACTAGAGGTCCCAGAAGGACTCAGCAAACTGACAGAGATAGGCACAGAAGCACCTGGCTAGAAAAACAGTCAAACACTGAAGTCCAGCACAGCCAAAAGGGCAGAGCTGGAATATAAAGGCAGATGGTCACGTGACCGCAAAACACAAGATGGAAAAAACAAACAGGAGGGTTCTAACAATAATGACCCAAAACACACAGCTAAAAACACCCAAGAATGACTGAGAGGAAAACATTGGACTATTCTGAAGTGGCTTCTATGAGCCCTGACCTAAATCCTATTGAGCATCTTTGGAAAGAGCTGAAACACGGAGTCTGGAAAAGGCGACCTTCAAACACGAGACAACTGAAGCAGTTTGCTCATGAGGAGTCGGCCAAAATACCTGTGGAGAGGTGCAGAAGTCTCATTGACAGTTACAGGAATCGTCTGATTGCAGTGATCGCCTCAAAAGGTTCAACAAAATATTAAGTTAAGAAGAAGAAGAACCATCATTTCTGTCCAGGCCGATTTCATGTGGAAGCAGAAAAGCAATGTCTGACTTTCATTTGTTCATTTTCATAGATTTTTAATTTATTATTACTTTTGTCAGATTCAAGTTATTTCTGTGACCATTGTGGGTTTTTCTTTCATCAAACGAGGGGAACCAACAATTTTGACCATGTGTGTATACTATATTAAGAGGAAACCATGTAGCCAGAGGCAATGTTTTTGTGTAGGGGACACCTGTGAGCCATAATTTGTAAGGACCTCACCGCTCCCGTTGGGTTTGTTCTCGCTACATCTGTATACGGTGATTAGTGTTCAGATGGAAACTTAATATTCCTGTCAACTTAGTACTTGCTGTTCTTGTAATTTTCTCATCCTACCTTTTAATTCAAGATGTGAAAAAACATTGAATTAAAAAGGTCAATTTAATCAACAACCACAGATCATGTTTAATAAAGATGTTTCTGTTTCCTGAGCAGAACGGAGGATGGAGCCCACAGAGGAGCTGATCACGACAGCACAGTGAATTATCCACCGTGTAATAAACTCCCACAGTGTCCCAGCGGGGTAAACAGCAGCCGAACATGAGATCAAAGGGCGTAAAGATAAAAAGATGCCATCCACACCAGGTGTAAAGATCACATATGGGGCTTATGGACGGACAATCGAGCGTCCATCCCACAGATGCCTTTCCACAAATTATGTCACGGACTCAAATTTCTCACAATAAAAACTCAATATAGTTATGTAACATAATAACAAAATCCTCAACACACTGCAATACCCATCACAACCACTGGGTGGCAACAAATGGGCACATGTAGTATAAACATCTCCAGACAGAGTATCCCAAAATCCTGTTTGTTTCTTTTATATCTCAGGGTATATGGCATTAAAGAGAAATGTCCAGATAGAAAATTGTAAAATACGAAACCTCCTCTTCCCAGTAATTCCCCAGCAGGGCATCTTCATTCACTTAAATAAGTTTTTCCATCTTTTCAAGGTTGGATTCTATATTTGTGCCCTTTAAGTTCTCTAAAACGTAGGTATTATTTTTTGAGTTATTTTTGTGTTTTACATCGAGCATCTCAGTCCATGGACTTTAGGGGATAAAGAAACCATTGACTGAAATCAAAATGTAATCAAAATTCACACATTGCTACCTGTTGGTTGTGCAAACTCCAAGTAGTAAGACCTCTAGCCATTGACACAATCAAGGAAGGTCCACGAGCAGCAGTTTTACAAATTAGTCTGCCCCTTTAAGAAGATGTCTATTGTCTTTCATATTTAATAGAGTTGTCTACTTTCAACAGGTCCTTTTTCTTACAAAATAAGCTGATCCTGCTGCTAAGACTTTCAGTGACCAACTGTAATCTATTTAGGAACAGCAAGTGCTCAATTTCTCTGCAGTGCCTCCGCAGGTAAAATGAAGCATTACACAGTCTCCATTTAAATCAATGGGATGTCCATGTTATTCAAAGATGTGCAGAAACGCTCTGTAGCCACTGCGCCAGCTGACTCATGGATGCTAGGAATGATCTCTACTCATGGCTTCATAAAAGGTTTTTGAAACTAATAACTAAAAACTATATTTTTCTTTAAGACATGGCCCAGCGTTGGTCTTAAAAATAAATAAGAAATGCATACTCAACTATTCCTCCCCAGGCAGTCTCAAAATTTTTGTTTTTCCACTGGAGATGAGCATGTGGCTAGCACATTGCCGCTGTGGCTAGTGATTGGCTGCAGTGGTTACATCATTGCCAGAAGAGGAAAGCAAGCAGAATTATGAGTTGAGCACCTTATTTTTTTATTTTTAGACTATGCTCAATGTTTCCTTAGTGTAGAAAATGTATTTAAATTATCCTTAAAGGTTTTTTTTCCAAACTCATCATATAGATGCTTTTGGGGCCGGCTGGATGAAAACTGTGATCGGAGCCAAACAGTACAGCGCCATTCATTGGGTAGTGGCCGGCCTCGGTACTGCAGCTCAGCTGAGGACGAAGGCGGGTCTGTTCACAAGGAACAGGTTGCCCGCTGCATCGTAGGGAATCAGCTTAGTCCTATTGTAGGGACAGTTTTCCTATCTTTCCTTAGTTCTTGTAGCAGATCATAACAGTTTATTTCTGTTAATGTTGATGATTATGGCTTACAGTCAATGAAAAACACAAAAGTCATTATCTCAGTAAACTAAAATAATTAACATAAAACACCTGCAAAGGCTTCTTAAGTGTTTAAAAAGGTCCTTTAGTCTGTTTCAGTAGGCTCCACAATCATGGGGAAGACTGTTGACTTGACAGATGTCCAGAAGGCAGTCACTGACACACTCCACAAGGAAGGTAAGCCACAAAAGGTCATTGCTAAAGAAGCTGGCTGTTCACAGAGTGCTGTATCCAAGCATATTAATGGAGAGTTGACTGGAAGGAAAAAGTGTGGTAGAAAAAGGTGCACAAGCAACCGGGATAACCGCGGCCTTGAAAGGATTGTTCCACTGTGTTTTATCAAGACCAAAGTCAGCGCAGCCGTCTACCAGGACATTTTACAGCACTTCATGCTTCCCTCTGCCGACAAGCTTTTTGGAGATGGAAATGTCATTCTCCAGCAGGACTTGGCCCCTGTTCACACGGCCAGAAGTACCAATACCTGGTTTACACACAACAGTATCACTGTGCTTGATTGGCCGCAAACTCGCCTGACCTTAACCCCATAGAGAATCTATTATAGAGAATCTATGCGGTATTGTCAAGAGGAAGATGAGAGACACCAGACCCAACAATGCAGACGAGTTGAAGGCTGCTATCAAAGCCACCTGGGGTTCCATAACCCCTCAGCAGCCACAGGCTGATCCCTCCATGCCACAGGCTGATCCCTCCATGCCACAGGCTGATCGCCTCCATGCCACATTGCTGCATTGATGCAGTAATTGATGCACAAGGAGCCGACCAAGTATTGAGGGCATTTATTGAACAGACATTTCAGTAGGACATGTCGGATTTTAAAAACATTTTTCAAGCTGTTGTTATAAAGTATTCTAATTTACTGAGATAATGACTTTTGTGTTTTCATTGGCTGTAAGCCGTAATCATCAACATTAACAGAAATAACCACGTGAAATAGATCACTCTGTGTGTAATGACTCTATATAATAGATCCCTCTGTGTGTAATGACTCTATATAATAGATCCCTCTGTGTGTAATTGTAGCACCCCGAGGGCTCGGCTGCTACAGGGGTATTGCACCTCGAACCAGAGGTGTAATATTCCACTCCCGGGTAAGGATGGAGTGTGGACCAGGACTCGTTTAGCTGCATGCACCACACACACCCCATTTCCGAGGGACAGGTCAACGGTGCTCCCACTAGACAGAAGTGCAGGCATGACAGCATCTGTCCCTGGCTGGAGTGGGGCGGGGGGTGGAATACCCAGTGGTGTAGGAGCAGATAGGCGTGGGTTTCTGGGCATAGGTAGGAGCCCATTGGTTGCTAGTCACCTGGGCTCGGGTGTTAGAAGGAGGTATATAAGGTGGGCACCATCTTAGGACAGTAGTCAGTTCGAGCCAGTTCAGAGAGGAGTTCAGCCAGAGAGGGCTGACAGGGAGCTGTGGCTCAGTCTGGGCCCAGCTCCAGAGGCAGGCCTGGAGTGGAGGCCAGAAACAGCAGAAAGAGAGAGGAGAAGGAACGGAAAGGAAAGTAAGAAAGGAACTGGAACAGAGGAGAAAGGAAGCAAGGAACACAGAGAAAGGCCCAGAGACACGAGGACAGAAGGAACCCCATATGCCCAGAGGAGATACAGGGTGAAGGGTTGGCAGAACAGGGTACCGGAAACCAAATTGGTAGAGGCAACAGATTCCTCAGCCAAAGACCGGAGGTTGTTACCACATCTTGGTGCGACCCCTCACTACATCCACCAGGAAAGCATATCGCATAGGGTCAGGGAAACCGGAGATAGGTTCCGCCAAAAGAAGGCCCGAGGGAGCTGGACAAAGGTGGGTCACTGGTGGGGACGGCCAGAGAAAGGAAAGGAAGGGAGCCCTGTGCCACGCTCTGGAATTGCCTGGGAGTTGGTCGAGTCCCTTGCCTGGTGAACGCAGCACCGCTCCGGCGGTCCCTCATGTGCACAAGTGACCAGAATAACAACTGTGAGTAAAGCATTGGAAACTGCAATTACAAGTCTCTGTGTTTCATCGCCGCACCAGCACCATCAATACTGGGACGCTCACACCATCACTCCCAACATTCACTGTAGCTGCCCTGAGGCAATACTTCTCCCGTGGGGAGTCATCCCATTCCTGGCTGCGCATATAACATCAGCCTCAGCGGTCTGCAGCGCAGCGGCGGTCCCCACTGACCGCAATCCACGGGTGGTTTAGTCGGACAATTACAATACCAATAGACTGCCACTGGTTTGACCGCCCTGGGCACGGACCGGGTCACCGCCACGGAGAACTACAACTCCCAGCGATCCGGCTCCCGGTATCCCCCTGCACAGCACAGGCCCAGGGGGCGCGTCAACTTTTGGCGTAGTCGGCAGGATCTTTACCAACCCGCCACAAGCGGGTATTGCGTGCCTGAAGAAGATCGTACATGTACCTTGAAAAGAAGTCTCCCGCCATTTTCAGAAGTTTCCCGCCGTCCGGAGTCGCTTCCTGCCATCCGGAGCCGATTCCCGCCATCAGACGCCATTTTGGACCGTTTCCCGCCATCTTCATCAGTTTTTCCCGCCCTGGCAGAGCAGACGCCATTATGTGCGCACCAAAGGACAGCAGGAAGCCGCCTCCCATTGTGGGCCAGGTCCCAGAGTGGCGCCAAAGGAGGGGCCCGCCCCCAGCAACAATGAGTGCAGCAATGGAGATGTCCATCAACGTGGGGGTGCTGCCCCTAAAGGTGATTGTCAGCAGATGCCCCCAATACCACCCCCCATGGGGGCGGATAGGAAAGAAAACTGTGGGGCCGGGCGTGGCCTGGATCAGTCTGGACCTGCTGCACCCGGAGATGGAGGGAGCAGAGAACTACACCAGCACCCTGGCCCGCAGCCTGCTGCAAGCTGAGCCACCCTGCAGCCTGACTGAGTTGCTAGCCCAGCTGCCCAGGGACCCGGACAATGCGCGCGCAGCGCTGGAAGACCTGAACAGGAGGATGGTCCGGGCGCAGCGGGATGTGTTTGCCGGGTGAAGGGAGGAGATGGCCCGGCAGCACGAAGCAGCCAGCGGAGGACCCCGCCTGGACCGGGCAGTGCGCTTACCGCTGGGCGCGGAGAAGAGGGACCGACAGCTGCAGACGACGCCGCGGAGGAGGCCACGGAGACCGAGGCAGGTAATGGGGACGCCACTGTCTCGCCCCCTGGGCCGTGGGGCACTCGGATCCGGGCGGTAGGGAAACGATGGGAGTAGTAGTGGCAACCCGGTTCCATGGCTCAGGGTGGTCAGACCAATGGTAGTCTGCTATGCTCGATTGATAATGTCCGACTACGCCACCCGTGGATTGCGGTTATTAGGAACCGCCGCTGCATGCAGACCGCTGGGGCTGATGAGGTGTGCATCTAGGGTAGTGTGACTCCCCACGGGAAGAGTGCGGCCCCAGGGCAGTATAATGGATGTTGGGAGTGATGGTAGTGAGAGTCCCAGTGCTGATAGTGCTGGAGGAGCAAGGAGCACGCAGACAACAGATTGTAGTCCAGGGTCTTTACTAGAACAGGTAAATTGACCCACAAACAGTCCCAGATAGGAGGGGACCTGGATGTCTGAGAGCAACGGGGAAATTGGCCCTGGTCAGGGTGAGGGTGTAGGCCTACCGTGCTTTCTGTGCTCCTTCTGGCTATCTCCTCGTTATAGGGTAACAGCCCACGTTTCCGAGCTTTCCGTGTATTCTCGCCTGTATGGCCTGCGACATGGGTTCCTTTCTGCTCCCAGCCTTGTACGGCTTTACTGGTCCCTTCGGTTGTGGCAGGGCATCCAGGTTTCTTAGGCCAAGGAATATACAGTCCCTTGCGGACTGGTTCTCTGCTGGGGGATATAGAATCCTCCCAGCCTCAGACACCAAAGTCTGGTAAAGTAAGTCTTTTATCTGCCAAGACAGGCTCTCTTCGCCTCTTGTCTCTGGCTTGTGGCTCTCCTACTGCCACACTTCCTCTTAGGTGCAATACAACTGTCTGTCCCTGCTCTGCTCTGGGACAAGTCTCAGTCCTGAGACAGGTCATCAAGTTCTCCCTAACCCTGCCCCCAGCACCAGCTTTTATAGGGGCAGCCTGCTCCCCCCTACTGGCCTGAGACAGGAGGTACTGCATGCTAATGTTCCCCTGACTAGAGAACCTCCCCCTTGCTCTCAGACACAGCTTTATTACATTTTGTGGCATCCAGGCCAGGGTGACACATTCCCCCCTAGTAAAATTTAGTACTCCGGGACTAAACAGTAAACAAAGACAATATGCATAACCATAAAACATTAATAGACAGACGACGCACAGCTTGAGTTCTTAAGGTCACAGTGTGGTCTGTGACCGGGTGTCCATATCACCAGTACAACGGGGAGCCTTAACCAGGTGGGGGTCTGTCCTACCCCAAGTCTTTTACAGTCTTAGTTCATTCCTTGGTTAGGCTCCGAACGCAGTCCATACAAGGTCCCGGTTATAAAAAAGTCCATAACCTGTGAGTCTTTACGGTAACTGCAAGAAACTGAAACACAGAATTACCAAACATGCATGTAACTTGGCAAACATTTCAACATTTGGCAACAGGATCATTTACAATTTTAGTACACTCTATATTTTCCAGCGAGCGGGTATCTGCCCCTTTGTGCTCCTGGTTGACCTCCTTAACCCACTGTCTGGTGGTGGACCAACCTGGCTTTCCCGACTAGCATTAGGGGTACAGCTACCAGCTGGGTGTACAGGTAGGGCAGGCAGCTGTCTGCGGGTCCTTTGGCTTACCGCAGGCATGGCAGGCTCACTGTCAGCAGAGGGTTGACTCTCCTGGGCTGCTGGTACAGGCTCTTTTGCCTCTGGAACCGCTTGCTCTTCTTCACCTTCCGGCTCTGGTGTTGGTTGTTGCTGTGCCGGTTGCAGGAAATGCAGGACGGGTACCACTATGGCATCATTTATGCGAGTCCAGGACTGAGGGAACTCTCCGAGAACGGTGCTGATCATTTCTTCCTTGTCCTCTGCGGGTTCAAGGTCACTCTGATCCTCTTCTGCACTACGGAGTTGCTCGGGGCATCTTTTGAGGTGGTCTCTGGAGACAGTGCTAGTGGTTTCTCCTCCGTCCTTGGTGATCACGCACACCTTCGGGTTGTCGTGATCAGACTGCAGTACGGTGTAGCGTTCCCTTTCCCACTGGTCGTCCAACTTATGTAGCCTTCTCTTCCGCTTCAGGACTTGCTCACCAGGTTCTAGGGGACCAGCAGGGGCGTGTTGGTTGAAGAGTCTTTCTTGCCTTTCTCTCACCTGGGCCAGGCTCTTCTCCACACTCTCCTGTACCTTCTTGTACTGCAGTTGCCTTTCCGTATCCCAGTCTGCATCCGGGGAGGTGTCCTCAGGTGTTAAGACTCCCATCTCCAGGTCTACGGGCAGCTTACCTGGTCTGGCTCGCATCAGGTAAGCCAGGGTGCAGTTGGTAGCGTTCACCGGGATATGATTGTATAAGTCTATCAGGTCCGGCAGTTTTTCTGGCCACAGGCTGCATTCCTCCAGGGGCAATGTCTTCAGGAGATCAATGACTATGTTGTTCATCTTCTCACACATCCCGTTGGTTTGTGGATGGTAATGCGTTGTCCGAATCTTCTTACAGCCATAGAGGTTGCAGAACTCCTGGAAGATTTCAGCCTCGAACGCTGGACCCTGGTCTGTCAGGACCTGTTCCGGATACCCGTGTGGACGGCAGAAGTACTGCTGGAAGGCTCTGGCCGCTGTTTGGGCTGTCAAGTCCTCTACCGGGATCTTCTTACAGCCATAGAGGTTGCAGAACTCCTGGAAGATTTCAGCCTCGAACGCTGGACCCTGGTATGTCAGGACCTGTTCCGGATACCCTTGTGGACGGCAGAAGTACTGCTGGAAGGCTCTGGCCGCTGTTTGGGCTGTCAAGTCCTCTACCGGGACCACCACTAGAAAACGGGAATAGTGGTCCACGATTGTCAGGGCATAGATGTATCCTGACCGGCTGGGAGCCAATTTGACATGGTCCAGAGCTACCAGCTCAAGAGGCTGCGTGGTGACGATGGGCCTCAAGGGTGTCTTCTGGCTTAGGTGACAAGGGCCACAGTCTCTGCAACATTTTTCTACAGCTCCTCTCATGCCGACCCAAAAGAACCTTCCTCTTAGCAGGAACTCCAGTTTCTTCCAACCGAAGTGCCCCGCTCTGTCATGGTAAGCCCCCAGGACCATAGCTGCATCCCGCCTTGGGACCACGACTTGCCAGGTCAGCTCGTGCATCCGGTGGTTGACAATCCTTCTGCACAACTTGCCTTCGTAGAGGAACAGCTTGCTCTTCTCTTTCCATAGCTGCTTGGCTTCCTCTGGAGCATCCGGATCTATGCGGGCATCTTCCTGGGTCAGCAGATCTTTCACCAGGCGGATGGCAGGGTCACTATCTTGGGTCTCGGCCCAGCTGTGGTGAGGTAGGGGATTTATCATCACGGTTGTTAGATCCTCCTCCTTCACGCGGTGGGAGTATTGAGCGGCTCCATACCGGTGAAACGCGGGGAGTTCTACCTCCTCCAGCTCTTCTGGGTCTTCGTCACCCTCAGGTAAGTGAGGCATTCTTGATAAGGCGTCCGCGTTGGCATTGGTTTTGCCTGCCCGGTACTTGATCACGAAGTCATAGTTGGAGAGACGGGCCATCCACCGCTGTTCCAGGGCACCCAGTCTTGCATTGTCCAGGTGTGTCAACGGGTTGTTGTCCGTGTACACGGTGAACTTTGCAGAGGCCAGGTAATGCTTGAAGCGTTCCGTCATGGCCCACACCACCGCCAAGAATTCTAGCTTGAAGGAGCTGTAATTCTCCGAGTTCCTCTCAGTGGGCCTCAGCTTCCTGCTGGCGTACGCGATCACCCTTTCTCTGCGCTGTTGGTTTTGGGACAGTACGGCTCCCAGTCCCACATTACTGGCGTCTGTGTGGAGAATAAAAGGCTGGCCATAGTCAGGGTAGGCTAGGATCTCATCCCCCGTGAGGGCCATCTTTAGCTGGCGGAAGGACTCCTCTTCCTGTTTATCCCACTTGAAGGGCGGCTTTTGGCTCCTGGACTTAGACTGTCCGATCAGGAAGTCCTGCATAGGAGCTGCCATCTTAGTGAACCCGGGGATGAACCTTCGGTAGTAGCCTACCAATCCGAGAAACTGTCTCACCTCTTTGATGTTCGAGGGGCTTGGCCAGCTCTTGATTGCCGTGACCTTGTCAGGGTTGGGGGCTACTCCTTCCGCACTTACCACGTGCCCTAGGTACTGGACCTTTGGTTTCAACAGGTGACACTTCGATGGTTTCACCTTCAGGCCATAGCCTGCCAGGGCTTCGAACACCTCGGCCAGGTGCTTTAGATGGTCCTCGTAGGTCTTCGAATAGACGATCACGTGTCCAGGTAAAGGAGGACCGTCTCGAAGTTTCGGTGCCCTAGACAGCATTCCATCAGCCGCTGGAAGGTCTCTGGTGCGTTGCAGAGCCCGAAAGGCATGCAGTTGAATTCGCTCAGTCCCATCGGGGTGGTGAAGGCGGTCTTCTCCTTGTCAGCCTCTGCCACAGGAACCTGCCAGTACCCGCTAGTAAGGTCCAAAGTAGAAAAGAAGTTAGCAGATTTTAGTGCGGCTAAAGACTCCTCTATTCTAGGCAGCGGATATGCGTCTTTGTGGGTGATACGGTTGATTTGTCTATAGTCCACGCACATTCTCATGGTGCCGTCTTTCTTTTTCACCAGAACCAAGGGGGCTGCCCAGGGGCTACAGCTATCTCTAATGACCCCAGCTTCTTTTATCTCTCTTAGCATGCCCTTGGCGTTCTGATAATGTGCAGGGGGTACAGGCCTGTGTCTCTCTTTTATTGGTGGGTGGCTCCCTGTGGGGATGTGGTGTTCTATCCCTTTTACTCTGCCGAAGTCTAGCGGGTGCTTACTAAAGACTCTCTCGTACTCCTGTACCACCCGGTAGACTCCTTGTTTTTGGTGCATGGGAGTGGAGTCAGCACCCACGTGGAGTTTCTGGCACCAGTCCTCCTTTTGTTTCTGGGAGCCATTTGTCACGCTGTCTCTGTATACTGGAGGTAGGGGGCCTAAGCTGACCCTAAGCTGGGGCCCTGACTAATCCCTCAACCTGGAGGTACTGTTAAAGGTACAGAGGTCCAGGCCGCCAGCGTAACCCCTACCTCCTGAGGATCCCTGCACCTAAGTAATCTAGTCCTGAGAAGGACCCCGATCACAACAAAAGGGGACAAGTAATAATATGCCCACACACAGTACTTAGACGAACGAGACAGTACAAGGGAAAAACCAAAACCACCTTGCATACAAAAACTACACAACTACAACAGAGGGAACACCAATGGGAAAGGAGATAAATGATAAAGCGAGGAAGGGAAAAAACACTCCAAATACACTTATCTCTGAAACTCCAAATACCACGATCCGCTCTGTTATTCTGCATGAAATGCTTTCACCGACACTTCCCTAACAGACCAGCAGGCATTTGAAGGAGTCTCACTACAGCAGCATTGATTGCAGCTGGGCGAGGCTGGACCTCGTCTAGCACAGAGAGAGAGAGAATTAACTCCCTCACTGCCGAAAAACACAAAGCACCAAAAAGTCAGCTGCGAGAAGTCAGGCTGTGTAATCGTGACGATCTTCGTGGCGACACACCCGTGACACCATTACCCTCCGCCTGTGGAGATGGAGGCAAGGGTTCCACGGCCCTGATAGCTTTGTGTTCGACAACAAACAGTTTGGCGAGTGTAGCGTACCTGGGTAAGTGTACTTCCCTCTCCGCAATCTTGAGGATGTGGACGGGCACCCTCCCATGACGGACATCAACCACCCCCCGGGCTGTCAAAATGGTGGGCCTGCTGTCTGAGTACACGGGTTCTACCATGGCTTGGTAGTCTCTACCTCTCAACCCGATTGCAGTCCGACACCAGATCATCATTTCACTTTTGGGAGGCATGGAAATGGGGAATGGGTCACTCAGTCTTATGCTACCGATCTCACCACCAGACAGTTCTACCTGCTGCCGTCTCATCAGGGCTTTTATCTCTTTGTTGAGGACTCTCTGTTGGCTGGAACTAGCATTCACCGCCACCTGTTGTAAGATTACAATTACCTCTGAAAGACAATTTTCAATTACGTTAGTACCCACAGTTATTTTAGGGTGACTTTCACGACGGTCAATGTCCACAATAATCACTCCCTGTGCCGGCAGTTCAACTTTACCAATTTTAATGGTCATCTCCTTGAACCCCATCTGCGGCACGGGTAAGCCATTACTGGCGATGATGCTCAAGTTACTGTCTGGATACCGTGTGATATCAGCATCAGTCCAATACTGCTTAAAAAGTACATAAGGGATAGTGGTTACTTGTGATCCAGTATCCAGCAAGGCGCTCATGGGGATACCGTCCAGCACCACGGGTAAAACTGGGCGCCCCCCAACATACTTAATACGCCAATGGTAAGGGCCTGGTGATCTTATGCCTGGGGGTTGGCCCTCTGCCCCAGGTTGGACCCGTTTAAATTACAGTACCTGGAAATGTGTCTGGGCTGGTTGCATCGACGGCAAATGGGCTGTCCATCCTCTGCGTAGCGGTCTGTGGGCCTCCCTCGGAACGACGGGATCCTCCTCTGTCGACGCCACGGACATCCTCCGGACTTGAAGCCAGCTCGATGGGTCTTGACGGGTCCACTTGTAACGCCTGGACGGTCCTGGTCAACGCCGCGACGCTCCTGGTCAGCTCCTGGACTTGGTGGTGCAGGTCTTTCGACGGGGCTTGGTTCAGGGCCTGTGCATCAGCCCCCACGGAGTCCATAGTGGAGGGCGCTGCCTCCTGGTGGTAGGTGAGAGCAGGGCGCCGGGGGTTTATAGCGCCACTGGTTGCAGATTCACGGAGCACCCTTATGGCCCTGTCCTTAAATTGGGCAAAGGTCAGGTCGGGGTTCTGAAAGAACATGAGGCGCAGTTGGGCCCTGTGGGCGCTAGACAGCAGACCTTCTATGAATTGTTCTGTTAGCAGCTTATCCGTTTCATGCACACTGCCAGGGTTAGTTTGTTGAATAGCCCTCAAGGCTTCCTGCAGATTTAGGGCATAGTCTCTGATGCTGTCCTGTGCCCGCTGCTTACATCCATAGAACCTCATTTTAATCTCTGCGGAGGTACGTGTGTCAAAGGTACCCCACTGCCGGGCCAGAATACCCTTAACAGTCCTTTTCTCCTCAGTAGGCCATGATTTTACCTCCCTTTGGGCTGCGCCAGTTAACTGCCCTGTTAGTATGCTGATCTTCTGTTCCTCTGTCAGGGGGTAAACCTGGAACAAACTGTACAGCCTTTCCTTAAAGTCAGTTAGGGCATGGGGCTCCCCTGAGTACTTGGGCAGCCAGGCCGCTCCAGGGATGCAGGGCAGGGAAAAGGGCATCACTGCTGCTGCAGCTGCGTTGGTGGTAGTGGGCGTCTCTGTGTCCGACATCTTCCTCCCCCCTAGTTAAGCGTGGCCTACCTTCCGATGATCCTCTTCTGTAGGCCGCGGCTCCGCTGCTGCTGCTCTGGACGAGGACCTTGCGTCGCATCCTGATGACGTCAGCGTCGCTCTCTCTCCCTTCCAGGACCTTGCGCAGCGTTGGTGCGTGGGGCGGAGCTTCGGGTCTCGCGCGGTTTGGACGTCCACGCCCCTCTTCTTCCCGTGCGGCGTCCTGAAGATGGCGTCCGATGGCGGGAACCGATGGAAGATGGCGGGAGACGGCTGGAAATGGCGGGAAACGGCTCCGGACGGCGGGAAACCTCTTTTCAGGTAAGTGCAAAGTCTTTTTCAGGCACGCAATACCCGTTTGTGGTGGGTTGGTTGCAATCCTGCCGACTACGCCAAAGCTGTCTCGCCCCCTGGGCCGTGGGGCACTCGGATCCGGGCGGTAGGGAAACGATGGGAGTGGTAGTGGCAACCCGGTTCCGTGGCTCAGGGTGGTCAGACCAATGGTAGTCTGCTATGCTCGATTGATAATGTCCGACTACGCCACCCGTGGATTGCGGTTATTAGGAACCGCCGCTGCATGCAGACCGCTGGGGCTGATGAGGTGTGCAGCTAGGGTAGTGTGACTCCGCACGGGAAGAGTGTGGCCCCAGGGCAGTATAATGGATGTTGGGAGTGATGGTAGTGAGAGTCCCAGTGCTGATAGTGCTGGAGGAGCAAGGAGCACGCAGACAACAGGTTGTAGTCCAGGGTCTTTACTAGAACAGGTAAATTGACCCACAAACAGTCCCAGCTAGGAGGGGACCTGGATGTCTGAGAGCAACGGGGAAATTGGCCCTGGTCAGGGTGAGGGTGTAGGCCTACCGTGCTTTCTGTGCTCCTTCTGGCTATCTCCTCGTTATAGGGTAACAGCCCACGTTTCCGAGCTTTCCGTGTATTCTCGCCTGTATGGCCTGCGACGTGGGTTCCTTTCTGCTCCCAGCCTTGTACGGCTTTACTGGTCCCTTCGGTTGTGGCAGGGCCTCCAGGCTTCTTAGGCCAAGGAATATACAGTCCCTTGCGGACTGGTTCTCTGCTGGGGGGGATATAGAATCCTCCCAGCCTCAGACACCAAAGTCTGGTAAAGTAAGTCTTTTATCTGCCAAGACAGGCTCTCTTCGCCTCTTGTCTCTGGCTTGTGGCTCTCCTACTGCCACACTTCCTCTTAGGTGCAATACAACTGTCTGTCCCTGCTCTGCTCTGGGACAAGTCTCAGTCCTGAGACAGGTCATCAAGTTCTCCCTAACCCTGCCCCCAGCACCAGCTTTTATAGGGGCAGCCTGCTCCCCCCTACTGGCCTGAGACAGGAGGTACTGCATGCTAATGTTCCCCTGACTAGAGAACCTCCCCCTTGCTCTCAGACACAGCTTTATTACATTTTGTGGCATCCAGGCCAGGGTGACACACCACCACCCCAAGCCCTGGGAACACCAGCCTGCCCTCACCCTCCACTGCGGGACCCGAAGCCCCGGGGACCGTACCTGACATCATGCCTCCACCGCCGCCAGCTAGGCCTCAGGCTGCAAACGTCACTGTCACGCCCCGCCCCGCGCTGTGCCCTCTGAACCCGGGCGCCGTAAAGCGGGAGACTTCACAGGCCGGGACGCAAGGCCGAGCACACCCGGGCGCCGCTGCCTCACCAGCGCCCCCTACCTTGGCGGTGCCACCCCCGGGCGCGACCAACAAGCAACCACCGGCCTGGTCGCAAGGCCGAGTGCCCCCGGGCGCTGACACCCGTCCGAAGCCCGCGGTGCCACCCCTGGGTGCGAACCTGTACGCCCAATATACCAGCCCGGACGGGCTGCCCTTTGAGTGGCCACCGGAGTTTGCCAACCCCCGTCTCCGGAGAGAACAACCCCTGAGCGAGCCTCTGATCCCGGCCCCGGAGCCTGCAAACATCGCTCTACCCCCGCCGGAGGATGCCCAGTTTGCATGGGACCCCACCGGCGAGAATCTCATGGTGTTCACCCAGGAGACCCGGGCGGAAGCAGCCCAGCGCCTGGATTGCTGCCGTCAGCAGCTGGCCACCTATGAAAGGGAGCGACGGCAGAGACGCATCAGGGAGGAGCGACTCCAAGCCCGGAGCGCGGAGCAAAAGAGGAGGGCCCATCAGGACTCCCAAGCCATCCGCGGTCCCCGAGCCACCGGGACCGAAGTAAAGTTCCAGCTAGAGCATGGCTGGGGCTTCATCCGAGACCCGGAGGCTGACACCGACGTCTTCGTCACCAGGAGAGACGTGGAAAGCCACTTGCCAGAGGGACATCACGGCCGTGACCTGTACCCCGGCAACGTGGTCACCTACACCCGGCACAAGGACGCAAAGGGACTGTACGCCCTCCATGTCCACTGTCTAACGGAGGAGGAACTGCGGTATCGCCCAGACATGGACTACCCTGAGGATCCAGACGGACCTGAAGACTACCCGGAAGAGTGAGGAGGACACCGTTACCAGTAAACGGTAAAATGGAACTGTTCCCGTTTGTGAAAGTGTGGTCCCCGTTGGGACAAATAGTGAACTGTTGACTGTTTAAAAATTGCCCCTAATCCCTAACCAGGCTGAGGACTGTGAGCAGCCATTCTCCTATCCCCACTGGCCGAGGACTGAGAGCGGCCAACCCCTTGTAAATAGTTGCGCTTCTTAAAGCGCCCCCTACTGGTTTTATACAAAAACCGCAACGTCTACCTCAAGGCGGATTAAATGGACTGTTGCACCTTTTCCTGGTCGCAAGTTGCACAGCGGCCAGAGTTCAAGAATCTGTTTGACTATGTTTTACTTGAAAATGTCTTAAATGGAAAAGTTTAATATGTTGCTAAAATAATAATGCCAAAGTTTTATATAGTATTTTATAAAAGAGTTCCGGTGGCATTAGTAAAATGTTTTATACCAGTAACTTTGGAAAGAAAAGAGTACCTCCCATAAAGGGATGAGTGTTGGTTAAATGTCTTATATGCGAATGCATTCTAAAAATTTGTATGTTTTAAATTGTTTTGCTCTTTTCCAGCCCGAGGACGTGCTGTGATTTACCAGGGGGGAATGTAGCACCCCGAGGGCTCGGCTGCTACAGGGGTATTGCACCTCGAACCAGAGGTGTGATATTCCACTCCTGGGTAAGGATGGAGTGTGGACCAGGACTCGGTAGGCTGCATGCATCACACACACCCCATTTTCGAGGGACAGGTCAACGGTGCTCCCACTAGACAGAAGTGCAGGCACGACAGCATCTGTCCCTGGCTGGAGTGGGGCGGGGGGTGGAATACCCAGTGGTGTAGGAGCAGATAGGGGTGGGTTTCTGGGCATAGGTAGGAGCCCATTGGTTACTAGTCACCTGGGCTCGGGTGTTAGAAGGAGGTATATAAGGTGGGCACCATCTTAGGACAGTAGTCAGTTCGAGCCAGTTCAGAGAGGAGTTCAGCCAGAGAGGGCTGACAGGGAGCTGTGGCTCAGTCTGGGCCCAGCTCCAGAGGCAGGCCTGGAGTGGAGGCCAGAAACAGCAGAAAGAGAGAGGAGAAGGAACGGAAAGGAAAGTAAGAAAGGAACTGGAACAGAGGAGAAAGGAAGCAAGGAACACAGAGAAAGGCCCAGAGACACGAGGACAGAAGGAACCCCATATGCCCAGGAGATACAGGGTGAAGGGTTGGCAGAACAGGGTACCGGAACCCAAATTGGTGGAGGCAACAGATTCCTCAGCCAAAGACCGGAGGTTGTTACCACATCTTGGTGCGACCCCTCACTACATCCACCAGGAAAGCATACCGCATAGGGTCAGGGAAACCGGAGATAGGTTCCGCCAAGAGAAGGCCCGAGGGAGCTGGACAAAGGTGGGTCACTGGTGGGGACGGCCAGAGAAAGGAAAGGAAGGGAGCCCTGTGCCACGCTCTGGAATTGCCTGGGAGTTGGTCGAGTCCCTTGCCTGGTGAACGCAGCACCGCTCCGGCGGTCCCTCATGTGCACAAGTGACCAGAATAACAACTGTGAGTAAAGCATTGGAAACTGCAATTACAAGTCTTTGTGTTTCATCGCCGCACCAGCACCATCAATACTGGGACGCTCACACCATCACTCCCAACATTCACTGTAGCTGCCCTGAGGCAATACTTCTCATCCCATTCCTGGCTGCGCATATAACATCAGCCTCAGCGGTCTGCAGCGCAGCGGCGGTCCCCACTGACCGCAATCCACGGGTGGCGTAGTCGGACAATTACAATACCATTAGACTGCCACTGGTTTGACCGCCCTGGGCACGGACCGGGTCACCGCCACGGAGAACTACAACCCCCAGCGATCCGGCTCCCGGTATCCCCCTGCACAGCACAGGCCCAGGGGGCGCATCATAATGACTCTATATAATAGATCCCTCTGTGTGTAATGACTCTATATAATAGATCCCTCTGTGTGTAATGACTCTATAGAATAGATCCCTCTGTGTGTAATGACTCTATATAATAGATCCCTCTGTGTGTAATGACTCTATATAATAGATCCCTCTGTGTGTAATGACTCTATAGAATAGATCCCTCTGTGTGTAATGACTCTATATAATAGATCCCTCTGTGTGTAATGACTCTATATAATAGATCCCTCTGTGTGTAATGACTCTATATAATAGATCCCTCTGTGTGTAATGACTCTATATAATAGATCCCTCTGTGTGTAATGACTCTATATAATAGATCCCTCTGTGTAATGACTCTATATAATAGATCCCTCTGTGTGTAATGACTCTATATAATAGATCCCTCTGTGTGTAATGACTCTATATAATAGATCCCTCTGTGTGTAATGACTATATAATAGATCGCTCTGTGTGTAATGACTCTATATAATAGATCCCTCTGTGTGTAATGACTCTATATAATAGATCTCTCTGCGTGTAATGACTCTATATAATAGATCCCTCTGTGTGTAATGACTCTATATAACAGATTGCTCTGTGTGTAATGACTCTATAGAATAGATCCCTCTGTGTGTAATGACTCTATATAATAGATCCCTCTGTGTGTAATGACTCTATATAATAGATCGCTCTGTGTGTAATGACTCTATATAATAGATCCCTCTGAGTGTAATGACTCTATATAATAGATCGCTCTGTGTGTAATGACTCTATATAATAGATCCCTCTGCGTGTAATGACTCTATATAATAAATCACTGTGTGTAATGACTCTATATAATAGATCCCTCTGTGTGTAATGACTCTATATAATAGATCACTCTGTGTGTAATGGCTCTATATAATAGATCACTCTGTGTGTAATGACTCTATATAATAGATCCCTCTGTGTGTAATGACTTGATATAATAGATCCCTCTGTGTGTAATGACTCTATATAATAGATCGCTCTGTGTGTAATGACTCTATATAATAGATCCCTCTGTGTGTAATGACTCTATATAATAGAGGAATTTCACTTTTTGT
This sequence comes from Phyllobates terribilis, assembly GCF_046119375.1. Taxonomy (NCBI): domain Eukaryota; kingdom Metazoa; phylum Chordata; class Amphibia; order Anura; family Dendrobatidae; genus Phyllobates; species Phyllobates terribilis. Next base: position 189,762,027 of record NW_027362768.1, read on the forward strand.
ATTGAAGAACTGAAATAAATTAACTTTTTGATGATATTCTAATTTTGTGAGATGCACCTGTATATGTGTAGACTGACACAGATAAACACGCCATATACACAAAACGCATACTGTATACACAAGACTCATGGGCTGATACGGATAAGCACATCATATACTGTACACACACATGCACAACACACATTGTATACATATACGCAACACACAAACCATGAGCAGCCAATCCCTCCCGTCTCTTATGACTGTTCGTAAAAACCGGCCCTGATGCGCCCTATTAACCCTCTCAGCACCTGGTATGGACAAAGTGAAATGTCCATACAAGGTTGCGGTTTCGCCCGCTCAGGTTACAGTCCAGTCCTTAGGTCCTAACACAGACCAACACTCTGGAGATCCACACATCTCCAGACACAGCCACTGAATGAGACACTCGGTCTCCATTTTATGCACACGCCCTGGGGTGGAGATATGTAAGCAACCAATCCCACTCATCTCTTATGACTGTTCGTAAAAAAACGTCCCTGATGTGCCCTATTATCCCTCTCAGCACTATGTGTGCTGGAGCATGCTTTCCCCAGTTTTACATCACTGAAGCTACCAACCACAGCGATACATATCCCCCCTCATGTCCGGCGACCATCTTACAATATATACATATATACACACCATACTCCATAAACACATATTCATACCATATTCCATACACACATATACACACCGTCATGACACACTGTCATGCTCCTGGGTTCGAGCCCTTGAGCCTGTGTTTTGTGGTTGGCTTCTCTGTCCGTCGAGCCACAACAGATACACCTTTTCTACAGGTGTTTAACTTCTGTCATTCTGGCTGCAGTCTGTTTAGCATAGCATAGGTGTTTTCATTTGTCTGCCCTATTAAATTTCGGGTGCGACTTTATATACTTTCCCCCTGCTGGTATTTCCTGCTGGTGATAGTCTCATTTGGATGTCCAGCCGTACTGCTGTAGTTTAAGCCAGTCAGGGAAAGACCAGCTAGGGTTTATCTCTCTGCTATTTATGTTCTTTATCCTGCACCTATCTTCTGTTTCTTTTTAGGAAGTAGGCGACCTATTCTCTAACAGTGTGTGCTTAATCCTTTATTTTGTATTTTGTGGTTTGTTTTAATCACTCTGGGATCTCTTTCTACTTCAGCACACTTTGCCTTTTGTAGGTAATTTACACTCTGCTCTGCCCCCCGGTTCTTTAGGAGGAACGTGAAGCGCTCGACGGCTTTTTCAGGCAGCATAGGTCCGAGCTGCCATTGTCTAGTCTGTGGTTATGGTTAGGGCTGTCTCAGCACATGCAGGAACCATTAGGGACTGCAGGGTCAGGATCTCTAGTCTGTACAGGAATAAGCAGGGTCAGTTGCAGTATTTAGCTTTACCTATTATCCCAATTGAGCAGCTACACTATTATAACACACACCATACTCCATACACACACCATACTCCATACACACACCATACTCCATACACACATATACACAACATACTTCATACACGCACCATACTCCATACACACATATACACAACATACTCCATACACACATATACACAACTTACTGCTTGAACACATTTAAACACCATACTCCATATGTGTCACCCTGGCCTGGATGCCACAAATATAATAAAGCTGTGTCTGAGAGCACGGGGGAGGTCCTCTAGTCAAGGACCATTAGCATGCAGCACCTCCTGTTCCAGACCAGGCTGCCCCTATAAAAGCTGGAGCTGGGGGCAGGGTTAGGGAGAACTGGACAACCTGGCTCTGGATTGAGAGGTGTCCCAGAGCAGGGACAGACAGTTGTGTTGCAGCCTAAGAGGACGTGTGGCAGTAGAAGAGCCACGAGCCAGGGACAAAAGGTGAAGTGAGCCTGTCCTGGCAGACAAAGAAACTAATCTACCAGACTTTGGTGTCTGAGGCTGGGAGGATTCCTGGTCCTACAGCAGATAACCAGTCCGCAGGGGACTGTATGTTCCTTGGCCTAAGAAGCCCGGAGGCTCCGCCACAGCAGAAGGGACCAGCAAAGCCGTACCAGGCCGGGAGTAGAAAGGGACCCAAGTTGCAAGCCATACGGGCGAGAGGACACGGTGAGCTCGGGAACGTGGGCTGTTACACTACAAGGAGGGAAATAGCCAGATGGAGCACAGAGCGCACGGTAGGCCTACACCCTCACCCTGACCAGGGCCAGCTTCCCACTTGTTCTCAGACATCCAGGCCCCCTCCTAGCCGGGCCTGTTTCTGGGTCATTTTACCTGTTCTAATAAAGACCCTGAACTGTTTAAGAGGCCTCCGTTTACTGGCTATCGCGGTCGGAATCATCCCCTCCATCATCCATTATATATACTGCCCTGGGGCCATACTCCTCCCGTGGGGAGTTGAACTATTCAGTGCTGCACGTTTATATCAGCCCCAGCGGTCTGCACCGCAGCGGCGGTTAGCCCTGACCGCAATCCACGGGTGGCGTAGTCGGACATTACCTACAGCACATCGTAGACTACCACTGGTCTGACCACCCTGAGCCATGGGACCGGGTCGCCACTACTACTCCCAGCATTGCCCTGAAGTCCGGTCCCGAGTGCTCCACGGCCCAGGGGGCGAGTCAGCTTTGGCGTAGTCGGCAGGATTGCGACCAACCCGCCACAAATGGGTATTGCGTGCCTGAAAAAGACTGTACACGTACCTGAAGAAGAGGTTTCCCGCCATCCGGAGCCGTTTCCCGCCATTTTCAGCAGTCTCCCGCCATCTTCCGTCGGTTCCCGCCATCTTCAGCCGTTTTCCCGCCATCGGACGCCATCTTCAGGACGCCGCGCAGGAAGAAGAGGGGCATGGACGTCCAAAAAGCGCGAGACCCGAAGCTCCGCCCCACGCACCAACGCTGCGCAAGGTCCTGGAAGGGAGAGAGAGCGACGCTGACGTCACCAGGACGCGACGCAAGGTCCTCGTCCGGAGCAGCACCAGCGGAGCTGCGGTCTACAGAAGAGGATCGTCGGAAGGTAGGCCACGCTTAACTAGGGGGGAGGAAGATGTCGGACACGGAGGCGCCCACTACCACCAGCGCAGCTGCAGCAGCGGTGATGCAATTTTCCCTGCCCTACATCCCTGGGGTGGCCTGGCTGCTGAAGTATTCAGGGGAGCCCCATGCACTAACTGACTTTAAGGAAAGGCTGTACAGTTTATTCCAAGTATACCCCCTGACAGAGGAACAGAAGATCAGCATACTGACAGGGCAGTTAACTGGCGCAGCCCAGCGGGAGGTAAAGTCATGGCCCGCTGAGGAGAAAAGAACTGTAAAGGACATTCTGGCCCGGCTGCGGGGTACCTTTGATACACGTACCTTCGCTGAAATTAAAATGCGGTTCTATGGATGTAAGCAGCGGGCACAGCAAAGCATCAGAGACTATGCCCTAAATTTGCAGGAAGCCTTGAGAGCCATCAAACAAGCTGACCCTGGCAGCGTGCAGGATACGGATAAGCTACTAACAGAACAGTTCATAGAAGGTCAGCTGTCTAGCGCCCACAGGACCCAGCTGCGCCTCATGTTCTTTCAGAACCCTGACCTGACCTTTGCCCAATTCAAGGACAGGGCCATAAGGGTGCTCCGTGAACCCGCAACAAGTAGCGCTATAAACCCCCGGCGCCCTGCTCTCACCTACCACCAGGAGGCGGCACCCTCCTCTATGGACTCTGTGGGGGCCGATGCACAGGCCCTGAACCAAGCCCCGTCGAAAGATCTGCACCACCAAGTCCAGGAGCTGACCAGGAGCGTCGCGGCGTTGACCAGGACCGTCCAGGCGTTACAAATGGACCCGTCAAGACCCATCGAGTTGGCTTCAAGTTCGGAGGATGTCCCATGGCGTCGACAGAGGAGGACCCCATCGTTCCGAGGGAGGCCCACAGACCTCTACGCAGAGGATGGACAGCCCATTTGCCGTCGATGCAACCAGCCCGGACACATTTCCAGGTACTGTAATTTAAACGGGTCCAACCTGGGGCAGAGGGCCAACCCCCAGGCATAAGATCACCAGGCCCTGACAATTGGCGCAATAAGTACGTTGGGGGGCGCCCGGTTTTACCCGTGGTGCTGGACGGTATCCCCATGAGCGCCTTGCTGGATACCGGGTCGCAAGTAACTACTATCTCTTATGTACTTTTTAAGCAGTATTGGACTGATGCTGATATAACACAGTATCCAGACAGTGACTTGAGCATCATCGCCAGTAACGGCTTGCCCATGCCGCAGATGGGGTTCAAGGAGATGACCATTAAAATTGGTAAAGTTGAACTACCGGCACAGGGAGTGATTATTGTGGACATTGACCATCGTGAAAGTCACCCTAAAATAACTGTAGGTACTAACGTGATTGAAAATTGTCTTTCAGAGGTAATTGTAATTCTACAACAGGTGGCGGTGAATGCTAGTTCCAGCCAACAGAGAGTCCTCAACAAAGAGATAAAAGCCCTGATGAGACGGCAGCAGGTAGAACTGTCTGGTGGTGAGATCGGTAGCGTAAGACTGAGTGACCCATTTCCCATTTCCATGCCTCCCAAAAGTGAAATGATGATCTGGTGTCGGACTGCAATCGGGTTGAGAGGTAGAAACTACCAAGCCATGGTAGAACCCGTGTACTCAGACAGCAGGCCCACCATTTTGACTGCCCGGGGGGTGGTTGATGTCCGTCATGGGAGGGTGCCCGTTCGCATTCTCAACATTGGGGAGAGGGAGGTACCCTTATCCAGGTACGCTACAATTGCCAAACTGTTTGCTGTCGAACACAAAGCTATCAGGGCCGTGGAGCCTTTGACTCCATCTCCACAGGCGGAGGGTAATGGCTCCCAGAAACAAAAGGAGGACTGGTGCCAGAAACTCCATGTGGGTGCTGACTCCACTCCCCTGCACCAAAAACAAGGAGTCTACCGGGTGGTACAGGAGTATGAGAGAGTCTTTAGTAAGCACCCGCTAGACTTCGGCAGAGTTAAAGGGATAGAACACCACATCCCCACAGGGAGCCACCCACCAATGAAAGAGAGGCACAGACCTGTACCCCCTGCACATTATCAGAATGCCAAGGGCATGCTAAGAGAAATGAAAGAAGCTGGGGTCATTAGAGATAGCTGTAGCCCCTGGGCAGCCCCCTTGGTTCTGGTAAAAAAGAAAGACGGCACCATGAGAATGTGCGTGGACTATAGACAAATCAACCGTATCACCCATAAAGACGCATACCCGCTGCCTAGAATAGAGGAGTCTTTAGCCGCACAAAAATCAGCTAACTTCTTTTCTACTTTGGACCTTACTAGTGGGTACTGGCAGGTTCCTGTGGCAGAGGCTGACAAGGAGAAGACCGCCTTCACCACCCCGATGGGACTGAGCGAGTTCAACTGTATGCCCTTTGGGCTCTGCAACGCACCAGGGACCTTCCAGAGGCTGAAGGAATGCTGTCTAGGGCACCGAAACTTCGAGACGATCCTCCTTTACCTGGACGACGTGATCGTCTATTCGAAGACTTACGAGGACCATCTAAAGCACCTGGCTGAGGTGTTCGAAGCCCTGGCAGGCTATGGCCTGAAAGTGAAACCATCAAAGTGTCACCTGTTGAAACCGAAGGTCCAGTACCTTGGGCACGTGGTAAGTGCGGAAGGAGTAGCCCCCGACCCCGACAAGGTCACAGCAATCAAGAGCTGGCCAAGCCCCTCGAACATCAAAGAAGTGAGGCAATTCCTCGGGTTGGTAGGCTACTAACGAAGGTTCATCCCCGGGTTCACTAAGATGGCAGCTCCTATGCAGGACCTCCTGATAGGACAGTCTAAGTCCAGAAGCCAAAAGCCACCCTTCAAGTGGGATAAACCGGAAGAGGAGTCCTTCCGCCAGTTGAAGATGGCCCTCACAGGGGATGAGATTCTGGCCTACCCTGATTATGGCCAGCCTTTTATTCTCCACACAGACGCCAATAATGTGGGACTGGGAGCCGTACTGTCACAAAACCAACAGGGCAGAGAAAGGGTGATCGCGTACGCCAGCCGGAAGCTGAGTCCCACCGAGAGGAACCCGGAGAATTAAAGCTCCTTCAAGCTAGAATTCTTGGCGGTGGTGTGGGCCGTAACGGAACGCTTCAAGCATTACCTGGCCTCCGCAAAGTTCACTGTGTACACGGACAACAACCCGTTAACACACCTAGACAGTGCAAGACTTGGTGCCCTGGAACAGCGGTGGATGGCCCGTCTCTCCAATTATGACTTCGTGATCAAGTACCGGGCAGGCAAAACCAATGCCAACGCTGACGCCCTATCGAGAATGCCTCACTTACCTGAAGGTGACGAAGACCCAGAAGAGCTGGAGGAGGTAGAACTCCCCGCGTTTCACCGGTATGAGGCCGCTCAATACTCCCACCGCGTGAAGGAGGAAGATTTAACAACCGTTATGATCAATCCCCTACCTCACCACAGCTGGGCCGAGACCCAAGATAGTGACCCTGCAGTCTGCCTGGTGAAAGATCTGCTGACCCAGGAAGACGTCCGCTTAGATCCGGATGCTCCAGAGGAAGCCAAGCAGCTATGGAAAGAGAAGAGCAAGCTTTTCCTCTATAAAGGCAAGCTGTGCAGAAGACTTGTCAACCACCGGACACACGAGCTGACCTGGCAAGTCGTGGTCCCAAGGCGGGATGCAGCTATGGTCCTGGGGGCTTACCATGACAGAGCGGGGCACTTCGGTTGGAAGAAACTGGAGTTCCTGCTAAGAGGACGGTTCTTTTGGGTCGGCATGAGAGGGGCTGTAGAGAAGTGGTGCAGGGACTGTGGCCCTTGTAACTTAAGGAGAAAAGACTACACCAGCCAGAAGATACCCTTGAAACCCATCGTCACCCAGCAGCCTCTTGAGCTGGTAGCTCTGGACCACGTCAAATTGGCTCCAAGCCGGTCAGGATACTTCTACGCCCTGACAATCGTGGACCACTATTCCCGTTTTCTAGTGATGGTCACGGTAAAAGACTTGACAGCCCAAACGGCGGCCAGAGCCTTCCAGCAATACTTCTGCCGTCCACACGGGTATCCAGAACAAGTTCTGACGGACCAGGGTCCAGCGTTCGAGGCTGAAATCTTCCAAGAGTTCTGCAACCTCTATGGCTGTAAGAAGATTCGGACAACGCCTTACCACCCACAAACCAACGGGATGTGTGAGAAAATGAACAATATAGTCATTGATCTCCTGAAGACGTTGCCCCTGGAGGAACGCAGCCTGTTGCCAGAAAAACTGCCGGACCTAATAGACTTATACAACCATACGCCGGTGAATGCTACAAACTGCACCCCAGATAACCTGATGCGAGCCAGACCAGGTAAGCTGCCCATAGATCTGGAGATGGGAGTCCTAACACCTGAGGACACCTCCCTGGATGCGGACTGGGATACGGAAAGGCGACTGCAGTACCAGAAGGTACAGGAGAGTGTGGAGAAGAGCCTGGCCCAGGTGAGAGAAAGGCAAGAAAGACTCTTCAACCAACACGCCCCTGCTGGTCCCCTAGAACCTGGTGAGCAGGTCCTGAAGTGAAAGAGAAGGCTACATAAGTTGGACGACCAGTGGGAAAGGGAACCCTACACCGTACTGCAGTCTGATCACGACATCTCGAAGGTGTGCGTGATCACCAAGGATGGAGGAGAAACCACTAGTACCGTCTCCAGAGACCACCTAAAAAGGTGCCCCGAACAACTCCGTAGTGCAGAAGAGGATCAAAGTGACCTTGAACCCGCAGAGGACAAGGAAGAAATTATCAGCACCGTTCTCGGAGAGTTCCCTCAGTCCTGGACTCGAATAAACGATGCCATAGTGGTACCCGTCCTGCATTTCCTGCAACCGGCTCAGCAACAACCTACACCAGAGCCGGAAGGTGAAGAAGAGCAAGCAGTTCCAGAGGCAGAAGAGCCGGTACCAGCAGCCCAGGAGAATCAACCCTCTGCTGACAGTGAGCCTGCCATGCCTGCAGTGAGCCAAAGGACCCGTAGACAGCTGCCTGCCCTACCTGTACACCAAGCTGGTAGCTGTACCCCTAACACTAGTGGGGAAAGCCAGGTCGGTCCACCACCAGACAGTGGGTTACGCAGGTCAACCAGGAGCACAAAGGGGCAGATACCCGCTCGCTGGAGAATATAGGGTGCACTAAAACTGTAAATAACCCTGTTGCCAAGTGTTGAAATGTTTGCAAAGTTACATGCATGATTAGTAATTGTGTATTTCAGTTTCTTACAGTTACCGTACGGACTCAAAGGTTATGAAGTTTTAATAACCGGGACTTTGTATGGACTGCGTTCGGAGCCTAACCAAGGAATGAATTAAGACTGTAAAGGACTTGGGGCTAGGACAGACCCCCACCTGGTTAAGGCTCCCCGTTGTGTTGGTGATATGGACACCCGGTCACAGACCACACTGTGACCTTAAGAACTCAACCTGTGCGTCGTTTGTCTACTAATGTTTTATGGTCATGCATATTATCTTTGTTTATTGTTTAGTCCCGGAGTACAAAATTTTACTAGGGGGGAATGTGTCACCCTGGCCTGGATGCCACAAATATAATAAAGCTGTGTCTGAGAGCAAGGGGGAGGTCCTCTAGTCAAGGACCATTAGCATGCAGCACCTCCTGTTCCAGACCAGTAGGGGGAGCAGGCTGCCCCTATAAAAGCTGGAGCTGGGGGCAGGGTTAGGGAGAACTGGACAACCTGTCTTTGGATTGAGAGGTGTCCCAGAGCAGGGACAGACAGTTGTGTTGCAGCCTAAGAGGATGTGTGGCAGTAGGAGAGCCACGAGCCAGGGACAAAAGGCAAAGTGAGCCTGTCCTGGCAGACAAAGAAACTAATCTACCAGACTTTGGTGTCTGGGGCTGGGAGGATTCCAGGTCCTACAGCAGATAACCAGTCCGCAGGGGACTGTATGTTCCTTGGCCTAAGAAGCCCGGAGGCTCCGCCACAGCAGAAGGGACCAGCAAAGCCGTACCAGGCCGGGAGTAGAAAGGGACCCAAGTTGCAAGCCATACGGGCGAGAGGACACGGTGAGCTCGGGAACGTGGGCTGTTACACTACAAGGAGGGAAATAGCCAGAAGGAGCACAGAGAGCACGGTAGGCCTACACCCTCACCCTGACCAGGGCCAGCTTTCCACTTGTTCTCAGACATCCAGGCCCCATCCTAGCCGGGCCTGTTTCTGGGTCATTTTACCTGTTCTAATAAAGACCCTGAACTGTTTAAGAGGCCTCCGTTTACTGGCTATCGCGGTCGGAATCATCCCCTCCATCATCCATTATATATACTGCACTGGGGCCATACTCCTCCCGTGGGGAGTTGAACTATTCAGTGCTGCACATTTATATCAGCCCCAGCGGTCTGCACCGCAGCGGCGGTTAGCCCTGACCGCAATCCACGGGTGGCGTAGTCGGACATTACCTACAGCACATCGTAGACTACCACTGGTCTGACCACCCTAAGCCACGGGACCGGGTCGCCACTACTACTCCCAGCATTGCCCTGAAGTCCGGTCCCGAGTGCCCCACGGCCCAGGGGGCGAGTCACATACACACAGATACACATCATACTCCATACACACTGTGCTGGCTTCACACGGAGGTAGACACGGAGCGCAATCTCTTTACGTTTCTGATTGTTTTTTTTAAAAAAACGCATAAACCAATATAGAGTTCATAAAAATAAACACAGACCTTCCATCATAATGACAAAGCAAAATAAAAGTATACAGCACAGTCCTTACATCTGCCAGGGTCCGGCCACTCAGGGTTAACAACACCCACGGTTCAGGTTAGCACAAAAACACAATCTCCTCTTTCTGAAGATAGCCTCTCCAGATACTAAACACCACATGACTTAACAGGCCGGCTATTTATGTCCCAGAACACACCCCTGGATGCAGATATGGTTAATGACCTCCCACCTGCTCTACTGCTGTTCACATAATACCCAGCCCATTTAAAATGGCTGATTAACCCTCTCGTCACATAACATAGTAACATAGTTTTTAAGGTTGAAGGAAGACTAAATCTATCTAGTTCAACCCATAGTCTAACATGTTGATCCAGAGGAAGGCAAAAAAAACCATGTGGCAAACACTAAGCTCCACATTGGGGAAAAAAATTCCTTCCCGATTCCATACGACAATCAGACTAGTTCCCTGGATCAACGCCCTAGCAAGTAATCTAGTATATATAACTTGTAATATTATACTTTTCAAGAAAGGCATCCATGCCCTTCTTAAATTTTAGTAGTGAATGCCTCATTACAACATCATGCGGCAGAGAGTTCATAGTCTTACTGCTCTTACAGTAAAGAATCCCCGTCTGTGATTATGATTAAACCTTCTTTCCTCCAGACGTAGAAGATGCCCCCTTGTCCCCGTCTCTGCCTCAGAGTAAAAAGATCAGTAGAAAGGTCTTTGTACTGTCCGCTCATATACTTGTACATAGTAATAAGATCACCCCTAAGCCTTCGTTTTTCCACAGTAAATAACCCCAAGTGTAATAACTAGTGTTGAGCGAGCACTAAAATGCTCGGGTGCTCGAAGCTCGGGCTGAGCTCACCGTGATACTCGGGTGATCGACCCGAGCAACGAGCCCAATGTTAGTCTATGGGAGACCCGAGCATTTTTGCGGCGGCACCCCCGGCAGACTGTAGAAAGCCTAAAAAGTGCCCAAAACGATAGTGACAGTGCTCAAAAGACATGGGGACAGCATGGGGATCGCCACAGGAAGTATTTCTGACCCCCAGGTCACTGCTGTCAACAACGTGGTCAGAGGTATTAAACCACTTTTACGGGCTCCCAATAAAACGTTCAAAAACGAAACTGAAACGGTTTTCCTGTGAAATATGGTGTATAAGGTAAAATAAATAACCACAAACAAAAATACTCCTCCACACCTTGGGCTATGTTTACAAGTAGCATTTTTTATGCGTTTTTGCACTTTTGTATTGCTTTCAACCGTGACAAATGTCATTTTAACATTTTACAATCTTATCTGGCCATGTCCTGTGTGACACATGCATACAGTGCTGAAAAGACATGGGAACAGCATGGGGAAGACCCTGCTACGCACTAGTGCCACAGATCCCAGAGGGGTGCATGGATAGACTTCTCCCCAGTGGCCTCAATACATGCAGACATCTCCACCCAAGTCCACTAGATTTAGCCCTGACAAGTATGCAGATACTGGGGAGTGGAGTTTTAGCCAGGGAGCTCTCAGTGCAGTGAAGTTTAGTGTGGAGTTGTGCGGAGACCCAGAGAGAGCAGGCTGCAGACTGTGTGGCTGAAGGCCAGGCTAGTCCCCAGGCTGCGGGCTAGCCTGGCCGGTGAGGGCCTAGAGTGGCCCAGAAGGCAGAAGAGAGGAGTAGAACCATCTGGGACAGAGGGACCATAGAAGGTTCGTCCCAGCTGCAAGCCGTGCACCGGGCCCGTGCCTATTGGGATCTTTATGACCAGTAGGGAATCCGGCATACCGAGGAGGATTTTATATCACTCGGTCCACCCGCGAATACTGCACATTTAGAAGACTAGGTACCACGAAGGCTCCAGCGTCCAGGAATAGTGGTAACCAAGGGAAAGCCCTAGCCGCGAAGCAAAACGGGTGAGAGAAGCATCAAGGAAGCTAGACCCTGTTTCAGGCAGGTCAGAAGCTCCAGGGAGAGAGACAGGAAGGTTCAGACAAGGAGGCCTTACACGTGCTCACTGGGGAGCAAGTCCAGAAGTGCGCACCACCTACAAGTACCCCGGACCGTACCAGACTACCATCATCAGTAAAGGTAGTTAAGCAAATCCCCTGTCTCTGTCCGTTACTTCTGCTGCGCCATCGCTCCCCCTGCACCACAACGCCCAGCGCAACCTGCATCGTTTCCACTGCCCTGAGGCCTGCTCCACCTGTGGGGAGCCGTTCCATCTCAAGCTGCCCAAACACCTGCCTCAGAGGACTGTCGCAGCGCTGGTGATCCTCACCAGACACCACAGGTGGCGTCACGACAAATCCCCCTATAAATATCCCCTTTTTGCACTGACCGCCCTGGTTCACGGACCGGGCCAGCCACCGTGATATCCCCGAGCAGCCAGAGGCCCGGCTACCGAGTACCCCACGGCCCAGGGGGCGCGTCAGCACTTAGCGTCACGAACAGGATTTCGTGCCCGTTGCCACCGGGTACTGTGCGCCTTATAGAACTGTGTCGTATACCGTGGTGAAGTTTTCCCGCCAATTGCCGCTGTTTCTCGCCATTTTTGAGTCGCCACGCGGGTAGAAGAAGGGCGTAACCGTGGGAACCCGAGAGGCATAACTGCTGAAGCGCGCGAAGCACAGGACACGCCCCACGCCTTGACGTCGAACCAGGAAGCGTCAGGTCCTGGAAGGAGTCCAGTGAACGCTCTGACGTCAGACGCGAGCGACGCAAGGTCCTGAAGGAAGACCGTCGCCTGCGGAGCTGCGGCCTACCCGAAAGCAGTGAAGAAAGTAGGCCACGGTTCACTAGGGGGGCGCAATGATGTTCGACGGCCAGCAGCAGTCGGCGCTGCAAGTGACCGGCAGCGCCCCAGCTCCGGCGGAGCTGCGTAAAGACTGGGAGGTGCCAGGCCGAGCTGGAGCAGTCGCGGGAGCAGGTAGGAGTGAAGTCCCTGTCCCGGACGCAAATGGTGCTGCTTCATCCCTGGTCCCCCTGCAGTCCAAGGCTGATGACCTGGCTGGGCAAGCCTACAGCAAACAGGTGTCTCCCCGGAGGGAGCACCACTACTAAGCACAGTATGTGAAACTGAACTGAACTGTATACAGTTACCCGTAAGGGTATAAGGACTCTGTGGCTGAGGACTTGAGCAGCCCAAAAACTGTTCGTATAAATAGTTGCACTCCCTGGAGTGCCCCTTTTGGTACCACTGAACAAAAAACTGTTTGGCGTGGCGGAAGACGTGGTCCAACACCGGATCACCTATGCCCTGCAGCCACGCCCAGGGCCTACGTGGAGGGTTTGCGGACAGGTCCCTCAAGCTACCTATGCAGTGAAATGGACATCATGTTAGGGGACCCACTGACATTTGCTCAAAAACTTTAACTGTTGTACATATGGTTTTTATTTATTATGTTTTATAATGTTACCTGTAACGTTCAAGAAAAGTGCCTCCCGTAAAGGGAAGAAATGTTATTGTTTAACCTGTTTTTGAAATATGCTTCAGTCCGGGAGTACTGAGTTTTACTAGGGGGGAATGTGGCGCCCTGCTGCGCACTGGTGCCACAGATCCCAGAGGGGTGCATGGATAGACTTCTCCCCAGTGGCCTCACTACATGCAGACATCTCCACCCAAGTCCACTAGATGGAGCCCAGACAAGTATGCAGATACTGGGGGGTGGAGTTTTAGAAAGGGAGCTCTCAGTGCAGTGAAGTTTAGTGTGGAGTTGTGCAGAGACCCAGAGAGAGCAGTCTGCAGACTGTGTGGCTGAAGGCCAGGCTAGGCCCCAGGCTGTGGGCTAGCCTGGCCGATGAGGGCCTAGAGTGGGCCAGAAGGCAGAAGAGAGGAGTAGAGCCATCTGGGACAGAGGGACCATAGAAGGTTCGTCCCAGCTGCAAGCTGGGCACCGGGCCCGTGCCTATTGGGATCTTTATGACCAGTAGGGAATCCGGCATACCGAGGAGGATTTTATATCCCTCGGTCCACCCGCGAATACCGCACATTTAGAGGACTAGGTACCACGAAGGCTCCAGCATCCAGGAATAGTGGTAACCAAGGGAAAGCCCTCGCCGCGAAGCAAAATGAGTAAGAGAAGCATCAAGGAAGCTAGACCCTGTTTCAGGCAGGTCAGAAGCTCCAGGGAGAGAGGCAGGAAGATTCAGACAAGGAGACCTTACACCCGCTCACTGGGGAGCAAGTCCAGAAGTGCGCACCACCTACAAGTACCCCGGACCTTACCTGACTGCCATCATCAGTAAAGGTAATGAAGCAAATCCCCTGTCTCTGTCCGTTACTTCTGCTGCGCCATCGCTCCCCCTGCACCACAACGCCCAGCGCAACCTGCATCTTTTCCACTGCCCTGAGGCCTGATCCACCTGTGGGGAGCCGTTCCATCTCAAGCTGCCATAACATGTGCCTCAGAGGACTGTCGCAGAGCTGGTGATCCTGACCAGACACCACAGGTGGCGTCACGACAAATCCCCCTATGAATATCCCCTTTTTGCACTGAACGCCCTGGGTCACGGACCGGGCCAGCCACCGTGATATCCCCCAGCAGCCAGAGGCCCGGCTGCCGAGTACCCCACGGCCAGGGGGCGCATCAGAAGCATGTCTGACACCCAGGTCACTGCCTAAAAGTGTGCCCATCAGAAGTGATCCTTTCCGCATCAGAAGATGCAGACTTGCAACTATCCCCATGCAAGTCCTTGTCCCAGGGCAGTGTTCAATTGTACCTCCCCCATTCCTTGCAATGCAAGCGCAAGTATGCAGCCTGCCACCCACCCACCCCCAGGCTGCAATACCATACTGCTAGCTTGCACTTGAAATGGGGCCTTTTAGTTTGGAGGAGGCCGAAGCTGGCCACTACCTCATGGCTGCTTTGGCAGCGAGGTATCCATACTCAGTCCCAAGCCGCCCGGCGGCTGGGTGTCCACGCTCGGTCCCCAGCCGCCCCGCGGCCGGGTGTCCACACACTGTCCCCAGCCGCCTGGGGGTGGCCGGGTGTCCATAAACGGTCCCCAGCTGCCCCTATTTCTCCTTGGAACTTCCCCCACACTTTTCTTAGCCCGGCCTGCTTTAGGGCAGCATTGGACGAGCCCACCAGAGAACCAGACTCGTCCGGTGGGCCCTTACTTCTCCATCAGGGGAGTTGAGAGTGCCAAGGTGAGGAGCATGATGATGATGATAGAAGCTAGCATCTGCTTTGTTTTCTTGGAATGCAAGCGTAAGTGTGCAACCTGCCACCCACCCACTCCCAGGTTGCAATACTGTACTGTTAGCTTGCTTGCACTTGAAATTGGGCCTTTTAGGCATGTGGAGGCAGACGCCGGCCACCATGTCATGGCTGCATCGGCGGCCTGGTATCCTTACTCAGTCCCCAGCCGCATGGCTGCCGGGTGTCCACACACGGTCCCCAGCCGTCTGGGGGCGGCCGGGTGTCCATAAATAGTCCCCAGCCGCCCCTATTTCTCCTTGGAACTTCCCCCCACCCTTTTCTTAGCCCGGCCTGCTTTAGGGCAGCATTGGATGAGCCTACCAGAGAACAAGACTCCTCCGGTGGGCCCTGGCTACTCCATCAGGGGAGTTGAGAGTGCCAAGGTGAGGAGCATGATGATGATGATAGAAGTTAGCATCTGCTTTGTTTTCTTGGAATGCAAGCGCATGTATGTAGTACCGGCTAGGCCTGAGGTGGTCAGCGTTTTGGCGCATATCCTATCTCCTCAAAGGATTGCTGGATGTTTTCCTGCTACTATCCCAGTTCTATGACTCCCGTTAAAACAAAGCTTCAGGTGATGAATGATGGATGAGGTGGTGGCAAAGGAGAAAGAGCAGGAGGAACAGGGACCATTCACATCAATATCAGGCCACTCAACCACACATGTCTTGTAGGATATGTTTCTGTACCAAAAAGAGCGGTTCGGCTACACAGTTATAGGGCATGCAGTGAGTGCATTGCCTACGAAAAATTTCGAGGCACTCCAATGCCCCTTGGAAGTGACATGGAGGTCAGAGGGCCTTAACTAAACCGTTTTTTCCATTTATAGCAACTGGGTCTCCTGTGCACTGTTGGCCTAAGCAGTGAATGGAAGGCTTTTCAAAAATTATGAGGAACTGCAATGCCCCTTGATACAGAAGTGGATTACAGCATACTAAAAACCTTCTACCCATTATTGGGGAGTGGGTCTCCCTTAGTGTTCGCCTATGCATTGAAAAGGAAAAGCTGACTAAAATTAGGAGGAAATGCAATGCCCATTGGAAGAATGGTGGAGTTCGCAGTGGAATAAAAAGACAATATCAATGCCCCTGGGAAAAGTGGTGGAGGTCGCAGTAGCTTAACAAGATGGTTTTAATGCCCCTTGGAAGAATGGTGGAGGTCGCAGTAGCTTAAAAAGACGGTTTTAATGCCCCTGGGAAAAGTGGTGGAGGTCGCAGTAGCTTAACAAGACGGTTTTAATGCCCCTGGGAAAAGTGGCGGAGGTCGCAGTGGAATAAAAAGACAATATCAATGCCCCTTGAAAAAGTGGTCGAGGTCGCAGTAGCTTAATAAGACGGTTTTAATGCCACTGGGAAAAGTGGTGGAGGCCGCAGTAGCTTAACAAGACGGTTTTAATGCCCCTTGGAAGAGACATGGAGGTTGCAGTAGCTTAACAAGACAGTTTTAATGCCCCTTGGAATAGACGTGGAGGTCGCAGTAGCTTAACAAGACGGTTTTAATGCCCCTTGGAAGAATGGTGGAGGTCGCAGTAGCTTAACAAGACGGTTTTAATGCCCCTGGGAAAAGTGGTGGGGGTCGCAGTAGCTTAACAAGACGGTTTTAATGCCCCTTGGAAGAGACGTGGAGGTCGCAGTGGAATAAAAAGACAATATCAATGCCCCTGGGAAAAGTGGTGGAGGTCGCAGTGGAATAAAAAGACAATATCAATGCCCCTGGGAAAAGTGGTGGAGGTCACAGTAGCTTAACAAGACGGTTTTCATGCCCCTTGGAAGAATGGTGGAGATCGCAGTGGAATAAAAAGACAATATCAATGCCTCTTGAAAAAGTGGTGGAGGTCGCAGTAGCTTAACAAGACGATTTTAATGCCCCTTGGAAGAATGGTGGAGTTCTCAGTGGAATAAAAAGACAATATCAATGCCCCTTGAAAAAGTGGTGGAGGTCACAGTAGCATAACAAGACAGTTTTAATGCCCCTTGGAAGAGACGTGGAGGTCGCAGTGGAATAAAAAGACAATATCAATGCCCCTGGGAAAAGTGGTGAAGGTCGCAGTAGCTTAACAAGACGGTTTTAATGCCCCTTGGAAGAGACGTGGAGGTCACAGTTGCTTAACAAGACGGTTTTAATGCCCCTTGGAAGAGGAGACGAGGAGGTCGCAGTAGCTTAACAAGACGGTTTTCATGCCCCTTACAAGAGCCATGCAGTACAGCATATTAAAAACATTATTCCCATTATTGGGGAGTGGGTCTCCCATAGTCTTTGCCTATGCCTTCCAAGCAAAAGCTGCCAAAAATTAGGACGGAGGAACTTGCAATGCTGGCAACACGGACCACGGTCACCCTGGTGGTATAGTGGTGGTGGAGGCTGAGGATAAGGAGAAGAGCAAAATACTGCCGAAATGAGGAAGCGTATACCCATGTGTGGGTGTGAAGCGGTGCATGGGAATACACCTCCCGAAATAACACAGTGGATTTGACTTTATGTTACTCTGCTGTCATTTGGTGGTGATGAGAAGTCTGGCCCAATCCAGCCCTTGTTCATTTTGATAAGGGTCAGCTTGTCAGCATTGTCAGTTGACAGGCGAGTGCGCTTATCAGTTATAATTCCCCCAGCGCCACTAAAAACCTGCTCCGATAACACGCTAGCGGCAGGGCAGGCCAGGACCTCCAAGGCGTACAGGGTGAGTTCATTCCAAGTGTCCAGCTTGGATACCCAATAATTAAAAGGCACAGAGGAATCACGGAGGACGCTGGTACGGTCGGCAAGGTACTCCCTCATCATCTTTTGAAACTTTCCACTACTTGTGAGAGTACCCCGCGCCTCAGGGCCTGTAAGCTGGGCAGGTCTCAGAAAACTGTCCCAGAATGTTGACAGTGTTCCCCTGCCTCTGCTGGATTGGAGTTGCGTCTCTCTCGCTTGTACGCCTTGGTTGGTCAACGAACTGTGACCTCTGCCGCTAGCGTGTTCAGATGGGAATTTTTTTAACAGTTCTGCAGCAAGGGCCTTCTGGTACTGCCCCATTTTTTTAGACCTTTCCACCTCAGGAATAAGAGAGTGAAAGTTCTCGTTGTAGTGGGGGTCTAAAAGTGTCACCAACAAGTAATGACTGTCACCCAACATTTTGACAACGCGAGGGTCACGGTTAAGGCAGCGTAACATAAAGTTAGCCATGCGTGCCAGACTGGTAACGGGCAAGACTTCCGTGTCCTCACCAAGATGACGACTGACCATGCTCTCCTCCTCCTCCTCCTCCCCCCTGTCCTCAGGCCACCCACGCTGAACTGACTGTATGACAGTTGTGCAGGTACTACCGTTTACAGCGCATGATACCAGCTCCTGTTCTTCCTCCTCCTCCTCCTCCTCCTCCTCTCCCTCATTGTCCCCCAATGCACGTTGGGATGAGATGAGGCTGGGCTGTGTGTAATCGCCCATTATGGGTTCTTGATCCATCTCATCATACTCTGGCTGCAATGCCTCCTCTTTAATTCTCTGCAGAGAGCGTTGCAAAAGACAGACAAGTGGGATGCTGACGCTAATGATGGCATCATCGACACTCACCATCTTGGTGGACTCCTCAAAGTTTGTCAGGATGGTACATATGTCAGACATCCAGGTCCACTCCTGAGGTCTTATGTGTGGAGTCTGACCTGAATATCGACGGCCTTGTTGCAGCTGGTACTCCACAACTGCTCTCTTCTGCTCACAAATCCTTTGCAACATGTGGAGGGTAGAGTTCCAACGTGTGGGGACATCACACACCAGTCGGTGTGCCGGAAGCTGCAAATGCTGCTGCAACACAGCAAGGGTGGCGGAAGCTGTAGCCGACTTCTGAAAATGAGCTGACAGGCGGTGTACTTTGACGAGCAGATCTGGCCACTCGGGGTACGATTTAAGAAACCGCTGAACCACGAGGTTAAGCACATGAGCCAGGCATGGTACGTGTGTGATCTCGCCTTGCCTCAGAGCTGCCACCAGGTTACGGCCATTGTCACACACGACCATGCCTGGATGTAGGTTCAGCGGTCTCAGCCACACGTCTGCCTGCTCTTTCACAGCTGTACACAGCTCACAAGCAGTGTGAGGTTTATCACCTAAGCTTATGAGTTTCAGCACAGCCTGTTGCCGCTTGGCGGAGGCAGTACTGCAGTGCTTCCAGCTTGTAACTGATGTGGTGATATCTGAGATGGAGGCTGAACATGAGGAGGAGGAGGAGGATGATGCGCAGGAGCTGTACACTGTGGGGGCAACTCTGACTGACATAGGACCCGCAATCCTCGGTGTGGGGAGGATGTGTTCCGTCCCAAGGTCCGACTGTGTCCCTGCTTCCACTATGTTTACCCAGTGTCCCGTCAGGGAGATGTACCGTCCCTGGCCACAAGCACTTGTCCACGTGTCCGTTGTCAGGTGGACTCTCCCAGTAACTGAGTTGTTGAGGACACGGCAGATGTTTTGGGACACGTGCTTGTGTAGTGCGGGGATGGCACACCGGGCAAAATAGTGTCAGCTGGGGACCAAGTACCGAAGGACAGCCACCGCCATAAGGTTGCGGAAGGATTCCGTCTCCACCAGCCTAAAAGGCAGCATTTCCAACACAAGCAGTCGTGAAATGTGCGAATTTAGGACTGTGGCCTTTGGGGGGTTAGCTGCGAATTTGCGCTTTTGTTCAAAGCTCTGGGATATGGACAATTGAACGCTGCGGTGGGACGTGGACGTGGACGTTGATGCTGTTTCTTGAGAAACTGCCATAACAAGTGAAGACTGAGAGGAGGGGACATCTTTGCATGCAGTATTGACAGGGGATTGCCTTGCATGCACAACAGGGGGTTCTATTACACGCACAACATCGGAAGATGCAGTGGTGACACCCGCTGACACTGGTCGTGGACCCTGGGGTTCGCCCCATAAAGTCGGGTGCTTTGTTGCCATGTGCCTGATCATGCTGGTGGTGGTCAGGCTGGTAGTTTTGTCACCTCTGCTGATGCTGTCATGGCAGGTGTTACAAACGGCCTTTTTGGGGTTATCAGCAGAGTCTTTAAACAAATTCCAGACTCTGAAAGACCTACTGGTTGTAATGGCAACGTCCCTCGTATTGGTGTTACGGGGAACTGTTGCCCACCTTCTGTGTGCGGTCACCACACTGCTTCTTCCTGCCTGTTGGGGTACTCTGCCTCCCCCCCACCTGCTGGCCTCACTTTGCGTGTCCTCCTGCCTGTTAGAACCTTGCTGTTAGGTTTTTTTTCCTTTGCTGGTCACATGACCTTGTTGGCCTATTTAATCCTGCTCCGCCCTTCTGGCTTTGCTGGACTTCATTGTATATCTATTTTCTAGCTAGCCTGTGCTCTGTATCTAACTCTGTTAGTTTGCTTGGTCTACGGACCTCTATGTTCTATTTATTTTGTTTGTTCGTCTGTCTGCTACTATTTCTGTTAGGAGGTGTCCCATATTCCTCCCAGTCCTTAGTACTTGTAGGGATTCCCTCCCCACATCTATAGGTCTCCGTACAGACTAGATTAGGACTTTAGCAGGTCTGATCGCAGGATCAGGTTCCCTGTTACATCGTAGGGATTCAGCTGAGTCCTATAGTAGGGACAGATCTCCTCTCTTTCCTTAGCTTTGGTAGCAGAACATAACAGTAAGTCCAGCCTGCAAATTCTCTAAGGAAAGATTTTTTTTGTTCCATCATGGTGTCGGTTCAGGATTTGGCTAAACACCTGCAGGGACTCTCTCTGGAAGTGGCCGAGCTCCGTCAGCACGTGAGTAACTGTCCTGGAGCATATTTCTTGGAGCCTAAGGTATGTTTGCCGGATTTATTTTTTGGTGAACATCGAGAATTTTTTTCATTTAAAAATGCTTGCTTATTGTATTTTCGTTTGAGACCCAAGTCCTCTGGGGATGAATCCCAGCGCGTAGGGTTCATAATGTCACTTTTGCGCAAAGAGCCTCAGGAGTGGGCCTTTTCTTTGCAACCTAGTGATACATGCTTCAGATCAGTGGATAGTTTTTTTTCTGCTTTAGGACTATTATATGATGATCCTGACCGTGTGGCATCAGCTGAGACTGAGTTGAGACGTTTAAAACAAGGATCAGGTAATGTGGAAAAATATTGTACCCATTTTCGTCGTTGGTCCACTCAAACAGGGTGGAACGATTCTGCTCTGAAAAGTCTATTTCTTGCTGGGCTCAGTGAAAGGGTTAAAGACCTGCTAATTGCTTATCCTACACCTGAGGATTTGCAACAGGCTATGCAATTAGCTATACGGGTGGATAGAAGACTGCGTGCTAGGGTTAATGAGAGCAAATCCTCTGCTATGTCAGTTTCTGGTTATGATAATGTGTGTACTAACAGTGGTGAACCGATGGAGATTGGATCGGTGGCACCTCGCTCTCAAGAAAAAGACCGTCGTTTTTCGGAAGGCTTGTGTTTCTATTGCGGAAAATCTGGTCATTTGATTAAAGGCTGTGAGCTTCGTATGAAGAAAGAAAAAAAAATGGTCAGTCACGCCCGTATTGCCTGTTTAAATTCCAAGGGTATATTTTTAGCTGCTTCCACGATTGCTCAGGAAAAATTAATGGAATTTCGGGTGTTTGTTGATTGCGGGTCTACACTGAATGTAATTGATGGGGGATTCGTGGAAAAACTCAATTTAAAACCTGAACCTTTATCATCCCCCATTGCTGTGGTTTCTGTGGATGGCTCCCCTTTGAAGAATATTACTCTCAAGGTCAGTGAATTTCCTCTCACTATTAATGGTGTTCACCATGAGAAATTGGATTTGGTAGTGTTGAATAACTTGCCTTCTCCAGTAATATTGGGTTTGCCCTGGTTAAAATTTCACAATCCTGTACTGGATTGGTCTACCAGTGAAATTAAATCCTGGAGCCATAAATGTTATGACAAGTGTTGTAACGGGCGTATTGCAGCTTTGGATAGGGGAGAATTGCCTGTTCCTATTCAGGATTTTTGGAGAGTTTTTTCTGAGAAAGAATCGCAGGTTTTGCCTCCCCATAGAGACTATGATTGTTCTATTGAATTTGTCCCTGGAGCGACTCTTCCTAAAAGTCGTTTATTTAACCTTACTATTCCTGAGAGGAAGGCTTTGGAGGAATACATACAGACAAGTTTGGCCGCCGGTCACATTAGGCCCTCTAAGTCTCCTGTGGCGGTTGGATTTTTTTTTGTAAAAAAAAAGGACGGCGGTTTACGTCCTTGTCTGGATTTTCGTGAGATTAACAAAATTACGGTACGCAATCCTTACCCACTGCCATTGATTCCTGATCTGTTTAACCAGTTATTGGGGGCCAAGTGGTTCTCTAAAATTGACCTTAAGGGGGCATACAATCTGTTGCGCATGAAGGAGGGTGATGAATGGAAAACTGCTTTTAACACTCCTGTGGGTCATTTTGAGAATCTGGTTATGCCTTTTGGTCTTACTAATGCTCCTGCATTTTTTCAGAATCTGATTAATGACATCCTTAGACCTTTGATCGGTAAAAATGTGGTTGTGTATTTGGATGACATTTTGATTTATTCGCCAGATCTGGAGTCTCATTGGCGGAGCGTGCGTGAGGTATTACAGTTATTAATGGACAATTCGCTTTTTGCTAAGCTGGAGAAATGTGAGTTCGCTGTACAGAGAATTAGTTTTTTGGGCTACATTATCTCCAGCAAAGGTTTTGAGATGGATCCGGTTAAGGTTCAGGCTGTGCAGGAATGGCCTAGGCCTATTGGTTTGAAATCGATACAGAGGGTTTGGGTTTCGCCAATTGCTATAGAAAATTCATAAAAAAATTTTCTAGTATTGTCAAACCTCTGACTGATCTCACCAGGAAAGGTGCTGATGCGGTTCAGTGGTCTTCTGAGGCCATTGAAGCTTTTGTGTATCTCAAGGAGAGGTTCACCTCTGCTCCCATCCTTATGCAGCCTGATGTTACTAGGCCGTTTTTGGTTGAGGTTGATGCTTCCTCTGTGGGGGTTGGCGCAGTATTGTCTCAGGATAACGGGGATGGATTACATCCCTGTGCCTTTTTTTCAAAAAAATTTTCGGAGACTGAATTGAATTACGATATTGGTAATCGGGAATTATTGGCTATTAAACTCGCATTTGAACACTGGCGCCACTTCTTGGAAGGTGCGGAATTTCCCGTTCAGGTTCTTACGGATCATAAAAATCTGATATATCTTGACGCTGCCAAGCGCCTGAATGCCCGTCAGGCTAGGTGGGCACTGTTTTTCTCGCGGTTTAATTTCTCCGTTACTTACATCCCTGGTACTAAGAATGTTAAGGCGGATGCCTTGTCTCGCAGTTTTTCTCCCATAGTCGGTGCTGAGAAAGAGGAAAACATTTTACAAGAAGGTGTTGTGATAGCTGCTTTAGACTCCGTTTTGGAAGATGAGATTCTTAAACCTCAGGAGAATGCCCCATCTAACACTCCTCATGGGAGGTTGTTTGTGCCTGGGACCTTTAGGAGAGATTTGTTTGTTGAGTGTCACGAATCTCGGTTGGCAAGTCATCCCGGAATCTCTGAGACCAAGAGACTGGTGGGTCGCAGTTTTTGGTGGCCTGGATGGCAGAAGGAAGTCATTAAGTGGGTGCGCCAATGTACTATATGTGCTAGATCTAAGTCCTCACATACTCCTGCTGCGGGGTTGCTTTGTCCTTTGGAGGTCCCCAGTGCTCCTTGGACACATTTGGCTATGGACTTTATAACTGACCTTCCCCCCTCTGAGGGTTTTACTGTCATCTGGGTGGTCGTGGACCGTTTTAGCAAGATGTGTCACTTGGTTCCCTTCGTCAAACTGCCCTGCGCTAAAACTCTCGCTAAGGCCTTTGTCAAGGAAATTGTCAGACTTCATGGCGTTCCTACTGACATTGTTTCTGATAGGGGTCCTCAGTTCGTGGCTCGTTTTTGGCGTGCCTTTTGTGACAGGTTGGGAATTCATTTGTCATTTTCGTCCGGATATCATCCTGAATCTAATGGCCAGACAGAAAGGAAAAACCAGGATGTTGAGCAGTTCTTGCGTTGTTTTGTGGCAGACAATCAAGAGGGGTGGTCTGAGTTTCTGCCACTTGCCGAATTTGCTCTGAACAATCATACATCTTCTTCTGCTGGTTGTTCGCCTTTTTTTTGTTGTTCTGGGAGACATCCGTCGTTTGGGTCGTTCTCCAAGTTGGGATCTGCCGTGCCTGAGGAGGAGAATTTTTCCGGTGATTTGGAAAGAGTTTGGACGGATGTGCGTGGTAATCTTCAGGAGGCCAACAGAAAATCTAAAGACTACTTTGATAGGAAACGACAGGAGGTTTTGTTCGCTGTTGGTGACATGGTTTGGTTGTCCTCTAGGAATCTGCGGTTGAGGATTCCTTCTAAGAAATTGGGTCCCAAGTTTGTAGGGCCCTTTAAGGTGCTTCAGGTTGTCAACCAATCTGCTGTTAGGTTGGAGGTTCCTACCTCCTGGAGAATTAATCCGGTCTTTCATGTCTCTCTGTTAAAAAAAGCTGTTGTGTCGGATGGTGACGCCTCTGCCTCTGTTCCTCCGGTGGTGGAGGACGGGGAATATGAAATTTCTCGCATCCTTGACTCTAGACGGTACAGAGGTAGTTTGCAGTATCTTGTGGCCTGGAAAGGTTTCGGACCCGAGGATAACTCTTGGGTGAGGTCAGATGATGTTTCCGCGTCCAGACTTATCAGAGCGTTTCACAGGAGATTTCCTGATAAGCCTGGTCCTAGGGGATCCGGAGGATCCTCTTAGAAGGGGGGGTACTGTTAGAACCTTGCTGTTAGGTTTTTTTTCCTTTGCTGGTCACATGACCTTGTTGGCCTATTTAATCCTGCTCCGCCCTTCTGGCTTTGCTGGACTTCATTGTATATCTATTTTCTAGCTAGCCTGTGCTCTGTATCTAACTCTGTTAGTTTGCTTGGTCTACGGACCTCTATGTTCTATTTATTTTGTTTGTTCGTCTGTCTGCTACTATTTCTGTTAGGAGGTGTCCCATATTCCTCCCAGTCCTTAGTACTTGTAGGGATTCCCTCCCCACATCTATAGGTCTCCGTACAGACTAGATTAGGACTTTAGCAGGTCTGATCGCAGGATCAGGTTCCCTGTTACATCGTAGGGATTCAGCTGAGTCCTATAGTAGGGACAGATCTCCTCTCTTTCCTTAGCTTTGGTAGCAGAACATAACACTGCCATGTTGGGTCAGTTACTAGATCATCCACCACCTCCTCCTCTTCCATTTGTGCACCACGATCCTCCTCCTCACTTTGTGGCAATTGTGTCTCGTCATCGTCCACCTCTTGTGACAAATTGCCAGCATCGACTTCCTGTGGCCGTGGCTGTTCAAATATTTGGGCATCGCTACATGGGATCTCCTCTTCCATCACTTCAAGCGGAGCAGGCGAGGGGCACAAATATGGAAATGGACCAGTGAACAGCTCTTCAGATTGTCCAAGTATGGGATCAGTTGCTGTCTGACGACACTCGGCATGGTGGGAGGAAGGAGCATCAGGGTGAGGAGAACTATGCGGTCGAGACTCACGGCTACTAAAACTTGACCGTGTGGAAGACAGACCGGAGGTGGTGGTGCCCTGTTAACTGGAAGTATTATCTGCTATCCAATTAATAACCTGTTCACACTGATCAGTTCGCAATACTGGTGTTGTAGTGTGCTTCCCTAGTAATTCGGTCAGGAAGTGGGAGCGAGAAAATGTGGCTTTTGGTTGTGGCACATTTTCACCTTGGCCATGGCCCCATCCTCTACACGCACCATCACCAGAACGTCCAGTTCCACGTCCCTTGCCACGCGCCTTGCCCATTGTAAATAAAGTAAAATAGCTTACACTCGCACTATCAATGGAAAAAAGGTAATAAAAAGGAGATTAGAACCGTGGAAGAGGAAAACCACAGTTATATTCCTCCGGCCTACACAAGACTCTTTTAAACAGATATATTGGTGTCTGACCAGTCAGGGAGACACTATTACAGTTTTTTTTATGGCAAAAAATGCCAAAAACAGGATAATACAGAGATTTTATCAGTGGAACTGCAAAACCACAGTTATAGTTATGTGGCGTACACCAGAACCAGAATCTTTTAAACAGATATATTGGTGTCTGACCAGTCAGGGAGACACTATTACAGTTTTTTTTACGGCAAAAATGCCAAAAACAGGATAATACAGAAATTTGACCCGTGGAACTGCAAAACCACAGTTATAGTTATGTGGCGTACACCAGAATCTTTTAAACAGATATATTGGTGTCTGACCAGTCAGGGAGACACTATTACAGTTTTTTTTTACGGCAAAAAATGCCAAAAGCAGGATAATACAGAGATTTGACCCGTGGAACTGCAAAACCACAGTTATAGTTATGTGGCGTACACCAGAATCTTTTAAACAGATATATTGGTGTCTGACCAGTCAGGGAGACACTATTACATTTTTTTTTAAGACAAAAAATGCCAAAAGCAGGATAATACAGAGATTTGACCCGTGGAACTGCAAAACCACAGTTATAGTTATGTAGCGTTCACCAGACTCTTTTAAACAGATATATTGGTGTCTGACCAGTTAGGGAGACACTATTACTGTTTTTTTTTATGGCAAAAAATGCCAAAAGCAGGATAATACAGAGATTTGACCCATGGAACTGCAAAACCACAGTTCTATTTCTCTGGCCTACACCAGACTCTTTTAAACAGATATATTGGTGTCTGACCAGTTAGGGAGACACTATTACAGTTTTTTTTTACGGCAAAAAATGCCAAAAACAGGATAATACAGAGATTTGACCCGTGGAACTGCAAAACCACAGTTCTATTTCTCTGGCCTACACCAAACTCTTTTAAACAGATATATTGGTGTCTGACCAGTCAGGGAGACACTATTACAGTTTTTTTTACGGCAAAAAATGCCAAAAACAGGATAATATAGAGATTTGACCCATGGAAATGCAAAACCGCAGTTCTATTTCTCTGGCCTATACCAGACTCTTTTAAACAGATATATTGGTGTCTGACCAGTCAGGGAGACACTATTACAGTTTTTTTTTACGGCAATAAATGCCAAAAACAGGATAATACAGAGATTTGACCCGTGGAACTGCAAAACCACAGTTCTATTTCTCTAGCCTACACCAGACTCTTTTAAACAGATATATTGGTGTCTGACCAGTCAGGGCGACACTATTACAGTTTTTTTTACGGCAAAAAATGCCAAAAGCAGGATAATACAGAGATTTGACCAGTGGAACAGCAAAACCACAGTTATAGTTATGTGGCGTACACCAGAGTCTTTTAAACAGATATATTGGTGTCTGACCAGTCAGGGAGACACTATTACAGTTTTTTTTACGGCAAAAATTGCCAAAAACAGGATAATGTAGAGATTTGACCCGTGGAACTGCAAAACCACAGTTATAGTTATGTGGCGTACACCAGAATCTTTTAAACAGATATATTGGTGTCTGACCAGTCAGGGAGACACTATTACAGTTTTTTTTTACGGCAATAAATGCCAAAAACAGGATAATACAGAGATTTGACCCGTGGAACTGCAAAACCACAGTTCTATTTCTCTAGCCTACACCAGACTCTTTTAAACAGATATATTGGTGTCTGACCAGTCAGGGCGACACTATTACAGTTTTTTTTGCGGCAAAAAATGCCAAAAGCAGGATAATACAGAGATTTGACCCGTGGAACTGCAAAACCACAGTTCTATTTTTATGGCCTACACCAGACTCTTTTAAACAGATATATTGGTGTCTGAACAGTCAGGGAGACACTATTACAGTTTTTTTTACGGCAAATATTGCCAAAAACAGGATAATGTAGAGATTTGACCCGTGGAACTGCAAAACCACAGTTATAGTTATGTGGCGTACACCAGAATCTTTTAAACAGATATATTGGTGTCTGACCAGTCAGGGAGACACTATTACAGTTTTTTTTTAAGACAAAAAATGCCAAAAGCAGGATAATACAGAGATTTGACCCGTGGAACTGCAAAACCACAGTTATAGTTATGTAGCGTTCACCAGACTCTTTTAAACAGATATATTGGTGTCTGAACAGTCAGGGAGACACTATTACTGTTTTTTTTATGGCAAAAAATGGCAAAAGCAGGATAATACAGAGATTTGACCCATGGAACTGCAAAACCACAGTTCTATTTCTCTGGCCTACACCATACTCTTTTAAACAGATATATTGGTGTCTGACCAGTCAGGGAGACACTATTACAGTTTTTTTTTACGGCAATAAATGCCAAAAGCAGGATAATACAGAGATTTGAACCGTGGAACTGCAAAACCACAGTTCTATTTCTCCGGCCTACACCACACTCTTTTAAACAGATATATTGTTATCTGACCAGTCAGGGCGACACTATTACAGGTTTTTTTATGGCAAAAAATGCCAAAAGCAGGATAATACAGAGATTTGACCAGTGGAACAGCAAAACCACAGTTATAATTATGCGGCGTACACCAGAGTCTTTTAAACAGATATATTCGTGTCTGACCAGTCAGGGAGACACTATTACATTTTTTTTTTTACGGCAAAAAATGCCAAAAGCAGGATAATACAGAGATTTGACCCGTGGAACTGCAAAACCACAGTTCTATTTTTATGGCCTACACCAGACTCTTTTAAACAGATATATTGATGTCTGACCAGTTAGGGAGACACTATTACAGTTTTTTTTTACGGCAAAAAATGCCAAAAACAGGATAATACAGAGATTTGACCTGTGGAACTGCAAAACCACAGTTCTATTTCTCTGGTCTACACCATACTCTTTTAAACAGATATATTGGTGTCTGACCAGTCAGGGAGACACTATTACAGTTTTTTTTACGGCAAAAAATGCCAAAAACAGGATAATATAGAGATTTGACCCATGGAAATGCAAAACCGCAGTTCTATTTCTCTGGCCTATACCAGACTCTTTTAAACAGATATATTGGTGTCTGACCAGTCAGGGAGACACTATTACAGTTTTTTTTTACGGCAATAAATGCCAAAAACAGGATAATACAGAGATTTGACCCGTGGAACTGCAAAACCGCAGTTCTATTTCTCTGGCCTATACCAGACTCTTTTAAACAGATATATTGGTGTCTGACCAGTCAGGGCGACACTATTACAGTTTTTTTTACGGCAAAAAATGCCAAAAGCAGGATAATACAGAGATTTGACCAGTGGAACAGCAAAACCACAGTTCTATTTTTATGGCCTACACCAGACTCTTTTAAACAGATATATTGGTGTCTGAACAGTCAGGGAGACACTATTACAGTTTTTTTTTACGGCAAAAATTGCCAAAAACAGGATAATGTAGAGATTTGAGCCGTGGAACTGCAAAACCACAGTTATAGTTATGTGGCGTACACCAGAATCTTTTAAACAGATATATTGGTGTCTGACCAGTCAGGGAGACACTATTACAGTTTTTTTTTAAGACAAAAAATGCCAAAAGCAGGATAATACAGAGATTTGACCCGTGGAACTGCAAAACCACAGTTATAGTTATGTAGCGTTCACCAGACTCTTTTAAACAGATATATTGGTGTCTGAACAGTCAGGGAGACACTATTACTGTTTTTTTATGGCAAAAAATGGCAAAAGCAGGATAATACAGAGATTTGACCCGTGGAACTGCAAAACCACAGTTATAGTTATGTGGCTTACACCAGACTCTTTTAAACAGATATATTTGTGTCTGAACAGTCAGGGAGACACTATTACTGTTTTTTTTTTATGGCAAAAAATGCCAAAAGCAGGATAATACAGAGATTTGACCCGTGGAACTGCAAAACCACAGTTCTATTTCTCTAGCCTATACCAGACTCTTTTAAACAGATATATTGGTGTCTGACCAGTCAGGGAGACACTATTACAGTTTTTTTTACGGCAAAAAATGCCAAAAACAGGATAATACAGAGATTTGACCCGTGGAACTGCAAAACCACAAATCTATTTCTCTGGCCTACACCATACTCTTTTAAACAGATATATTGGTGTCTGACCAGTCAGGGAGACACTATTACAGCTTTTTTTACAGCAAAAAATGCCAAAAACAGGATAATACAGAGATTTGACCCGTGGAACTGCAAAACCACAGTTCTATTTCTCTAGCCTATACCATACTCTTTTAAACAGATATATTGGTGTCTGACCAGTCAGGGAGACACTATTACAGTTTTTTTACGGCAAAAAATGCCAAAAACAGGATAATACAGAGATTTGACCCGTGGAACTGCAAAACCACAGTTCTATTTCTCTGGCCTACACCATACTCTTTTAAACAGATATATTGGTGTCTGACCAGTCAGGGAGACACTATTACAGTTTTTTTTTACGGCAATAAATGCCAAAAGCAGGATAATACAGAGATTTGAACCGTGGAACTGCAAAACCACAGTTCTATTTCTCCGGCCTACACCAGACTCTTTTAAACAGATATATTGTTATCTGACCAGTCAGGGCGACACTATTACAGGTTTTTTTATGGCAAAAAATGCCAAAAGCAGGATAATACAGAGATTTGACCAGTGGAACAGCAAAACCACAGTTATAATTATGCGGCGTACACCATAGTCTTTTAAACAGATATATTCGTGTCTGACCAGTCAGGGAGACACTATTACATTTTTTTTTTTACGGCAAAAAATGCCAAAAGCAGGATAATACAGAGATTTGACCCGTGGAACTGCAAAACCACAGTTCTATTTCTCTGGTCTACACCATACTCTTTTAAACAGATATATTGGTGTCTGACCAGTCAGGGAGACACTATTACAGTTTTTTTTACGGCAAAAAATGCCAAAAACAGGATAATATAGAGATTTGACCCATGGAAATGCAAAACCGCAGTTCTATTTCTCTGGCCTATACCAGACTCTTTTAAACAGATATATTGGTGTCTGACCAGTCAGGGAGACACTATTACAGTTTTTTTTTACGGCAATAAATGCCAAAAACAGGATAATACAGAGATTTGACCCGTGGAACTGCAAAACCGCAGTTCTATTTCTCTGGCCTATACCAGACTCTTTTAAACAGATATATTGGTGTCTGACCAGTCAGGGCGACACTATTACAGTTTTTTTTACGGCAAAAAATGCCAAAAGCAGGATAATACAGAGATTTGACCAGTGGAACAGCAAAACCACAGTTCTATTTTTATGGCCTACACCAGACTCTTTTAAACAGATATATTGGTGTCTGAACAGTCAGGGAGACACTATTACAGTTTTTTTTTACGGCAAAAATTGCCAAAAACAGGATAATGTAGAGATTTGAGCCGTGGAACTGCAAAACCACAGTTATAGTTATGTGGCGTACACCAGAATCTTTTAAACAGATATATTGGTGTCTGACCAGTCAGGGAGACACTATTACAGTTTTTTTTTAAGACAAAAAATGCCAAAAGCAGGATAATACAGAGATTTGACCCGTGGAACTGCAAAACCACAGTTATAGTTATGTAGCGTTCACCAGACTCTTTTAAACAGATATATTGGTGTCTGAACAGTCAGGGAGACACTATTACTGTTTTTTTATGGCAAAAAATGGCAAAAGCAGGATAATACAGAGATTTGACCCGTGGAACTGCAAAACCACAGTTATAGTTATGTGGCTTACACCAGACTCTTTTAAACAGATATATTTGTGTCTGAACAGTCAGGGAGACACTATTACTGTTTTTTTTTTATGGCAAAAAATGCCAAAAGCAGAATAATACAGAGATTTGACCCGTGGAACTGCAAAACCACAGTTCTATTTCTCTAGCCTATACCAGACTCTTTTAAACAGATATATTGGTGTCTGACCAGTCAGGGAGACACTATTACAGTTTTTTTTACGGCAAAAAATGCCAAAAACAGGATAATACAGAGATTTGACCCGTGGAACTGCAAAACCACAAATCTATTTCTCTGGCCTACACCATACTCTTTTAAACAGATATATTGGTGTCTGACCAGTCAGGGAGACACTATTACAGTTTTTTTTTACGGCAATAAATGCCAAAAACAGGATAATACAGAGATTTGACCCGTGGAACTGCAAAGCCACAGTTCTATTTCTCTAGCCTACACCAGACTCTTTTAAACAGATATATTGTTATCTGACCAGTCAGGGCGACACTATTACAGTTTTTTTACGGTAAAAAATGCCAAAAGCAGGATAATACAGAGATTTGACCAGTGGAACAGCAAAACCACAGTTATAGTTATGTGGCGTACACCAGAGTCTTTTAAACAGATATATTTGTGTCTGACCAGTCAGGGAGACACTATTACATTTTTTTTTTTACGGCAAAAAATGCCAAAAGCAGGATAATACAGAGATTTGACCCGTGGAACTGCAAAACCACAGTTCTATTTTTATGGCCTACACCAGACTCTTTTAAACAGATATATTGGTGTCTGAACAGTCAGGGAGACACTATTACAGTTTTTTTTACGGCAAAAATTGCCAAAAACAGGATAATGTAGAGATTTGACCCGTGGAACTGCAAAACCACAGTTATAGTTATGTGGCGTACACCAGAATCTTTTCTACAGATATATTTGTGTCTGAACAGTCAGGGAGACACTATTACTATTTTTATTTATGGCAAAAAATGCCAAAAGCAGGATAATACAGAGATTTGACATGTGGAGCTGCAAAACCACAGTTATAGTTATGTGGCGTACACCAGACTCTTTTAAACAGATATATTTGTGTCTGAACAGTCAGGGAGACACTATTACTGTTTTTTTTTATGGCAAAAAATGGCAAAAGCAGGATAATACAGAGATTTGACCCGTGGAACTGCAAAACCACAGTTCTATATCTCTGGCCTACACCAGACTCTTTTAAACAGATATATTGGTGTCTGACCAGTCAGGGAGACACTATTACAGTTTTTTTTACAGCAAAAAATGACAAAAGCAGGATAATACAGAGATTTGACCCGTGGAACTGCAAAACCTCAGTTCTATTTTTCTGGCCTACACCAGACTCTTTTAAATAGATATATTGGTGTCTGAACTGTCATAGACACACTCAATTTTTTTTTTTTTTGGGGGGGGGGATACCAAAAGGTTAATAAGACGCGTATTTGTACAGTCTGACTGAGGAAAAAAAAAAATACAGGATTTAGATGAAAAAAAAAAAGTTTTCCTGGCCTGAGACCGGGGTGATAAGTCCAGCAATTTGACCAGCAGGAGCACACAGGACTGTAATGCAGCGTTTGCTGGTATAACCACTGTGTCTCCTATACAACCTGCCTGCCTGCCTGATATCTGGACTGTTTGTTTGATTTGGCAGCCTTTAGAGACCCTACACTAACTATTTCGCACTATATATCTCTCCCTAACTCAGCAGCACCCTCACTACACTGTCTGATCCGGAGCGACTGTGTCCAAGATGGCGGCGCCCGGTTTTAAATACTCGAGGTGACGCTGTGCGGCCAGCCAATCACTATAATGCCCACAACCAACATGGCTGCGGCATTACGGTAACTGGCTGGCAATCCCTGCATGTTCATTAGCTCTGTAAAGAGCGCCAAACATGCAGGGCGGAGACCCGAGCTCCCGCCCGAGTAACCCGGAAATGCTCTGTGCTCGGCGAACATCCCGAGTAGTGAGATGCTCGGGCGAGTAACGAGCAGTGTCGAGCATGCTCGCTCAACACTAGTAATAACCTGTCTTGGTATTGCAGACCCCCCAGTCCTCTAATAACCTTGGTCGCTCTAGTTCAGCTATGTCTTTCTTATACACCGGAGACCAGAACTGTACACAGTACTCTAAGTGTGGTCGCACTAGTGACTTGCATAGAGGTAGAACAATCTTCTCCTCATGAGCATCTATGTCTATTTTAATGCATCCAATTATTTTATTTGCCTTTGCAGCAGCTGCCTGACACTGGCCACCAAATGTGAGCTTGTCATCCACCAATACACCCAGGTCTTTTTCAGTGACAGTTTTGCCCAGTGTTTTACAATTAAGCATATAATTATACATTTTGTTTCCTCTGCCCAAGTGCATTACCTTACATTTATCCCCATTAAAGCTCATTTGCCATTTATCAGCCCAAGCTTCTAGTTTACATAGATCCTCCTGTAATATAAAATTGTCCTCCTCTGTATTGATTACCCTGCAGAGTTTAGTGTCATCTGCAAATATTGAAATTACTCTGTATGCCCCCTACAAGGCCATTAATAAATATGTTAAAAAGAAGTGGGCCCAATACTGACCCCTGTGGTACCCCACTGTTAACTGTGACCCAGTCTGAGTGTGTTCCATTAATAGCCATCCTTTGTTTCCTATCACTGAGCCAGTTCTTAACCCACATACATATATTTTCCCCTATCCCCATTGTTCTCATTTTATGTATCAACCTTTTGTGTGCAACCGTATCAAAAGCTTTTGAAAAGTCCATATACACAACATCCACTGCATTTCCAGTCCGGAACTTGCCTCCTCATAAAAGCTGATCAGATTAGTTTGACAGGAACGGTCTCTCGTAAACCCATGTTGATGTTGGGTCATGAGGTTATTCTTCTTCAGATACTCTAGTATAGCATCTCTTAGGAAACCCTCCAGGATTTTACCCACAGTAGAGGTTAAGCTTACTGGCCTATAATTTCCAAGTTCAGTTTTTGTCCCCTTTTTGAATATTGACACCACATTTGCTATACGCCAGTCCTGTGTTACAGACCCTGTTATTATGGAATCTTTAAAGATTAAAAATAATGGGCTATCTATGACGTTACTTAATTCCTGCAGTACTCGCAGGTGTATCCCATCCGGGGATTTGTCAACTTTAGTGATTTTTAGACGCTGCCGTACTTCCTGCTGGGTTAAGCAAGTGACATTTAATGGAGAATTTTTGTCATCACTAATCATGTTTTCTGTCATGCGATTTTCTTGTGTAAATACTGTTGAAAAAAAATCATTTAGCATATTGGCTTTTTCCTCATCCTCATCCACCATTTCACCCAGACTATTTTTAAGGGGGCTAACACTATCATTTTTAGTTTCTTACTATTTATGTAGTTAAAGAGTATTTTGGGATTACTTTTACTTTCTCTGGCAATGATTCTCTCTGCCTCAATCTTTGCTGCCTTGATTTGTTTTTTACAGAATTTATTTAATTTTCTGTATTTATTTAATGCCTCATCACTACCTACTTGCTTTAGTTCTCTAAATGCTTTCTTTTTGTCACTTATTGCGCCCCTTACAGCTCTATTTAGCCATAGTGGTTTCCTCCTATTTCTAGCATGTTTATTCCCAAAGGGTATATATTGTGCACAGGTCCTATTTAGGATGCTAATAAATGTCTCCCATTTGCTTTGTGTAGCTTTATGTCTCAGGATATCGTCCCAGTTTATTGCACTAAGATCATCTCTCAGCCGTTGGAAATTTACTTTCCTGAAGTTTAGTGTCCTTGTAACCCCTCTACTACACATCTTATTAAAGGATACATGAAAACTTATTATTTTGTGATCACTATTACCCAAGTGACCCCCAACTCATATATTTGGTATGCGGTCTGGCTTGTTGGTTAATATTAGGTCTAGCAGTGCCCCCTTTCTTGTTGGGTCCTGAATCAGTTGTGAAAGGTAATTGTCTCTCATAGTTGTCAAAAACCTATTACCTTTGCTTGAACTACAGGTTTCTGTTCGCCAATGTATTTCAGGGTAGTTGAAGTCCCCCATAATAATGACTTCTCCTTGAGTCGCTGCTTCATCTGTTTGCTTAATGAGGATATTCTCTGCTGCTTCCATTATTTTTGAAGACTTATAACAAAATCCTATCAGTAATTTATTATTTTTTTCCCCCTCCCCTTATCTCCACCCACAGTGACTCTACATTTTCATTAGATTCACATATACAGTATCCTCCCGCAAGATGGGTTTTAAGGATGATTTTACATATAAACACACCCCCCCCTCACTTGTTGGTACGGTCATTTCTGAACAGACTGTAGCCCTGTAAATTAACTGCCCAGTCATGGCTCTCGTCCAGCCTTGTCTCAGATATCTCCACCATGTCATAATTATTTTCCAACAAAATTAATTCTATTTCTTCCATTTTGTTGGTGAGGCTTCTGGCATTAGTGTACATGCATTTTATGTGTCTCTCTGTACCTCTATTCCTTCTTACTATATTGACTGTTCTAACCCCACCCCCAATTTATTTATTTGTGTGCAGATCACTATCTGCACTATCTTCCCCACCTTTAAAATGAATACCCTCCCCCCCAATCCCTAGTTTAAACACTCCTCCAACCTTCTAGCTATTTTCTCCCCCAGCACAGCTTCACTCTCCCCATTGAGGTGCAGCCGGTCCCTAGCATAGAACCTGTAGCCAACATGCTGGAGAAAACTTCCAGGTTTCAAATCACTGAAGCCAATAGCCTCAGTGAGACATATCTTCCCTCCAGCACTCTGCCAGTGACTTTGTCACAACATATATACACAATATACTCCATACACACATATGCACAACATACAGACTCCATACATACTGTATATACACACACACCATAGTCCATAAACACATATACATACCATATTCTTTAGACACACCATACGTTTTACACAAATACAGTACAGACCAAAAGTTTGGACACACCTTCTCATTTAAAGATTTTTCTGTTTTTTCATGACTATGAAAATTGTACATTCACACTGAAGGCATCAAAACTATGAATTAACACATATGGAATTATATGCTTAACAAAAAAAGTGTGAAACAAATGAAAATATGTCTTATATTCTAGGTTCTTCAAAGTAGCCACCTTTTGCTTTGATGACTGCTTTGCACACTCTTGATGAGCTTCAAGTGGTAGTCACCGGAAATGGTTTTCACTTCACAGGTGTGACCTGTCAGGTTTAATAAGTGGGATTTCTTGCCTTATAAATGGGGTTGGGACCATCAGTTGTGTTGTGCTGAAGTCTGGTGGATACACAGCTGATAGTCCTACTGAATAGACTGTTAGAATTTGTATTATGGCAAGAAAAAAGCAGCTAAGTAAAGAAAAAAATGAATGGCCATCATTACTTTAAGAAATGAAGGTCAGTCAGTCCGAAAAATTGGGCAAACTTTGAAAGTGTCCCCAAGTGCAGTTGCAAAAACCATCAAGCGCTACAAAGAAACTGGCTCACATGAGGACCGCCCCAGAAAAGGAAGACCAAGAGTCACCTCTGCTTCTGAGGATAAGTTTATCCGAGTCACCAGCCTCAGAAATCGCAGGTTAACAGCAGCTCAGATTAGAGACCAGGTCAATGCCACACAGAGTTCTAGCAGCAGACACATCTCTACAACAACTGTTAAGAGGAGACTTTGTGCAGCAGGCCTTCATGGTAAAATAGCTGCTAGGAAACCACTGCTAAGGACAGTCAACAAGCAGAAGAGACTTGTTTGGGCTAAAGAACACAAGGAATGGACATTAGACCAGTGGAAATCTGTGCTTTGGTCTGATGAGTCCAAATTTGAGATCTTTGGTTCCAACCACCGTGTCTTTGTGCGACGCAGAAAAGGTGAACGGATGGACTCTACATGCCTGGTTCCCACCGTGAAGCATGGAGGAGGAGGTGTGATGGTGTGGGGGGGGGCTTTGCTGGTGACACTGTTGGGGATTTATTCAAATTGAAGTCATATTGAACCAGCATGGCTACCACAGCATCTTGCAGCGGCATGCTATTCCATCCGGTTTGCATTTAGTTGGACCATCATTTATTTTTCAACAGGACAATGACCCCAAACACACCTCCAGGCTGTGTAAGGGCTATTTGACCAAGAAGGAGAGTGATGGGGGGCTACGCCAGATGACCTGGCCTCCACAGTCACCAGACCTGAACCCAATCGAGA
Source organism: Phyllobates terribilis (assembly GCF_046119375.1). Taxonomy (NCBI): domain Eukaryota; kingdom Metazoa; phylum Chordata; class Amphibia; order Anura; family Dendrobatidae; genus Phyllobates; species Phyllobates terribilis. The sequence continues at coordinate 189,799,798 of NW_027362768.1, forward strand.
TGGTTTGGGGTGAGCTGGACCGCAGAGTGAAGGCAAAAGGGCCAACAAGTGCTGAGCATCTCTGGGAACTCCTTCAAGATTGTTGGAAGACCATTTCCGGTGACTACCTCTTGAAGCTCATCAAGAGAATGCCAAGAGTGTGCAAAGCAGTCATCAAAGCAAAAGGTGGCTACTTTGAAGAACCTAGAATATAAGACATATTTTCAGTTGTTTCACACTTTTTTGTTAAGTATATAATTCCACATGTGGTAATTCATAGTTTTGATGCCTTCAGTGTGAATGTACAATTTTCATAATTATGAAAATACAGAAAAATCTTTAAATGAGAAGGTGTGTCCAAACTTTTGGTCTGTATTGTACACACACCATACATACTCCATACACACATATACACACCATACTGCATACACTCATATACACACCATACTCCATACACACATATACATACCATACTCCATAAACACATCATACATTTTACACACATATACAGTACGCACCACATGCCATACACTCATACATGCCATACACCTTGCACACATTTACACACCATACTCCATATACACATATACACACACCATACACATATATACACACCATACACACATATACACACCATACTCCATGCACACATATAGACACCATACTCCATACACACATATACATACCATACATTCTCCATACACACATATACATACCATACATACTCCATACACACCATACTCCATACACACATATACACACCATACTCCCTGCACACATATGCACACCATACTCCATACACATATATACACACCATACTCCATACACACATATACATACCATACATACTCCATACACACCATACTCCATACACACATATACACACCATACTCCATACACATATATACACACCATACCTACTCCATACACACATATACACACCATACATATGCCATACACATATATACACACCATACATATGCCATACACACATATACACACCATACATATGCCATACACATATATACACACCATACTGCATACACACATATACACACCATACATATGCCATACACATATATACACACCATACATATGCCATACACACATATACACACCATACATATGCCATACACATATATACACACCATACTCCATACACACATATACATACCATACATACTCCATACACACCATACTCCATACACACATATACACACCATACTCCATACACACATATACACACCATACTCCATACACATATATACACACCATACATACTCCATACACACATATACATACCATACATACTCCATACACACATATACACACCATACATACTCCATACACACATATACACACCATACATACTCCATACACACATATACACACCATACATATGCCATACACATATATACACACCATACTCCATACACACATATACACACCATACATATGCCATACACATATATACACACCATACATACTCCATACACACATATACACACCATACTCCATACACACATATACATACCATACATACTCCATACACACGTATACTCCCTAGTGTTGAGCCACCCCCGTAGTGTTCGGGTTTGGTTTGGTTCGTCGAACACCGTTAAAACCAATGGCAGGCAAACAAAAACACATAGAAACACATAGAAAACACCTTGAAAGGTGCCCAAAAGCTGACAAACTGCCCAGAAGACACAACTAACACATGGAAAAGTGACAAGTAGTATTGAGCATTCCGATACTGAAATATCGGGTATCGACCGATATTCGCGGTATCAGAGTTCCGATACGTTTAGAATATCGAATACCGGAATTGGAAGTTCCCATAATGCCTGCGCTCTGCAGTGTCTCTGAAGGATGACAAGCTGGATGGCAGCGCTCAGCTTACTGTACTTGTCATTTAGTGTAAAGGATTTATTAAAAAAAATAATAGTGTTTTCATGCACTGTCTCTTTAAAAAAGCCGGCCGGCAATTCAGCATCTGTACCCGACAATTTATAACAGAAAGATAGAGCATCACACATAGATTAGATAGATAGAAACATGTCAGTCACATATATAAGAAGTACAGTGATAGAGTTGATTACTGTACTTGTCATTTAGTGTTAAAATAAAGGATTTATTAAAAAAAAAATTGGCGTGGGGTTCCCCGTAATTATAGTCTCTAGCGGAGGTTAAGCAGACGGCTGGGGCAGATGTTTGAAGCCTGGGAAGGGGGTAATACCCACGGAGCTTCCCAGGCTGCTAATATCAGCCCCCAGCTGAATACCTAGCCTTTACTAGCTATTAAAATGGGGGACCCCCCAAAAAAAGGCCGTGGGGTCCCCCCTATTTTAATAGCTAGCAAAGGCTAGGCAGACAGCTGGGGGCTGATATTAATAGCCCAGGAAGGGTGCCATGAATATTAGCCCCCTCCCAGGCTAGAAACACCAGCCGTCAGCCGCCCCAGAAATGGCGCATCCATAGGATACTCCCTACACACATATACACACCATACTCCCTACACACATATATACACCATACTCCATATACTAATATACACACACCATACTCCATACACACATATACACACCATACTCCATACACACATATACATACCATACTCCGTATACACACCATACGTTTTACACACATATACAGTATGCACCACACACCATACACTCATATATACCATATTCCTTGCACACATTTACACACCATACAACATACACACATATACACACACCATACACACATATGCACACCATACACACATATGCACACCATACTCCATATACACATATACACACCATACTCCATATACACATATGCACACCATACACACTTATACACACCATATTCCCTACACACATAGACACACCATACACACATAAACACCATACATACTCCATACACACATATACACACATCATATACACATATACAGTGGGTACGGAAAGTATTCAGACCCCTTTACATTTTTCACTCTTTGTTTCATTGCAGCCATTTGGTCAATTCTAAAAAGTTCATTGTTTTTTCTCATTAAAGTACACTCTGCGCACCATCTGGACTGAAAAAAAAACAGAAATGTAGAAATTTTTCCAACGTTCACCATCCAACCTGCCGGACCTGGAGAGGATCTGCAAGGAAGAATGGCAGAGGATCCCCAAATCCAGGTGTGAAAAACTTGTTGCATCATTCCCTAGAAGACTCATGGCTGTACAAGCTCAAAAGGGGGCTTCTACTCAATACTGAGCAAAGGGTCTGAATACTTATGACTATGTGATATTTCAGTTTTTCTTTTTTAATAAATTTGCAAAAATTTCTACATTTCTGTTATTTTTCAGTCAAGATGGGGTGCGGAGTGTACTTTAATGAGATAAAAAATGAACTTTTTGGAATTTACCAAACGGCTGCAATGAAACAAAGAGTGAAAAATTTAAAGGGGTCTGAATACTTTCTGTACCCACTGTACATACCATAGATATTCCATTTTCACATATACACACCATACATACTCCGTACACACATATACACACCATACATACTCCGTACACACATATACACACCATACATACTCCGTACACACATATACACACCATACATACTCCATACACACATATACACACCATACATACTCCGTACACACATATACACACCATGCATACTCCGTACACACATATACACACCATACATACTCCGTACACACATATACACACCATATATACTCTGTACACACATATATACACCATACATACTCCGTACACACATATACACACCATACATACTCCGTACACACATATACACACCATATATACTCCGTACACACATATACACACCATACATACTCCGTACACACCTATACACACCATACATACTCCATACACACATATACACACCATACATACTCCGTACACACATATACGCACCATACATACTCCGTACACACATATACACACCATACATACTCCGTACACACCTATACACACCATACATACTCCGTACACACATATACACACCATACATACTCCGTACACACCTATACACACCATACATACTCTGTACACACATTTACACACCATACATACTCGATACACACATATACACACCATACATACTCCGTACACACATATACACACCATACATACTCCGTACACACCTATACACACCATACATACTCGATACACACATATACACACCATACATACTCCGTACACACATATACACACCATACATACTCTGTACACACCTATACACACCATACATACTCCGTACACACATTTACACACCATACATACTCCGTACACACATATACACACCATACATACTCCGTACACACATATACGCACCATACATACTCCGTACACACCTATACACACCATACATACTCCGTACACACATATACACACCATACAAACTCCGTACACACCTATACACACCATACATACTCGATACACACATATACACACCATACATACTCCGTACACACATATACACACCATACATACTCTATAAACACCTATACACACCATACATACTCCGTACACACATTTACACACCATACATACTCCGTACACACGTATACACACCATACATACTCCGTACACACTATACACACCATACATACTCCGTACACACCTATACACACCATACATACTCGATACACACATATACACACCATACATACTCCGTACACACATATACACACCAAACATACTCCGTACACACCTATACACACCATACATACTCGATACACACATATACACACCATATATACTCTGTACACACCTATACACACCATACATACTCCGTACACACATTTACACACCATACATACTCCGTACACACATATACACACCATACATACTCTGTACACACATATACACACCATACATACTCCGTACACACATATACGCACCATACATACTCCGTACACACCTATACACACCATACATACTCCGTACACACATATACACACCATACATACTCCGTACACACATATACGCACCATACATACTCTGTACACACATATACACACCATACATACTCCGTACACACATATACGCACCATACATACTCTGTACACACATATACACACCATACATACTTCGTACACACCTGTACACACCATACATACTCTGTACACACATATACACACCATACATACTCTGTACACACATATACACACCATACATACTCCGTACACACCTGTACACACCATACATTGGAGGTTACACCTCATATTCCATCAGATTTGATGAGTGAAATATGCAGCTCTATTCTTTTCGTCGTACCAGACACATTATAACCCAATATATCTGTCGGGCCCATTGGTGAATGTTATGACGGAGCTGTGGGCCTCCATATGCAGCCTCTAGAAGTCCATGTGGTCTCCTATAGAGGCAATGATTGTAGAGGAGCATTTCTCATGTGTCTTAAGACTTTCTCTTGGATTCTGGGTAAATGTAGAGCCGCACAGCGGTACAGTACGGGTGCACGGAGATTTATTTTATGCTGTTTATGGATCTTCTCTGTGCATGAAGTCCGGAGCTGAACATAGACCTTTCCTCGGGGGCAGATACCTACTTTGCTGCCTCAGCCGCTGCCTTATCTACAAACCTCCGCCCAGACAGAATGTCTTGTTGTCTCCCCCTCTATCGCTTATCCTACGAGCACCCCCTTTAGCTGCGCCCTGCTGAAGTCTTATGGTTCACTCCAGTGAAATCTGCACCATTGTTTCTTTTCTCTCTTTCTTGCATATAGTGTATGAATGCATCCTGTACATAGAGACAATGGTCACATCCCAGCCCGGCCTTTAATACTCCTCGTTCTTGTGCCGCAGTCCGGAGGTAATGATGAACATACCCCGGAGAACACATTAATATGAGAAAAAGAGAATCTGATCAGTGTGTCGCCGCTAGCCCGTCCCGGCTCCTCTCATCCTCGCGGACGTCATCCAGTTAATAAGCAGGAGAGGAACTTATAGCAGCCACATGCAAATCCTCTCAGTGAAATTCTCACTTTTGCTTCACATCCATCGCCAGTGTAGATATTTCCCAGGAGGTTTTCCCACTGTATTAGAAATCTTGCTGAGTTCAAGAGATAAGGAACCGGCATAAGCAACTCATAATTATATCCCGCTATTTGACTAGTTATTTTGATGGTTCCTGATTCTGTGCTATGAGCCTCGTAATGAAAGGAATGGAAATATGATTAGATTAGAATAAAACTTGGCGAAGATAAAAAAGAAACATTGTCATTAGAATAATAGAGAATCCGGCTAAAACATCAATAATTACAATATTTTTAGAAGTTAGAGATGATGACACGGGGCACAAAGTTTCTCCTACTTAGTTATGCCCCATTTCTGCCCGCAGTCTGTATGACGGGCACTGAGACCCCCTGCCAATCCGCAGGGTCGGTAACTGTCCTGAATCATCCTGAATTGTAGAAAACAATCCAAGTTAATTTTTGTCTTTGGTTTAAAGGAGGTAGAGGTTATGTAAACCCTTAAAAATGGCATTCCTGTCTGATTCGGGGTGTTCCCTCTTCTCAGGGACTATCGCTCTCTCTAGGACGCACCTCGTTAATGCATTACATGGATTAAACTAAGCGGGAAATTGTGTAATGCTATATTTCACCAGCTGTGGCGCTGTGAGCAAACTGATTACTTGCTGCTGTGATTTAAAAGGTACCTTAAAAATTATAAAGAAAAAAAACTGGTAATATGCAGACTACTGAATGCTAGCAGTGGCGTACCGACAATGGTGGCAGGCCACGCCACTGCTATGGGGCCCGTGACCGAAGGGGGCCCGTGAACAGGGGGTCCCCAAGCAGCAGGGGGGGATGAGTTGTATAGGTGAGTATTGGTGGATAGTGGTGGAGGGAGTGAGGTTGTGGTGGCGGAGGAGCGGAGCACACACATTAGCCAGCTGCTCCAGCTACCACGTGTGCCCGCTGCTAAAGGGACATGAATATTCCCCCTTCTCCACTCCCATGGGCTTGGAGAAGAGGGAATATTCATTCTCTTTAGTAGCGGGCACGGAGGAGCGCTGAGCCGCGGCTCCTGCTGACAGTGCCTGCTACTAAAGAAAAAGCATATTCACGCTTCTCCACGCCCATAGTCCCGGCGTGGAGAGGAGTGAATATGCCGGCAGCAGCAGCAGCAGCAGCTCACCTCGATGTCTGAGAGCGCGCGTTGCTCAGATGCCGACATGAGCTGCAGCAGACAGGACGCAGCGCTGGAGGAGAGGTGAGGACGGAAAGTGAGTATGTGTTTATTTTTTTTGTGTGTGCAGTGATTGGGGAATGAGGGGGCTATTCATACCAGGATTGGGGGATTGAGGAGACCACACGTACCAGGATTGGGGGATTGAGGAGACCACACATACCAGGATTGGGGGATTGAGGAGACCACACGTACCAGGATTGGGGGATTGAGGAGACCACACGTACCAGGGTTGGGGGATTGAGGAGACCACACGTACCAGGATTGGGGGATTGAGGAGACCACATGTACCAGGATTGGGGGATTGAGGAGACCACACGTACCAGAATTGGGGGATTGAGGAGACCACACGTACCAGGATTGGGGGATTGAGGAGACCACACGTACCAGGATTGAGGGATTGAGGAGGCCACACATACCAGGATTGGGGGATTGAGGAAGCCACACGTACCAGGATTCTGGGATGAGGGGTGCCACACGTACCAAGATTGGGGGATGAGGGGTGCCACACGTACCAGGATTGGGGGATGAGGGGTGCCATACGTAACAAGATTGGGGGATGAGGGTGCCATACGTACCAGGATTGGGAAATTTACCAGTAGCTGCTGCATTTCCCAACCTAGGTTTATACTCGAGTCAATACGTTTTCCCAGTTTTCTGTGGTAAAAGTAGGGGCCTCGGCTTATACTCGGGTCGGCTTATTTAAAATATACTGTGGGGTGCATTTATACTATATGGGGGCTGCATTTTACCCTATGGGGTGTGTAATATACTGTATGGAGGACTGTGGGGAGTGAATTATATTCTATGGAGGATCATGGGAAGTTCATTATACTATATGGAGGAGTATGGGGGGGTCGCATTATACTATATGGAGGATTATGGGGGCGCATTATACTATATGGAGGATTATCGGTGGCGTATTATACTATATGGAAGGCTATGTGGGGTCATTATAATATTTTGAGGGCTATGTGGGGGGGGGGCATTATACTGTATGAAAGCAATTATACGGTGTGAAGGTTTGTGTGGGGTCCATCATACTGTTTGGAGGGCTAGTACGGCCATTATACTGTATGTAGGCCCATTATAGTGTATGGAGAGCTGTGTGGGGGTCACAGTTGGGGGATCATACTGTGTTAGGGTCACCATACTTTGCCTTGGGAGTTGAAGTGGGGTACAATAGGGTCATTATACTGTGCATGTGGAGGCTAATGTGGAGGAATGCACCATGGGGGTATCATACTGTGTTTGGGGGGCACTTTTATTGGCATCACACTTTATGGGGCAATGAAAGAGGGATCTAGGACTTCAGCAGGAGGAAAATTACTATGTAAAGGATGGAAAGTTGTGAGATCTGCTTTTCTGTGACACAGACAAATATATACAGTATATATTTTTTTGGAGTTGGGGGGGGGCCCAATTAGAGCTTCTGCTATTGGGCCCCATGATTTCTATGTATGCCCCTGAATGCTAGCATAGTGTTTCCACAGTTCATACCTTTGATTAGCCCCCATAATGCCCTAAAGCAATTGACACATTCACTTGATTTGGGCGCGCCTAAACATTTTCCAGCACTATATGTGCTGGCACTTCTTTTCCCTCACTGGCAGGCACTGACCAATTAGATGCCTGTCATAAATTCTGCATCTGCCTATTTCTTTTGCTTCTGTACCCCCACTTCTTGTAGCAGCATGGTAACTTTCCAGCAGTGATTTTTGGACACATTTTTGAAGAAAAGGTCATTTTAAGAAGTTTAAAAACCATTTAGGGTCACGGAGAGCAAACGAGAATAGAAAGCATGCAGTCAATTAATTTTGGTAGTAACTTCAATTTAAAGGGTAACATTGTAAAAAATGTTTGACAAGTCACGCAATTATGTCAAAAGTGTTGATCAGTGGGGATCCGGGCGTGGAGACCCCCATCGACAGCTCCATGAAGTGGCAGAATCGCTCTGCTGAGCGATGTGTCCCTGTGCTGCTGTGCTCTGCTCGGCTCCTTCTCCTCCTCCTAGTATCTCTGCTCTATCAGCACTCAGACCCCAATCATCTTTATGACGTGTCAAAAGTTATACAAAATGACAGGTAAAAATATATGAACAAAGTGTTACACTTCACACATTTAAAAACCTGTCAGCTGCTCAAAACGTTGATTTAAATAAGTAACAAAATAAATAAACCTTTGTAAGAATCCCTGATCTCCAATAATTCTGACGTTCTTTTCTGTTTCGCGCTGTGATTAGCAGCGTCTGGGAGGAAGGAGTGAAAGTGTACGCCCTAGAGAAGACTGTGAACGAAAGCTCAGTTGTTCTGCAAAGCAGAGATTTCACATATTGAGCTCCAAAAGCAAGAAATGTCAATATCTAATAGAGCGACCCAGTGCAAAAGGAAAAAGAGCGGCAGAATCAGGGAGAACAATTTTTTTGGAGCAAATGACAGATGTTCTTTAAATCAATGGATTTTCCAAGTAATGCACTGTCACAACAATTCCTCCAGCGTCTATGTATCAGTAGATGCCCTGAGTAAGAGATGAAAGTCCTTTAGGGATCGACCAATCTTCTCTATAAGGTATTTGAAAATGGACTTTTTCTAATGTGCCTCCGACCAGATCAGAGTAACATGCAATGCTTTATCTTCCCTGTGGAGGCGCTATAAGGAGAACATGTATATGTGGCTGCCCAAGCCGATCAGAGGTAGATGCCCAATTGCAGCACAATTGCAATGAAGGATTGGAAAACTAAAAGATTGGATTATCCAGGCTGGATCCACCAGCCTGTTATGATCTGCAACATAAACTAAGGAAAGAATGGGAAAAGCTGCCCCTACAGTAAGACTAAGCTGAATCCCTACGATGTAGCGGGCAGCCTGTTCCTTGCGAACAGACCCGCCTTCGTCCTCGGCTAGTCTGAACGGAGACCTATAGAATAAAGGGAGGGGTCCCTAAAAGAACTAAAGACTGGGGCAAAAATGGGACACCTCCTAAACAGAAGTTGTTGCAGAGCAAAAAGACAAACTGACAAAAAGTACTAGAGGTCCAGAGGACCAAGCAAGCTGACAGAGATAGGCACCGAAGCACCTGGCTAGAGAGACAGTCTAAACAACACTGAAGTCCAGCAAAGCCAGAAGGGCGGAGCTGGAATATATAGGCAGTTGGTCACGTGACCGCAAAACATAAGATAGCAAAAACTAACAGGAGGGTTCTAACAGTACCTCCCCTTCTATGAGGATCCTCCGGATCCTCCAGGCCCAGGCCTAGCAGGAAACCTCCTGTGGAAAGCTCTAACAAGCCTAGGAGCAGAGACATCATCCCTCCTTACCCAGGAGTAGTCTTCGGGGCCGAAACCCTTCCAGCAGACAAGATACTGTAATCTCCCTCTATGCCATCTTGAATTCAAAATACGAGAAATTTCATATTCGCCGTCTACCACCACAGGGGGAACTGTGACAGTGGCGTCCCTATTAGAAACGTTAGCCTTTTTCAACAAGGAAACATGAAACACAGGATTAATCTTCCAGGAAGTAGGGACATCCAACCTAACAGCAGATGGGTTAACAACCTGAAGCACTTTAAATGGACCCACAAACTTAGGACCCAGTTTTTTAGAGGGAATCCTCAACCGCAGGTTCTTCGAGGACAACCAAACCATGTCACCCACAGTAAACAAAACCTCTTTACGTTTTCTGTCAAAATACTTCTTGGACTACTTGTTAGCATCTTGCAGGTTACAACGTACATTAGTCCAAACTCTCTCCAAATCACCCGAAAAATTCTCCTCCTCCGGCACCGCTGACCCCAATTTGGAGAACGAACCAAAAGACGGATGTCTCCCAGTACAGCAAAAAAAAGGAGAACACCCAGCAGAGGAGGATGTATGATTGTTAAGAGCAAATTCCACGAGATGCAGAAACTCAGACCACCCCTCTTGATTGTCCGCCACTAAACAACGCAAAAACTGCTCAACATCCTGGTTCTTTCTTTCTGTCTGTCCATTAGACTCAGGATGATAACCAGACGAAAATGACAAATGAACTCCCAACCTGTCACAAAAAGCACGCCAAAAGCGAACCACAAACTGGGGTCCTCTATCAGAAACAATATCTGTGGGAACGCCATGGAGCTTGACAATCTCCTTAACAAACGCCTTAGCGAGTGTCTTGGCGCAGGGCAACTTAATGAATGGAACCAAATGACACATCTTACTAAAACAGTCCACGACCACCCAGATGACAGTAAAACCCTCGGACACAGGAAGATCAGTAATAAAATCCATTGTGAGATGCGTCCAAGGTGCACTAGGAACCTCCAGAGGGCAAAGCAACCCCGCAGCAGGAGTATGTGAAGCCTTTGACCTAGCACACACAGTACACTGACGCACCCACTTGATGACTTCCTTCTGCCACCCAGGCCACCAAAAACTGCGACTGATAAGTCTCTTAGTCTCCGAAACTCCTGGATGACCTGCCAACCGAGACTCATGACACTCCACAAACAAATCTCTCCTAAAGGCTCTAGGCACGAAAAACCTCCCATGGGGAGTGTTAGATGGAGCATCATCTTGAGCATTCAGAATCCCATTCTCCATATCGGAGTCCAATGCCGCCACCACAACTCCTTTCTGCAAAATGCTCTCCTCCTACTAGGCACCGACCGTAGGAGAAAAGCTGTGAGATAAAGCATCGGCTTTAACGTTCTTAGTACCAAGAATATAGGTAACAGAAAAATGAAACCGAGATAAAAAAAGTGCCCACCTAGCTTGACGGGCATTCAAGCGCTTGGCAGCATCCAGATAGATCAAATTCTTATGATCTGTGAAAACCTGAATAGGAAATCTAGCGCCTTCCAAAAAATGACGCCAGTGTTCAAACGTGAGTTTAATAGCCAGCAACTCCCGATTTCCAACATCATAATTCAGTTCGGTTTCCGAAAATTTGCATAAGGATAGGGGCAGAACTGAACCTCTCTTTGAGATACTCAAATGCTTCAATGGCCTCAGTAGTCCACTGGGTCATATTCGCACCTTTCCTGGTGAGATCGGTTAGAGGTTTAACAATTACAGAAAAATTCTTAATGAATTTCCTGTAATAATTGGCAAAACCCAAAAATCTCTGTATAGATTTCAAACCAATAGGCCTAGGCCATTGCTGCACAGCCTGAACCTTCACCGGGTCCATCTCAAAGCCCTCGCTGGAGACAATGTAGCCCAAAAAACTAATTTTCAGCACAGCGAACTCACATTTCTCCAGCTTAGCAAAGAGTGAATTATCACTCAATAACTGCAAAACTTCACGTACACTCTGCCAATGGGACTCTAAATCTGGTGAATAAATCAAAATGTCATCCAAATACACAACCTCATTCTTACCAATCAAAGGTCTCAGGATGTCATTAATAAGGTTCTGAAAAAATGCAGGTGCATTGGTAAGACCGAAAGGCATCACCAGATTCTCAAAATGACCCACCGGAGTGTTAAAAGCAGTTTTCCATTCATCACCCTCCTTCACACATAACAAATTGTATGCCCCCCGGAGATCAATCTTGGAGAACCACTTGGCCCCCACTAACTGGTTAAACAAGTCCGGAATTAACGGCAATGGGTAGGAATTGTGTACGGTAATCTTATTAATTTCACGAAAATCCAGACATGGACGTAAACCTCCGTCCTTGTTTTTAACAAAGAAGAATCCGACTGCCACCGGTGACTTAGAAGGTCTAATGTGACCCGCAGCCAGGCTAGTCTGTATGTACTCCTCCAAGGCCTTTCTTTCAGGGATAGTCAGATTAAACAAGCGACTTTTGGGAAGAGTAGCACCTGGAACAAACTCAATGGCGCAATCATAATCCCTATGAGGAGGTAAAACTTGCGACTCCTCCTCCGAAAAAACCCTCCAAAAATCTTGAATAGGTACAGGTAATTCCCCTTTTTCCACAGCCGCAATGCGACCATTACAACATTTATCATAGCACTTCGGACTCCAAGACTTAATCACATTAGTAGACCAGTCCAGTAAAGGATTGTGCAGTTTTAACCAAGGCAAACCTAGAACAACTGGAGAGGGCAAATTATCCAAAACAACCAAGTCAAAAATTTCTTGGTGAACACCATTGATAGTGAGAGGAAATACAGTAGTCTTGTGAGTAATAAATTTCAAAGGAGTGTTATCAATTGCAACCACAGAAATAGGAGATGACAAAGGTTTGGATTTCAATTTAAGTTTTTCCAAAAACCCTTTATCAATCACATTAAGTGTTGAACCACAATCCACAAATATCTGAAATTCAATCAAATCTCCCTGCAGAGTAGTACTCCCAGAAAGGAACAATCCTGCAGAGCGTAAACAAGCTATACGGGAGTAACTGACGTTTTTTTTTTCTTTACTTAAACGACGCTCACAATACTTAATCAAATGATCAGCTTTACCACAATAAAGACACAAACCTTTGGCAAATCTCCGATCTTTTTCTTGAGAGCGGAGTGACATCGCCCCAACCTCCATTGGTTCTCCGCTGTCAGAGCAGATTTTCTGGAAACTAGGACCTGAAGTTACAGGACTTTTTACATCATTGACCCTGGACCTTATTCTCCTGTCCACACGAACAGCTAACTGCATAGCTTCCTGCAGAGTCTCAGGTGCAGGGAATGCAATTAGCAAATCCTTAACCCTTTCACTCAGACCAGCAAGAAATAAACTTTTCAGCGCCGAATCATTCCACTTAACTTCTGAAGCCCATCTCCTGAAGTGTGTGCAATAAATTTCAACATCATCTGACCCCTGATTCAAACATCTAAGTTCTGATTCAGCAGATGAGATTCGATCAGGATCGTCATATAATAGCCCCATAGCAGAAAAAAATTCCTCAACAGAACTTAAACACGGATCATTAGGTTGGAGAGAAAAGGCCCACCCCTGTGGTTCTTTGCGCAAAAGTGACATAATAAAACCAATGCGCTGTGATTCATTCCCAGAGGACCTCGGTCTCAAACGAAAATATAACAAACAAGCATTTTTAAAGGAAAAAAAATCTTGCTGTTTACCATAAAAAATATCAGGCAGTCCTACCTTCGGTTCCACAAAATGCGCTCCAGGACAGCTACTCACGTGTTGCTGAAGCTCGGCCACTTCCAGAGACAATCCCTGCAGGCGTTGAGCCAACTCCTGGACGGAAACCATATTGATCCCCGAATTTCTTTCCTTTTAGTTTTTTTTTTTGGGCTGGACTTACTGTTATGATCTGCAACATAAACTAAGGAAAGAATAGGAAAAGCTGTCCCTACAGTAAGACTAAGCTGAATCCCTACGATGTAGCGGGCAGCCTGTTCCTTCTGAACAGACCCGCCTTCGTCCTCGGCTAGTCTGAATAGAGACATATAGAATAAAGGGAGGGGTCCCTAAAGAACTAAGGACTGGGACAAAAATGGGACACCTCCTAACAGAAGTTGTTGCAGAGTAAAAAGACAAACTGACAAAAAGTATTAGAGGTCCCAGAGGACCAAGCAAACTAGACAGAGATAGGCACCGAAGCACCTGGCTAGAGAGACAGGCAAACAACACTGAAGTCCAGCAAAGCCAGAAGCGCGGAGCTGGAATATATAGTCAGCTGGTCACGTGACTGCAAAACAAAAGGTAGCAAAAACTAACAGGAGGGTTCTAACAATACTCTTCCTGGCGTCACGAACAGGATTTCATGCCTGTTATCACCGGGTATTGTGCGCCTAGAGACTGTTTTTCTTCACTGAATGTGGCGCCCGCCCCAGAAGAACGGGCGCCATTATGTGCGTACTCAAAGTCAACAAGGAACCACCTCCCATCGTGGGCCGAGTCCAAGAATGGCGCCAAAAGCGAGGCCCGCCCCAAGCAACAGTGACCATGTATGTAGATGTGTCTATCAAAGTGGGGGGCCGCCCCTAGGAGTGACCGATAATAGGCTGCCATGGAACCGCCCCCGAAAGGGGAGAGGAGGAGGAGAGAAGAAGTGGAGACAGGGTGTGGTCTTAACCAGTCTAGACAGACCGCACCCGGCAGCCAGCATGGATGGAAGCCAGGACCAAGCCCCCGCCCCTGGCCTGCAGCAACTAGCGACCCCCCTCACGCTGGAGGGAGCGATATCTAAGCTGGCCCCGTAAGATGCCGAATTCCTCCAGGCTGAAGTGCAGGAGCTGAGCCAGCAAGTGGAGAAGGCCCAGCAAGCGACGGTTGCAAGATGAAAGGAGGAGCTGCTGGTGAAGATCGCAGCCCGGTGGCAGCCAGCGCTGCGTGCCACCAGCGGCACCCCAGCCCCAGCAGAGCCTGATGAGTGCCAGGAGGCCACGTGCAGCACAGGAGCAGGTAGGAGAAGTTCCCCTGTCCCGGGTGCTGAAAGCGCCAACCAGCTCCTGGGCCTCCTGTAGAGCCCTCCGTCCCCGGCCGCGTACGCCCTGGAGCAGCTCCTCAGCCCGTAACCTCCAGCCCCGGGCGCCGACTCCGTGGACCTGCTGCTCGGCTCCCTCCCAGAACCGCCAGCCCCGGCACCCGAGTGGGTGTACGGAGCTCCCTCTTTTGACTGGTCCGCCAAGTATGAGGACCAGCAACAACTACCTCTAGTTCCCGCACCAGCACCCCCGGCTTCCCGCCAAGGAGGAGAAGAATTTAGGTGGGACAACCGGAGGAGGGACCTGATGGGGTTCCCGCAGGAGACCCAGGCCCAAGCTCTGCAGAGGGAGGAATTCTGCAGACAGGAACTCCTGCAGCTGGTGAAGGAACGGTGCACCCAGGCAGGTGCACTGGGAGCAAATGGAGGCCAGGAACAAGGCCGCCAAAGCTCATGTCCGCCAAACAGAGTCCGTCCGGCCTAGTCCCCGTGCGGAGGGACTAATAGTGAAATTCGATCTGTAAGCCAGATGGGGCTTTAGCCGTGATCCGCAATTTGATAAGGACATTTTTGTTAATCGGTGGGATGTCGAGCCCCACCTGGAATAGGGCCATCCTGTCCGAAATCTTTACCCCGGTGACCATGTCACCTACACCAGGCACCATGGGGAACGCGGGTGGTATGCCCTCCAAGTACATTGTGTGGTCGAGTAAGAAGAGGACATGCCCCTGCAACCTGAGGCTGATGACCCGGCTGGGTCAGTTGGCAAAAATCAGAAGTACCCCCCCGGCGGGGACACCACTACTAAGTACAGAAAGTGGGACTGAACACTGTGTAAAATAGTTACCCGTAAGGGTACAGTGAAAATTTGTTTATGTGTGAACTTAAAATTAATGTGTGCATTTAGTTACCCGTGAGGGTATAAAGAACTTGTAGGCTGAGGACTGTGAGCAGCCAAAAACTGTCCATTGTAAATAGTTGCACTTATTAAAGTGCCTCCTATTGGTTTTATATTAAAAGACCACTGAACAAAAACCTGTTTGGCGTGGCCGAAGACGTGGTCCAACACCTGGATCGCTTATGCCCTGTAGCCACGCCCAGGGCCTACGTTGAGGGTTTTCAGACAGGTCCCTCATTCTGCTCATGTTGCACCTTCACCAGTGAGATGGACACCTGGTTATGGGACTCACTGTAATGTTAAGAAGAGTGTCTTATATGAAAAATGTTTATATGTCTGAAGAAAGTTTTATAATGTTTTGCTAAAAAGTAACCAGCAACGTTTAAGAAAAAGTGCCTCCCATAAAGGGAAGAAAGCGTTTGTTTATAATCTTATATGTGAATGCATTAAAAAAATTGCAACTCTGTTTTACTCTGTTCCAGCCCGCTGACGTGCTGTGTTTTACCGGGGGGAATGTGGCGCCCCTGAGGGTTCAGTCACCACAGAGGTACTGCACCTCACCCAGAGGTGTAGCATCTCCTTCTCTCAGGTAAGGATGGAGTACTGCCCGGGACCCCACCACCTGCACTCAACACTACACTACTCCAGGCCGGCTGGAAGGGCATTATGCATTCTTCTGCTGCCCCGTCCCTGGCTGGAGTGGTGGGAACCAAAAGTGAGGGGGAACCAGTAGTGGGTGTGGGTGGAGGACGCAGGACAGGGGAGCACTTGAATAGGAGGTATATATAAAGGGGAGCCATCTTAGAGTAGGAGGTCAGTCGTGGATTCAGTGAGAGAGAGGAGGAGAGGAGCAGATTCTCTTCAGGAGCTCTGCTCCAGAGTAGGGCCTAGTAAGAGAGGCCCAAGAGTGAGAGGGGAGTCAGGGAGGAAGGCTCCAGGAATAGAAGGGATCCCAGGGGGTACGGTGAGTGCAGGACGGCACCCGTACGTCCGAATCTGCCAGGCGTCAGAGGGATCAGGCCGCAAGAAGGGCACCGGTCCCTGGACTAGCCGAGTTACTTCAAGTCTCGGCTGGAAAACCAGAGGCTTCTGCACTTTCAGGGTGCAGTTGCCACATTCGCACCTAAGCCGCCGAAAAGGGCACCAAATCAGGTCCGGGAACTTCAAGTTGCCCAGAGGGATCTCAAGGTACCCGATCAGGACTTTGTGTGACGAGGCACAGGGCAGGAGGGAGAGACCCAGCGCGGGAAGTCGGCTAAGAAAGGAACATACAGAAAGGGGGTCCCGTTAAGTGCTCTTGAGATACTTGAGGGAGCGCTGAACCCCTGCCTGGTAAACGCAGCGCAATGTGGGAGGCTGACACCTGTACAGTGCCACCTAAATGACTGTGAGTAAACTCGGATGACTGCACCCCACTGTTTCTGTCAGTTATTGCCACCACGTTATCCCTCCTGCACTAGAATGCCCAGCATCACCATCTGCCACTACACTGCCCCAGGGGCCCGCTCCGCCTGTGGGGAGCAGAAACATCCCAGTTGCCATCCCATCACCCCCGGAGGTCTGCAGCAGCGCCGGTACCCATTACTGGGAACCACAGGTGGAGTCATGAGACAAAACTGTTATTCATCCCTTCGAGTAACAGAACCCCCTTTTAAAGAGTGACCCCAGGGTACGGGCCCGGGAGCCGACCTCCGTGACATCCCAAGAAGGTAAAGGCCCGGGTACCGAGTTCCCCCATATCCCCCTGGGCGAGTCACCAGCATCAGCAGGGATGGCAAAATGACCAGCCTGACCACCACCAGCATGATCAGGCACATGGCAGCAAAGCACCCGACTTTGTGGGCCGAACCCCAGGGTCCAGGAACAGTGTCTGCGGGTGGCACCATTGCTTCTTCCGCTGTTGTGCATGCAAGCCAATCCCCTGTCCATGGTGCATGTGAAGATGCCTCCTGCCCTGCACCTGTCGTTCCACACTCTCAAGGAGCAACATCAGGAAGCACGTCCATGTCCTAGTCCCAGCGCAGCATTCAGTTGTCCATACCCCAGTCCTTGGAACACAAGCGCAAATATGCAGCCAATGCCCCACAGGTCACACTACTAAATTCTCACATTTCACGACTGCTTGCGCTCGAAATGTTGCCTTTTAGGCTCATGGAGACAGAAGCATTCTGCAACCTGATGGCGGCGGCCGTCCCTCGGTACTCAGTCCCCAGCTGCCACTATTTCTCTCGGTGTGCCGTGCCCACATTACACAAGCACGTGTCCCAAAACATTAGCCGTGCCCTCAACAACGCAGTTACCGGGAAAGTCCACCTAACCACGGACACGTGGACAAGTGCTTGTGGGCAGGGACGGTATATCTCGCTGACGGCACACTGGGTTAACATAGTGGAAGCCGCGACCCAGTCGGACCTTGGGACGGAACACGTCCTCCCGACGCCAAGGATTGCGGGCCCAGGTCAATCAGAGTTGCCCCCACGGTCTACAGCTCCTGCACCTCATCCTCCTCAGCCTCCTCTTCTTTAGCCTCCATCTCCGAAATGACCACATCAGTCACAAGCTGGAAGCACTGCAGCACTGCCTCGGCCAAGCGGCAACAGGCTGTGCTGAAGCTAATATGATTAGGTGACAAACCGCACAATGCTGAAGAGTTGTGGACAGCTCTGAAAGAGCAGGCAGATCTGTGGCTCACACCACTGTACCTACAGCCAGGCATGGTCGTGTGTGACAATGGCTGGAACCTGGTGGCGGCTCTGAGGCTAGGCGAGCTCACACACGTACCATGCCTGGCCCATGTGCTTAACTTCGTGGTTCAGCGGTTTCTTAAATCCTACCCGGAGCTGCCGGATCTGCTTGTTAAAGTACGCCACCTGTGTGCCCATTTTAGAAAGTTAGCTACAGCTTCCGCCGTCCTTGCAGTGTTTCAGCAGCGTTTGCAGCTTCCGGCTCACAGACTGGTGTGTGATGTCTCCACGCATTGGAACTCTACACTGCAAATGTTGGGAAGAATTTGTGAGCAGAAGAGGGCAGTTGTTGAGTACCAGCATCAACAAGTCCGTCGGTATTCAGTTCAGACTCCACACATAAGACCTGAGGAGTGGACATGGATGTCAGACATATGCACCATCCTCCAAAACTTTGAGGACTCCACCAAGATGGTGAGCTGCGATGACGCCATAATTATCGTCACCATCCCGCTTCTCTGTCTTCTGAAACGCTCTCTGCTCACAATCAAAGAGGATGCATTGCAGGCGGAGCACGATGGGATGGAGCAAGGAACCATACAGGGTGATTACACACAGCCAAGCCTCATCTCATCCCAACGTGGATTGGGTGACAATGAGGAGGAGGAGGAAGGACAGGAGCTAGTTTCATGCACTATAGACGGTACTACCTGCACAGCTGTCATACCGTCTGTTCAGCGTGGATGGCCAGAGGACAGAGAGGAGGAGGAGGAGGAGAGCATGGTCAGTCATCCTCTTGGTGAGGACACGGAAATCTTGCCTGTTAGTAGTCTGGCACACATGGCTGAGTTTATGTTACGCTGCCTTTTCCATGACCCTCGCATTCTCAAAATTTTGGGTGACAGTCATTACTGGTTGGTGACACGTCTAGACCCATGCTACAAGGAGAACTTTATATCTCTTATTCCTGAGGCGGACAGGTCTACAAAAATGGGGCAGTACCAGAAGGCCCTTGTTGCGCAACTATTAAAAAAATTTTCATCTGAAAACGCTGGTGGCAGAGGGCACACTTCATTGCACAACCAAGGAGTACAGGCGAGAGAGACACAACTTCAATCCAGCAGAGGCAGGGGAACACTGTCAAAGTTCTGGGAGAGTTTTCCAGACCCTCCCATCGCACAGGCCCTGAGGCGCGGGGTACTCTCACAAAGTTTGGGAAGATGCTGAGGGAGTACCTTGCCGACCGTACCAACGTCCTCCGTGATTCCTCTGTGCCTTATAATTATTGGGTATCCAAGCTGCATACGTGGAATGAACTGGCTCTCTATGCCTTGGAGGTCCTGGCCAGCCCTGCCGCCAGCGTTTTATCAGAGCGGGTTTTTAGTGCCACTTGTGGAATTATAACTGATAAGCGCATCCGCCTGTCAACTGAAAATGCTGACAAGCTGACCCTTATCAAAATGAACAAGGGCTGGATTGGGCCAGACATCTCAACACCACAGAATGATAGCAGCGTAACATAAACTCAAATCCCAAGTCTTTTCTTGGAGGTGTATTCCCATGCACCTTTTCACACCCACAAATGGGTATACGCTTCCTGATTTTGGCTATTTGCTCTTGTCCTCCTCCTTCTCCTCATCCTCCACCACCATATCACCAGGGTGACCGTGGTCCATGATGCAACACCCACATAATTTTTTTAAAGGGTGTTTATGATGCCCGTAAAAAAAACATTTTTATACAGTATGTTCATGTATACCCCCCAGGGGTAAATGTTTGTCAGCCCATACACTTAGTGCATGGGCATTACAAGTGTAGGAGGCCCGCTCCTTTCTAATGGGAACATTTTTTTATGAAGCCCTACTCCACGTCTCTTCCAAGGGGCATTGAAGTGCCTCCAAATTTTTGGCAGCCCTTGCATTCACTGCATAGGCCAACACTATGGGAGACTCTCTCCTTTCTAATGGGAATTTGTCCTTACTGTGGCCCTGCTCTATGTGTCTTTAAATTCTTAGTGGGGTTTTTCCTAAAATTGGTCAGCCGTTGGACTCACTGCATACCCTATAACTGTATAGCAGACCCTCTCCTTTCTAATGGGAACATGTCGTACTTGTTCCTGTGGCCCTGATCTGTGTGTCTGTAAATTCTTAGTGGAGGTTTTTCCTAAAATTGGTCAGTCGTTGGACTCACTGCATACCCTATAACAGTATAGCAGACTCTCTCCTTTCTAATGGGAACATGTCGTACCTTGTTACTGTGGCCCTGCTCTATGTGTCTTTAAATTCTTAGTGGGGTTATTCCTAAAATTGGTCAGCCGTTGGACTCACTGCATACCCTATAACTGTATATCAGACCCTCTCCTTTCTAATGGGAACATGTCGTACTTGTTCCTGTGGCCCTGATCTGTGTGTCTGTAAATTCTTAGTGGAGGTTTTTCCTAAAATTGGTCAGTCGTTGGACTCACTGCATACTCTATAACTGTATAGCAGACTGTCTCCTTTCTAAATGGAATTTGTCGTTACTGTGGCCCTGCTCTATGTGTCTTTAAATTCTTAGTGGGTTTTTTCCAAATTTTTGCAGCCCTTGCAGTCACAGCATGGGCATTACCACTATAGGAGACCCGCTCTTTTATAATGGGAACATTTTTTTTACTGAGACCCTCCTCTATGTCTCTTCAAAGGGGTATTGGGTTGCGTCCAAATTTTTGGCAGCCCTTGCAGTCACTGGATACGCAATAACAGTATAGGAGACCCACTTGTTAATAATGGGAACAACAAAGCATAGCCGGCTGATGGCTCTCTAACAATAGCGAGGGCCGACTGCTTGCCTTTTAAGAATAGTAAGGGCCGTCTGATGTCCCTATAAAAATAGGCTTTATGACTTTCAGAGTCCCTCCATCATAAATAAAACAGGATGTGTCTGATGATCTGTCACACACCACATTGCCAGATAAGGTTGTAAAATGTTAAAATGACATTTCCCGGTGAATGCATTTGTCTTAAAAAATAACGTAAAAAAACCAAAACAATAGGATCTTTCTTTAGTATAAAAAACAGCGTCACCAATTTAACCTCAATGTAATCACATTCACATTCAGCTCCTGCACCTCCTCCTCCATCTCTGAAATGACCACATCAGTCACAAGCTGACAGCTCTGCAGCACTGCGTTGGCCAAGCGGCAACAGGCTGTGCTGAAGATAACATGCTGAATGCTTAATTGACAAACCGCCCAGCGCTGCAGAGTTGTTGAAAGCTGTAACACAGCCGCCTGATCTGTGGCTCTCACCGCTGAACATACAGCCAGGCATGGTCGTGTGTGACAATGGGCGGAACCTGGTGACGGAGAAATGACAGCCGGGGTAGATACGGTTTCCCTCTATGCCAGTGCTTTCACCGAGCTAAATACAACTCTCAGCAAAATAAGCGGTTGACTGGCTCCGTACCGTTCCTGGCCACATTCACCTCTCCACGTGTTTGTGGGTAGGCGGTCCTTCCCAGTAAGTGCACTGGGGAGGGCACGGGTAATGTTGTGGGACCCGTGCTTGTGGAAGGCGGAGACGATACCAGGAGAAATAGTGGTGGCTAGGGACCGAGCATGGACACCCGGCCGCCGCCGGCATGAGGTTGTGAAAAGCTTCCGCCTCCACGAGCCTAAAAGGCCATATTTCAAGTACAAGCAGCTGCCCAGAAATCTGGCAGTTTAGTGTTGCGGCCTGTGGGTGGGTGGCTGGCTGCATACTTGCGCTTGCATTCCAAGTAACAGAAAACTAAGCAGATGGTGGCCTCTATCATCATCATGGCCTCACCTCGGCACTATGAACTCTCCTGAAGGAGAAGCCAGGGATGGGGTAGGGACAACTGAAGGATGCACTGGGACAAGGATGTGGACGGTGATTGTTGCAAGTCTGCTACGACAGGTGCATGGCGGGAGGCATCTTTGCATGCACCAAGAATCACTTATGATGGGCACACTATTAGGCAGTGACCTGGGAGTCAGAGATGCTTCCAGAGGTCTTCCCCATGCTGTTCCCATGTCATTTCAGCAGTGTATGCATGTGTCTGATGATGTGTCACACAGCACATGGCCAGATAAGGTTGCAAAATGTTAAAATGACATTTCCTGGTGAATGCATTCGTCTTTGTTGAAAGCAATGCAAAAGTGCAAAAACGCATCAAAAACGCTACATGTTAACATAGCCCAAGGTGTGGAGGAGTATTTTTGGTTTTGGTTATTTATTTTGCCTTATATACAAGTCATTACCCTGGAAAGGATGCTCCTTAACATATTTCCCAGGAAAATCCATTTTGGTTTTGTTTTTGTATGTTTTATTGTGAGTCAGTAAAAGTGGTGTAATACTCTGACAACGTTGTTGACAGCAGTAACCTGGGGGTCAGAAATGCTTCCAGGGGTCTTCCCCATGCTGTTCCCATGTCATTTGAGCATTGTTCCCATCGATTTGGGCAATTTTTAGACCTCTGCAGACCGCCGGGGGGAGCCGCCTGAAAAATGCTCGAGTTTCCCATAGACTTACATTGGGCTCGTTGCTCGGGTCGAGCACCCGAATATTCCAATGTGCTCGACCCGAGCAACGAGCACCCGAGCATTTTAGTGCTCGCTCATCACTAATGGCGTCTGGTTAATTACCATGGGTGCCGCCAGTGCAATATCACAGTGACTATCACTGGCGGTGGAAGCTCTGCCCTGGCTATCTCCTCGTCTTGTATTTTTCTATAGGTCGTCTGCTGAGGGACTTGTCCCATATAGACGCTCATTGAAGGCAGCCGGACAATAGCTTCATACTGTCAGTCGGCTCCTTTAACAATTCCTTTGAAGTATCGTGCCGCGCTCGAGTGGGATAAACCGGAGCTCAGATACAATACCACACACCTCATCTTGGGTATCACTCAGATAAGACATTGGTCATGATGAGGACTTTGCAGTAGGAAAAAGCTCAAAATCCCCGTTATTCACAAGAGCCGAGTTCTGAAGAGGATGTAATTTTAGACACTTTGATTAAGCTCGAAAAAAAAAAAAACCTAGCAAAGGAAATAAAGAGAATCTCTGGCAGCGGAGAAGTTTCCAAATGTAACACAGCTCATAAGAATAGTTCAATATTACAAATAGAAATGATGGATGTGAACAGAAAACGTCTTCTGTGTGTAATCTTCATACTTTCCATATTTGTAACAACAAGCGATTAAATGTTTCCTCCAGTGTCAGGGTGAAAGAGAAATATTAAAAATTGAAACTACTCAGTGGTTGATACTTTTTAATGTTTGACTGAACAAAAGGTAGGGTAAAAGAGGGACTACCGGATACGTGATTTTGGAGAAGATGTGGGCAGAGATTGCTGTGGATGTGTCCTGTAGGAAATGGAATCGAGGAATGTGGGGAGCAAAACACTGAAAGAATCAGAAGTAGACAGATAATGAGCGGTAACAGAATTACTGGTGAGAGGATAATGGCAGCCGTCACATCCATACACCATGCACCCAAGAGTGAAGGCTGCAGACCAGTAACATTACTCACACATACACCGCGTTCCAATTCTGTAAATCGGATATAACTATCATAAAGGGTCATGTTTTTTGGTTTTCCCATAACCTCATGAACGATTTGTGTCTCAGGGTCTTTGGATCACTGACATCAATCTCAGACCCCTGTGATAATTAATTAAAAGAAAACTATTAAAGAAGGATGTTCCACATTGTTAAGCAGCCGCAGGTTTCAAGAAACATGGGAAAGAAAAAGGATCTCTGCTGAAAAGCGTCACATAGTGCAATGCCTCGGACAAGGTATGAAAACATTAGATATTGCACAAAAACTTAAGTATGATCATCATTCACAGCACAGATGGGTTTGTGCAGATAAAAGCATAATGAGGAAGGTTCCTGCAGATAAAGGCATATTGAGGAAGGTTTCTGCCAGACAAATTCATCATATTAAGAGGGAGCAGATAAAATCCCATTACAAAGCAGCAAACAGGTAATGAAGCTGCTGGGGCCTCTGGAGTCCGCAAACCTCAAGGTGTAGGATCCTCCAAAGGCTACAGTTGTGCATAAACCTACTATTGGGCTGCCCATAAACAGCGATCACAAGCAAAATCAGCTCCTCTGCGTCCACCGTTTAGGAAAATCAGAGAAAAATTTGTATATTAATTTGGAACGTGGTGTAGTTGTGTGCCGGGAGCATATTGGAGACTATAGGCAGCGGCCGGTTAGTGTGAGAAGCAGTAAAGCTGCCGGTAACATTGGTCTGCAGAGGAGTGCAGGGAACAGCAGGAGGCGCCCGGTGTACCGACAGTAAGATCACTGCCTGTGCGGATATGCACTTGTTGTTTATTGAGAATACTGATTTGTTAAACCTGCATACCATTACAAATTTTAGAAGTCAACAGTAGGGACCCGTGGAAGTTTGGGTTCTGGTATCCGAACCAAACTTTATTCCAAAGTTTGGTTTGGGTACCAGAACTGTTCCCAAACATGAACCAGAACTCGAAGCCCATTGAAAAGAATGGGGACCCGGATTTTTGAGCTGGAAAATACTCTCTCGCTTTCCCCTCCCGGACTTCCCCGGAACTCTGTACATGTCCATGTTTGGCGTCTATCACCGGACACTAACTATCCGGTACAAACCCCGAACTTTTAAGTTCAGGTTCGCTCATCTCTAGTCAGCAGCCCTGTGTGGTTGTGTCACCATTAAGAGACCTCACCTGAATAAGTTTGTGAAATAGTTATTATTAACATAACTTTCCACCAACTTCCCATCATCGTTGGCCTGACAATTCGGAGGCTCCGGACATTGACTCTGCAGTGTAGAATAAATGCATTTTCTCCGAGCTTTAGACTGTATCCAGACATTAGAAGAGCACAATATATGAGCGAGCCGCTTCCAGACAAGCAACGAGAAGCCTAAGTCAGGCTAAAAGTAATGAAGATAGCAGACCTGACCCAACCGCGGTCAGATAATGTCACTCAAGCGCCAGTTCATCCCAATGGTATCTCAAGTTTAAGAAAATAGACCTCGGTGTATTCTTGTCATTACAGCGAAGGCGCGAGATAAAGGACGAGTCCGGTCACAATGAGGCGCAGGAGAACTCAAGGCTGTATTATTACATGTCACGCTTGGTAATATGAGTCTCCGATACTACCATTTAATCAGCCATGCACTGGTGACCAGTGACATCTGCCCTTTATAATACCGGCGCCTTCGTATGGGGACTGTTGGGTTCCACTGATACCAGGTCCTGGAAGCACCGGCCACTTCTGCACCACAAATGTATTAAACTTTCTTAAAGGAACGTTTACATCTAGAAATGAATGACCGAATTACACGATAAATATCGTCGCCCTGACTGTTTGCTATGCTGCAGCATTTTCTACATGATCCTTACAAAATCTTGCAGCGAACAAGGGGTGAATCTCCTGCTGATCAGTCCCATCTTTGATGTTGGCCAACTGAAACCATGACCCTTTAACCAATGGACAGGGATTAACAATATTTTGTCCTACTGCTGACAGGGCATAGGGGGGGAGGCTCCTGCTGCAGCCAGTCACACATAGAATCAATCTCTGGCTTCTTTTTCCCGCAGGGGATATCATGTAATCCCTGCAGTCAATCATCCGCCATTGATCGATTGTAGGCACGTTTTGTTTAACCTGGAAGAGCGTTTCATCCAGCTCAGACATTACGCTTCATACTTCTGCAGATTTTTCAGCTACGTTTCAACACTGCACCAGAGTCTTCATCAGTGGTCCACTGCAAAACACATTGGGTGCAATTCATTATTGCATTTGCCTCTGTTTTTTTGTATCGTTTTTCCTGTTTTAAGGCTGTTTTTTGTCTTTCTTCTAGTTGCGGCCACTTTTGAAATCTATTTTCTACTTGTTCGTCTGTTTTTTTTCCTTTGTTTGCCATTGTGTACATGTTTTTTTGTAACCCAGATGTTTGCAGCTGATTCATTAGTTAACACTTTTTAAAAAGTTGCACATTTTTTTTGCACAAGTGTAATCCAGTCGTCCCCTGGAGTGATTTTTTTTTTTTTGAACACCAGAAATTTTTTCACAAATTGTTGTTGCGTTGTGAGTTGCAACTGACGTTCTAAGGGTCTTGCAGGAAATTTCTGCATCTTTTGGCAGGAAAAACGTTGTGTAAAATAGACACATTGTGATGCATTTTTTTTGACATGTGATTTCAGTGCAAATTTTTCCCCACTCATTTGTATGAGTGAAATCTGCAGCAAAATTCTGAAAAAATAGACTGCACCAAATCTGCAAGTCACAAATAAGCAATATGTGAACGAGGCTTCAGGATTCTCATTCACTTTGCTGGCATCATGAAAACCTTCAGGTTTTGTGACAAATTTGCGAAGGATAAAACATGACAAAAATGGGACAAACCTGCAGCTTGTGCACGGGTTGTAATGTGAATTGTGCTTTTTTTTTATCTAAAAAGGTGCAGAACAATAAGGCTACATTCCCATGATGAGATTTTGATGTTGCAGATTTTTTGCACTCATTACGTAAAATACGTTATTTAAATTTAAAAAAAAAAAAAATGCAGCGTAAAAACCTCACCAAAAACTCATCGTGGGAACACGTAGTCTAAAAGACAGCTCAGATTGTTACCTGTGTGATTCGCCATTTGTCCTCCATTTTTTTTCGACTATTGGATGTTACTGGTTTTCTGTTGGGCCGGTGTAGTACACCTGATCCAAGCCCTGAACCAAGATCCCTGGACGTCTCATAGGATTTTTCTACAATTATCCATGGGAAACATTTGTCTAGGGTTTATCATGAATTCCATAGCTGTGCCCACTCCCATCACTCGCTCCGTGGATTAAGCTGGCATTGCACAATCTCCGGGTAATACAGATGCAGAAAATGAGTGGACAGGAAAGTAATTGGTTTATTCAGTGTTCTGCGGGGACTGGTAACTGTGCGGACATGAAATGCACACTCTGACAGCTTATTACAACAAATGTATAATTAAGGAATCCATTAAATGACGCAGTGTGAAGACTGACGTGTCCTTCACAACTTAATAGATACGTTGACAAAACCTTGAATCGAAAAAGTGTAAGACTTTGTAACATTGCTGGAAAGTTCTATCCTGCGGAAATCCAATGACTAAATGTTAGTTGGACTTTTTCCTTTAGGATCCGTCCAATAAAGACACATGAATGAGCAGAACAAGACTGAAGAAATGTTCTCTCTTCAGATGGACATAATGGTGACCTGACAGAGACGTAGGTTTAGGGGGTCCTGAGTAACTGATTACACCTCGGTCCTGGAGCCTAAGGACCACCACCATTACTATCATTGGGACATGGCAGGTGAAGGTCCTCTAACAGATTTTGCATTGGGGCTGCATCTTCCATTAGACACTTCTTCCTAACTTACAAAAAATTCTGATGGTCTCTACACTTGTAAAAAAAAAGTTTTGAAATGTTGTTGCTGCTGTTTAGTAGTTTTCATCAACGAAGGTCCAAGTCTTGATATCCCCGCAGATCAGTAAAAAGAAGAGGCAGAAGTGTCCAGCGTATCCTCGATCTATGGGTCCAATCACCGCAGTCCTCGTGTGGCACCCCAGGGGTCTGGTTTCCACAGTGACAGCGATGTTATGTCTGAGAGCAGGTGGGAGGTCTCTTGGTCAGGGATCCTATGCATGCCACACCTCCTGCCCAGTCCTGGGAGGGGAAGAACTTCCCCTATATAAAACTGGGGCTGAGGCAGGGTTAGGGAGTTCAGAGGGAGAGTTCAGCCAGGAGGACTGACAGGGAGCTGTGGCTCCGGCTGGGCCCAGCTCCTGGGCCATGCACGAAGTAGAGACAGAGAAGAGAAGCAGCTATGGGAAGAAACATCAGGAGCTCTGTGGGAGCAGTGTTACAAGGAGTCAGGGGCTGGCAGCTGCAGAGCTCGCCCTGACTGAGAAGTTATCACCGGACCCGGAGTCCGAGGCTGTGGGGACTAACTCCTACCCAGCAGCAGAATCCGTCAGGCAGGGGATTCCAGGTCCTCTGGCCAAGAAACCCGAAGGCACGGTCACACGCATGGGACCAGCACCGCCGTCGTGGAGCGGAAGCTACTAGAAGGCCCCGAGTCACCGGCCATACGGGTGAGCACCACACGGTACACTCAGGGACGTGGGCTACTTATACCCGCCTCTAGCAAGGTAGCCAGAAGAGTACAGTTAGTGTGGGAGGCCTACAACTCCGCCTGGCCAGGGGAGATCCCATCTGCTCAAGGACTGACCAGGCCCCAATCGCTAGCCAGTACTCCGGGAGGGTCTATCTTTGTCACCAGTAAAGACCCTGAACTACACCGTACCGTCTCCGAGTGGTTCCTGCTACCCCCATCATCCACGTCGGCTGCCCTGAGGCCATACCCCTCCCGTTGGGGGTTATACTATCACGCTGCACAATCCTACCACCGGCCTCAGCGGTCTGCCCTGCAGCAGCAGCTCCTTAGCTGTACTCAACGGGTGGCGTAGTCGTCCAACATCTACCGCTGATACATCGCCGCTCAGTTTGACTCCCTGGGCACGGACCGGGTCACCGCCACGAGACTACAACCCTCAACAGATCCGGCTCCGGGTAAGCTCCCGCGTGCGCAACGCAGCGCGACACAGGCCCAGGGGCGCGTCACTCGCACTTGAGGATAATCTCCTCTCCTTTGTGTGATTATTATGAGTTTCGAGATTCACAAACCTTATAGATCAAAACTACAAAACAGGAGCTATAACAAATCAAGACTTCAAAAAAAAAAAAGTTTAGTTACTCTGTAAAAGCAAAGAAAGAAAAATTCAGTTCCACGAAAATCAAAAAAAACTCTTCTTTATTGGCGTGAATAGAAAAACACTCCAGTCGGTGAATTTAAAATGCCTTGGTAGTAGATGAAACAACTAGTTTCGGGTAGTAAAACCCTTAATCATGACTCTCTAAAAGCGTTAAGGAATGAGATGAAGTGGTCACTTAGAAAGCCGCCATTGTTGAACAGAGTTAACATTGGCATTGGACCAAGAATACTTCAGAACTTTTGCAAGGATTTCCATCCAATGCCTGAAAGTCTTGATCGCGAATCCAGGCCCCGAAATAGTATGTAGAGTGGTGGTTTACTACTCTCAGATCGAGCCTCCAACAGGAAGGTCTGGTGCTTGTGTATCACCTTTCTTCTTTGCATTCGACATGGTCCTGAGCCGGTTCTGCTTTCTTTGCTTCTGCTGGCACTGCTGAGGTAGGGTTCTTCTTCTCTTCCCATGAGATTTGGGGCAACCTGAGATATGATCCTCTTTATGGGCCATGTAGATTCATACTTCCTTACTTGTCTCTCATGACTAGGGATGAGCCCGTTGAAGTAAGGGTTCTGGTACCCGACCCAAACTTTATTCCAAAATTCGGTTCGGAACCAGAACTGTACCCAAACTTCAACCAGAATCTGAACGAAATTGAAAACAATGGAGACCCGAACTTTTGGATCTGGGTAAGAAAAAAACTCTCAGACTTCCGCCGGAACTCCGAAAATTGCAACGTACTTCAAGGGAAAGTCTGTGTTTGACTTTTAGCACCAGACACTAACTGTCCGGTACGAACTTCAAACTTTTAGGCTCGGGTTAGCTCATCTCTACTCATGATGCAACATATACAGAGATGAGTATCACAAGATGAGGAGTCACATGATTTTACGACACTTTGTTGAGATGTTTATGAGGTATGTGTCTTTATGTGGCCACTCAAGTGGTGCTAATGTGAATTGCAGCCTGTCCAGAGTTTTATTGCCAAGGGGAGACATTACACCTTAGACTCCAGTCCAGAGACTCCCAGACAGCCAAATCAGATCTCTTGCTTTGCAGTGAGGAGGGGCAACAACCCGAAACACGTTTCTGCAAATTGAAATTCTGGTTTAGCTTCTATTCTAAGCCATGTGGCTCTGTAAAGGGTTGGATTGTTACTTCCAACAGATGGCGCTATAGAGTTCTAGTCCTCTTTCTCTGAAGAGGCAATTTGCATATTTAATTTTCCAGAGAAGCATTGCACGGCCTATAAGTCTCCTTACACTGCCATATCACTCTCTACAAAGAGGGACGTTACCCCTTAGCTACCAAAGTAAAAAAACTGTTACTGTGAAAAATAACTTAACAAAATTTCTAGAAAGGTAAGAGTGGACACATCTGTACATGGACATCCCTATCTGCAATCCATATATGAGCACCACCAACATCTAGAGGTTACGTTACAACAATCCTATTGCATAGCGGAGTAAGATTTCTTTATTCTATAAGGAGCTTGTCTGATACTTTATCTCTACTCACTTCTTGTACTGGTGACACTGGATTCTGATTGCACCGCCACTTTCCTTGCATCGTGTGACCGCTGCATTCAATCAGTAGTCACTGATTGCCTGCAGTCTTCACATTTTTTTTCCAAACTGGAAGATAGATGGTTCTTACTGGTCAGATGAAAAGTGAAGTCAATCAGTGATTGTGGAGGAGCGGCACAGATCTGGGAGGTGAATATAGGCTTTTTATGTCCTGGTGGACACCCCCTTTAATCTCCCATGATGCTATGTTTCTGCATTAACGATACTGAATTTATGGCGGAGACACAGTATCTCCCGGACTTAGACCCAACTGTTCGACGTGGCGTGATGTCACGTTGACCACTCTCGTTAACGTAAATGCTAAAGAGACGTCAGGACCCAAGACATCGGGGGCCGTTTTCTTTTTGCATACATCATGCATACATTTGCATATATAATTCTTCCTCTCGGAACAATGTAGACTAACCAAATAACTTGTGCGCTTTATGGCTGTCAGCGGGCCGTGCACCGGCAATGATGGATGATAGTGAAATTAATGGCGTCCTACACAGCAGAGGAGGATACGGGAGTGATTTTTTTTTTGCTGCTCGGATAATCTCCAATGCCTACAAGAAACATTTCTGGATCAAAGTGAATTTGGCTTTTTGCGTCTGATGTGGCCGGGCTGCCTGTTCAGGTTAATGATCTGCCCCTTGGTGCGTTTAACTTCTTGTAGTACATAACAATTGCTTTATAGCACACCATGTAAATGCCCTCATTAAACTCCATCACTCGGATATTCTGTTTTAACCCTACCCGCATATCTCATTTACTGACTATTTATCAGGTCCTCATTTCCAAATTCCACTTCATCTACACCCGAGCGCAACCTATAGAAAACTTTTTTTTTTTTTTTAACTTTTCCTCCCACTGATTTCGAGCAACTTGAAGATAAAAGGACAGGCTCTAATAAAACCTTGGCGTTTCTCTGGGTATTTTGACGATCATTTTATTTTATTTTTTTTCCTTCGGGGAGGAGGGGGTGAATAAATGTGATTATATTTTTGCTGATTTTTCAGAGAGATAGAGAGCTTAAGTCAATTAGTTGTGACATGGTGATGTCTGGGAGGATTGAAGGAGCCGGGCTGATGTGTTTTGGGTCCGATGGATTCTGACAGTAGGACTCGAAGACCTTGAAATGCACTGACACAATGATAATATTTTCCACGAAAAGACCCGACAATGTTGATCTGTGAATATTTCTATCGAAATTGTTTTATGTTAGTTACATTTCGACATTTATTATAGACATTTTTTATATGATAGATTTTAACAGATCAATTAGTTTTGAAAAACTTTAACTTGATATTTGCAAATGACTTGTGATGCCTCATATGCCAAGTTATGGTTTGCTACATCTGTATTTGTAAATTGTGATTAATCGCATAAATATGAATGCATCTTAACGTGACTTTGCTTACTTTTTGCTATGGGGCTAAGATCTTACATTCAGGTAGTTGTTAACCACCTGCCTGTTGTACCTGGTCGCGATATCTGCGGGCTCCGAGTGATCATGGACCGCTCTTGCCAGTGATTCTGCTGCTTCACTTGACCTCAAGTGAATAGAGCAGCTCCTACTCTTCCTCTTCCGGTTTGCTCTGTCTACAGGACATCACTGTTGACAT
Organism: Phyllobates terribilis; assembly: GCF_046119375.1. NCBI lineage: Eukaryota > Metazoa > Chordata > Amphibia > Anura > Dendrobatidae > Phyllobates > Phyllobates terribilis. Next base: position 189,832,909 of record NW_027362768.1, read on the forward strand.
CACTCTGATTGACAGCTGGCTCCCCGCAGTTAGGCAGCAGGGAGCTGGATGTTAATCAGCATGACGTCGACAGAAACACACTGACATTTGTTTTTTTTTACCTTGAAAAAAAGGCACCAGTCAGGTACCGAAAAGCGTTGGTGTAATGAAAACCTTAATTTTATACCATCAAGGATTCTACATTGCCGCAAGTGCCATGATACAGTGACGAGACTTTCAGGCTCCATATCTGACCATCCACTACTGATTCGAATGTGAGACTACCATCATTTTATAGACAATCATCTTGGCTATGTCATACATAAATTTGACTTGCAACTATTTAGCATTTCGTTAGTTATGCAAATTGTTGTCATGTCACTGCATTGCTTTGCTCCTAGTGGTTCCTGTATACTACAAATTACAGCCTATTCTCACATTCCCTAATAGCTCAGTGTATTATTAGGTTGATTACCAAGCAAAAGGTCACTGGTTCAAATCAATAATCAGCCATGAAGAAGATTTCTCAAGAAAAGAGAAGCAGCATCATCCAGCTCATAGGTAGCGGTCTCTCGGCCAAGAAAATTGGCAAACTGCATCACGTGAGCACCATGGCAGCTGAAAGAATACGGAATGAAGTCCGTCCATCCATTCAGAAGCCAAGAGGTGGACGTCCCGGGAAAATATCGGAGTCAACATGTCGGCTCATCACAAGGTCTATCAGTTCTGGAGCGACAAACACAGCAGTGGAGGAGGCTCGTATGCTTTGTAATTGTGATATCACAGACACGTGATGCACGTTACTGAAGCCTGAAGTGGTGGCTCGAAAAAAGGTGAAGAAGCCTCGACTTCAATATCGTCAGAAGAAGTGTCGGCTCGAGAGTACAAAAAGTGGACAGTATAAGATTAGAAACGGGTGATTTGGAGCGATGAGACAGAAGTCAATAGGCGAGGTTCTGATGGATGCAGATGGGTCTGGGAGAAACAAGGGATGCAGATGGGTCTGGGAGAAACAAGGGAAAAAAGAGACAATGGATCGATAAATTTAAGGAACTGTCAAGTTCGGTGGAGGAAGCCTGATGATATGGGGTTGTTTCACCAGGATCAATGGTGGTCTCAATGCTGAGCTATATGTGAGTATCCTACAAGACCAGTTACTTCTTACACTCGAGTTCTATGGGTATGAAAAGGACGACATAGAGCTACTACCTGCCTGTAAGTTCTTAGCCCATTGACAAAAAGCAAAGTCCTGGATAACCCATTTAAAAGAAAGGCTAAAGGGGCTTTCTAGGGAATATACTTTTTTTTTATAAGAGCCTCTGAGTATTTTAAAAATCATAAAAGAAATGATCCCTATATGAGAAAATAGGTTCGGCACAGCTCCCAAAGATGGGATAAACTCCTGGGGACAGAGGCGGTGTTCACACGTGTGGTGCATGATACCAGAGAGAGCTGTAATGGGACATATAAAGCAGATTGGCCATCACCACGCAGAATGATACAACTGCAGGTTATTCCCTTTGCATGGTGGATAGGGATACAACATTCGGCAGGGCAGTCGCCCACGGACGTTTCGCGCACAGAGTGCTTTGTCAAGGTACCTTGACGGGACAACACTATTTTGTTTTTTTTTTATAACAATCATAAAACATTGCCAAAAAATTAATAAAAGAAAATACTTGCATCACTAAAACCTGATATTAACTTAAACAATAGGAGATTTTCTGATGATCGTTTCACTTTAAGCCATGAAGAGTGTAATTCTTCTTAAAAATCTCCATCAATAGGATGAGAATGTGGTCGACTCAGCCGTGGACTCAATATCCGGCTTATCACCACATTTGGAAGTAATTAATAACTGTTACGCCTGTGTCTGCATCTATATTATTAGAGAGACACCAGGGACTGATCCTTCAGGAGAGTCAATTACTTTATTCACATGCACTTCATGAATGATACAAATATGCGCAATCCGAGCCCAAGCTCAATGCCCCAACCGTAACCCCGGCCAGGCCCCCGAGGGGCGCACTCCTGCCATCAATCATGACGTGAAGCCAGGCACTTAGGAGCAGAAAATCCTATGCATTGTCTGCTGTTTATATATTTAGCATGATGCCTGTTGGGAGAGATGTCAGAACTCGCCGCCTTATTTACAGCTTGACATGCAGAACAATCCTTATGATAATGAGAATCTGCTGATTTGCTTCTGCTCAGCACCGAGCTCAATGCATTACAATAAACAGGGGGGAAAAATAGAAATCATTCCAGGGATCAAAATCCAGGAACAGCGAACATGTTTCCCCATGACACGGCGTACTGCCGGCGCAGCGATCTGTCATGGTGTCAGTCCTGCCGGAGACTAGGAATGACGGGAAGGTCACATATTCGCACCAGGATGGGGGGTTCAAATTCTGATTGGCAATGATTGTAAATGCAACATTGAAAAAAAGGTTACTGGCGCTGCAAAAATTCTGGACTTTCTACGGTCACCATAACCTGGATTCTGATACGAAAGCGTTACGGTCATGTCTTAGCCATACTATAATCTTACAGAGGATTGCAGGCAAATACTAAGGCTGGAGAAACAGAAAGAGTTTTCTAATTTTTACTACTAATTAGCTAAAGGTACTGATTCTCATGGAGGAGATCAAGCTGCGAGGAGCCTTCAGAGCCATGCATGCTGGGAAAAATTATGCAAAATGGATTTCATCCAGAAGAAAGAACATTGTCTCTGTAGTGACACCTGTAGGTGACCAACCCGCAAGACAAACCAGAGACTTCATGCAGACAGCACTGTTGGGGTTGGGACTTCCTATCTGAAATTATCTATAGGTAGAACTAGAGACAGTTTTTTTTTCCTTCTGGAGAAGAGCTAATTTGCATTATTTTTGACCAGAAGCATTGAGTCCAAATATCTCAATAGCTGAAATCAGACAATGTGGAGGGAGAAAGAATGAGCTCGTCCAACACTAGGGAACTAAAGTTGCTGTTATGATAGTGTAGCTACTCACTTGGGATAATAGGTAAAGCTAAAAACTGCAGCTGACCCTGCTGGTTCCTGTACAGATTAGAGATCCTGACCCTGCAGACCCTAGTGGTTCCAGCATGAGCTGATATAGCCCTAACCACAGACCAGATGATGGCAGCTCGGACATATGCTGCCTGAAAGGCCATTGAGCACTTCACGTTCTTCCTAAAGAACTGGAGGGCAGAGCAGAGTGAAAATTACCTACAAAAGGGAAAGTGTGCTGAAAAAAAGAAAGATCCCAGAGTGAGTAAAACAAACCACGAAATACAAAATAAAGTATATGCACAGTGTACACACTGTTAGATCATATGTTGCCTACTTCCTAAAAAGAAACAGAAGGTAGGAGCAGAGTAAAGAACTGAAACAGCAAAGAGATAAATCCTAGCTGGTCTTTCACTGACTAGCTATAAACTACAGCAGTATGGCTGATCACAAGAAATTATCACCAGCAGGAAATACCAGCAGGGGGAAAGTATATAAATTCGCACCTGAAAGGTGATAGGGTAGACAAATGAAAACACCTATGCTATGCTAAACAGACTGCAGCCAGACTACCTGGAGAAAAGATGTATCTGCTTTGGCTCGGCGGACAGAGAAGTCAACCACAAAACACAGGCTCAAGGGTTTGAACCCAGGAGCATGACAACTGCCCACAGAAATTAAATAGAGCCCATCACTTGCCCTAAATATATATATATATATTTCACCTGGTGTAAATGCCGCTGTTCTCCTGAATCCGGCCATGTTTTTCTTTTGTTGCTGCTCCTCTCCATTCCTGAGATATTGCCTCTTCTTTCTATATAAATCTAGCATTTTTATCCAAGTGGGTGTGGTTCTCAACTCTTCTAGTGGACCACTCCTACTTGGCTAAAAGAAATTAGATTCATGCATACAAAATAGGAGACTATATATCAGGAACGGAGGAGAGGCAGGAACAAAAGAAAAAAGCTACGCTGGATTCAGGAGGACAGCGGCGTTTACACTGTCCTTACTCAGAATGTGTCAGCTCTTGGCCAAGCTGACCGTCAGTGCAGGCATATGAAGGAAGAGTGACAACTGAAGCCCATTGATGTCATATAATAGGCATTGCTTACCTATTCAATGACCTGCCAATCTAATGCCGCCCCTCTGCCACCGATACCACTGCCAGCCTATCCTACCATAATGACATCACATCCATCAGTCATGTGACTGCTGCAGCCAGTCACTGCACTTAGTAGTCACAATGGTATGTATGTGACTCGCCCAGGGGGGTGGGGATGACTCGGTTACCCGGGCCTTTAGCCTTAAGGATGTCGCGGTGGTCGGCTCCTGGGCCCGTACCCTGCGGTCACTCTTTAAAAGCGCTGATAGATGTTTATTTTATAAAAAGTTTGTGACGCCACCTGTGGCTTCTGGTGAGAATCACCAGCGCTGCGCAGTCCACTGAGGCCGGTGATAAGGCAGCTCGATGGTATAGCTCCCCACAGGTGGATCTAGGCCTCAGGGCAGTGTATGAAGGGGGGGATGCAGGACAGGGGAGACCCAGCCGGGTCAGAGCAAGAACAGGGACAGACACGATAGTCACTTCAGTACCTTTTACTGATGGAAATTCAGGCATATCCCAGAGCACTGTAGGGTGAAGGGTGCATATCAGGATCCTCCCCAATGAGCGGGTGTAGGGCCTCCTGTTTCTTGCCTCTGCGTAGTAAGTTTCTGACCTGCCTGGAGCTAGGCCTAACTTTGTCTCTGTCCTGCGCTGGCTGACCTTGTGGTAGGGCCTTTTCTTGGAGTACACGCTCCTTAGCTTGCGGGGGATATGTGTCTCCTGGCTCTGTTACGTATCAGCACTTTAGCGATCCTGGGACTTGTAGATCTCCAGGGATTCCGGTTATGTCTTACTGGGTCATAGAGATCCCGGTAAGCTTCGGACCCGGTGTCCGGTAAATGCTTCGGGGTGAGCTAGTTAAGCTCCTCTGCCCCCTATGTACTAACTCTCCACTCGCCTTTGGCCTACTCAGGCCCTCACTAGGCTATACACACCAACGGCAGCTTGCTGCGCTTCACCGATCTTATGGCGCCGGCACACCTAAAGCTCACTTCTCTGAGCTACAACTAAGTCTAGACTGGCTTCCTCTGCAGACAGACTTCTGCAGGAAATGAACCGAGAACTTTGTCCCTCTTTGACTGTGAGCAGGAACCCTGTTCTGGCTAGACTGCCAACTGAAACTAGACTGAGCTATCTAGCTCCACCTTTCCTATTTAAATCCCTAATGGGCTCCCTCTGCTGGTCTGAGGTGGAAGGTGGAGATGTGTGAATGGTTATGGGGGCCTCTTGTGGAGGAATCCATCAATGCACTCTTCCAGGATCTGTGATACCAAGCGCAGCTGGGCATCACATATGGCATATGGACACTAAGACATGTAGCGAAAAAAAAATACTATAACTCTATGGCGAATCTGCAGCAAAGACTGAGCGTCTAACTTGCAATTTACCTGCGGATTTGTACCATAATCCGGTGCAGATTTCACTTATCTTTCAGAGCAAGTTGGAAATCTGTGATGAAAATCCACAACAGAAATTGACAAGATGTTCAAGTAGACATTAATATTCAGACGGAAGGTCAATATTCTGCAGCTCATAGATGAGATTTACTCTAATGTCAGCCTTGTGGCGTCTTCCATCAGCAATTCCAAATTGGATAATCTGCAGCATATCCAGTGTGCACACATCCCTATGTTTCTTGTGCTGTAATATTTGATAATAAATTCCCCCCCAGAATCCTCCCTATCTGTGGGGTCTTTTGCTGGGGGGGCTGCCTTTAAGCTCCGTATTGACTATTCATTAGTGAATCGTTACATTGTGGCAGTTTTTCTACGATCATCTTGTTACAAAGGTTATAATGTATTATGCACATAACCGCTAGCATTCTATTAGTCATATAGGTGTAATATGAATATTATTATCACTTCTATTATTATTACCCTCATTATTATATACCCGCTAAGTGCTAATTGAGGCAAAGCGAGCTTGTCACCAAGGTTGCCAGTATTTCTATAAGCAGCTTGGTGAGGAGCCAATGTCTTATCTGACGCTGCACTAAGCAGAGTGGTCGCTGGGCAGAGGACGGACGCCAATGCCTCCTTGTGTCTCTTCTCGCTGATCACATAGGTTTCCTAAGGCATGAAGAGCCAGAGAGCCATATGCCGCCTCTCGCTGCCTACGTGGATGTCTTTGGCTCCCGTTCACCTTGAACAGCTCTGCACACAGATAAAACCCTGAATTTTAATATAACGCAATTAAGTAAACACACCTTCCCCTGCCATTGTCCTGAGCACAGCAAAAAAAGCAAACAATCAGTGTTGGCAGGAGGAGGCGAGACAAAGAGACAGGTCAGAATGGCCTGTTTGGAAAGTTTGCTTTCAGCAGAGGTTACAGACATGAGTCCGCGAGCATTGATGACCCAGCAGCTCTGATTGATAGGACGCAGACAATGAGGGCGATCGCTCAGACGCATGCTTTGTTGTCTTCCAGAGACATGAGCCTTTCATGGCGAGCGATGGATGAGGCTGTGCTGTCGTTATTCCAGAAGATAGGGAGATGTGAATGATAAATTATACATCTATTGTCATATTCATTACTCCCTCGTATAGAACATTCTGCCCAGAACGATGCCCAGCAGGGGTGTATCTACGGAGGACGCAGGAGGACCGCTCACACTGGGCCCTGGTGCTGCAGGCGATCAAAAATAAGAAAATATTGTAAATGGCGCACTAAGCCGTCTACGCTTTAATTTATATTCAATGCAGCAGCCGCACATGTCTGTCCTGCTGCAACACCGATGCACCCACCACCGTCCGGTCACTGCACTCTCCATTACTTCCATCCCATACTAGTCACTACATTGCCTCCACCATGTGCCGTTCACTGCACTGCCTTTACCCTGGGCCAGCCACTGCACTGCTTCACCCCATGCAGGTCGCTACACTGCCTGCACTCCATACCAGTTAGCACTGTTCCCCTACCCTGCACTCATTGCTGCATTGCCTGCCCCCTGTGCTAGTTGGCACTGTTCTACCCTGCATTCATTGCTGCATTGCCTGCACCCGATGCCGGATAGCACTGTTCTCCTGCCCTGCACTCATTGCTGCGTTGCTAGCACCCTGTGTCGGTTAGCACTATTCCCCTACCCTGCACTCATTGCTGCATTGCCTGCACCCTGTGCCAGTAAGTACTGTTCTACTCTGCACTCATTGCCGCGTTGCTTGCACCCCATATCAATTAGCACTGTTCCCCTACCATGCACGCATTGCTGCATTGCTTGCACCCTGTGCTGGTTAGCACTGTTCTACCCTGCACTCATTGCCACGTTGTTTGCATCCTCTGCCGATTAGCACTGTTCCCCTACCCTGCACTCATTGCTGCATTGCCTGCACTTCTGTGTGGTTAGCTCTGTTCCCCTACAGTGAACTCATTGCCACATTGCTTGAACCCTGTGCCGGTTAGTATAGTTCCCATACCTCTGCCTCATTGCTGCGCTGCCTGCACCCTGCGCCGGTTAGCACTGTTCTCCCGCCCCACACTCATTGCTGCATTGCCTGTACCCTGTGCCGGTTAGCACAGTTCCCATACCCCGCACTCATTGCTGCGTTGCCTGCACCCTATGCCGGTTAGCACTGTTCCCCTACCCTGTACTCATTACTGCGTAGCCTACATCCTGTGCTGGTTAGCACTGTTCTCCTGCCCTGCACTCATTGCTGCATTGCTAGAACCCTGTGCCTGTTAGCACGGTTCCCCTACCCTGCACTCATTGCTGCATTGCCTGAACCCTGTGCCGGTTAGCACTGTCCTACCCTGCACTCATTGCCGCATTGCTTGCACCCTCTGCTGATTAGCACTGTTCCCCTACCCTGCACTCATTGCTGCGTTGCCTGCACTTCTGTGTGGTTAGCACTGTTCCCCTACCCTGCACTCATTGCTGCGTTGCTTGCACCCTCTGCTGATTAGCACTGTTCTCCTACCCTGCACTCATTACTGCGTTGCCTGCACCCTGTGCCGGTTAGCATTGTTTCCCTACCCTGCACTCATTGCTGCATTGCCCTACCCTGCATTCATTACTGCGTTGCCTGCACCCTGTGCCAGTTAGCACTATTCCCCTACCCAGCACTCATTACTGCGTTGTCTGCACCCTGTGCCGGTTAGCACTGTACCCCTACCCTGCACTCATTGCTGCATTGCCCTACCCTGCATTCATTACTGCGTTGCCTGCACCCTGTGCCGGTTAGCACTATTCCCCTACCCTGCACTCATTGCTGCGTTGTCTGCACCCTGTGCCGGTTAGCACTGTTCCCCTACCCTGCACTCATTACTGCGTTGCCTGCACCCTCTGTCAGTTAGTACAGTTCCCCTACCCCGCACTCATTGCTGCGTTGCCTGCACCCTGTGCTTGGTAGCACTATTCCCCTACCCTGCACTCATTACTGCGTTGCCTGCACCCTGTGCCTGTTAGCACTGTTCCCCTACCCTGCACTCATTGCTGCGCTGCCTGCACCCTATGCCGGTTAGCACTATTCCCCTACCCTGCACTCATTACTGTGTTGCCTGCACCCTGTGCCTGTTAGCACTATTCCCCTACCCGGCACTCATTACTGCGTTGCCTGCACCCTCTGTCAGTTAGTACAGTTCCCCTACCCCGCACTCATTGCTGCGTTGCCTGCACCCCGTTTCAGTCATTGCACTGCAATGGTCAGGGTAATATAGAAGTGAATATCGGAGCCAAGTCATTTGGCAGTCTGAATGTAGGAGTTTGTGGCGTATGTAACAGCAGTATTGTCAGCCACAGCCCGTCCGTAGTAGCAGACACAAGTCACAGTTGTCTGTTATGATAGGTAAGAATATTTTTTAATCCAAATTCAAAGAAATTTTCCCCTACTCGGACAGCCCCTTCTCAATCCCTATGTTCCCCCCCCCCCCAGTAAAATAATAACAGCAATAGCCACCTCCGATGTTGGCGCCATGCTAGCGGTGTCAGCACTGGCTGTCCCGGGTATCATGTGATCCCTGTAGTCAATCAGCTCTGGCTTCACTCTACCCTACCCTGATTATGGGCCCTCGTCACCGGAGGGCCCATAATCAGATTGACCTTGCATGAAGCACGACATCATAAGGATGTGGATAAAATGGATTACAGCAGCGGTGGAGCAGTAAGTCACCCCTGCCCGCTGCCTTCTCCAAGAAGCCGTCTGTGCAATGATGTTGTTGCGCTGCCTGCATCTGTAAGGTGCCGGAGGGCGGTAATCGTGGGCAAGCTGCAGCTCCATGATGCTTTGTCACTTTACAGGAAAATCGTGTCCCAGTCCCAGTGTGCTGTTGCGTGTAGGGTGCGTTACGCTCATTTGCAGGCCGCCGGCCTCCGCTGCCTCCGGGTCTTTAACTTTAGGAGCCGTCGCACATGAATCAGGGGACGCCCAGTTCGTTTCAACACACAGAAGTTTACTTGACAGTTTAAGTGCATCAGATGGTAGCACGCAGTATGGGGCACAGCACACTCCATTTCTTGTTTCCGTAATACATTTTCAGCTTTTCTTTCCGTTCCTCCTGGATTATCTCTACGTTCACTGATCCTGTCAGCCCTAGAGATTCCCAGTCCAGTTGCGCAGTACACCCGAGATGCGTTACCTTTCCTACACGCGGTTCCATGCACATTTTCCTCTGTATGGAAAGGGTTATGGTGCTTGCCATTGCACCTGTATCGAGCCTTGAGCTCCGGACGTTGCGGGAATGTTCACAGGGAATTCTTGCAAGGCCTCATAATGCCCAGAACAATGTGTACTCGCTTCCACTATCAGCCCACTGGTACCTTGAACTTGACCTTATCGCTCTAACTAACTAACTCTTTTCAAAACAGGAAGTAGCGTCCTTTTTCCTGGCACCCACCCCTCCCACTATGGGCTAAACCCAAATATTAACACGTTCTTAGCCTATTATCATCACCTAACTACAGTCAACTACCTTATCGTGTCTATGTTATGTTCTAAGTCCTAAACTATGTCTCATCCTGTGCTATCCTGTACTATACACTACCAACACGAGGTATTACCTTTACATTAGGGGTATACACCATACATTACAGTATACTATCAATGCTTATCACACTCTATGTCACAGTACATTATTTACACATTATACAGACAAACATCACATGACACATTATACTGTACAAAAAGACACATGACACTATTCACATTATACAAAACACACGACGCGATTGTTGACTTCAGGGGGTAAGAACGCGACAGTACAGTCCATACCCTTACACACCATTCAGCAGGATCCAGGCCAGAAGAGGCCAATGCAGTTCATGGGAGAGGAAATATCAGGAGGGGAGTGGGTTTTTTGTCTTACTTTCTCTGCGGTAAATGGGTAATGTGGTAGATGGGTGTGAAGGCATAGCCGGCAATAAAATGGGGGGGAGGCACAGTTGCAAATTATACATTAAGGTCACCGTCAGCAGGTTTTCCCTTTTTGTACTGCTGCCACCAACTTAATGCATTTGCCTTCAACCAGCGGCGTAGCTAGGGGTTCAGCTCAGGAAATGAGGGGGTTAAATATCTGAGTGGGCCCCTAACCGGTAACCCTGATTACAACTATGGTGGCTCACTGATATTACCACCATATGGTGATCATATAGTGGTAGATACCAGTGCTGCAGAACATATAAGAGATTACAGTACAGTTATAGATGGTGACTTCCAGCTGACGCTCTTTCTGATGGAGTCGTTCACTTTTTCCGTCTTTTCCATCTGGCCCAGACCGACATGACAACTTCTCCAGCCACAAATCATCTGCAGAGATTACAGCACAGACACATCTGACTTCTCACATTTCCAGCCCCGTCCCCAACTATTCCCAACCTGCACAAATGCTTAACCTGCTTATACCCCAATACTGAGCCGCTGCTGCCGTATTTGTCCCTATTACTGCACCTGCTGTGAGGTGCAATAACAGCGCTCCTCTTAGTGCCCCACATAATAACGTCCACCACTGTGGCCCTCACATAGTAATAATGCCTCCTTTGTGCCCTCTAGATAGTAAAATTCCACCCTAGAAAATATTAATGCCCTGTACAAATGCACTAGAAAACAGTGTCCACATTTTACATTTTTGATGGCCACAGTACTCTGAGTGCCCCTATCACAATAATGCTTCATAAGTGCCCACTTAACATTTAATAATGTCCACTGAGTCCCCTAATGTACAGCTTCTCTATACACAGTATGGTGGGCCTACAGCTCCTCTATACACAGTATGGTGGGCCCACAGCTCCTCTATACACAGTATGGTGGGCCCACAGCTCCTCTATACACAGTATGGTGGGCCCACAGCTCCTCTATACACAGTATGATGAGCTCACAGCTCTACTATATACATTATGATGAACCCACAGCTACATTATATAGAGTATGATGAGCCCACAGCTCCACTATATACAGTATGATGAGCCCACAGCTCCTCTATACACAGTATGATTAGCCCACAGCTCCTCTATACACAGTATGATGAGCCCTCAGTTCCACTATACACAGTATGATGAGCCCACAGCTCCACTATACACAGTATGATGGGCCCACAGCTCCAATATATACAGTATGATGAGCCCACAGCTCCACTATATACAGTATAATGAGCCCACAGCTCCAATATATACAGTATGATGAGCTCACAGCTCTACTATATACAGTATGATGAACCCACAGCTCCACTATATAGAGTATGATGAGCCCACAGCTCCTCTATACACAGTATGATGAGCCCACAGTTCCACTATACACAGTATGATGAGCCCACAGCTCCACTATACACAGTATGATGAGCCCACAGCTCCACTATACACGGTATGATGGGCCCACAGCTCCAATATATACAGTATGATGAGCCCACAGCTCCACTATATACAGTATGATGAGCCCACAGCTCCACTATACACAGTATGGGAGGCCCACAGCTCCACTATATACATAGTATGATGGGCCCACAGCTCCACTATATACAGTATGATGAGCCCACAGCTCCAATATATACAGTATGATGAACCCACAGCTCCACTATATACAGTATGATGAGCCCACAGCTCCACTATACACAGTATGGGAGGCCCACAGCTCCTCTATACACAGTATGGTGGGCCCACAACTCCACTATATACAGTGTGATGGGCCCACAGTTCCTCTATACACAGTATGATGGACCCACAGGTCCTTTATACACATGTATGATGGGCCCACATTTCCCCTATACATATGTATGATGAGCCGATAGCTCCACTATATACAGTATGATTGACCCACAGCTCCTCTATACACAATATGATGGACGCACAGCTCCCCTATACACATGTATGATGAGCACACAGCTCCCCTATACACATGTATGATGGGCCCACAGTTCCTCTATACACTGTATGATGGGCCCACAGCGCCACAATGCACAGTATGATGGGCCCACAGCTCCCATATACACAGTATGGTAGGCCCTACAGCTTCTCTATACACATTATGATGGGCCCACAGCTCCACTGTATACAGTATGATACCCCCACACCTTACATAGCATGATGTCCCCACTGCTCCTTCAAAACACTGTATAATGGCCCCCACAGAAAGCAATGGCAGAGCCGAAGACCCCACACACAGTCCCACCCCACAAGTCTGCCCTGATGCACGGAGACCAAATTTCTAATGATGATTTTATAAAAACAAGGCTACAGATTTCTTCCCTGAAAGTATTTATTAAATCAGTATACCAGCACCATTATGACAATACCTTTAGTTTAATATGTGTAACCCTGATGACAGGTTCTCTGCCCCCTGGTCGCTACGCTACTGCCTTCAACCTCTTTATATTCCCGCAATATCGCAGTATAACTGTGAAAAACTGTTCTATAAAGTTGTTGTGCACACACAAGTCTGTGTGAGGAAGTCTAAAGGACACCTTCGAGAGGAGGTGCTGAGCGCCAAGTAGTTGCAACGTGCATTATGATGCAGTAAGATGATGGCAGCGGCACAATAAACATTCTGCTATATTCCATCAATTTAATGGTGCTCCATCACTTTATTCAGGGACACATTGTTGGACATTATATAATAACAATAACAATAAGTCGCTGTCTGCACTCCAGGCACTCTCCATCAAAGTGCTCAAGGGCACAACTGGAGGGAATCTTCCTTGATCACTAGACTCTTCCATTTGTCTTTGGCCCACGGGTGATTTTAGGTGCAGTTATCTCCTTTCCTCACTCTTATCTCCGCCTGGAGGCCATTCTCTATCAGGACGGTTGTGACGACACAGAATTTAACCTTAATTATGACAGACGTATATTTTCAGTTGGCCAGCAGACAGACCATTGTTCATATGTGTCTGAACATTGACTCTTGAATTGATGTGTTTTCTTCGGTGGGTCAAGAAACATAGACTATTGTCTGAACGTTGACTCTTGAATTGATGTTTGTGAATTGTTGAATGACTGATGTTTACCTATTACACTACTGTTCAAAAGTTTGGGGTTCACCCAGACAATTTTGTGTTTTCCATGAAAACTCATACTTTTGTTTATCAAATGAGTTGCAAAATGATTAGAAAATATCGTCCAGACATTGACAAGGTTAGAAATAATGATTTTTATTAGAAAGAATAATTTTCTCCTTCACACTTTGCTTTGGTCACAGAATGCTCCTTTGCAGCAATTACAGCATTGCAGATCTTTGGCATTCTAGCTGTTAATTTGCTGAGATAATCTTGAGACATTTCCCCCCATGCTTCCTGAAGCCCCTCCACAAGTTGCATTGGCTTGATGGGCCCTTTTTGCACCATACGGTCAAGCTGCTCCCACAACAGCTCAATGGGGTTGAGATCTGGTGACTGTGCTGGCTACTCCATTACATATAGAATACCAGCTGCCTGCTTCTTCCCTAAATAGTTCATGTATAATTTGGAGGTGTGCTTTGGGTCATTGTCCTGTTGTAGGATGAAATTGGCTCCAATCAAGCGCTGTCCACAGGGTATGGCATGGCGTTGCAAAATGGAGTGATAGCCTTCCTTATTCAAAATCCCATTTACCTTGTACAAATCTCCCACTTTACCAGCACCAAAGCAACCCCAGACCATCACATTACCTCCACCATTCTTGACAGATGGCGTCAGGCACTCTTTCAGCATCTTTTCAGTTGTTCTGCGTCTCACAATTGTTCTTCTGTGTGATCCAAACATCTAAAACTTTGATTCGTCTGTTCATAAAACTTTTTTCCAATCTTCCTCTGTCCAACGTCTGTGTTCTTTTGCCCATATTAATCTTTTCCTTTTATTAGCCAGTCTCAGATATGGCTTTTTCTTTGCCACTTTGCCCTGAAGGCCAGCATCCCGGAGTCGCCTCTTCACTGTAGTTGTTGACACTGGCGTTTTGCGTGTACTATTTAATGAAGCTGCCAGTTGAGGAGCTATGAGGCGTCGATTTCTCACACTAGAGACTCTAATGTACTTGTCTTGTTGCTCAGTTGTGCAGCGGGGCTCCCACTTCTCTTTCTACTCTGGTTAGAGCCTGTTTGTGCTCTCCTCTGAAGGGAGTAGTACACACCGTTGGAGGAAATCTTCAGTTTCTTGGCAATTTCTCCCATGGAATAGCCTTCATTTTTAAGAACAAGAATAGACTGTCGAGTTTCACATGAAAGTTCTCTTTTTTCAGGCCATTTTGAGAGTTTCATAGAACAAACAAATGTAATGCTCCAGATTCTCAACTAGCTCAAAGGAAGGTCAATTTTATAGCTTCTCAAATCAGCCAAACCGTGTTCAGCTGGGCTAACATACTTGTGCAAGGGTTTTCTAGGGTTTTCTAAACATCCATTAGCTTCTTACACAGTTAGCAAACACAATGTACCATTAAAACACTGGAGTGGTGGTTGTTGGAAATGGACCTCTATACACCTATGTAGATATTGCAATAAAAACAAGACGTTTGCAGCTAGAATAGTCATTTACCACATTAACAATGTATAGAGTGTATTTCTGATTAATTTAATGTTAGCTTCATTGAAAAAAAATGTGCTTTTCTTTCAAAAATAATGAAATTTCTAAATGACCCCAAACTTTTGAACAGTAGTGTATATCAGCTCCTACAGGTGATTGTGTTGCCATCTTTGGAGGATAGGGACGTAGGGTCATTGAGTAATCGATGTTTGCTAATGTGTTGATCATCCATTGTATAAGTCCATGTAGCTTTTTGACCTGCAAAACAGTGAAGGCCAAACTATGCAGATTAATTAAATACTCAAGCAATGGGGGTGAATCTCATCCCACCTTCCCCCTGAACTGGGGATGATGGCATGAACCACAGATGTGGGTAAAAACAGGGATTTCTATCCTTCTGCAAGGAAACTCTACTGAACAGCAGCCAGGACACCATGGCTCCTTCAAGAGGGACACAGATTTGACATTCTACAGGATGCCAGCCTAAGGGACCAAGGTCCTAGCTGGAAGAATACAGAGCTGCTCCATTGACCATCATTGAACCCTTTGGAGACGTTTGGAGAAGCCAGGTTGGGACCCTCCGGTCACCTGGCCCCATGGAGACGTTTGGGGAAATCCAGGTTGGGACCCTCCGGTCACCTGGCCCCATGGAGACGTTTGGGGAAATCCAGGTTGGGACCCTCCGGTCACCTGGCCCCATGGAGACGTTTGGGGAAATCCAGGTTGGGACCCTCTGGTCACCTGGGCACATGGAGATGTTTGGAGAAGCCAGTGGGATGAGCCCTGGTCCATGCCGTCTATCTAAAGACAGCCAGGCCAGCGGACAAGAGCACCTACTGACCCTCGTGTCTCCACAACGGTCTCTTCCTCCTCTTCTCTATGGGCATTCTGCTATACAGCGGACCACTGGGGGACACAGACAGAAGAGGACCCTGTGCAGGAATAATACAGTATAAAGGTCCTTTATGGTCCAATAGCTCCTCATAATGCACAATTCCACCTGCTTTGTAGGTCGTAGTGGCCCCCTGACCTCTCGGTCCCCTGTGCAGCTGCACAGTTTGCAGCAATGATATGGTCGCCCCTGAAGTGAACAGTCATAGAAGCATTCCTCCCTCTGTAACCTGCGGCAGATGTTTTCACTGCTCATCTGCTAGCCATTACCCAGTAACATGGCTCTTGCTCACTACACGGCCCTCTGCAACTGGATGGATTGAAACCAGCCCCTAAATACCTTTATCCGCCGCACTCTCTGACGAGCCTCTCGCCATATGCTGACAACAGACTTTAACTCCTGAACTGAAATAATGAGGTTACATTGTACAAATGCTGCAACCTCACTGCAAGTTTTATTTCTGAGCAACCAAAAGCAGCTGCGGAAAGTATCAAAAATGAGCATTAAGCGAGGAATTTGTGACAGCTTGGGATTCTTATGTCTGAGGAACTTTTCTCTAAATCCTCTTCTCGATGGGGTAACTATTGATGGCCGCCCCGTCCTACAATAACTATGATGTGTGTCCTACCAGTGGCCTCCATATTGCCGCATTACAGACACGTAATCCATTTTGCAATTTTCGTGTCATTACAATTTGCATAAATTTGCAATTAATATCTTGTGGAATTAAAGCGAATAAAAGAGAAACCGATTCTCCCATTGTAGTTTATGGACTGGAAAATCCCATGAGTTTGCATTCCCGGAAGCAATTCAGGGCATGCTGAATGTTATAGTTCCACAATGACTGGAATTACACATAAGCCATTATGGTTGGGAGAAATGAACATCATATGACCCGTATGACTTGGTGTGCATGCTGATCCGTGTAGTTCACCACTTCTGTCATTACTGTAATTCCTGCAGTGATATCATATTTTATCATAGAATTTTATAAACCAATGATATGTATTGCAAGAATCATTCAGTATCTTTGGAGGATAGGGACGTAGAGTCATTGAACTAATCGATGTTTGCTAATGTGTTGATCATCCATTGAATAAGTCCATGTAGCTTGTTGACCTGAAAAACAGTGAAGGCCAAACTATGCAGATTGATTAAATACTCAAACAATGGGACTTAATCTCATCCCACCTTGACCCCCCTTTTTTTATTCCTTGCAGCCACTCATGCATTCTGTGTTGATGCGTTTCCTAATTATGGATTTCCTGCAGAGAGATCAGACAAAGGACAAGGCAGATTTACCGTCCGTGCTCAGCGGGATTTAACATTTGTATTCTTTTCAAACAAAAAAAAAAAAAAACATTTTATGTTCTCATAAAACTCTTGGAAAGGTTTTCTTGAGTATAAGGTTCATATATAAAGACTCACCAGGAGATATCATCCAGGCTGCAGTGCTGACCGGCTGCCAGTAGATGGCAGTGTGGTGCAGTCTATAACCTATGGATGGGGGGGGGTTGGGGGGGTATTGGTTCATCAACGCAGTGCAGAGAAAAATGTGGATTATCTAAAAAATGAGCGGACGTGCAGATCGGGGCAGAGTTATTCTGCAGTTTTATTTCTCCATAATAAAATAAAGGGGCGAAGAAATAAATAATATTAAGAACAAAAAAAGAGATTGTTGTTAGGTCTGTTGTCAGCTTTTGACATTTATTATAAGCTCTCTGCAAAAAAAAGAAGAAAGAGGCCTCTCAATCAGGCCGGAGAAGCGTCTGGTTTCCCAGCGGAGAAGGCTGGACCTGACCTTTTATCCATATACAGTACAATGGTGGCGCAGGACAAAGCATCAGCATGTATACAATCCACCCCATCACATTGTTCTGTACGGCTAAGCAGCGAAAATTACTTAGCGCTTGATTTATTGAAGTGTACTGTACGTGCGCCTTGTTATTTAGAGGCGGCTGTTCATTCAGTAGAACGTAAGCTCCACTGACCCTCGTCCTGAACATTATTCATCTTTTTTTTTACTATTGCTTTTCTCTGGATGCTCGCATTTACTGCGCTCTTTGTACTATTTCTATACAGATCTGTATGCAGCACTCACTCTTACCATTCACATAGTATTCTGGTGTAGGAAATGCACAGCACGGTGCAAAAGATTTAGGCAAGCGTAGAGCAAATGCTCGAGAGTAAGAAGCTTGCAAAACTAGAAGTGTTAATAGTTTTTATCAATTAACAAAATGCAAAGTGAAGAAAAAAAGGAAACTAAATCCCATCAGTATCTGGTGACCGCCCGTCACCTCCATCATCAGTATCTGGTGACCACCCTTCACCTCCATCATCAGTATCTGGTGAGCGCCCGTCACCTCCATCATCAGTATCTGGTGACCACCCGTCACCTCCATCATCAGTATTTGGTGACTGTCCGTCACCTCCATCATCAGTATCTGGTGACCACCCGTCACCTCCATCATCAGTATTTGGTGACTGTCCGTCACCTCCATCATCAGTATCTAGTGACCGCTCATCACCTCCATCATCAGTATCTGGTGACTGCCCGTCACCTCCATCATCAGTATCTGGTGACCACCCTTTACCTCCATCATCAGTATCTGGTGAGCGCCCGTCACCTCCATCATCAGTATCTGGTGACCACCCGTCACCTCCATCATCAGTATCTGGTGACTGTCCGTCACCTCCATCATCAGTATCTGGTGACCGCCCATCACCTCCATCATCAGTATCTGGTGACCGCCCATCACCTACATCATCAGTATCTGGTGACCGCCCATCACCTCCATCATCAGTATCTGGTGACCGCCCGTCACCTCCATCATCAGTATCTGGTGACCGCCCTTCACCTCCATCATCAGTATCTGGTGAGGGCCCGTCACCTCCATCATCAGTATATGGTGACCACCCGTCACCTCCATCATCAGTATCTGGTGACTGTCCGTCACCTCCATCATCAGTATCTGGTGACCGCCCATCACCTCCATCATCAGTATCTGGTGACTGCCCGTCACCTCCATCATCAGTATCTGGTGAGCGCCCGTCACCTCCATCATCAGTATCTGGTGACCACCCTTCACCTCCATCATCAGTATCTGGTGAGCGCCCGTCACCTCCATCATCAGTATCTGGTGACCACCCGTCACCTCCATCATCAGTATCTGTTGACTGTCCGTCACCTCCATCATCAGTATCTGGTGACCGCCCATCACCTCCATCATCAGTATCTGGTGACCGCCCATCACCTCCATCATCAGTATCTGGTGACCGCCCATCACCTCCATCATCAGTATCTGGTGACCGCCCGTCACCTCCATCATCAGTATCTGGTGACCACCCTTCACCTCCATCATCAGTATCTGGTGAGCGCCCGTCACCTCCATCATCAGTATCTGGTGACCACCCGTCACCTCCATCATCAGTATCTGGTGACTGTCCGTCACCTCCATCATCAATATCTGGTGACCGCCCATCACCTCCATCATCAGTATCTGGTGACCGCCCGTCACCTCCATCATCAGTATCTGGTGACCACCCATCACCTCCATCATCAGTATCTGGTGACTGTCCGTCACCTCCATCATCAGTATCTGGTGACCGCCCGTCACTTCCATCATCAGTATCTGGTGACCGCCCGTCACCTCCATCATCAGAATCTGGTGACCGCCCATCGCTTCCATCATCAGTATCTGGTGACCGCCCGTCACCTCCATCATCGGTACCGTCCATTTCTAGGGCTGATCTGGTCTCTGTTGTACTGAGCATGTGCAGGTTGTCCATCCTGACACATGCTCAGTGTGCTCTCCCTGCTTGCTGCACTCTCTCACTGGTAGTGCACTCCATCACCGAATCTAAAGAGAGGTAATGAGCCCACGAGGGAGCGCACATCCCGATCCAGGGTGGGGTCCGAATAGGGTGAGTGACCACAGCCACCAAACCCCAAATGACTTTCTGTTTGAGCTGCCACAGTGCATGCTGGGAGAAAAGACAAAAAGTCATCAGAACAGTAAATAGGCATAAAGAAGGAATGGTAGGAAATTTTAATTCATGTTAATTATTAAAGTGCTTCGTTTTTAAAATTAAATACTTAGACATTAAAGAAGTTGTCCACTACTTGCACAGCTCCTTCTCATACCCTACGTTTGACCCCGATAAAATGAAAAAGCCTATACTCCTCTCCCGTGCTGGCGCCGTTCCCGCGCTGATTGGGCGCCGACGTCACATGTCACAACAACAGCACTGGAGCCCTGGGGAGAGTGAGTGCCAACAGCGCAGGAACGGCGCCAGCACGGGAAGAGGGTATAGGTTTTTTTTTTCTCGGGGCCAAACATTTAGTTCAAGGAGGGGTTGTTCAAGTAGAAGACAACCCCTTTAAGTATTAGGTTGGCTCTTAGGGTTTAGACACTATGTACTTAAACCACTTCCCCTGAAGCCTTCGGTGATCAGTAATGAAAGGGTTAAAGGAGCAGGGTGAGCAGAAGAGGATTGGAATTGGCTGCTGGATATGATGGTGGACGGTCAAATAAAGAAATCCCACTGTGTAATACTTAATTTCCCCAGTAGGAGCGCCGCAAGGGTAAGAAAAAAAAATTCAACATGCCATGAATATTTGTAACTTGCATGGTTTGATATTTTTTAAATCTTATATTAATTCTTATTAAAGACTTTATTATGGACCAGGCGGCCACGAGAGGTGGTGAGGTCTCCTTCAATGGAAGTCTTCAAACATTGGCCGGACAGACATCTGTCTGAGATGGTTTAGTGACTCCTGCATTGAGCCGGGGGTTGTACACGAGGACCCCGGAGGTCCCCTCCAACTCTAACATTCTAGGATTCCATGATAAAGGGAACCTGTCAAATTGTACAAGCTGTCTGATCTGCAGTCTGGATGTTACAGAGCAGGAGGAAGATTGATTTATATTTTTGTGTGAAAAGCTTCAGTAAATATTACATTTTATTCGCTGAAATCCCTGTTTTTTTTCTGTATGGGTCCAGTGGGCGGTCCTATTCAATGATTGACAGTCTTTCCTCTCTGATTGTGCATGAACAGATATCTGTCAATCACAGAGTAGGTCCGCCCACTGGACAATACAAACACCGGTAATTACAATAAAGAAGATGCAAGTTAAACTTTTCCAACAATCCTATAAATCATTCTACTCAGCTTCTTCGTCTCTATTCCATGCAGTCCCCAGATTGTACTTCATGTATAACGTGGCAGATTCCCTGGGGATTCCTAACAACAAGGTATCACCCACAGCAGGGAGTCCCTTACCTTCCTTCTGTTAACCCCTTATTGATATACATAATGCATACTCTATTTCCCAGATTGCCATACACACCACATAACACCATACTAGTGCATACACTAAACCTCATGATACTATGAGCACATAAAGCCGCCGAGTGTCCACTGAGTGCCCATTGTGCCCAAATCCTAAGCTAAATATTGCCCATAAAGTGCCTATTGGAGGCCAAAGAGCTTCTGTATAGTGCAGAACCTTCCCGATATACAGAGCTAACATAGTCACAGAGGAAGCCTGAAAGTCGCTTTAAAGCTCACAGGGTAAGTGTAAAAGTCACTTATCAAAGTTACTTGTCAGAATCACTTGTCAAATCACTTATCGGAATCACTTGTCAGAATCACTTGTCAGAATCACTTGTCAGGATCACTTGTCAGAATCACTTATCAGAATCACTTGTCAGAATCACTTGTCAGAATCACTTGTCAGGATCACTTGTCAGGACCACTTATTGGAATCACTTGTCAGAATCACTTGTCAGGATCACTTGTCAAAATCACTTGTCAGGATCACTTGTCAAAATCACTTGTCAGGATCACTTATCGGAATCACTTGTCAGAATCACTTGTCAAAATCACTTGTCAGGATCACTTGTCAGGATCACTTATTGGAATCACTTGTCAGAATCACTTGTCAAAATCACTTGTCAGAATCACTTGTCAGGATCACTTATTGGAATCACTTGTCAGAATCACTTGTCAGGATCACTTGTCAAAATCACTTGTCAGGATCACTTATCGGAATCACTTGTCAGAATCACTTGTCAGGATGACTTGTCAGGATCACTTGTCAGGATCACTTGTGAGAATCACTTGTCAGAATCACTTGTCAAAATCACTTGTCAGGATCACTTGTCAGGATCACTTATCAGAATCACTTGTCAAAATCACTTGTCAGGATCACTTGTCAGAATCACTTGTCAGGATCACTTGTCAAAATCACTTGTCAGGATAACTTATGGGAATCACTAGTCAGAATCACTTGTCAGGATCACTTGTCAGAATCACTTGTCAGGATCACTTGTCAGAATCACTTGTCAGAATCACTTGTCAGGATCACTTGTCAGGATCACTTGTCAAAATCACTTGTCAGAATCACTTGTCAAAATCACTTGTCAGGATCACTTGTCAGGATCACTTGTCAGAATCACTTGTCAGGATCACTTATTGGAATCACTTGTCAGAATCACTTGTCAGGATCACTTGTCAAAATCACTTGTCAGGATCACTTATCGGAATCACTTGTCAGAATCACTTGTCAGGATGACTTGTCAGGATCACTTGTCAGGATCACTTGTGAGAATCACTTGTCAGAATCACTTGTCAAAATCACTTGTCAGGATCACTTGTCAGGATCACTTATCAGAATCACTTGTCAAAATCACTTGTCAGGATCACTTGTCAGAATCACTTGTCAGGATCACTTGTCAAAATCACTTGTCAGGATAACTTATGGGAATCACTTGTCAGAATCACTTGTCAGGATCACTTGTCAGAATCACTTGTCAGGATCACTTGTCAGAATCACTTGTCAGAATCACTTGTCAGGATCACTTGTCAGGATCACTTGTCAAAATCACTTGTCAGGATAACTTATGGGAATCACTTGTCAGAATCACTTGTCAGGATCACTTGTCAGAATCACTTGTCAAAATCACTTGTCAGGATCACTTGTCAAAATCACTTGTCAGGATCACTTGTCAGAATCACTTGTCAGAATCACTTGTCAGGATCATTTGTCAGGATCACTTGTGAGAATCACTTATCAGAATCACTTGTCAAAATCACTTGTCAGGATCACTTATCAGAATCACTTGTCAAAATCACTTGTCAGGATCACTTGTCAGAATCACTTGTCAGGATCACTTGTCAAAATCACTTGTCAGGATCACTTGTCAGAATCACTTGTCAGGATCACTTGTCAGAATCACTTGTCAGAATCACTTGTCAGGATCACTTACGGGAATCACTTGTCAGGATCACTTGTCAGGATCAATTGTGAGACAGGGTATTTAGCCTCAAACTGACATCATTCTGATGTTTGATTTTGATATCTGATCATGTCCTAAATGGACACTGTATATGTGGACATGGGTTACTGTATGTAGCTGTAACAATAAGGGAGAAAAGAAAGAAGAGAGGTATTGATGTAGGAAGATTCTGTTGCTTCCTGGTCACAGGCGAAAAGCTGCTACCAACAGGAGGTAGATCATAATAATAATAATAATTTTTATTTCTATAGCACCAACATATTCCGCAGCACTTTACATTTTAGGCTATGTGCACACGTAGCGTTTTTGATGCATTTTCGCGGTCTGCCAGCTATTGCAATGGTAATCCTGATGTGCTGTGCACACGATGCAGAAATTTCCGCTTAGGATTACCATTGCAGAAAAAAATGCAGCATGTCAATTGTGAGTGCGTTTCCGCAGCGAATTCATGCCCATTGACTTTAATTGAACCGCAGCAAAGCCGCAGGTATAATATTTATACCTGCAGATTTGCTACCTTTCAATTAAAGCCAATGGGCGGTGAAACGCTGCGGAAACGCGCTGCAGGTGGTACCCAGGTCAGCAGAGGAGGAGTACTACTCCTCTCATCTGACCGCCACTCCCACTGATAACGGCAAGAGCGGCGCGGCTGAGGGGAGCAGTAGTCTCCTCAGCCGAGCAGGGAACCACTGGCAGTAAAAAAAAAAAAAAAAAAAGTAAAAAATAAAATAAAAAACCTTATTCTCACCTGTCCGGCCATGTCCCCCGGCGATGTCGTCCTCCCGGCAGCCGGCGGTACACTGCCAGGAGCATGCTCCCTCCCAGCAGTGTACTGCGCTGCCAGGACCTGTGGTCACGTGACCGGTCACGTGAGCTCTCAGCTGAAGATCAGCTGAGAGCTCACGTGACCTCACCGTGAGAACATTCTCAAGAATGTTCCCACCAGTACTGGTGGTGAGCTCACCGGGGTTGATCAGCTGATCTTCAGCTGATGAACCCCAGTGACCTCACTCCTGCAGCAGCAATGTATACTGACAGGAGTGATTTTACACTCCTGTCAGTGTACACTGCTGTCTTCTACAGCAGTGACATCAGTGATTGCTGATATCACTGCTGTAGAAGTGACACAGATTGCCAAGGGACGGAATTGTGGACTACATTGTGATGGCGGACAGGTGAGGGATACGGTTGTTTTTTATTTTACGTTTTTTTTCAGAAGATAAGGGATTCAGGGACTGAGAGTGCAAAAAATTTTTTTTTAAAACCGTGTTTTTTATTTCATTAAAATATTTATTCTGGCCATGTATTTATTGAAAAAGTGGCTACCACTTTACTACGCGGTTAGTAATGGGGGTATCTTATAGATGCCCTCCATTACTAACCTGGGCTTCACGTCAGCCGCCAATACAAGGCTGACGTGAACCCCAACACCATTACCCCACTTGTCACCACTACAGGGCAAAGGGAAGAGCGGAGACTAAGCACCAGATTTGGTGCATCTTATGGATGCGCAATTTCTGGGACTGCTGAGGGGTGATATTATTAGCCGTGGAGGGGGCTAGTATCCATGGCCCCTTCCCTGGCTATTAATATCAGCCCGCAGCTGTCTGTTTAGCCTTTTCTGGTTAGATTTTATAGGGGGACCCAACGTCAGTTTTTTTCTGGGGTCCCCCTGTAATCTAGCCAGTAAAGGCTAAACAAACAGCTGTGGTCTGATATTAATAGCCAGGTAACATTTTTGGCTAACGGCCCTTTCCTTGGCTACTAATATCAGCCCCCAGGCTTTCCCTCTGCTAGTTATAAAAATGATGCGGGAGCCCACACCATTTTTTTTTTTTATTTTAAGCTCTGTGCCAATGATCCGGACATAGCAGCGCTTTGGACGCATATTTTTGCTGCGTCCAAAACTTTGCATTCTATTGAACGCAGGTAAATCCGCATGTGTTCACTGAACCATGCAGATTTACCGCATTCAATACTTTCAAGTGGTCAAATTTCTGTTGCGGAGACTAGCAACTCCGCAAGAGAATTTGACATGCTGCGGTCCTGAAAGGCCAGTGTCCACGGGTGATTCGCAGCCTCTGATGCACGAATAGTTAACATGGGATTTCTAGAGATCCCATCCGCTATGCTGTAACATTTGGACGCTGTGGGTTTGACGCAGTATAAACATGCAGCTTCAAACCTGCAGCGGCTCCTGATCGTGGCGACGTACCCAAACTCACCCGCAGCATGTAAATTTCTGTAGCGGACACGCTAGTCTCCGCTGCAGACTTTGACCGATTGAAGTGTCATTATATGCGGTGGATTCACATGTACCGACAACAAAAGTGCGGCATTAGAACACTACGTTTTGGACACAACAAAAATACACTGCGTCCAAAGAGCTGCTGAGTGCTGATCGGAGGGATGTAGCGGCTAACAAAACAACTGTGAGCTGTTAGTAATAGCCAAGAACCATGTTTACCTGATGGCACTTTCCTAGGCTAAAACTAGCAGCTCACAGCTGCCCCAGAAATGACAATGCTAATGACATTTGGCATATGGGATTAGCTGACATCTAGCTCTTTTGCTTCATGATGACAAGGTGTCAATCAGACCTTTTCATCACCAAACCTAATTAAAGTAACATAAAGAGTTAAATAAACACACAGACAGAGAGTAAACACTTTATTTGAAATACGACAGATACATTATTTAATCATTTAAATTAACCAATATACTCACCCCAGTTCTGACGGTAATCCAAGGGTTTAAACAATGTCCCACCAAATAACTTTATTTAGTTACAAAAGCATTCAATGATGTACAAAACTGCATAAAAAAACGCATCAAAAACTGTATCAAAAACGCGGCAAAACCGCACGGTTTTTCCGCAGCATTTTTCCTGCCAAGGAGATGCAGAAATGCTGCAGAAATTTCTGATTCAAATCCTGAGCGTGCGCACATAGCCTTAGAGGGGACTTGTACAGACAGAACTACATAGGTGTGAGCAAAGAGGCTGAAAGAAAGGAGAAACAAGCAGCTGCTCACCCACAAGAAGAGAAGAGACCACAACTACAGAGAGGTGAGTAAAGAGGAAGAAAGAGAGAAGAAGTAAGCAGTTACTCGCTCACAGGGAAAGTAGAGCTCAAAACTGCAGTGGAATGAATACAGGAAGGGAGAGAGAGGAGAAACAAGCATCTGCCCACCCACAGGGAGTGTAGGTTCTATAACTGCATAGGAGTGAGTAAAGCAGCTGAAAGGAAGGGGAAACAAGCAACTGCTTACCCACAAGAATAGAGACCAGAACTGCTGAGGAGTAAGGAAAGAGCCAGAGAGGGAAGATATAAACAGCATGCCCTTAAGGATATTAAAGACCAAAACTGCAGTGGAATGAGTAAAGAGGCTAAGAGAGAAGAGAAACAAGAATCTGCTCACCCACAGGGAGAGTAGGGACTAGAACTGCAGTGGAATGAGTAAAGAGGCTGAGGGAAAAAAGAAATTAGCTGCTATCTGAACAAAGGAGAGGAGAAGGGAATTGCAGATGAAAGAGTAAAGAGGCTAAGAAATTAGAAAAAAGCTGCTGCCCTGCCCCAGAAAGAGAAGAGACCAGAATTGCATTAGAGTGAGTAAAGAGGCAGAAAAAGAGAAGTAAGCAAGTAAGTAGCTACCTATCCACAGGGAGAGAAGAGACCATAACTACATAAAAGTGAGGAAAGAGGGAGAGGAGAAACAAGCATCTGCCCACCTACAGGGAGAGGAGAGACCATAACTGCATAGAAGTGAAGAAAGAGGGAGAGGAGAAACAAGCAGCTGCCAGGCCACAGGTAAAGAAGAGACCAGAGCTGCAAAAGAATGAGGAAAGAGGGAGAGGAGAAACAAGCAGCAGCCAGGCTACAGGTAAAGAAGAGACCAGAGCTGCAAAGACATGAGGAAAGAAAGAGAGTAGAAACAAGCAGTTGCCAGCCTACAGGGAAATAAGCAACCATAACTGCATAGGAGTGAAGAAAGAGAGAGAGGAGAAACAAGCAGCTGCCAGCTCACAGGGAGAGAAGAGACCAGAGCTGCAAAAGAATGAGGAAAGAGGGAGAGGAGAAACAAGCAGCTGCCGGCCCACAGGGAAAGAAGAAACCATAACTGCATAGGAGTGAAGAAAGAGAGAGAGGAGAAACAAGCAGCTGCCAGCTCACAGGGAGAGAAGAGACCAGAGCTGCAAAAGAATGAGGAAAGAGGGAGAGGAGAAACAAGCAGCTGCCGGCCCACAGGGACAGTAGAGACCAGAGCTGCAAAAGAATGAGGAAAGAGAGAGAGGAGAAACAAGCAGCTGCCAGCCCACAGGGAAAGAAGAAACCATAACTGTATAGGAGTGAGGAAAGAGGCAGTGGGAGACTCTTTTTATCCCTTTAGGAGCATTGCACCTTCGATCATGTGATCACTGCTATCATACATTAAAATATATTATGCCATATAGACACAACACATTTCTTATGCAGAACCGTTGTTAGGCTCTTGCCATCACTTCTTCACTGGTCGATGCCAATGAATTTGTGATAAGGGGTTAATTCCCTTTTCTTTTTTTTCAAAAACTGTTAATTAATTATAATTAATTGAAGGAGCATATCCCAAATCCAAAGTCCAAGTACAGAAGACTAAGAAGAAGCAGAATCCAAATGCGTTCGACAAAATACCTGCGCTGTTATAGAATTGTCTCCACAGGATTCGCTAAAACAATACATTTTCCAGTTAAAGGTCATTCAAAGAATTTTTTTTTCTCCAAAAAGGCTGTTTGGACGTGTCACTGGGTACTCAGCCTGAGAAATAATGGCTCGCTAGTGCCACATCATTCTATTTTGTGCTTGAAAATGGATGTTAAATTATATGTTATAAGTATAGACACACATTCCCCAAACTGTCATAGACACATTGCTGGCAAATCACACTTACTCAATGTCCTGCTAGACTTACCATTAATTTCCTTCTTTGTCATAGACATATTACTGGTGCATCCATTTGCTGCTGAAACACTATGCGACCCCGGCAATTCACACATATTAAATGCCATCTCCTCATCAGAGTTGTATCAGTGAAAGAATACAATGGGCAACATATGGAAAACTTAACTCTGCTATTCCCGGATACTTTTTAGTTAACCCCCAAAATGCTGATTATTGGATACTATTAACATTTGGTCTAAAATATTGTAATTAGAAGGTTGTGGATCTCAATGAAAACTTTAAATGGATGAAAGCCATGAATATCATGGTGGCAGCTCACACAGCTGATATGGGCACTTTAAGAGGCGGTCCAGCCTTAACTGATCTCTTCCTAGCAGATTATATATTTTACGGTAATATAAGCAAGAAGAGGCAATTTAAAGGTGTTCTCCCAACCAGGTGTTATCACCTAGCCGCAGTATCACAACTCACCTCCTCCCCCTCCTGTACAGTGTCTGATAACAGCTCTATATACAGCTGATAACACAATAGCCAACATTCACAATAGGTCATGTCACAGCTCGCCTCCTCCCCTTCCTGTACAGTGATGGATAACAGCTCTCTATACAGCTGATAACATAGGATCCAACATTCAAAATAACCAATATCACAGCTCACTTCCTCCTGTACAATGACTGATAACACCTCTATAGACAGCTGATAACACAGGATCCACCATTGACAATACGTGATATCACAGCTCACCTTCTCCTCCTGTACAATGACTGATAGCACCTCTATATACAGGAGATAACACAGGTTCCACCATTCACAATAGGTGATGTCACAGCACACGTTCTCCTCCTGTACAATGACTGTTAACACCTCTATATACAGCTGATAACACAGGATCCACCATTCACAATACGTGATATCACAGCTTACCTTCTCCTCCTGTACAATGACTGATAGCACCTCTATATACTGTAGATAACACAGGATCCACCATTGACAATAGGTGATATCACAGCTTACCTTCTCCTCCTGTACAAGGACTTGATAACACCTCAATATACAGTAGATAACACAGGACCCACCACTCACAATAGAGGTCACAGCTCACCTCCTCCCCCTCCTGTACAATGACTGATAACACCTCTATATACAGTAGATAACACAGGTTCCACCATTCACAATAGGTGATGTCACAGCACATGTTCTCCTCCTGTACAATGACTGTTAACACCTCTATATACAGCTGATAACACAGGATCCACCATTCACAATAGGTGATGTCACAGCTCACCTCCTCCTCCTGTACAATGACTGATAACACCTCTATATACAGGAGATAACACAGGATCCACCATTGACAATAGGTGATATCACAGCTCACCTCCTCCTCCTCTTGTACAATGACTGATAACACCTCTATATACAGTAGATAACACAGGAGCCCCCATTCACAATAAGTGATGTCACAGCTCATCTCCTCCTCCTCTTGTACAATGACTGTTAACACCTATATACAGTATACATTAGATAACACAGGATCCACTGTTCACAATAGGTGATGTCACAGCTCACCTCCTCCTCCTCCTTTACAATGATAGGCAACCCTTTTTTTCCCAATTCTTCATTTTGTCTAAACGTATCTATATTTCAGTTTTCATACACTAGATTGACACAACAGATGTTCTATCATATTTTGAATTGTTACAAATGTTTCTTCTGATAACAGATGTGATAATACAAGAAAGTGTTAAAAGAAAACTTGGAATAATAAAAATGTGTTTATTTCCTAACAGTCTAGATATGTATTTTTTGAGGTATCGCACGCAGTGACATCAGCCAATCTGTGAGAAATACAGTACAGACCAAAAGTTTGGACACACCTTCTCATTTAAAGATTTTTCTGTATTTTCATGACTATGAAAATTGTACATTCACACTGAAGGCATCAAAACTATGAATTACCACATGTGGAATTATATACTTAACAAAAAAGTGTGAAACAACTGAAAATATGTCTTATATTCTAGGTTCTTCAAAGTAGCCACCTTTTGCTTTGATGACTGCTTTGCACACTCTTGGCATTCTCTTGATGAGCTTCAAGAGGTAGTCACCGGAAATGGTCTTCCAACAATCTTGAAGGAGTTCCCAGAGATGCTTAGCACTTGTTGGCCCTTTTGCCTTCACTCTGCGGTTCAGCTCACCCCAAACCATCTCGATTGGGTTCAGGTCTGGTGACTGTGGAGGCCAGGTCATCTGGCGTAGCCCCCCATCACTCTCCTTCTTGGTCAAATAGCCCTTACACAGCCTGGAGGTGTGTTTGGGGTCATTGTCCTGTTGAAAAATAAATGATGGTCCAACTAAACACAAACCGGATGGAATAGCATGCCGCTGCAAGATGCTGTGGTAGCCATGCTGGTTCAGTATGCCTTCAATTTTGAATAAATCCCCAACAGTGTCACCAGCAAAGCACCCCACACCATCACACCTCCTCCTCCATGCTTCACGGTGGGAACCAGGCATGTAGAGTCCATCCGTTCACCTTTTCTGCGTCGCACAAAGACACGGTGGTTGGAACCAAAGATCTCAAATTTGGACTCATCAGACCAAAGCACAGATTTCCACTGGTCTAATGTCCATTCCTTGTGGTTTTTAGCCCAAACAAGTCTCTTCTGCTTGTTGCCTGTCCTTAGCAGTGGTTTCCTAGCAGCTATTTTACCATGAAGGCCTGCTGCACAAAGTCTCCTCTTAACAGTTGTTGTAGAGATGTGTCTGCTGCTAGAACTCTGTGTGGCATTGACCTGGTCTCTAATCTGAGCTGCTGTTAACCTGCGATTTCTGAGGCTGGTGACTCGGATAAACTTATCCTCAGAAGCAGAGGTGACTCTTGGTCTTCCTTTCCTGGGGCGGTCCTCATGTGAGCCAGTTTCTTTGTAGCGCTTGATGGTTTTTGCAACTGCACTTGGGGACACTTTCAAAGTTTTCCCAATTTTTCGGACTGACTGACCTTCATTTCTTAAAGTAATAGCCACTCGTTTTTCTTTACTTAGCTGCTTTTTTCTTGCCATAATACAAATTCTAACAGTCTGTTCAGTAGGACTATCAGCTGTGTATCCACCAGACTTCTGCACAGCACAACTGATGGTCCCAACCCCATTTATAAGGCAAGAAATCCCACTTATTAAACCTGACAGGGCACACCTGTGAAGTGAAAACCATTTCCGGTGACTACCTCTTGAAGCTCATCAAGAGTGTGCAAAGCAGTCATCAAAGCAAAAGGTGGCTACTTTGAAGAACCTAGAATATAAGACATATTTTCAGTTGTTTCACACTTTTTTGTTAAGTATATAATTCCACATGTGTTAATTCATAGTTTTGATGCCTTCAGTGTGAATGTACAATTTTCACAGTCATGAAAATACAGAAAAATCTTTAAATCAGAAGGTGTGTCCAAACTTTTGGACTCTACTGTATGTTGTTTTTTTTTATACCAATTTTACACCAATATTGTTACACTTTGTGAGCATAAATATTTTTTATTTTGCCTGTTTTGTTAATTCTGGCGCTTACTTTTATTTTTATGCCATCATAGCTTTAGGAAGATTTGAATTTTTTAGCAAAATTATTGTTTTACAATTTTTCTTTCTAATTTTTGCTTTTTTTGCGGGAAATGAACAGAAAAAAAAATATTATACTAGAAAATATTTATTTTTTATTTTTTACGATTTGGACTAAAGTTTGGTCGGGAATCTGAACCCAAACTTCCACGGGTCCGCTCATCCCTAGACCTATTAGAATGGAGGGTTGGGGATTATGTAAAATGTTACTTGGTACCTTGCCACATACTATATATGTTTTTTTAAAACTGTATTGTTTATTTTATTTATGTAAATGTTTGCAGAGTTTTGTTACTTTTTACTTTTTGTCTAGATAACTTTTTTTTGCAGTTTAAAGACCTTTCTGGATATAACTGACCCGCTGCGTTCTGCCTGGCACAAGACATTAAGGGTCAGTACACGGCATAAGGATTTGAGGAAAGTGTCTTGGATCTGCAGAGGATCGGTTTATTCCATGAATCTTATTTGGATTGTTTTGTTATTATGTCCGTAGGTCTATATATCATCACAGTAGCTTGTGTATCACGCAGGTAGTTAAGGTTACAGCTCCGATTACCATGACAACAGAAGTCTCTCTCTTTCTCTCACTCTCTCTTTCTTCCGGGGGTCTTTGCGCTCACACACACGCGCATCTCAGCCCCTCGTCCCTGCAGTGTCTTACTCTCCTCTCATAGGATAAGGGCAGCCAGGTGGCTCAGTGGTTAGCACTGTTGCTTTGCAGCACTGAGGTTCCAGGATAAAATTCCAACAAGGACGACATCTGCAAGGCACTGGTGGACACAGACAGAAGAGACCCCCGTGGAAGAACAATATCTGGGCCCCTTGCAGTCCAATAGCTCCTCATAATGTACAATGCTACCTGCTTTGAAGGGGGAAATGATGCCGCATAGGCTCCACCAATGATATGTTCTTCCCTGCTGCAAGGAATTTGTATGTTCTCCCCGTGATTGCATGGGTTTCCTCCGGGCAGGGCCGGCATAAGGGGCAGGCAAACTAGGCATTTTCCTAGGGTCCCCACTCTCCCAGGGACCCCCAGCCTGTGACGCGCCGCTAATAGTGGCACACCATGCGGCCGCTGTGGAACATCGCACATTGAACTGTATCAGCATTATAGCTGCCAATACAGTTGAAAGCAATGATGGAGGAGAGAGCGTCAAGTGAAGCTCCCTCTCCCATCTTTCCCCTCTGCTTCTGACGCTGCGGGCATTATGACGTCACTTCATTGCGCACCACGCTGTGCCGGGCAGTGGAGGCATGAGGAGAAGTGAGTATTGTATTATATTGGAAGTGGTGGCCATACTACTGGAGGACTATGGGGCTGCATTATACTCTATGGGGCTGTATTATACTCTATGAGGCTGCATTATACTCTATGGGGCTGCATTATACTCTATGGTGCAGCATTATACTCTATGGGGGCTGCATTAAACTCTATAGGGGCTGCATTATACTCTATGGGGTGAATGCATTATACTCTATGGGGTGACTGCATTATACCATATGGGGGCTACATTATGCTCTATGGGGGCTACATTATACTCTATGTAGTCTGAATTATATTCTATGAAGGTGACTGCATTATACTCTATGAGGCTGCATTATACTCTATGAGGATGGCTGCATTATACTCTATGGGGACTGCATTATACTCCCTGGGGGGGCTGCATTATACTCTATGGGGCTCCATTATACCATATGGGGGCTGTATTTTACTCTATGTATGCTGAATTATACCCTATTGGGGGACTGCATTATACTCTATGGGGGCTGCATTATACTCTATGGGGTGGCTGCATTATACTCAATGGGGGCTGCATTATACTCTATCGAGGACTATGAGGAGTGCAGTATACTTTATGTGCTATATGAGGCTGCATTGTACTCTATTGGGCTGTATTATACTATATGGGGGGCAGCATTATATTCTATAGGGGGGCTGCATTATACTCTACGGGAGGCTGCATTATACTATATGGGGATCTGCATTATACTCTATGGGGGGGCTACATTATACTCTTTGGGGCGGCTGCATTATACTCTATGGGGGGCTGCATTATACTCTATGGGGTGGCTGCATTTTACTCTATAGGGGCGACTGTATTATACTCTAGGGGGGGCTGCATTATACTTTATGGGGAGACTGCAATATACTCTACGGGGAGGCTGCATTATACTCTATGTTGAGGCTGTATTATACTTTATGAGGGGGCTGCATTATACTCTATGGGGGTCGCATTATACTCTATGGGGTGGCTCCATTATACTGTATGGGGTGGCTGCATTATACTCTATGGGTGGCTGCATTATACTCTATAGGGTGGCTGCATTACATTCTATGGGGGTTGCATTATACTCTATGGGAGGGCTGCATTATACTCTATTGGGGACTATGAGGAAGCATTATACTTTATGTACTATATGGGAGCTGCATTATACTTTATCAAGGACTATGGGGAGTTTATTACATGTACTATATGGGAGCTGCATTATACTGTGTCTAAGACTATGGGGAACATTATACTATGGAGAGTGCATTGTACTATATGGAGGACTATGGGGGGTGCATTATACAAGATGCAGGAATATGGGTTTCATTATACTGTATGGAGGACTATGGAGAGTGTGTTATACTATATGGAGGACTATGGGGCACATTATACTATATGGAGGACTATGGGGTGTGTGTTATACAATATGGAGGACTATGGGGTGTGCATTATACTACACTGCTCAAAAAAATAAAGGGAACACTTAAACAACAGAATATAACTCCAAGTAAATCAAACTTCTGTGAAATCAAACTGTCCACTTAGGAAGCAACACTGATTGACAATCAATTTCACATGCTGTTGTGCAAATGGAATAGACAATAGATGGAAATTATTGGGAATTATCAAGACACCCTCAATAAAGGAGTGGTTCTGCAGGTGGGGACCACAGACCACATCTCAGTACCAATGCTTTCTGGCTGATGTTTTGGTCACTTTTGAATGTTGGTTGTGCTTTCACACACGTGGTAGCATGAGACGGACTCTACAACCCACAGAAGTTGCTCAGGTAGTGCAGCTCATCCAGGATGGCACATCAATGCGAGCTATGGCAAGAAGGTTTGCTGTGTCTGTCAGCGTAGTGTCCAGAGGTTGGAGGCGCTACCAGGAGACAGGCCAGCACACCAGGAGACATGGAGGGGGCCGTAGGAGGGCAACAACCCCGCAGTAGGACCGCTACCTCCGCCTTTGTGCAAGGAGGAACAGGAGGAGCACTGCCAGAGCCCTGCAAAATGACCTCCAGCAGGCCACAAATGTGCATGTGTCTGCACAAACGGTTAGAAACTGACTCCATGAGGGTGGTATGAGGGCCCAACGTCCACAGATGGGGGGTTGTGCTCACAGCCCCACACCGTGGAGGACGCTTGGCATTTGCCACAGAACACCAGGATTGGCAAAGTCTCCACTGGCGCCCTGTGCTCTTCACAGATGAAAGCAGGTTCACACTGAGCACATGTGGCAGATGTGACAGAGTCTGGAGATGCCATGGAGAGTGATCTGCTGCCTGCAACATCCTTCAGCATGACCGGTTTGGCAGTGGGTCAGTAATGGTGTGGGGCGGCATTTCTTTGGAGGGCCGCATAGCCCTCCATGTGCTCGCCAGAGGTAGCCTGACTGCAATTAGGTACCGAGATGAGATCCTCAGACCCCTTGTGTGACCATATGCTGGTGCGGTTGGCCCTGGGTTCCACCTAATGCAGGACAATACCAGACCTCATGTGGCTGGAGTGTGTCAGCAGTTCCTGCAAGATGAAGGCATTGAAGCTATGGACTGGCCCACCCGTTCCCCAGACCTGAATCCGACTAAGCACATCTGGGACATCATGTCTTGCTCCATCCACCAATGTCACGTTGCACCACAGACTGTCCAGGAGTTGGTGGATGCTTTAGTCCAGGTCTGGGAGGAGATCCCACAGGAGACGATCCGCAACCTCATCAGGAGCATGCCCAGGTGTTGTAGGGAGGTCATACAGGCACGTGGAGGCCACACACAATACTCAGCCTCATCAGGAGCATGCCCAGGCGTTGTAGGGAGGTCATACAGGCACGTGGAGGCCACACACCATACTCAGCCTCATCAGGAGCATGCCCAGGCGTTGTAGGGAGGTCATACAGGCACGTGGAGGCCACACACAATACTCAGCCTCATCAGGAGCATGCCCAGGCATTGTAGGGAGGTCATACAGGCACATGGAGGCCACACACAATACTCAGCTTCATCAGAAGCATGCCCAGGTGTTGTAGGGAGGTCATACAGGCACGTGGAGGCCACACACAATACTCAGCCTCATCAGGAGCATGCCCAGGCGTTGTAGGGAGGACATACAGGCACGTGGAGGCCACATACAATACTCAGCCTCATCAGGAGCATGCCCAGGCGTTGTAGGGAGGTAATACAGGCACGTGGAGGCCACACATAATACTGAGCCTCATCAGGAGCATGCCCAGGCGTTGTAGGGAGGTCATACAGGCACGTGGAGGCCACACACAATACTCAGCCTCATCAGGAGCATGCCCAGGCGTTGTAGGGAGGTCATACAGGCACGTGGAGGCAACACACAATACTCAGCCTCATCAGGAGCATGCCCAGGCGTTGTAGGGAGGTCATACAGGCACGTGGAGGCCACACACAATACTGAGCCTCATTTTGACTTGTTTTAAGGACATTACATCAAAGTTGGATCAGCCTGTAGTGTGTTTTTCCACTTTAATTTTGGGGGTGACTCCAAATCCAGGCCTCCATTGGTTAATAAATTTGATTTCCATTGATGATTTTTGTGTGATTTTGTTGTCAGCACATTCAACTTTATACAGAACAAAGTTTTCAATGAGAATATTTCATTCATTCAGATCTAGGATGTGTTATTTGAGTGTTCCCTTTATTTTTTTTTTGAGCAGTGTATATGGTAGAGAACTGACCATCTAACAAAACCCTTTAGGGATGAGAAATCAGACTAACAAATTGTCGCAGAGTGCATCTTCTTACAGTCACCACTGTACTTACGAGAGCTTCAATCAGCAAGATATCTTGAGTAAACAGTATTTACTTCATACTGGTTAAACATGAGAAACAATTCAGTGTCACACAGTCTGTGTGCTGCTGGTATAACACATTCAGGAAAAAAAAGAGAAACACAGGAAGTAAAAACAACCAACAATTGAGAGCTTTTCTCCCACATTTACAGCAAGCATATAACTTTACACACTATCGCCATCTGCTGTCTGGTTAGTATAAAGTCCTCCTTTCACTTATAATAAGTCCTAATCTGTTGCATATGCCAACACCCTTTCTCAACAATAAGGACTTATTCAATCAAACCCAACATTTTTATTAGTCTCTGGTATTTATCAGCATTCACCGCCTTCGTGAAGATGTATGCTGTCATTTCTTCAGTAGGACAATACTCTAACTTCAAGACTCCTTGTTCCTGATGATCTCTCAAGAAATGATATTTCACATCAATATGCTTGGTTCTTGGATTGACTCTTTCTATCTGAGCAAGAACAAGACATCCTTGATTGTCCTCTTTCAGTTTTGTTGGTTCCAACTGTGGTTGTCCTAATTCTGTCAATAATTGTCTTAACCACAGTACTTCTTGACTCGCATGTGCTGCGGCAACATATTCTGCTTCTGTTGAAGACAGTGTCACAATTGACTGCTTCTTACTTGTCCAACTTATTGGTCCATCTGAGAGAAAAAAAATATGTCCACTGGTAGATCTTCTGTCAGTTGGATCTCCAGCCCAATCTGCATCAACATATCCTGTTAAAATGCAATTATCACTTGTGGGTAATTTCAGTTTAACATTGCTAGTTCCTTTCAAATAACGCATTACTCTCTTCACGGCATTCCAATCAGCTTAATTTGGTTTTGATACCTTTGTACTCAGGATTCCTACTGCTGCTGCGATGTCTGGTCTTGTAACGGTCGCTAGATACAGTAGTTTTCCTATTGCTGTTCTGTATTCTTCATTATTTGGTAAAATATTTTTTTCACTGTTCATCTCTTTGAGATAGTTCCCATTGGAGATTTTACTGTTTTTGCATCCTTTAATCCAAATTTTTCTGTTATGTCTTGAATCATGTGATTTTGATTCAGTAGGAAACTTCCGTCTTCTTCTCTTTCTACCTGTATTCCTAGGTACTGTTTCACATTTCCCAAGTCTTCGATTTCGAAATGTTGCTTCAGGATTTTTAGAATGTTTTCTTTATCCCTTTCTTGTTTAAAACAAATCAAAATGTCGTCTACATACAGTACAGACCAAAAGTTTGGACACACCTTCTCATTTAAAGATTTTTCTGTATTTTCATGACTAGGAAAATTGTACATTCACACTAAAGGCATCAAATCTATGAATTAACACATGTGGAATTATATACTTAACAAAAAAGTGTGAAACAACTGAAAATATGTCTTATATTCTAGGTTCTTCAAAGTAGCCACCTTTTGCTTTGATGACTGCTTTGCACACTCTTGGCATTTTCTTGATGAGCTTCAAGAGCTAGTCACCGGAAATGGTTTTCACTTCACAGGTGTTCCCTGTCAGGTCTAATAAGTGGGATTTCTTGCCTTATAAAGGGGGTTGGGACCATCAGTTGTGTTGTGCAGAAGTCTGGTGGATGCACAGCTAATAGTCCTACTGAATAGACTGTTAGAATTTGTATTATGGCAAAAAAAAGCAGCTAAGTAAAGAAAAACGATTGGCTATCATTACTTTAAGAAATGAAAGTCAGTCAGTGCGAAAAATTCGGAAAACTTTGAAAATGTCCCCAAGTGCAGTTGCAAAAACCATCAAGCGCTACAAAGAAACTGGCTCACATGAGGACCGCCCCAGGAAACGAAGACCAAGAGTCACCTCTGCTTCTGAGGATAAGTTTATCCGAGTCACCAGCCTCAGAAATCGCAGGTTAACAGCAGCTCAGATTAGAGACCAGGTCAATGCCACACAGAGTTCTAGCAGCAGACACATCTCTTCAACAACTGTTAAGAGGAGACTTTGTGCAGCAGGCCTTCATGGTAAAATAGCTGCTAGGAAACCACTGCTAAGGACAGGCAACAAGCAGAAGAGACTTGTTTGGGCTAAAGA
The DNA here is from genome assembly GCF_046119375.1 of Phyllobates terribilis. NCBI lineage: Eukaryota > Metazoa > Chordata > Amphibia > Anura > Dendrobatidae > Phyllobates > Phyllobates terribilis. Next base: position 189,871,788 of record NW_027362768.1, read on the forward strand.
ACACAAGGAATGGACATTAGACCAGTGGAAATCTGTGTTTTAGTCTGATGAGTCCAAATTTGAGATCTTTGGTTCCAACCACCGTGTCTTTGTTCGACGCAGAAAAGGTGAATGGATGGACTCTACATGCTTAGTTCCCACCGTGAACCATGGAGGAGGAGGTGTGATGGTGTGGGGGTGCTTTTCTGGTGACACTGTTGGGGATTTATTCAAAATTGAAGACATACTGAACCAGCTTGGCTACCACAGCATCTTGCAGCGGCATGCTATTCCATCCGGTATGCGTTTAGTTGGACCATCATTTATTTTTCAACAGGAAAATGACCCCAAACACACCTCCAGGCTGTGTAAGGGCTATTTGACCAAGGAGGAGAGTGATGGGGTGCTACGCCAGATGACCTGGCCTCCACAGTCACCAGACCTGAACCCAATCAAGATGGTTTGGGGTGAGCTGGACCGCAGAGTGAAGGCAAAAGGGCCAACAAGTGCTAAGCATCTCTGGGAACTCCTTCAAGATTTTTGGAAGACCATTTCCGGTGACTACCTCTTGAAGCTCATCAAGAGAATGCCAAGAGTGTGCAAAGCAGTCATCAAAGCAAAAGGTGGCTACTTTGAAGAACCTAGAATATGAGACATATTTTCAGTTGTTTCACACTTTTTTGTTAAGTATATAATTCCACATGTGTTAATTCATAGTTTTGATGCCTTCAGTGTGAATGTACAATTTTCATGGTCATGAAAATACAGAAACATCTTTAAATGAGAAGGTGTATCCAAACTTTTGGTCTGTACTGTATATGAGTACATAAATCCATCTATTAATCAGCCTTTTTGTGTACAAGCACGGATCAGCTTTGCTTCTTTGAAATTTTTCATTTGTAAGTACTTCCATGATTTTGTCATTCCACGCTTTAGCTGCTTGCTTTAAACCATATATGCTTTTCTGTAGTTTGCAAACTTTGTTTGGATTTCTTTCATCTTTGAATCCTGGAGGTTGTTCCATGTAAATGTCTTCTGTTAAATCTCCATTTAGAAAAGCTGTCTTTACATCCAGATGTCTCAGTTCCATCTGTTTCATTGCTGCCACTGTAAGTAAAGTTCTTATTGTAGTGTGTTTGACAACTGGAGCAAATGTCTCATCATAGTCTTCTCCATATTTTTGAGAATACCCTTTAACTACGTGTCTTGCTCGGTATCTTTCAGCTGTGCCATCTGTTTGGTATTTTACTTTAAAAATCCATTTACATCCTATGGCTTTTCTTCCTTCTGGTAAATCTGTTAGTGTCCATGTATTTGAATCATGCATTGATTTAATTTCTGTTTCTGTTGCTTCTATCCATTTATTAGCTTCTTCTTCAGGAAGTTTAGATATGTCTTCCCAAGAGGTAGGCTCATAGGATTTTTCTTATGCTTGTCTTGTATGAGAGACGTTTTGGTGGTTTTCCTTTGTTCTCTCTCATTGAACGTCTTGGTTCTGTGTCTGTTTGTAGTTGTAATTCTTCACTTTCAGTATTTTGTTCTTCATTAATTTCTACTTCTTTCTCATCAGATATTTTTTCAGTTATGTCACTATTGTTTTTCTCATTTTTTGTTTCAACTGAAATCATAATGTCTTCTCCAACGAATATTCCTTCCATGGATCTGTTTTGAAGTTTGGAATGTTTTTCTGTTGGAATGAATATAAAAACTTTACATCCAAAAACTTTTAAATGATTGACACTTTGTTTTATACCTTGCCACAGTTCATATGGAGTTTTCGTCTGTTTTCTGGAAAAAAGTCGGTTCTGTAGATATGTAGCTGTCATTGCTGCCTCACCCCAATATTTCTCTGGTAGTTTGGAATCCATCAGCATACATCTTATCATTTCTGTTAGAGTTCTGTTTTTCCTTTCTGCTACTCCATTTTGTTCAGGTGTGTATGGAACAGTTTTCTCGTGTTCTATTCCATTTTGTCTTAAGTATTCTTCTATTCTGTGACCTGTAAATTCACCTCCATTATCACTTCTGATGACAATTGGCTTCCTTTGAAATTTGTTACTTGATCTTGTTACATAGTCTACAAGTTTATCAAAAACTTCACTTTTGTTCTTAATTAAGTATGTGACTGTGTATCTTGAGTAGTCGTCTATAAAAGTCAACATGTATCTATTGCCTCCTGATGTAGTCACTTTCATGGGTCCATATAAGTCAGTATGCACCAAATCAACTGGTCTTTCGCTTTTCATCTCACTTTCTTTTGGAATAGATATACTTGTGGCTTTAGATTTTATACAACATTCACATCTTACGGTAATTGAGCAATCTGATATCTTTAAATCTTTTGTCAATTCTTTTCTCTGTAGTTCCCTTATACTGTCAGGGTGTCTATGTCCTAGACGTCTATGCCACATGTAAATACAGTTTTTGTGATCATGTGGACATACATTCATCTGTTCCTTTTGTGTCAAAATGATATAATTGTTCATCTGCCTTGACTTTGGTGATCACCTTGTTTCCTGCAATAATTGCACACTCATTGTCTTTGAATTTTACTGTAAGTCCTTTTGCTGTTAAATGTTTCACAGATAATAATCCGCCTTCCAATTTTGGAACATACAACACATCCTGTACAAGTATCTTTGAATCTTGTCCGAACTTGTTTGAACAATTTAGCATACCTTGTCTGATACCTTCTGCGGTTATTTTGCTTCCATCTGCAAGATAAATGGCTTCTTTCCTATCTAAATCAAGATCAGTAAAGAAATTCTTGTCACTTCTCATATGACTCGTTGCTCCTGAATCAATAAACCAACCAAGTGATGATTTCTTGTCTGTTACTTTAAATGTGCCATTCCAATTATTCTCACATGAATCGGAAATTGTGTTCTTAACTTTCTGTGTATGCTTTTTATGTTGTAATTTTTGTTGTTCTGCTTTCCATATGGTACAGTCTTTCTTTAAATGACCTTTTTTCTTACATCTGAAGCATACTCTTGTCTCTTTATTATAGGTTTTTTTAAATTCTGTAGCTTTAAGAGCGTTTTCACTGTCCTTTTCAGTAGAAGAATCATTTCTTTGTTCTTTTCTTCTCTGATATTCATCTATTAGTCTTGTTTTCACAAAATCTAATGTAATATCAGTTTCTGGTCTTGTCTCAAGGGCATTTATCAAGGCTGTATACAAATCTGGTAAACTGCACAATAATATAATTGCTACATGACTATCTTTAATATCTTCACCAATAGATCTTAGCTGTGATATCACTTCCATCATTGAGAATATGTGCTTCTGCATGTCGTCATTTGCACTCAATCTCATACTGTAAAGCTTTCTTAATAAAAATAACTTGTGATTCAAGTTAGATCTTTCATACAGTTTTCTTAATTTTTCCCACATTCTTTTAGCTGTTTCTTCATTTCTTATATGTATTAATTGAGCATTATCCACTAATAAGCTAATGGTGGCTCTCGCTTGTCTATTCTTCTTATCCCATGTCTGATTATCTTGATCTGGTCTTTCTGTAACAATTACTTCCCATAAATCATCCTTAGATAACAACATCTCTACTTTGAATTTCCATAACTGATAATTTTCACTATTCAGTTTAGCTACTGTGAATTTCAGTTCTGTGTTACTCATCATATTTATATAGTCTTACTTGTTTAGAGAGTTGTACTGAAGATATTCTCCTGTTTTTTCTTCTTGCTGATAGTTCCTGTATGTCCTGCCTGTGTTGAGTTCTCTGTAATTATATCCAGCTCCTGGGATCATGAATTCCTTTGTCACTCTGTATCTGGATTTATTTCCTTCTGTTTACAGAGCTTATCTGTGTGCTCCGTTATCTGGGGTTATAAACCAGGATCCTATTGTAGTGCGGGCCTGTAATGTCTGGGCTTTAGTGTCTGGGTTCCGGCCTGGGCCCATAACCTGTCGCAGAGTACATCTTCTTACAGTCACCACTGTACTTACGAGAGCTTCATTCAGCACGATATCTTGAGTAAACAGTATTTACTTCATACTGGTTAAACATGAGATACAATTCAGTGTCACACAGTCCGTGTGCTGCTGGTATAACACATTCAGGAAAAAAAAGAGAAACACAGGAAGTAAAAACAACCAACAATTGAGAGCTTTTCTCCCACATTTACAGCAAGCATATAACTTTACACACTATCGCCATCAGCTGTCTGGTTAGTATAAAGTCCTCCTTTCACTTATAATAAGTTCTAATCTGTTGCATATGCCAACACAAATTACCTGAATGGACCCAACCTAAGGGATAATGTGATTAAAACTTGACATTTATTATGGTCTAATAAATAAATATTATAATAACTACGGTGATATTGCTGTGTAGCGTTTCTTTGGGACTCCTCTATGGGATATCACTCTCCTAAAGCTAATATATCTCCTCTCTAGATTAATGACTGCAGTCCGCTAGCTAGGATACCTTTTCTAAGGACAATTATAGATGTCAGTTGCAAGCACACTGAAGCTGATTAAAATTCACTCATAGCCTCCCCGACATGTTTCGCCATGACTGGCTTCATCAGGGGACTGAGACTAGACTGAGCTAAAAACCAGAGCGCAAGGTCTTTTAAGGCTTCAGTTGTGACATCATATTACGTGACGACACCTGGTCTCATTGTGATCACAGGCCAATCACCAAACTAGGATTGCGATGATGTGACTGTGACAGCATCGCAATCCTGGTTTGGTGATTGTCCTGCAATCACAGTAATGATACAATGTGATTGAATGTGGTCTCTGTCTTACTGGACCTTAACATGTGACTGTGACATCATCGCAATCCTATTTTGGCGATTGGTCTGTGTGACGATACAGATAGATTACATTAGCTCAATAATAACTGAGCCCTCCACCTTTACCTCTTACCTGTGCCTGATGACCTCACACAGTTGTAAATATAAACAGGGATGTCTGTAGTGCCAGAGATAGAATGAGACTTGGGACAGAGAATCGAGGAACATCAGACAGACTTTGGAAGGAGAATGACAGACATCCTCCAGGACAACAGATGGATTGCATGGCATTACCAAAGAGACACAGATCTGAATTCTATATTATTTTAGCCTAAAGGTACCGGACCTGACTGGAAAGATTCGGATCTGCTCCATTAACCATCAGAGAGACATGGATACATTTTGGGGAGTCCAGGAGAGGACGAAGAAGTCCCCTGGCCCCATGGATATGTTGTTTTGGGGTTGCTCTGGGGGGCCCACCAGTTTCCTAGAACCCATGGAGACATTTGGAGTTGCAAGGAGGGACCCACCGGTCGCTGGACCCAGGGCCGGCTCCAGGTTTTTCTGGGCCCCGGGCGAAAGAGTCTCAGTGGGCCCCTTTAATACAGACCATGATTCATGATGCACAGATGCAGCAGAGAAATATATATATATATATATATATATATATATATATATATATATAGTACAATGCAAAGATTTCACTTCTTACATTACATGAGCGATATCTATTGTAAATTCTACAATAGCTCAGAAACCGGCGAATCGCTCCACACAGAATACTGGTCCCCATATAAGGCCCCATACGGAATACTGGCCCCCATATAAGGCTCCATACGGAATACTGGCCCCCATATAAGGCCCCATGCGGAATACTGGCCGCCATATAAGGCTCCATATGGAATACTGGCCCCCATATAAGGCTCCATACGGAATACTGGCCCCCATATAAGGCTCCATACGGAATAGTGGCCTCCATATAAGGCTCCAAACGGAATACTGTCCCCCATATAAGGCTCCATACAGAATACTGGCCCCCATATAACGCTCCATACTGGATACTGGCCCCCATATATTGGTGCATGCAGGCTGATACCCCCCACATAATGCCCCATACAGGCTATCCCCCCCCCTTATAATGCTCCATGCAGGCTGTTACCCCCCACATAATGCCCCATACAGACTGCCCCCCCCTTATAATGCTCCATGCAGGCTGTTACCCCCCACATAATGCCCCATACAGGCTGCCCCCCCCCTTATAATGCTCCATGCAGGCTGTTACCCCCCACATAATGCCCCATACAGGCTGCCCCCCCCCTTATAATGCTCCATGCAGGCTGCTACCCCCCACATAATGCCCCATACAGGCTGTCCCCCCCCTTATAATGCTCCATGCAGGCTGTTGCCCCCCACATAATGCCCCATACAGGCTGTCCCCCCCCCTTATAATGCTCCATGCAGGCTGTTCCCCCCACATAATGCACTATACAGGCTGTCCCTCCCCCCTTATAATGCCCCATGCAGGCTGTTCCCCCCTTTATAATGCCCCATGCAGGCTGTCACCCCTCCTCTTTATAATGCCCCATGCAGGATGTACGCCCCCTCTTTATAAGGCCCCATGCAGGATGTCACCCCCTCTCTTTATAATGCCCCATGCAGGATGTCCCCCCCACTCTTTATAAGGCCCCATGCAGGATGTCCCCCCACTCTTTATAAGGCCCCATGCAGGCTGTCACCCCCTCTCTCTATCATGCCCCATGCAGGCTGTCACCCCCCTCTTTCTATAATGCCCCATGCAGGATGTCACCCCCCCTCTCTTTATAATGCCCCATGCAGGATGTACCCCCCTCTCTCTATAATGCCCCATGCAGGATGTCACCCCCCTCTCTATAATGCCCCATGCAGGATGTCACCCCCTCTCTCTATAATTCCCCGTGCAGGATGTCACCCACCCATCTCTTTATAATGCCCCATGCAGGATGTCACACCCCCTCTCTTTATAATGCCCCATGCAGGATGTCACCCCCTCATATTATGCCCCATGCAGGATGTCACCCCCTCATATTATGCCCCATGCAGGATGTCACCCCCCATATTATGCCCCATGCCCGGCTCCATACATTAAAAAAAAAAAATCAAATACTCACCTCACTCCTCCTCACCTGCTGCCACTGCTCGGGTCCGGACTCCAGCGTTGCCGGCATCTTCCCGCTCTGCGCTGCCTGTGACGGCTCAGGGGAGCGCGTGGTGGAAAGACGTCACTGCACCCTCTGACCTGAGACGTCACAGGGAGCGCAGAGCAGGAAGACAGCGGATCTGCGGAGGCACGGGGAGAGGTAAGTATCCGGCTGCCGGGGCCCTGAGCAAACGGGGGGAAGGGCGGGCGCTGACACCGCTCTCCTCCGCCCTCCTCCGCCCATAGCCCAGCGGGGTACGCGACCGCCAGTGGGCCCCCCTGCCTGTTCAGGGCCCCGGCACTTGCCCGGGTGCGCCGGGTGCTGATGCCAGCCCTGGCTGGACCCATGGAAACTCTTGGAGAGGCCAGATTTTGACCTTCAGGTCTCCTGGTCTTGTACCTCGATGGACTGCTAGCTTCCTAAGCTTGCCTCTACCTTCTCTCTGTGGGCGCCCGCCACAAGCGAGGAGCCACTGGTTGAGGTAGTCGGCCCTGGAAGTCTCCAAAGTCGCAGCTGTTCTATCCCAGGTGGGCGGAGAAGAAAGGGTGACACTGTGTAATATTGTACTATTTTGGGGTATTTGCTGGGACTGTTTTGCGTGTTTATTGTTCGCTTTATGGTTCAATAAAGTATTGCCACACTGTTTTACCCTCACCCCTTGTTGTCTGAGTAGTGTTACGCCTACGGAAGACCCCGGGTCTTCACAGTCTGTGATCACCATGTGACTAGTTGACGTCACGTAATATGAAGATGTCACAACAGAAACCTTAAAAGACCTTGCACTCTGGTTTTTAACTCAGTCTAGCCTCAGTCCCCTGAAGAAGCCAGTAGTGGCAAAACATGTCGGGGAGGCTATGAGTGAATTTTAATCAGCTGTAGTGGTTTTGAAACTGACATCTATAATTGTCCCCAGAAAAACTATCCTAGCTAGTGGACTGCAGCCATCAATCTAGATAGGAGATTGTGAAGCTCTGAGGTTGGGGGTTGTAAATAATCACTTAGGCAGATTAACGATGCAACAATATTTTATTCCTTGCATCAAGGTTTTCCAACAACTCCAGATAAATGGCCAAAACACAGTTCTCTCAGTCCTCAAGTTTCCAACCCGGGATCAGTAGTTCCATTGACTTTGTAGCAGGCGATACTCGCTGACTCCCAACTTTTGGTTGGCCCACAGATTTCGTATCTCCAGCCAGATAAAACAATGAAAGCACAGCTGTCCAGTAGCAACAGTCCTTTAAGAAAGTTTAAATCCAAACGATAGATCCCACAATGGTAGCACGTTTATCCAGCCCAATTGGTATTAATCTCCAAGACTCCATAGACCATCCATCCCAGGGCTACAAGACATCTGTTTAGCTCCTCTCCCTTCGACAACATTCCACACAACTGCTGACTAAACTTGTGGTTTCTTTTTCTCCTTCACTGGGATCAGCCCCCTCAAAGCTAAATGTGCATTAGTGGAGGTATTTTTTCACAGGCCGAACTCATCACCTGGGACTGCATGTGCAACTCTCTGTGGTGACGCTCAGCTGGATCTACTTTTCCGACATACACAATGAGCCTAGTGGCTGAGAGAACAATGGTTAGAGGCTCCTGAGATACTGATGAGATTACTGGAATGCTGGACACTTTTCAAGTGAAATTAGTGCACATACTGACAAGCAAGCACAGCATTAATACAACACAGCAAGAAATCACTAATAAAACACAATAATGATCGATGGCACCGGTGCTCCTTGCTGGAAAAGTCTGATAGTCTTTAGAACAAGGCCAGATCCTCACAGAGATATATTAGCTTTAGGAGTGTGATATCCTATAGAGGAGTCCCAAAGAAATGCTGCACAGCAATATCACCTGAGTTATTGTAATCTTTATTTGTTAGACCATATTAATTACAATAAAAGTCAAGTTTTAATCACATTATTGCGTAAGTTGGGTCCATTTACCCTTATACTATATGGAGGACTATGAGAGTGTATTGTACTATATGGAGGACTATGGGGAGTGTAATATACTATATGGAGGATTATGGGGCACATTATACTATATGGAGGACTATGGAGTGTGCATTATACTATATGGAGGACTATGGGGTGCAGTATATTATGTGGAGGACTATGGGGAGTGTATTATACTATATGAAAGGCTATTATACTATATGGAGGACTATGGGGAGTGTAATATACTATATGGAGGACTATGGGGAGTGTATTATACTATATGGAGGACTATGGGGAGTGTATTATACTATATAGAGGACTATGGGGAGGGTAATATACTATGTGGAGGATTATAGGGAACATTATACTATATAGAAGACTATGGAGTGTGCATTATACAACATGGAGGACTATGGGGTGCATTATATTATGTGGAGGACAATGGGGAGTGTATTATACTATATGAAGGGCTATGGGGCACATTATTCTATATGGAGAACTATGGGGAGTGTATTGTACTATATGGAGGACTATGGGGAGTGTATTATTCTATATGGAGGGTTATGGGGTGTATTATACTAAACAAGCGAAATGCTGCCTATTCATCGAGTGATTGGATTGTTTATGCCGGAACATAAATCATTGTTCTCAGCAGCACATCGTCTGGTGCAAGCTGCCGATGTGCTGCTGATAACATGATACTGTAAGGGGAATGATCTACTGAGTGATTGTTCTGTCCCCATCATTCTTCCTCAGCCGGTGTAAAGAGGCCGGGAAACAAGCGTCGAACGACTTCAATATTGTCGATCGCGCTCGTTTAGCGGCCTGAACTCAGCTCATGTAAATACAACCGAAATGTTTCTCTGTGATGGTGCAATATGATAGCATTTGGGGCCCCACTTTAAACTTTTGCCCAGGACCCCACTTTGTCTAAAACCGGCTCTACCTTCAGGTTCTCCAATTTCTTCCCACACTCCAACGACTGATAGGAAATTAAATTGTGAGCCCCAATGGGGACATTGATGTCTGTAAAGTGCTGCAGAATTAATGGTGCTTCATAAGCCAGTGATATAAATAAAATAGTCACTCCTTGGCGGCATCTCTCCTCGCCCAGGGCTTGTTAGCTCCTTCAGGTGGCAGACACTTTCCACTCTATCTTTTTTGAGTGGAAGATGTCTCAGCTCCTATCGCTCACCGTGCCCTCCGCAACCGACCCAGAATGGAGAAATAGATTTTTGGGACAAACAAGCGCAATTAGATGTTATCCAGACTACAGCATTGAGTGAGAGGCCATACCGCTCACCCAATGTGGATGTGTGAGACAACACTAAATTGGTTTTTAAGAAAAATTTCCAGCTGCTGCAGCCCCACCGATTGACAGGTCCAACGTTCCAACGTATTATTCAAGTAGTCTGAATTGCGGGTAACCTGCGCTGCTGGCAATGTATCCACATATGAATCTACTATGGTAAGAGGGTAACAGTGCGGATTATTCTTGACGCGTTTCGACGTTATCTCACTTCTTCATCAGGAGAACAGCAAAGATACTGAATCTTGGATGAATCTTTGTGGATCTCCTGATTAAGTGTGAGATAACGTCGAAACCCATTGAGAATAATCCGCACTGTTACTCTCTTACCGTATTCTTTGCCGATACACTGCCAGCAGCGGAGATTACCTGCAATTCCTATTGCCTGAAAGACTTCATTTAGGCAAACAAGAAGACAAAATAGCCACCATGTGTTCCCTTCCGCCCATTTAATGGAGTAATAATCCTAAAGTCTACATTGTTGTCTTTTGGGTTCTATTGTTCCCTGTTATCTGCCATTTTTGACTGTGTAATTAATGGCTGTTCTGGCAAGAATCCAAGGAAAACACTCCCCACTAATTTGGTTTTAGGCTTCTTTTATGGAAGCATTTACTTACATCCTGACATTGACAAGAGGACTTTCATGTCCCTGGCTCTAGACAAGGCTAACAATGAGTCCCGAATCATTGGGTCCCTTCATCCCAGGAAGACACAGGAATCTACCAGGACTCCCAACATTAATAAGGTTTATAGTCCAGTAATAGTTTCCCCTCCCTTATGCCCTGACTCACAGGTCCGGTCCCAGGAATTGGGATTGTTTGCTCAAATATGAAAGTACGGAACACAACAATCTGCAACACTTGCAAGCCCCGAGTTTCCTCAACTCTTGGAGGAACAACTGAAATAAGAAGAATAGTACTGTATATCCTGTTATATTCAGTATAATAATAAAAAACAAACCCAAAAAAAAATCAGCATTGATGCCCTCGCTACACCAGTCCTCCAAGAAGACTTAGAAGCAAATAGAAAGGAGGAGAATTAAACATGATTAATTAATCAGAACTGCTAGCAAAAATTCAGCGCCCTTCATGCAAAAACAAACAAAATCTCCACTTCTGCTGTTAGTCTCATGATAACCGGTGTTTAATTGAAAGAATTAATAGCCATGCTAGCAAATTGCCTTTCAGAAGAAAATTGAAGAATTGATAAAGTGGAAAAAGGGCTTTTGTAATTTGGAGTCAGTGTTTGCTGAAGCAGCAGGGCTGTTTCCTCGCAGCGGGCTCACATTCCAGGGAGTCTTCTACTAACTGCCTGTAACATTCAATGTTTAGCTGACCTCGAGCTGGGCTATTAAGGGCTTCTCGAAAATAACCGTGGCTCCTCGTAAAATTTCCCTTACAAATTTAGACGGTATTAAAAAAAAATATATATCAGAAAATGTAACGCTGTGATCTATGTATAATTCATATTTCACCCAAAAAGAAATGTGAAAATAATAATAAAAAAAAAAACTTCATTACCGATACCCCGCTGTGCTTTTTTTTGTTGTGAATAATGGGTTATAATTACAATTCTTGCCGGCTAATCTAAAAAAAAAAAAAAAAAAAAAAAAAATTTGGAAAAAAAAAATTGGTTTAACTCTAGAGGAGTCATCAAAAATGTAACAAGTGCATATTTTCTTATTAAATGGGGTTTATGAAACATCTCGGTTTTCTGAGTCAAGCATTTTGAGCATTCCCGCAGTCTCTAAATTGCAATTGTATGGTGAATTTTGTAAGCTAAATAATATGCTCCGTCGAGTGAGGCAAAAGCAAGAGAGTCTGCGGGAAAAGTTTCAGATGAGAAAGTTTTGTTAAAGTAGAAGTTCTATTTTTAATTAACTTTGGGTTATTCAGTCCTTAGAAAGTGAAATCAAACCTGTTTGTTTTACATCTTTCTGATATTTTCTGCTGTTTATTTGCTTTGTGTTTTGCTTTTTTTTTGGTGCTGGGAACTAACAACAAGAAGGTTGCTTCCACTCTCACAGTCCACATTGGCCATATTTTATTTTTCCTATGCATTTGGAATGAAAACTGAAGCAAGTTTGCAAACAACCTTTTACAAAACATCCTTGTGATTTGTGTTTACAGCTCCAGAACAAACTTATATATCTTCAAAGTAACAGACCACAAAACAAACCTGTGCAGTCATACATTCTTACACCAGTGCCCTACTACTTAAAGGGGTTGTCCTCTTTCAGAAAATCTTCATTCTGCATGCAGTTTTCTTTAAAAAAAAAAAAAAATCTTCTTTTCTCGCCATCCCCGGGTCGAGCGATGAGTCTCCTGGCGTCCAGTATTGGTTGTGGCGCTGATGTCATGATGATACCATGATAGCAATCAGTGATCTCAGCCCGATTAGAAGGAACGCCCGACTCATAATATGGCGTAATAGCTCCACATACATAAAATCGGAGGCCGCCACAGGTACAGAATAGGCTCATGATCACCCATTTTTTTCATATCAAACTATTTTGATGCATAACACCCACAAAGCAGAGGCGATGCTCATTGACAGATCAGATTTCCTCTGCACTTGCTTTCTTATATGAAGTGCAATCAATGGTCTCAAGTGTTTTTGATTACTACTTATTGAAGTTGTGCAAGACTGACTGTAAACCAATGGCCTTTCATTTCTGCAGTATTCTCCCACATGGATCTCATTAGCATCCTGTCGTGGTTTGGGTTAAATGAGGCGTATTCATTAGAGGGTTGCCATGATAATTTAGCAGAGCTTTGGCAGTCTGAATAACACCATTTCTCTAAGTAACTCAATCCAGATGAAGAGATTATACGAGAAGATTAAGGTTTTATAGTTGTTACGAATGTAATTCTTCGTACCCTGCTGAGAAACGACATGGTGTTAACATTCGAATATGAAAGCAAAATGTAATTTCATTGAAAGAATGCAAATCTGCTCAAAATCATATCGGCGGCAGGTAAAGATTCCATAAATTCCATCTCAAAGTTTTACAGTAACTTTTTTTATGAAACTAAAAGAAAAACTAAGTGAGAGCCACATAAGAAACAAAACACTCCCAACCCATCCTAGGAGCTGCATAAAATCTTCCAACCCATCTATATGCATACTTTGTGTTACACACCTGTCCCGGGTCTGGGCTCTGTTCCCTACACCCCAGTCCGCTAAACTTTCCTGTGCTTCACGTTGGGTTTACAAGTAGCCTGGCGTGCTCCCGTGTTTGAACTTCCTAGACCTACATAAGGCCTCCCGAGACACACACCTGTGTCTTGGTATTAAGACTTTCTAGTAAAATTTTTAGTTTGTCTATGCACAGTTCCTGTCTACAGGCTCCAGGACTTCTCCTGGCTGCTTGTGGCTTCCAGTGCCTGAGTTACCTGTCTGCGGCTTTCAGACCAACTGCTACCTTTCTGTGGTCTCTAGGATGTCTCCTATCTGCCTGTGGCTTCCAGTACCTCAGTTACTTGTCTGACTCTCTTTCAGTACCTATGCAACCTGTCTGCATTCTCCAGGACGTCTCTTGTCTGCCTGTGATTTCAAGTACTTCAGCTACCTGTCTGTGGTCTCCCGGACGTCTCCAGGCGGCCTGAGGTTACCAGTACCTCTGCTACCTGTCTGTGGTCTCTCGGACGTCTCCAGATTGCCTGAGGTTACCAGTACCTCTGCTACCTGTCTGTGGTCTCCCGGATGTCTCCAGACTGCCTGAGGTTACCAGTACCTCTTCTACCTGCCTGTGGATTCCAGGACGTCTGTCTGCCTGCGGCTTCTAGTAACTCTGCTACTCGTCTATGGTCTCCCAGACGTCTCCACGCTGCCTGAGGTTACCAGTACCTCAGCTACCTATCTGTGGTCTCCCGGACGTCTCCAGGCTGCCTGAGGTTACCAGTACCTCTGCTACCTGTCTGTGGTCTCCCGGACGTCTCCAGGCTGCCTGAGGTTACCAGTATCTCTGCTACCTGTCTGTGGTTTCCTGGACGTCTCAAGGCTGCCTGAGGTTACCAGTACCTCTGCTAACAGTCCCCTGTTTGCATCCTGCGTGCTTCACCCGTCTGCTGCACCGATGACTGTGGCCAGTGTGCCCACCCGGACCTTGAGCTTAGAGAATCCACTTCGCCTAGTGAGCCGCTGTGACACTTGGCCAGCATTATTACTCATCACTGCTGTCATCAAGGCCGTACAGGTGGTACTGCTCTCAGGGATAGAAGGGGCCCAAACTCAATCAAAGTCTGATATCTACCTTATAATAACGGCAATGATTTGCAAACCTGCCTCTCAATATGGGGCCCATGTTAGTTGAGAAGCCCAATTAAAATAATTTCCCTGCTTTTTGGGATAAATATACAGTTATATGAAAAAGTTTGGGCACCCCTATTAATCTTAAGCTTAATGTTTTTTAAAAATTGGTGTTTTTGCAACAGCTATTTCAGTTTGATATATGTAATAACTGTTGGACACAGTAATGTTTCTGCCTTGAAATGAGGTTTACTGTACTAACAGAAAATGTGCAATCTGCATTCAAACAAAATTTGACAGGTGCATAAGTATGGGCACCCTTATCATTTTCTTGTTTTAAATACTCCTACCTACTTTTTACTGACTTAATAAAGCACTTTTTTTGGTTTTGTAACCTCATTGAGCTTTGAACTTCATAGCCAGGTGTATGCAGTCATGAGAAAAGCTATTTAAAGTGGCCACTTGCAAGTTGTTCTCCTGTTTGAATCTTCCCTGAAGAGTGGCATCATGGGCTCCTCAAAACAACTGTCAAATGATCTGAAAACAAAGATTATTCAACATAGTTGTTAAGGGGAAGGATACAAAAAGCGATTTAACCTGTCAGTTTCCACTGTGAGGAACATAGTAAGGAAATGGAAGAACACAGGGACTGTTCTTGTTGAGGCCAGAAGTGGCAGGCCAAGAAAAACATCAGAAAGGCAGAGAAGAAGAATGGTGAGATCAGTCAAGGACAATCCTCAGACCACCTCCAGAGAGCTGCAGCATCAACTTGCTGCAGATGGTGTCACTGTGCATCGGTCAACTATACAACGCACTTTGCACAAGGAGAAGCTGTATGGGAGAGTGATGCGAAAGAAGCCGTTTCTGCAAGCACGCCACAAACAGAGTCGGCTGAGGTATGCAAAAGCACATTTGGAAAAGCCAATTTCTTTTTGGAAGAAGGTCCTGTGGACTGATGAAACCAAGATTGAGTTGTTTGGTCATACAAAAAGACGTTATGCATGGCGGCAAAAAAACACAGCATTCCAAGAAAAACACTTGCTACCTACAGTAAAATTTGGTGGAGGTTCCATCATGCTTTGGGGCTGTGTGGCCAATGTCGGCACCGGGAATCTTGTTAAAGTTGAGGGACGCATGGATTCCACTCAGTATCAGCAGATTCTTGACAATAATGTTCAAGAATCAGTGATAAAGTTGAAGTTACGCAGGGGATGGATCTTTCAGCAAGACAATGATCCAAAACACCGCTCCAAATCTACTCAGGCATTCATGCAGAGGAACAATTACAATGTTCTGGAATGGCCATCCCAGTCCCCAGACCTGAATATCATTGAACATCTGTGGGATCATTTGAAGAGGGCTGTCCATGCTCGGCGACCATCAAACTTAACTGAACTGGAATTGTTTTGTAAAGAGGAATGGTCAAAAATACCTTCATCCAGGATCCAGGAACTCATTAAAAGCTACAGGAAGCGACTAGAGGCTGTTATTTTTGCAAAAGGAGGATCTACTAAATATTAATGTCACTTTTCTGGTGAGGTGCCCATACTTATGCACCTGTCACATTTTGTTTGAATGCAGATTGCACATTTTCTGTTAGTACAATAAACCTCATTTCAAGGCAGAAACATTACTGTGTCCAACAGTTATTACATATATCAAACTGAAATAGATGTTGCAAAAACACCAATTTTTAAAAAACATTAAGCTTAAGATTAATAGGGGTGCCCAAACTTTTTCATATAGCTGTATGATATTGGTGCATAAAGACTACAAAATTGCCCATTTTCTCAAAATTATTGGGTCACATTCACAAAAAGTAAATACGACTTTCTCAGATAACCATCACATGAGTGAAATAAGTTCAAGGTGGAAACTGACATTTTTAAATACATTTCTTGCAGAGGTACAGTCTATATACACATTCACTAGATAGATACACTCATAAATGATATACTGTACACACTTCATACAAACATACAACATGAGCACATATTCATATTGTATATCGAAACACTTTAGTGTATGTATTCAAGCAGTATATACATACACATTCACTTCATACATTCATTTATTATATGCGGTACATACAATTACTTTATACATAAAGTATATACACAAACTTGCTACATCCACTCGTACAGTATATACATACACTTGCGTCATACATATGGTCTTTACAAACATATACAGGACACACCAAAAGTTTGGACACACCTTCTCACTTAAAGATTTTTCTGTATTTTCATGACTATGAAAATTGTACATTCACACTGAAGGCATCAAAACTATGAATTACCACATGTGGAATTATATACTTAACAAAAAAGTGTGAAACAACTGAAAATATGTCTTATATTCTAGGTTCTTCAAAGTAGCCACCTTTTGCTTTGATGACTGCTTTGCACACTCTTGGCATTCTCTTGATGAGCTTCAAGAGGTCGTCACCGGAAATGGTTTTCACTTCACAGGTGTGCCCTGTCAGGTTTAATAAGTGGGATTTCTTGCCTTATAAATGGGGTTGGGACCATCAGTTGTGTTGTGCAGAAGTCAGGTCGATACACAGCTGATAGTCCTACTGAATAGACTGTTAGAATTTGTATTATGGCAAGAAAAAAGCAGCTAAGTAAAGAAAAACGAGTGGCCATCATTACTTTAAGAAATGAAGGTCAGTCAGTCCGAAAAATTGGGAAAACTTTGAAAGTGTCCCCAAGTGCAGTTGCAAAAACCATCAAGTGCTACAAAGAAACTGGCTCACATGAGGACCGCCCCAGGAAAGGAAGACCAAGAGTCACCTCTGCTTCTGAGGATAAGTTTATCCGAGTCACCAGCCTCAGAAATCGCAGGTTAACAGCAGCTCAGATTAGAGACCAGGTCAATGCCACACAGAGTTCTGGCAGCAGACACATCTCTTCAACAACTGTTAAGAGGAGACTTTGTGCAGCAGGCCTTCATGGTAAAATAGCTGCTAGGAAACCACTGCTAAGGACAGGCAACAAGCAGAAGAGACTTGTTTGGGCTTAAGAACACAAGGAATGGACATTAGACCAGTGGAAATCTGTGCTTTGGTCTGATGAGTCCAAATTTGAGATCTTTGGTTCCAACCACCATGTCTTTGTGTGACGCAGAAAAGGTGAACGGATGGACTCTACATGCCTGGTTCCCACCGTGAAGCATGGAGGAGGAGGTGTGATGGTGTGGGGGGGCTTTGCTGGTGATACTGTTGGGGATTTATTCAAAATTGAAGGCATACTGAACCAGCATGGCTACCACAGCATCTTGCAGCGGCATGCTATTCCATCCGGTTTGCGTTTAGTTGGACCATCATGTATTTTTCAACAGGACAATGACCCCAAACACCCCTCCAGGCTGTGTAAGGGCTATTTGACCAAGAAGGAGAGTGATGGGGTGCTACGCCAGATGACCTGGCCTCCACAGTCACCAGACCTGAACCCAATCGAGATGGTTTGGGGTGAGCTGGACCGCAGAGTGAAGGCAAAAGGGCCAACAAGTGCTAAGCATCTCTGGGAACTCCTTCAAGATTGTTGGAAGACCATTTCCGGTGACTACCTCTTGAAGTTCATCAAGAGAATGCCAAGAGTGTACAGAGCAGTCATCAAAGCAAAAGGTGGCTACTTTGAAGAACCTAGAATATAAGACATATTTTCAGTTGTTTCACACTTTTTTGTTAAGTATATAATTCCACATGTGGTAATTCATAGTTTTGATGCCTTCAGTGTGAATGTACAATTTTCAAAGTCATGAAAGTACAGAAAAATCTTTAAATGAGAGGGTGTGTCCAAACTTTTGGTCTGTACTGTACTTCATACATGCTGTATATACACATATAATTACATATACAAACATTCATGCACCATTTACATATACTTACTATATACTGTATATTCATAAAGCATATACAGTGCATACACTTGCTTCATACATATAGTGCTGTACATACACACATTTGTTCATACATTTATAGAGTACATACCTCCATACATAATATATATATTGTAGGGATTCACTCTGTCTGGTAGGCATTAGGTAGCGTTCACACAGGCGATGCATTTTTCGTCCAAACAAGTGCAGTTTTTATTGCTTTCCAACAGGTTGCAAAGCACCAAAACAAAATCATAAACAAAAATCCCGGCCTTGTGCAGGAGCAACTAAACAGGACAGACCCTGGTACTCCTACACGGCTGAGCTAGCCCCAGCACGGTCACACACTGTCACTTTAGGAGGTAGTAACTCCAGAATGTTTCAACCGATCTCACTGATTGTGAGATATATTGTACATCATGATAGTGGTAACATTTGTTTGATATAACTTTTGTGTTTATTTGTGAAAAAAAAAACAAATTTGGAAAATAATTGAAAAAGTTTTGCAATTTTCAAACTTTTAATTTTCATGCCCTGAAATCAGAAAGTTATGTAACACAAAATAGTTAATGAATTACATTTCCCACATTTCTACTTTACATCAGCACAATTTTTGAAATTTTTTTATTTTGTTAGGAAATTATAAGTGTTAAAAGTTCACCAGCGATTTCTCATTTTTTCAACAAAATTTACAAAACCATTTTTTTTCAGGCACCACATCACATTTGAAGTGACTTTGAGGGGTCTATATGACAAAATATACCCAAAAGTGACACCATTCTAAAAACTTCACCCCTCAATGTGTTCAAAACCACATTCAAAAAGTTTATTAACCCTTCCAGTGCTTCACAGGAATTAATGGAATGTGGAAGGAAAAAGTGAACATTTACCATATTTTTTGGACCATAAGGCGCACCCCAAATTTTGGGATGGAAAATAGAGAAAAAATATTTTTTATAAGATGGGGGCCGGGGCCTCTGGTTGGGGCTGAGGCCAGAGCGTCTGGCTGGGGCTGAGGCCGGGGCCTCGGGCTGGGGCCTGTACCGGGCTGGGGCTGAGGCTGGGGCCTGTACCGGGCTGGAGCCTGTACCAGGCTGGGGCTGGGGCTGGTGCCAGGCTGTGAGCGGCATCCGGTGGCGAAGCAAAGCGGCCTGCATAGGTTTCCGGTGTGCGCGGCCATCTTCCTAGAGCTGTGATCTACAGGAAATTGGCCGCCGGAGCTACCAGTCTGTGTATACGCCGGCTTGAACAGCTCTAGGAAGATGGCCGCACACACCGGAAAGCCACGCAGGCCGTTCTTCTTCGCCGCCCGACACCGGCCCCAGTCCCAGTACAGGCCAGACACAGGAGGGAGTGCCCTACGATCCCGCTTCACCACCACCGCAGGTAACGTTTGGACCATAAAACGCACCCTCCATTTTCTTCCCAAATTTGGGGGGGAAAAAGTGCATCTTATGGTCCGAAAAATACAATAACTTTTTTTCATAAAAATTTTATTTTAGACCCACATTTTTCAATTTTCACAAGGGTAACAGGACAAAATAGACCAAATTTTTTTCCTGAGCACGCTGATACCCCATATGTTGGGGAAAACCACTGTTTGGGCGCACGTCACAGCTCGGAAGGGAAGGAGCGCCATTTGACTTTTTGAATGTAAAATTTGCTGGAATAATTAGCGGAGGCCATGTTGCATTTGGAAAGACCCTGATGTGCCTGAACAGTGGAAACCCCCTACAAGTGACACCATTTTGGAAACTAGACCCCTCAAGGAACTTATCTAGGTGTGTGGTGAGCACCTTGAACCCCCAGGTGCTTCACAGAAGTTTATAATGTTGAGCTGTAAAAATTAAAAAATCATATTTTTCCCATAAAAAAGTTTTTTAGCCCCAAATTTTGCATTTTCACAAGGGTAACAAGAGAAATTGGCGAAAACATGGAACAGTGGTGAACCTTCCCAGGAGTGGCCGCCCAGCCAAAATGACCCCAAAAGCGCAGCGATGACTAATCCAAGAGGTCACAACAGACCCCACAACAGGGCAAAAATGGCATGCATGGCAGAGTTCCATGACGAAAATTACTGTTAAGCAAAAAGAACGTAAAGGCTCGTCTCAGTTTTGCCAGAAAACATCTTGATGATTGCCAAAACTTTTGGGAGAATAATCTGTGAACTGACGACACAAAAGTTGAACTTTTTGTAAGGTGTATGTCCCATTATATCTGGCGTAGAAGTAACACAGCATTTTAGAAAAGGAACATCATACCAACAGTAAAATATGGGGGTGGTGGTAGTGTGATGGTCAGAGGTTGTTTTGCTGCTTCAGGACCAGGAAGACTTGCTCTGGTAAATGGAAACATGAATTCTGCTGTCTACCAAACAATCCTGAAGGAGAATGTCTGGCCATCTGTTCGTGACCTCAAGCTTAAGTGCACTTGGGTTATGCAGCAGGATAATGATCCAAAACACACCAGCAAGTCCACCTCTGAATGGTTTAAGAACAACAAAATTAAGACTTTGAAGTGGCCTAGTCAAAGTATCGACCTTAATCCGATTGTGATGCTGTGGCATGACCTTAAAAAGGCGGTTCATGCTCGGAAACCCTCCAATTTGGCTGAATTACAACAATTCTGCAAAAATGAGCGGCCAAAATTCCTCCAGAGCGTTGTAAAGACTCATTGCCAGTTATCGTAAATCCTTGATTGCAGTTGTTGCTGTTAAGGGCCCAACCTGTTTTTAGGTTTAGGGGCAATAACTTTTTCACACAGGGCCCTATAGGTTTGGATTTCTTTTTCCCTTAATAATAAAGAGCTTCATTTAAAAACTGCATTCTGTGGTTACTTGTGTTATCTTTGTCTAATATTTAAATTTGTTTTGTGATCTGAAACATTTCAATGTGACAAACATGCAAAAGAATAAGAAACCAGGAAGGGGGCAAACACTTTTTTTCACACCACTGTACATACATTTGGTACAAACATTCTAATATTAAATACACTCACTTTCTACATACATATTTCTTGAGTGTTATGTTAATTTTCCATTTCTGACAAAGTTTTTTTCAGGTTTGTGAACAAACTAGCCCATCAGAAGGACTGGACACAAAGTTGCCAAGGGGTCATCATCTCACCCCGACCCCCAAATTGTCAGTAGGGTCCCATAATGGTGACTATACGTCAAGGCTGCGCTCAGATTAGCACTAAAGCCTTCTAGATGAGTAGTCTCGAAAGCTTGCAATTTGTTGCCATCTTTTCAGTTAGCTATTAAAATGTATCAACCACTGAGGACTCTCAAATCTAAATATTTTGCTTTATTCTATGTGTTTCTCCTTCATAGTCACCCATCAAATATCTATAGGAACAGAGATTAATCGACTACAGTGTCTTCACCTTTCAGGCAAACGAAAACATTTACATAAATAAATGCAGAAAAAATAAAATAAATCGCATTACATGAATCAGAAAATTACCTCTTAGAGTAATAATCATATGTCTCCTTCTCCATGGAAGCTTCAGACACACGGCTCGTCTCCCCAAACCGCGTGCTACAAGACGACGGCGACGGTTTATATTTATCTACAAGTGTTATGTCTACACGCATGTTCTAAAGTCCTAATTATCACAAAATATCTAGAAGAAAGGCAGCAGAACGGCGCAGTGACAATGCATTAAACAGAATCGCTCACCGCCTGCGAAAGACACTGAATACAAACACAACAAGCTTTGTTCCCAGTCATACGTCGCTTAATAATTCTACTCACACGTTCCGGCGAAAATAAACAGAAGCCTTAGCAAATCCTTTAATATGTGTGATCTAAATGCTTATAATGTAGAAAACCAGCAGATTTGTCTATTAGTCATTTATCTCTTTTAGTCAATGAAAACAAACTGCATCGTTATCAGGTGTAGAAAAAATGTGTTTCTTAAAGTGAATGTGTCATCAGAAAATGACTTATTATTTACATCAGGATTGTATGTTATTTATATATATATTAAAAATAGCAATGTTTATTTTTGTCATATCAATAGCTGTATTTAAAAACAACATTAGTAATCCTGTAATTCTCACAGTAGTCACGAGGTATTTTAGACTCCTGTAGTTTCAGGATGAGTTTACAGCAGTTTCCTTATCTTCAGAGGTAGAATTACAATGACAGGTAACAACTCCCTATGCAGCTAATAACACAGGATCCACCATTCACAATAGGTGATGTCAGAGCTCACCCCCTCCTCCTGTACAATGACTGATAGCACCTCTATATACGGTAGATAACACAGGATCCACCATTCACAATAGGTGATGTCACAGCTCACCTCCTCCTCCTGTACATTGACAAAGAGGGGACCATCAACATCTCCAGAGAGGGGACAGATGAACATCTCCAGAGAGGGGACACATCAACATCTCCAGAGAGGGGACACATCAACATCTCCAGAGAAGGGACACATCAACATCTCCAGAGAGGGGACACATCAACATCTCCATAGAGGGGACACATCAACATCTCCAGAGAGGGGACACATCAACATCTCCAGAGAGGGGACACACCAACATTTCCAGAGAGGGGACACATCAACATCTCCAGAGAGGGGACACATCAACATCTCCAGAGAGGGGACAGATCAACATCTCCAGAGAGGGGACACACCAACATCTCCAGAGAGGGGACACATCAACATCTCCAGAGAGGGGACACATAAACATCTCCAGAGAGGGGACACATCAACATCTCCAGAGAGGGGACACATCAACATCTCCAGAGAGGGGACACATCAACATCTCCAGAGAGGGGACACATCAACATCTCCAGAGAGGGGACACATCAACATCTCCAGAGAGGGGACACATCAACATCTCCAGAGAGGGGACACATCAACATCTCCAGAGAGGGGGCACATCAACATCTCCAGAGAGGGGACACATCAACATCTCCAGAGAAGGGACACATCAACATCTCCAGAGAGGGGACACATCAACATCTCCAGAGAGGGGACACATCAACATCTCCAGAGAGGGGACACATCAACATCTCCAGAGAGGGGACACACCAACATCTCCAGAGAGGGGGCACATCAACATCTCCAGAGAGGGGACACATCACATCTCCAGAGAGGGGACACATCACATCTCCAGAGAGGGGACACACCAACATCTCCAGAGAGGGGACAGATCAACATCTCCAGAGAGGGGACACATCAACATCTCCAGAGAAGGGACACATCAACATATCCAGAGAGGGGACACATCAACATCTCCAGAGAGGGGACACACCAACATCTCCAGAGAGGGGACACATCAACATCTCCAGAGAGGGGACACATCAACATCTCCAGAGAGGGGACACACCAACATCTCCAGAGAGGGGACAGATCAACATCTCCAGAGAGGGGACACATCAACATCTCCAGAGAAGGGACACATCAACATCTCCAGAGAGGGGACAGATCAACATCTCCAGAGAGGGGACACATCAACATCTCCAGAGAAGGGACACATCAACATCTCCAGAGAGGGGATACATCAACATCTCCAGAGAGGGGACACATTAACATCTCCATAGAGGGGATACATCAACATCTCCAGAGAGGGGACACATCAACATCTCCAGAGAGGGGAGACACCAACATCTCCAGAGAGGGGACACATCAACATCTCCAGAGAGGGGACACATCAACATCTTCAGAGAGGGGACAGATCAACATCTCCAGAGAGGGGACACACCAACATCTCCAGAGAGGGGACAGATCAACATCTCCAGAGAGGGGACACATCAACATCTCCAGAGAGGGGACACATCAACATCTGCAGAGAGGGGACAAATCAACATCTCCAGAGAGGGGATACATCAACATCTCCAGAGAGGGGACACATCAACATCTCCAGAGAGGGGACACATCAACATCTCCAGAGAGGGGGCACATCAACATCTCCAGAGAGGGGACACATCAACATCTCCAGAGAAGGGACACATCAACATCTCCAGAGAGGGGACACATCAACATCTCCAGAGAGGGGACACATCAACATCTCCAGAGAGGGGACACATCAACATCTCCAGAGAGGGGACACACCAACATCTCCAGAGAGGGGACAGATCAACATCTCCAGAGAGGGGACACATCAACATCTCCAGAGAAGGTACACATCAACATCTCCAGAGAGGGGACAGATCAACATCTCCAGAGAGGGGACACATCAACATCTCCAGAGAAGGGACACATCAACATCTCCAGAGAGGGGATACATCAACATCTCCAGAGAGGGGACACATTAACATCTCCAGAGAGGGGATACATCAACATCTCCAGAGAGGGGACACATCAACATCTCCAGAGAGGGGACACACCAACATCTCCAGAGAGGGGACACATCAACATCTCCAGAGAGGGGACACATCAACAGCTCCAGAGAGGGGACAGATCAACATCTCCAGAGAGGGGACACACCAACATCTCCAGAGAGGGGACACATAAACATCTCCAGAAAGGGAACACATCAACATCTCCAGAGAGGGGACACATCAACATCTCCAGAGAGGGGAAACATAAACATCTCCAGAGAGGGGACACATCAACATCTCCAGAGAGGGGACACATCAACATCTCCAGAGAGGGGACACATCAACATCTCCAGAGAGGGGACACATCACATATCCAGAGAGGGGACACATCAGCATCTCCAGAGAGTGGACATATAAACATCTCCAGAGAGGGGACAGATCAACATCTTCAGAGAGGGGACACACCAACATCTCCAGAGAGGGGATACATCAACATCTCCAGAGAGGGGACACATCACATCTCCAGAGAGGGGACGCATCAACATCTCCAGAGAGGGGACATATTAACATCTCCAGAGAGGAGACAGATCAACATCTTCAGAGAGGGGACACAACAACATCTCCAGAGAGGGGATACATCAACATCTCCAGTGAGGGGACACGCCAACATCTCCAGAGAGGGGATACATCAACATCTCCAGAGAGGGGACAGATCAACATCTCCATAGAGGGGACACACCAACATCTTCAGAGAGGGGACACATCAACATCTCCAGAGAGGGGACACATCAACATTTCCAGAGAGGGGACACATCAACATCTCCAGAGAGGGGACACATCAACATCTCCAGAGAGGGGACACATCAACATCTCCAGAGAGGGGACACACCAACATCTTCAGATAGGGGAGACATCAACATCTCCAGAGAGGGGACACATCAACATCTCCAGAGAGGGGACACATCACATCTCCAGAGAGTGGACACATCAACATCTACAGAGAGGGGACACATCAACATCTCCAGAGAGGGGACACATCACATCTCCAGAGAGTGGACACATCAACATCTACAGAGAGGGGACACATCAACATCTCCAGAGAGGGGACACATCAACATCTCCAGAGAGGGGACACATCAACATCTCCAGAGAGGGGACACATCAACATCTCCAGAGAGGGGAAACATAAACATCTCCAGAGAGGGGACACATCAAAATCTCCAGAGAGGGGACACATCAAAATCTCCAGAGAGGGGACACATCAACATCTCCAGAGACGGGATACATCAACATCTCCAGAGAGGGGACACATCATCATCTCCAGAGAGGGGACACATCAACATCTCCAGAGAGGGGATACATCAACATCTCCAGAGAGGGGACACATCAACATCTTCAGAGAGGGGACACCTCAACATTTCCAGAGAGGGGACACATCAACATCTCCAGAGAGGGGACTTTAAGCATCTCCAGAGAGGGGACAGATCAACATCTCCAGAGAGGGGACACACTGACATCTTCAGACAGGGGACACATCACATCTCCAAAGAGGGGACACATCAACATCTCCAGAGAGGGGACACATCAACATCTCCAGAGAGGGGACTTTAAGCATCTCCAGAGAGGGGACAGATCAACTTCTCCAGAGAGGGGACACACTGACATCTTCAGAGAGGGGACACATCACATCTCCAGAGAGGGGACACACCGACATCTTCAGAGAGGGGACACATCAACATCTCCAGAGAGGGGACACATCAACATCTCCAGAGAGGAGACATGCCAACATCTCCAGAGAGGGGACACATCAACATCTCCAGAGAGGGAGCACATCAACATCTCCAGAGAGGGGACACATCAACATCTTCAGAGAGGGAGCACATCAACATATCCAGAGAGGGGACACACCAATATCTCCAGAGAGGGGACACATCAACATCTCCCTAGAGGGGATAGATCAACATCTCCAGAGAGGGGACACACCAACATCTTCAGAGAGTGGACACATCAACATCTCCAGAGAGGGGACACATCAACATCTCCAGAGAGGGGATTCATCAATATCTCCAGAGAGGGGACACATCAACATCTCCAGAGAGGGGACACATGAACATCTCCAGAGAGGGGACATATCAACATCTCCAGAGAGGGGACAGATCAACATCTCCAGACAGGGGACATATCAACATCTCCAGAGAGGAGACACATCAACATCTTCAGAGAGGGGACACATCAACATCTCCAGAGAGGGGACACATCAACATCTTCAGAGAGGGGACACATCAACATCTCCAGAGACGGGACAGATCAACATCTCCAGAGAGGAGACAGATTAACATCTCCAGAGAGGGGACACATCACATCTCCAGAGAGGTGACACATCAACATCTCCAGAGAGGGGACACATCACATCTCCAGAGAGGGGACACATCAACATCTCCAGAGAGGGGACACATCAACATCTCCAGAGAGGGGACACATCACATATCCAGAGAGGGGACACATCAGCATCTCCAGAGAGGGGACATATAAACATTTCCAGAGAGGGGACAGATCAACATCTTCAGAGAGGGGACACACCAACATCTCCAGAGAGGGGATACATCAACATCTCCAGAGAGGGGACACATCAACATCTCCAGAGAGGGGACACATCAACATCTGCAGAGAGGGGACACATCAACATCTCCAGAGAGGGGATACATCAACATCTCCAGAGAGGGGACACATCAACATCTGCAGAGAGGGGGCACATCAACATCTCCAGAGAGGGGACACATCAACATCTCCAGAGAGGGGACATATTAACATCTCCAGAGAGGAGACAGATCAACATCTTCAGAGAGGGGACACACCAACATCTCCAGAGAGGGGATACATCAACATCTCCAGTGAGGGAACACGCCAACATCTCCAGAGAGGGGATACATCAACATCTCCAGAGAGGGGACAGATCAACATCTCCATAGAGGGGACACACCAACATCTTCAGAGAGGGGACACATCAACATCTCCAGAGAGGGGACACATCAACATTTCCAGAGAGGGGACACATCAACATCTCCAGAGAGGGGACACATCAACATCTCCAGAGAGGGGACACACCAACATCTTCAGATAGGGGAGACATCAACATCTCCAGAGAGGGGACACATCAACATCTCCAGAGAGGGGACACATCACATCTCCAGAGAGTGGACACATCAACATCTACAGAGAGGGGACACATCAACATCTCCAGAGAGGGGACATATAAGCATCTCCAGAGAGGGGACAGATCAACATCTCCAGAGAGAGGACACACTAACATCTTCAGAGAGGGGACACATCACATCTACAGAGATGGGACACATCAACATCTCGAGAGAGGGGGCACATCAACATCTCCAGAGAGTGGACACATCAACATCTCCAGAGAGGGGGCACATCAACATATCCAGAGAGGGGATACACCAATATCTCCAGAGAGGGGACACATCAACATCTCCCGAGAGGGGATAGATCAACATCTCCAGAGAGGGGACACACCAACATCTTCAGAGAGTGGACACACCAACATCTCCAGAGAGGGGACACATCAACATCTTCAGAGAGTGGACACATCAACATCTCCAGAGAGGGGACACATCAACATCTCCAGAGAGGGGACACATCAACATCTCCACAGAGGGGACAGATCAACATCTCCAAAGAGGGGACACACCAACATCTTCAGAGAGGGGACACATCAACATCTTCAGAGAGGGGACACATCAACATCTCCAGAGAGGGGACACATCAACATCTCCAGAGAGGGGACACATCAACATCTCCAGAGAGGGGACACATCAACATCTCCAGAAAGGGGACAGATCAACATCTCCAGAGAGGGGACACACCAACATCTTCAGAGAGGGGACACATCAACATCTCCAGAGAGCGGACACATCAACATCTCCAGAGAGGGGACACATCACATCTCCAGAGAGGGGACACATCAACATCTCCAGAGAGGGCACACATCAACATCTCCAGAGAGGGGATACATCGACATCTCCAGAGAGGGGACACATCAACATCTCCAGAGAGGGGACACATCAACATCTCAAGAGAGGGGACACATCAACATCTCCAGAGAGGGGACACATCAACATCTCCAGAGAGGGGACACATCAACACCTCCAGAGAGGGGACATATAAACATCTCCAGAGAGGGGACAGATCAACATCTTCAGAGAGGGGACACACCAACATCTCCAGAGAGGGGACACACCAACATCTCCAGAGAGGGGACACATCAACACCTCCAGAGAGGGGACACATCAACATCTCCAGAAAGGGGACAGATCAACATCTCCAGAGAGGGGACACACCAACATCTCCAGAGAGGGGACACATCAACATCTCCAGAGAGGGGACACATCAACATCTCCAGAGAGGGGACAGATCAACATCTCCAGAGAGGGGACACACCAACATCTTCAGATAGGGGAGACATCAACATCTCCAGAGAGGGGACACATCAACATCTCCAGAGAGGGGACACATCACATCTCCAGAGAGTGGACACATCAACATCTCCAGAGAGGGGACACATCAACATCTCCAGAGAGGGGACATATAAGCATCTCCAGAGAGGGGACAGATCAACATCTCCAGAGAGAGGACACACTGACATCTTCAGAGAGGGGACACATCACATCTCCAGAGATGGGACACATCAACATCTCGAGAGAGGGGGCACATCAACATCTCCAGAGGGGGGACACATCAACACTTCCAGAGAGGGGACACATCAACATATCCAGAGAGGGGACACACCAATATCTCCAGAGAGGGGACACATCAACATCTCCTGAGAGGGGATAGATCAACATCTCCAGAGAGGGGACACACCAACATCTTCAGAGAGTGGACACATCAACATCTCCAGAGAGGGGACACATCAACATCTTCAGAGAGTGGACACATCAACATCTCCAGAGAGGGAACACATCAACATCTCCAGAGAGGGGACACATCAACATCTCCAGAGAGGGGACAGATCAACATTTCCAGAGAGGGGACACATCAACATCTCCTGAGAGGGGGCACATCAACATCTCCAGAGAGGGGACACATCAACATCTCCAGAGAGGGGGCACATCAACATATCCAGAGAGGGGACACACCAATATCTCCAGAGAGGGGACACATCAACATCTCCCGAGAGGGGATAGATCAACATCTCCAGAGAGGGGACACACCAACATCTTCACAGAGTGGACACACCAACATCTCCAGAGAGGGGACACATCAACATCTTCAGAGAGTGGACACATCAACATCTCCAGAGAGGGGACACATCAACATCTCCAGAGAGGGGACACATCAACATCTCCAGAGAGGGGACACATCAACATCTTCAGAGAGGGGACACACCAACATCTTCAGAGAGGGGACACATCAACATCTCCAGAGAGCGGACACACCGACATCTCCAGAGAGGGGACACATCACATCTCCAGAGAGGGGGCACATCAACATCTCCAGAGAGGGGACACATCAACATCTCCAGAGAGGGGATACATCGACATCTCCAGAGAGGGGATACATCAACATCTCCAGAGAGGGGACACATCAACATCTCCAGAGAGGGGACACATCAACATCTCCAGAGAGGGGACACATCAACATCTCCAGAGAGGGGAAACATCAACATCTCCAGAGAGGGGACACATCAACATCTCCAGAGAGGGGACACATCAACATCTCCAGAGAGGGGACACACCAACATCTCCAGAGAGGGGACACATCAACATCTCCAGAGAGGGGACACATCAACATCTCCAGAGAGGGGACAGATCAACATCTCCAGAGAGGGGACACATCAACATCTCCAGAGAGGGGACTTTAAGCATCTCCAGAGAGGGGACAGATCAACATCTCCAGAGAGGGGACACACTGACATCTTCAGAGAGGGGACACATCACATCTCCAGAGAGGGGACACATCAACATCTCCAGCGAGGCAACACATCAACATCTCCAGAGAGGGGACTTTAAGCATCTCCAGAGAGGGGACACACTGACATCTTCAGAGAGGAGACACATCACATCTCCAGAGAGGGGACACACCGACATCTTCAGAGAGGGGACACACCGACATCTTCAGAGAGGGGACACACCAACATCTCCAGAGAGCGGACACATCAACATCTCCAGAGAGGGGACATGCCAACATCTCCAGATAGGGGACACATCAACATCTCCAGAGAGGGGACACATCAACATCTCCAGAGAGGGGACACACCAACATCTCCAGAGAGGGGACACATCAACATCTCCAGGGAGGGGGCACATCAACATCTCCAGAGAGGGGACACATCAACATCTCCAGAGAGGGGACACATCAACATCTCCAGAGAGGGGACACACCAACATCTCCAGAGAGGGGACACATCAACATCTCCAGAGAGGGGACACATCAACATCTCCAGAGAGGGGACAGATCAACATCTCCAGAGAGGGACACATCAACATCTCCAGAGAGGGGACTTTAAGCATCTCCAGAGAGGGGACAGATCAACATCTCCAGAGAGGGGACACACTGACATCTTCAGAGAGGGGACACATCAATATCTCCAGAGAGGGAACACATCAACATCTCCAGAGAGGGGACTTTAAGCATCTCCAGAGAGGGGACAGATCAACATCTCCAGAGAGGGGACACACTGACATCTTCAGAGAGGAGACACATCACATCTCCAGAGAGGGGACACACCGACATCTTCAGAGAGGGGACACACCAACATCTCCAGAGAGGGGACACATCAACATCTCCAGAGAGGGGACTTTAAGCATCTCCAGAGAGGGGACAGATCAACATCTCCAGAGAGGGGACACACTGACATCTTCAGAGAGGGGACACATTACATCTCCAAAGAGGGGACACATCAACATCTCCAGAGAGGGGACACATCAACATCTCCAGAGAGGGGACTTTAAGCATCTCCAGAGAGGGGACAGATCAACTTCTCCAGAGAGGGGACACACTGACATCTTCAGAGAGGGGACACATCACATCTCCAGAGAGGGGACACACCGACATCTTCAGAGAGGGGACACATCAACATCTCCAGAGAGGGGACACATCAACATCTCCAGAGAGGAGACATGCCAACATCTCCAGAGAGGGGACACATCAACATCTCCAGAGAGGGGACAGATCAACATCTCCAGAGAGGGACACATCAACATCTCCAGAGAGGGGACTTTAAGCATCTCCAGAGAGGGGACAGATCAACATCTCCAGAGAGGGGACACACTGACATCTTCAGAGAGGGGACACATCAATATCTCCAGAGAGGGAACACATCAACATCTCCAGAGAGGGGACTTTAAGCATCTCCAGAGAGGGGACAGATCAACATCTCCAGAGAGGGGACACACTGACATCTTCAGAGAGGAGACACATCACATCTCCAGAGAGGGGACACACCGACATCTTCAGAGAGGGGACACACCAACATCTCCAGAGAGGGGACACATCAACATCTCCAGAGAGGGGACTTTAAGCATCTCCAGAGAGGGGACAGATCAACATCTCCAGAGAGGGGACACACTGACATCTTCAGAGAGGGGACACATTACATCTCCAAAGAGGGGACACATCAACATCTCCAGAGAGGGGACACATCAACATCTCCAGAGAGGGGACTTTAAGCATCTCCAGAGAGGGGACAGATCAACTTCTCCAGAGAGGGGACACACTGACATCTTCAGAGAGGGGACACATCACATCTCCAGAGAGGGGACACACCGACATCTTCAGAGAGGGGACACATCAACATCTCCAGAGAGGGGACACATCAACATCTCCAGAGAGGAGACATGCCAACATCTCCAGAGAGGGGACACATCAACATCTCCAGAGAGGGAGCACATCAACATCTCCAGAGAGGGGACACATCAACATCTTCAGAGAGGGGGCACATCAACATATCCAGAGAGGGGACACACCAATATCTCCAGAGAGGGGACACATCAACATCTCCCTAGAGGGGATAGATCAACATCTCCAGAGAGGGGACACACCAACATCTTCAGAGAGTGGACACATCAACATCTCCAGAGAGGGGATTCATCAATATCTCCAGAGAGGGGACACATCAACATCTCCAGAGAGGGGACACATGAACATCTCCAGAGAGGGGACATATCAACATCTCCAGAGAGGGGACAGATCAACATCTCCAGACAGTGGACATATCAACATCTCCAGAGAGGAGACACATCAACATCTCCAGAGAGGGGACACATCAACATCTCCAGAGAGGGGACACATCAACATCTTCAGAGAGGGGACACATCAACATCTCCAGAGACGGGACAGATCAACATCTCCAGAGAGGAGACAGATTAACATCTCCAGAGAGGGGACACATCACATCTCCAGAGAGGTGACACATCAACATCTCCAGAGAGGGGACACATCACATCTCCAGAGAGGGGACACATCAACATCTCCAGAGAGGGGACACATCAACATCTCCAGAGAGGGGACACATCACATATCTAGAGAGGGGACACATCAGCATCTCCAGAGAGGGGACATATAAACATTTCCAGAGAGGGGACAGATCAACATCTTCAGAGAGGGGACACACCAACATCTCCAGAGAGGGGATACATCAACATCTCCAGAGAGGGGACACATCAACATCTCCAGAGAGGGGACACATCAACATCTGCAGAGAGGGGACACATCAACATCTCCAGAGAGGGGATACATCAACATCTCCAGAGAGGGGACACATCAACATCTGCAGAGAGGGGGCACATCAACATCTCCAGAGAGGGGACACATCAACATCTCCAGAGAGGGGACATATTAACATCTCCAGAGAGGAGACAGATCAACATCTTCAGAGAGGGGACACACCAACATCTCCAGAGAGGGGATACATCAACATCTCCAGTGAGGGAACACGCCAACATCTCCAGAGAGGGGATACATCAACATCTCCAGAGAGGGGACAGATCAACATCTCCATAGAGGGGACACACCAACATCTTCAGAGAGAGGACACATCAACATCTCCAGAGAGGGGACACATCAACATTTCCAGAGAGGGGACACATCAACATCTCCAGAGAGGGGACACATCAACAACTCCAGAGAGGGGACACACCAACATCTTCAGATAGGGGAGACATCAACATCTCCAGAGAGGGGACACATCAACATCTCCAGAGAGGGGACACATCACATCTCCAGAGAGTGGACACATCAACATCTACAGAGAGGGGACACATCAACATCTCCAGAGAGGGGACATATAAGCATCTCCAGAGAGGGGACAGATCAACATCTCCAGAGAGAGGACACACTAACATCTTCAGAGAGGGGACACATCACATCTACAGAGATGGGACACATCAACATCTCGAGAGAGGGGGCACATCAACATCTCCAGAGAGTGGACACATCAACATCTCCAGAGAGGGGGCACATCAACATATCCAGAGAGGGGATACACCAATATCTCCAGAGAGGGGACACATCAACATCTCCCGAGAGGGGATAGATCAACATCTCCAGAGAGGGGACACACCAACATCTTCAGAGAGTGGACACACCAACATCTCCAGAGAGGGGACACATCAACATCTTCAGAGAGTGGACACATCAACATCTCCAGAGAGGGGACACATCAACATCTCCAGAGAGGGGACACATCAACATCTCCACAGAGGGGACAGATCAACATCTCCAAAGAGGGGACACACCAACATCTTCAGAGAGGGGACACATCAACATCTCCAGAGAGCGGACACATCAACATCTCCAGAGAGGGGACACATCTCATCTCCAGAGAGGGGACACATCAACATCTCCAGAGAGGGGACACATCAACATCTCCAGAGAGGGGATACATCGACATCTCCAGAGAGGGGACACATCAACATCTCCAGAGCGGGGACACATCAACATCTTCAGAGAGGGGACACATCAACATCTCCAGAGAGGGGACACATCAACATCTCCAGAGAGGGGACACACCAACATCTTCAGATAGGGGAGACATCAACATCTTCAGAGATGGGACACATCAACATCTCCAGAGAGGGGACACATCACATCTCCAGAGAGTGGACACATCAACATCTACAGAGAGGGGACACATCAACATCTCCAGAGAGGGGACATATAAGCTGTTATGCACACGCCCGGGCTGAGCGGCGTGTGCGTGTGATTGTAGTGATTCCACTGGACCATGAACCGGAGAGTGCCTGGAGGGGCGTGACTAAGTATCTGGCCGATCCGACCAAGATGGCACGACGGCATACGACGCCAGTGCACCAGGGAGAAACCGGGCAGAGGGACCAGGTGCTACTCCAGGTCAAACTCCGGACACGGGGGTTGACCCACACAGGGATTACTGGATCAGGCTGGTTAGGCTGGCGCACAGACTGGAGGGTATATGCAGGCACGACTGGTAAGCAGGCAGGCGGGTAAAGGCAAGCGCAGCTAGAGTGCAGACAGGGAGGCACTAGCAGGTAGGAACACAGGCGGGATAGGACTAAGTACACACTGGGACTCAGGAACAATACAGGTAGAGGGGTACAGGCAAGCACAGCTAGAGTGCAGACAGGGAGGCACTAGCAGGTAGGAACACAGGCGGGATAGGACCCAGTACACACTGGGACTCAGGAACAGGCAGGTTAGGCTGGCACAGACTGGTGGATATAAGCAAACACGGCAGGTATGCAGATGGGTGGATACAGGCGAGTATGCAGGCAGGGAGGTACTGGCCGAAAGGACGGGCTGGAGCACAGAAAGGTTAAGACCCAGTACAGACTGGGTCACAGAACCGCAGATGCGGTAGACAACCACAGCAGAGAGGGAACGCCCGAAGCGGTGGGCAAGAACAGAGCAGGACGGGGCTGCAGGAGCAGCGAGCACAAGCAGGGCAGGACAGGACTGCCGGAGCAGCGGGCAGAAGCAGGGCAGGACAGGACTGCCGGAGCAGCGGGCAGAAGCAGGGCAGGACAGGACTGCCGGAGCAGCGGGCAGAAGCAGGGCAGGACAGGACTGCCGGAGCAGCGGGCAGAAGCAGGGCAGGACAGGACTGCCGGAGCAGCGGGCAGAAGCAGGGCAGGACAGGACTGCCGGAGCAGCGGGCAGAAGCAGGGCAGGACAGGACTGCCGGAGCAGCGGGCAGAAGCAGGGCAGGACAGGACTGCCGGAGCAGCGGGCAGAAGCAGGGCAGGACAGGACTGCCGGAGCAGTGGGCAGAAGCAGGGCAGGACAGGACTGCCGGAGCAGTGAGCAAGGAGTCAGAGCAGGCTAGAACCGCCGGAGCGGTAAGCAAAGGAGTCAGAGCAGACTAGAACCGCCGGAGCGGTGAGCAAAGGAGTCAGAGCAGGCTAGAACCGCCGGAGCGGTGAGCAAAGGAGTCAGAGCAGGCTAGAACCGCCGGAGCGGTGAGCAAAGGAGTCAGAGCAGGCTAGGCTGAGTAGGGGGGACAGGGCTCTGTTCACACGAAACAGACAGGAAGGGAAAGGCAGAGCCAGACACCCACAGGGTACTTCAGTGAAGTAGCGAGTGGACCACAAACTCACAAACGGGAGTACAGAGACAACAAGCAGGAGTTAGGTACGAGTTCAGACTCTGCAGAAAAAGGAAGGGAACGGACATAGAGGCAAAACAGGTAAAGGATAGGAGAGAGTTCAGACTGGAACTGAGTGTACGGAGGAGACCGACACTGCAGCGGAATACAGGAGCGGGTCTGGGAATACGGCCCCCAGAGAGGCAGGACGAACAGGCAAGGAGCGTGTTCAGACAGGACAGACAAGATACAGGAGCGGGTCTAGGTAATCAGCCCCTAGAAGGCGAGAGGAACAGGCTAGGAGCGTGTTCAGACAGGTCAGACAAGATACAGGAACAGGTCTAGGTAATCGGCCCCTAGAAGGCAGGAGGAACAGGCTAGGAGCGTGTTCAGACAGGCCTGGAAATACAGCCTCCAGGATAGGCAGACAAGAGAACACAGAACGGGACCTGGCACCTTCAGAGTGCAAGCACACACTGAATGAAACACTATGCTCAGGCAGGGATAGATGGGCGCAGCTGAGCTATATACCAGGTGACAGACAGCAATAGGCTGAGGACGCACAAGGGGTGTGACCCACAGCAGGTACAAAAAGCAGGAAGTGATCGGGCGCCGCCCTTAAGCAGCAGAAACAGACACAAACAGACAGCATGGAGGGAAGCCAGAGAGACATTCTGGACAGGAGATCAAGTGCGCGCTCTTGCACAGTGGGAGATGGACCACTATGCAAGGACGCCGCCAGGTATGTTACATAAGCATCTCCAGAGAGGGGACAGATCAACATCTCCAGAGAGAGGACACACTAACATCTTCAGAGAGGGGACACATCACATCTACAGAGATGGGACACATCAACATCTCGAGAGAGGGGGCACATCAACATCTCCAGAGAGTGGACACATCAACATCTCCAGAGAGGGGGCACATCAACATATCCAGTGAGGGGATACACCAATATCTCCAGAGAGGGGACACATCAACATCTCCCGAGAGGGGATAGATCAACATCTCCAGAGAGGGGACACACCAACATCTTCAGAGAGTGGACACACCAACATCTCCAGAGAGGGGACACATCAACATCTTCAGAGAGTGGACACATCAACATCTCCAGAGAGGGGACACATCAACATCTCCAGAGAGGGGACACATCAACATCTCCAGAGAGGGGACACACCAACATCTTCAGAGAGTGGACACACCAACATCTCCAGAGAGGGGACACATCAACATCTTCAGAGAGTGGACACATCAACATCTCCAGAGAGGGGACACATCAACATCTCCAGAGAGGGGACACATCAACATCTCCACAGAGGGGACAGATCAACATCTCCAAAGAGGGGACACACCAACATCTTCAGAGAGGGGACACATCAACATCTCCAGAGAGCGGAGACATCAACATCTCCAGAGAGGGGACACATCACATCTCCAGAGAGGGGACACATCAACATCTCCAGAGAGGGGACACATCAACATCTCCAGAGAGGGGATACATCGACATCTCCAGAGAGGGGACACATCAACATCTCCAGAGAGGGGACACATCAACATCTTCAGAGAGTGGACACATCAACATCTCCAGAGAGGGGACACATCAACATCTCCAGAGAGGGGACACATCAACATCTCCAGAGAGGGGACACATCAACATCTCCAGAGAGGGGACAGATCAACATCTCCAGAGAGGGGACACACCAACATCTTCAGAGAGGGGACACATCAACATCTCCAGAGAGCGGACACATCAACATCTCCAGAGAGGGGACACATCACATCTCCAGAGAGGGGACACATCAACATCTCCAGAGAGGGCACACATCAACATCTCCAGAGAGGGGATACATCGACATCTCCAGAGAGGGGACACATCAACATCTCCAGAGAGGGGACACATCAACATCTCAAGAGAGGGGACACATCAACATCTCCAGAGAGGGGACACATCAACATCTCCAGAGAGGGGACACATCAACACCTCCAGAGAGGGGACATATAAACATCTCCAGAGAGGGGACAGATCAACATCTTCAGAGAGGGGACACACCAACATCTCCAGAGAGGGGACACACCAACATCTCCAGAGAGGGGACACATCAACACCTCCAGAGAGGGGACACATCAACATCTCCAGAAAGGGGACAGATCAACATCTCCAGAGAGGGGACACACCAACATCTCCAGAGAGGGGACACATCAACATCTCCAGAGAGGGGACACATCAACATCTCCAGAGAGGGGACAGATCAACATCTCCAGAGAGGGGACACACCAACATCTTCAGATAGGGGAGACATCAACATCTCCAGAGAGGGGACACATCAACATCTCCAGAGAGGGGACACATCACATCTCCAGAGAGTGGACTCATCAACATCTCCAGAGAGGGGACACATCAACATCTCCAGAGAGGGGACATATAAGCATCTCCAGAGAGGGGACAGATCAACATCTCCAGAGAGAGGACAAACTGACATCTTCAGAGAGGGGACACATCACATCTCCAGAGATGGGACACATCAACATCTCGAGAGAGGGGGCACATCAACATATCCAGAGGGGGGACACATCAACACTTCCAGAGAGGGGACACATCAACATATCCAGAGAGGGGACACACCAATATCTCCAGAGAGGGGACACATCAACATCTCCTGAGAGGGGATAGATCAACATCTCCAGAGAGGGGACACACCAACATCTTCAGAGAGTGGACACATTAACATCTCCAGAGAGGGGACACATCAACATCTTCAGAGAGTGGACACATCAACATCTCCAGAGAGGGAACACATCAACATCTCCAGAGAGGGGACACATCAACATCTCCAGAGAGGGGACAGATCAACATTTCCAGAGAGGGGACACATCAACATCTCCAGAGAGGGGGCACATCAACATCTCCAGAGAGGGGACACATCAACATCTCCAGAGAGGGGGCACATCAACATATCCAGAGAGGGGACACACCAATATCTCCAGAGAGGGGACACATCAACATCTCCCGAGAGGGGATAGATCAACATCTCCAGAGAGGGGACACACCAACATCTTCACAGAGTGGACACACCAACATCTCCAGAGAGGGGACACATCAACATCTTCAGAGAGTGGACACATCAACATCTCCAGAGAGGGGACACATCAACATCTCCAGAGAGGGGACACATCAACATCTCCAGAGAGGGGACACATCAACATCTCCAGAGAGGGGACACACCAACATCTTCAGAGAGGGGACACATCAACATCTCCAGAGAGCGGACACACCGACATCTCCAGAGAGGGGACACATCACATCTCCAGAGAGGGGGCACATCAATATCTCCAGAGAGGGGACACATCAACATCTCCAGAGAGGGGATACATCGACATCTCCAGAGAGGGGACACATCAACATCTCCAGAGAGGGGACACATCAACATCTCCAGAGAGGGGACACATCAACATCTCCAGAGAGGGGACACATCAACATCTCCAGAGAGGGGAAACATCAACATCTCCAGAGAGGGGACACATCAATATCTCCAGAGAGGGGACACATCAACATCTCCAGAGAGGGGACACACCAACATCTCCAGAGAGGGGACACATCAACATCTCCAGAGAGGGGACACATCAACATCTCCAGAGAGGGGACAGATCAACATCTCCAGAGAGGGGACACATCAACATCTCCAGAGAGGGGACTTTAAGCATCTCCAGAGAGGGGACAGATCAACATCTCCAGAGAGGGGACACACTGACATCTTCAGAGAGGGGACACATCACATCTCCAGAGAGGGGACACATCAACATCTCCAGAGAGGGAACACATCAACATCTCCAGAGAGGGGACTTTAAGGATCTCCAGAGAGGGGACAGATCAACATCTCCAGAGAGGGGACACACTGACATCTTCAGAGAGGAGACACATCACATCTCCAGAGAGGGGACACACCGACATCTTCAGAGAGGGGACACACCAACATCTCCAGAGAGGGGACACATCAACATCTCCAGAGAGGGGACATGCCAACATCTCCAGATAGGGGACACATCAACATCTCCATAGAGGGGGCACATCAACATCTCCAGAGAGGGGACACATCAACATCTCCAGAGAGGGGACACATCAACATCTCCAGAGAGGGAACACACCAACATCTCCAGAGAGGGGACACATCAACATCTCCAGAGAGGGGACACATCAACATCTCCAGAGAGGGGACAGATCAACATCTCCAGAGAGGGGACACATCAACATCTCCAGAGAGTGGACTTTAAGCATCTCCAGAGAGGGGACAGATCAACATCTCCAGAGAGGGGACACACTGACATCTTCAGAGAGGGGACACATCAATATCTCCAGAGAGGGAACACATCAACATCTCCAGAGAGGGGACTTTAAGCATCTCCAGAGAGGGGACAGATCAACATCTCCAGAGAGGGGACACACTGACATCTTCAGAGAGGAGACACATCACATCTCCAGAGAGGGGACACACCGACATCTTCAGAGAGGGGACACACCAACATCTCCAGAGAGGGGACACATCAACATCTCCAGAGAGGGGACTTTAAGCATCTCCAGAGAGGGGACAGATCAACATATCCAGAGAGGGGACACACTGACATCTTCAGAGAGGGGACACATCACATCTCCAAAGAGGGGACACATCAACATCTCCAGAGAGGGGACACATCAACATCTCCAGAGAGGGGACTTTAAGCATCTCCAGAGAGGGGACAGATCAACTTCTCCAGAGAGGGGACACACTGACATCTTCAGAGAGGGTACACATCACATCTCCAGAGAGGGGACACACCGACATCTTCAGAGAGGGGACACATCAACATCTCCAGAGAGGGGACACATCAACATCTCCAGAGAGGAGACATGCCAACATCTCCAGAGAGGGGACACATCAACATCTCCAGAGAGGGAGCACATCAACATCTCCAGTGAGGGGACACATCAACATCTTCAGAGAGGGGCCACATCAACATATCCAGAGAGGGGACACACCAATATCTCCAGAGAGGGGACACATCAACATCTCCGTAGAGGGGATAGATCAACATCTCCAGAGAGGGGACACACCAACATCTTCAGAGAGTGGACACATCAACATCTCCAGAGAGGGGACACATCAACATCTCCAGAGAGGGGATTCATCAATATCTCCAGAGAGGGGACACATCAACATCTCCAGAGAGGGGACACACCAACATCTTCAGAGAGGGGACACATCAACATCTGCAGAGAGGGGACACATGAACATCTCCAGAGAGGGGACATATCAACATCTCCAGAGAGGGGACAGATCAACATCTCCAGACAGGGGACATATCATCATCTCCAGAGAGGAGACACATCAACATCTCCAGAGAGGGGACACATCAACATCTCCAGAGAGGGGACACATCAACATCTTCAGAGAGGGGACACATCAACATCTCCAGAGACGGGACAGATCAACATCTCCAGAGAGGAGACAGATTAACATCTCCAGAGAGGGGACACATCACATCTCCAGAGAGGTGACACATCAACATCTCCAGAGAGGGGACACATCACATCTCCAGAGAGGGGACACATCAACATCTCCAGAGAGGGGACACATCAACATCTCCAGAGAGGGGACACATCACATATCCAGAGAGGGGACACATCAGCATCTCCAGAGAGGGGACATATAAACATTTCCAGAGAGGGGACAGATCAACATCTTCAGAGAGGGGACACACCAACATCTCCAGAGAGGGGATACATCAACATCTCCAGAGAGGGGACACATCAACATCTCCAGAGAGGGGACACATCAACATCTGCAGAGAGGGGACACATCAACATCTCCAGAGAGGGGATACATCAACATCTCCAGAGAGGGGACACATCAACATCTGCAGAGAGGGGGCACATCAACATCTCCAGAGAGGGGACACATCAACATCTCCAGAGAGGGGACATATTAACATCTCCAGAGAGGAGACAGATCAACATCTTCAGAGAGGGGACACACCAACATCTCCAGAGAGGGGATACATCAACATCTCCAGTGAGGGAACACGCCAACATCTCCAGAGAGGGGATACATCAACATCTCCAGAGAGGGGACAGATCAACATCTCCATAGAGGGGACACACCAACATCTTCAGAGAGGGGACACATCAACATCTCCAGAGAGGGGACACATCAACATTTCCAGAGAGGGGACACATCAACATCTCCAGAGAGGGGACACATCACATCTCCAGAGAGTGGACACATCAACATCTACAGAGAGGGGACACATCAACATCTCCAGAGAGGGGACATATAAGCATCTCCAGAGAGGGGACAGTTCAACATCTCCAGAGAGAGGACACACTAACATCTTCAGAGAGGGGACACATCACATCTACAGAGATGGGACACATCAACATCTCGAGAGAGGGGGCACATCAACATCTCCAGAGAGTGGACACATCAACATCTCCAGAGAGGGGGCACATCAACATATCCAGAGAGGGGATACACCAATATCTCCAGAGAGGGGACACATCAACATCTCCCGAGAGGGGATAGATCAACATCTCCAGAGAGGGGACACACCAACATCTTCAGAGAGTGGACACACCAACATCTCCAGAGAGGGGACACATCAACATCTTCAGAGAGTGGACACATCAACATCTCCAGAGAGGGGACACATCAACATCTCCAGACAGGGGACACATCAACATCTCCACAGAGGGGACAGATCAACATCTCCAAAGAGGGGACACACCAACATCTTCAGAGAGGGGACACATCAACATCTCCAGAGAGCGGACACATCAACATCTCCAGAGAGGGGACACATCACATCTCCAGAGAGGGGACAAATCAACATCTCCAGAGAGGGGACACATCAACATCTCCAGAGAGGGGATACATCGACATCTCCAGAGAGGGGACACATCAACATCTCCAGAGAGGGGACACATCAACATCTTCAGAGAGGGGACACATCAACATCTTCAGAGAGGGGACACATCAACATCTCCAGAGAGGGGACACATCAACATCTCCAGAGAGGGGACACATCAACATCTCCAGAGAGGGGACACATCAACATCTCCACAGAGGGGACAGATCAACATCTCCAGAGAGGGGACACACCAACATCTTCAGAGAGGGGACACATCAACATCTCCAGAGAGCGGACACATCAACATCTCCAGAGAGGGGACACATCACATCTCCAGAGAGGGGACACATCAACATCTCCAGAGAGGGCACACATCAACATCTCCAGAGAGGGGATACATCGACATCTCCAGAGAGGGGACACATCAACATCTCCAGAGAGGGGACACATCAACATCTCAAGAGAGGGGACACATCAACATCTCCAGAGAGGGGACACATCAACATCTCCAGAGAGGGGACACATCAACACCTCCAGAGAGGGGACATATAAACATCTCCAGAGAGGGGACAGATCAACATCTTCAGAGAGGGGACACACCAACATCTCCAGAGAGGGGACACACCAACATCTCCAGAGAGGGGACACATCAACACCTCCAGAGAGGGGACACATCAACATCTCCAGAAAGGGGACAGATCAACATCTCCAGAGAGGGGACACACCAACATCTCCAGAGAGGGGACACATCAACATCTCCAGAGAGGGGACACATCAACATCTCCAGAGAGGGGACAGATCAACATCTCCAGAGAGGGGACACACCAACATCTTCAGATAGGGGAGACATCAACATCTCCAGAGAGGGGACACATCAACATCTCCAGAGAGGGGACACATCACATCTCCAGAGAGTGGACACATCAACATCTCCAGAGAGGGGACACATCAACATCTCCAGAGAGGGGACATATAAGCATCTCCAGAGAGGGGACAGATCAACATCTCCAGAGAGAGGACACACTGACATCTTCAGAGAGGGGACACATCACATCTCCAGAGATGGGACACATCAACATCTCGAGAGAGGGGGCACATCAACATCTCCAGATGGGGGACACATCAACACTTCCAGAGAGGGGACACATCAACATATCCAGAGAGGGGACACACCAATATCTCCAGAGAGGGGACACATCAA
Source organism: Phyllobates terribilis (assembly GCF_046119375.1). NCBI lineage: Eukaryota > Metazoa > Chordata > Amphibia > Anura > Dendrobatidae > Phyllobates > Phyllobates terribilis. The sequence goes on from NW_027362768.1 coordinate 189,916,019, forward strand.
CATCTCCTGAGAGGGGATAGATCAACATCTCCAGAGAGGGGACACACCAACATCTTCAGAGAGTGGACACATCAACATCTCCAGAGAGGGGACACATCAACATCTTCAGAGAGTGGACACATCAACATCTCCAGAGAGGGAACACATCAACATCTCCAGAGAGGGGACACATCAACATCTCCAGAGAGGGGACAGATCAACATTTCCAGAGAGGGGACACATCAACATCTCCAGAGAGGGGGCACATCAACATATCCAGAGAGGGGACACACCAATATCTCCAGAGAGGGGACACATCAACATCTCCCGAGAGGGGATAGATCAACATCTCCAGAGAGGGGACACACCAACATCTTCACAGAGTGGACACACCAACATCTCCAGAGAGGGGACACATCAACATCTTCAGAGAGTGGACACATCAACATCTCCAGAGAGGGGACACATCAACATCTCCAGAGAGGGGACACATCAACATCTCCAGAGAGGGGACACATCAACATCTCCAGAGAGGGGACACACCAACATCTTCAGAGAGGGGACACATCAACATCTCCAGAGAGCGGACACACCGACATCTCCAGAGAGGGGACACATCAACATCTCCAGAGAGGGGATACATCGACATCTCCAGAGAGGGGACACATCAACATCTCCAGAGAGGGGACACATCAACATCTCAAGAGAGGGGACACATCAACATCTCCAGAGAGGGGACACATCAACATCTCCAGAGAGGATAAACATCAACATCTCCAGAGAGGGGACACATCAACATCTCCAGAGAGGGGACACATCAACATCTCCAGAGAGGAGACACACCAACATCTCCAGAGAGGGGACACATCAACATCTCCAGAGAGGGGACACATCAACATCTCCAGAGAGGGGACAGATCAACATCTCCAGAGAGGGGACACATCAACATCTCCAGAGAGGGGACTTTAAGCATCTCCAGAGAGGGGACAGATCAACATCTCCAGAGAGGGGACACACTGACATCTTCAGAGAGGGGACACATCACATCTCCAGAGAGGGGACACATCAACATCTCCAGAGAGGGAACACATCAACATCTCCAGAGAGGGGGCTTTAAGCATCTCCAGAGAGGGGACAGATCAACATCTCCAGAGAGGGGACACACTGACATCTTCAGAGAGGAGACACATCACATCTCCAGAGAGGGGACACACCGACATCTTCAGAGAGGGGACACACCAACATCTCCAGAGAGGGGACACATCAACATCTCCAGAGAGGGGACATGCCAACATCTCCAGATAGGGGACACATCAACATCTCCAGAGAGGGGGCACATCAACATCTCCAGAGAGGGGACACATCAACATCTCCAGAGAGGGGACACATCAACATCTCCAGAGAGGGGACACACCAACATCTCCAGAGAGGGGACACATCAACATCTCCAGAGAGGGGACACATCAACATCTCTAGAGAGGGGACAGATCAACATCTCCAGAGAGGGGAATCATCAACATCTCCAGAGAGGGGACTTTAAGCATCTCCAGAGAGGGGACAGATCAACATCTCCAGAGAGGGGACACACTGACATCTTCAGAGAGGGGACACATCACATCTCCAGAGAGGGGACACATCAATATCTCCAGAGAGGGAACACATCAACATCTCCAGAGAGGGGACTTTAAGCATCTCCAGAGAGGGGACAGATCAACATCTCCAGAGAGGGGACACACTGACATCTTCAGAGAGGAGACACATCACATCTCCAGAGAGAGTACACACCGACATCTTCAGAGAGGGGACACACCAACATCTCCAGAGAGGGGACACATCAACATCTCCAGAGAGGGGACATGCCAACATCTCCAGATAGAGGACACATCAACATCTCCAGAGAGGGGGCACATCAACATCTCCAGAGAGGGGACACATCAACATCTTCAGAGAGGGGGCACATCAACATATCCAGAGAGGGGACACACCAATATCTCCAGAGAGGGGACACATTAACATCTCTCGAGAGGGGATAGATCAACATCTCCAGAGAGGGGACACACCAACATCTTCAGAGAGTGGACACATCAACATCTCCAGAGAGGGGACACATCAACATCTCCAGAGAGCGGACACATCAACATCTCCAGAGAGGGGACAGATCAACATCTCCAGAGAGGGGACACACCAACATCTTCAGAGAGGGGACACATCAACATCTCCAGAGAGGGGACACATCAACATCTCCAGAGAGGGGACATGCCAACATCTCCAGATAGGGGACACATCAACATCTCCAGAGAGGGGGCACATCAACATCACCAGAGAGGGGACACATCAACATCTCCAGAGAGGGGACACATCAACATCTCCAGAGAGGGGACACACCAACATCTCCAGAGAGGGGACACATCAACATCTCCAGAGAGGGGACACATCAACATCTCTAGAGAGGGGACAGATCAACATCTCCAGAGAGGGGACACATCAACCTCTCCAGAGAGGGGACACATCACATCTCCAGAGAGGGGACACACCGACATCTTCAGAGAGGGGACACACGAACATTTCCAGAGAGGGGACACATCAACATCTCCAGAAAGGGGACACGCCAACATCTCCAGAGAGGGGACACATCAACATCTCCAGAGAGGCGACACATCAACATCTCCAGAGAGGGGACACATCACATCTTCAGAGAGGAGACACATCACATCTCCAGAGAGAGTACACACCGACATCTTCAGAGAGGGGACACACCAACATCTCCAGAGAGGGGACACATCAACATCTCCAGAGAGGGGACATGCCAACATCTCCAGATAGAGGACACATCAACATCTCCAGAGAGGGGGCACATCAACATCTCCAGAGAGGGGACACATCAACATCTTCAGAGAGGGGGCACATCAACATATCCAGAGAGGGGACACACCAATATCTCCAGAGAGGGGACACATTAACATCTCTCGAGAGGGGATAGATCAACATCTCCAGAGAGGGGACACACCAACATCTTCAGAGAGTGGACACATCAACATCTCCAGAGAGGGGACACATCAACATCTCCAGAGAGCGGACACATCAACATCTCCAGAGAGGGGACAGATCAACATCTCCAGAGAGGGGACACACCAACATCTTCAGAGAGGGGACACATCAACATCTCCAGAGAGGGGACACATCAACATCTCCAGAGAGGGGACATGCCAACATCTCCAGATAGGGGACACATCAACATCTCCAGAGAGGGGGCACATCAACATCTCCAGAGAGGGGACACATCAACATCTCCAGAGAGGGGACACATCAACATCTCCAGAGAGGGGACACACCAACATCTCCAGAGAGGGGACACATCAACATCTCCAGAGAGGGGACACATCAACATCTCTAGAGAGGGGACAGATCAACATCTCCAGAGAGGGGACACATCAACATCTCCAGAGAGGGGACTTTAAGCATCTCCAGAGAGGGGACAGATCAACATCTCCAGAGAGGGGACACACTGACATCTTCAGAGAGGGGACACATCACATCTCCAGAGAGGGGACACATCAATATCTCCAGAGAGGGAACACATCAACATCTCCAGAGAGGGGACTTTAAGCATCTCCAGAGAGGGGACAGATCAACATCTCCAGAGAGGGGACACACTGACATCTTCAGAGAGGAGACACATCACATCTCCAGAGAGGGGACACACCGACATCTTCAGAGAGGGGACACACCAACATCTCCAGAGAGGGGACACATCAACATCTCCAGAGAGGGGACATGCCAACATCTCCAGATAGAGGACACATCAACATCTCCAGAGAGGGGGCACATCAACATCTCCAGAGAGGGGACACATCAACATCTTCAGAGAGGGGGCACATCAACATATCCAGAGAGGGGACACACCAATATCTCCAGAGAGGGGACACATTAACATCTCTCGAGAGGGGATAGATCAACATCTCCAGAGAGGGGACACACCAACATCTTCAGAGAGTGGACACATCAACATCTCCAGAGAGGGGACACATCAACATCTCCAGAGAGCGGACACATCAACATCTCCAGAGAGGGGACAGATCAACATCTCCAGAGAGGGGACACACCAACATCTTCAGAGAGGGGACACATCAACATCTCCAGAGAGGGGACACATCAACATCTCCAGAGAGGGGACACATCAACATCTCCAGAGAGGGAACACATCAACATCTCCAGAGAGGGGACACATCAACATCTCCAGAGAGGGGATACATCGACATCTCCAGAGAGGGGACATATCAAGATCTCCAGAGAGGGGGCACATCAACATCTCCAGAGACGGGGCTCATCAACATCTCCAGAGAGGGGGCACATCAACCTCTCCAGAGAGGGGACACATCACATCTCCAGAGAGGGGACACACCGACATCTTCAGAGAGGGGACACACGAACATTTCCAGAGAGGGGACACATCAACATCTCCAGAAAGGGGACACGCCAACATCTCCAGAGAGGGGACACATCAACATCTCCAGAGAGGGGGCACATCAACATCTCCAGAGAGGGGACACATCAACATCTCCAGAGAGGGAACACATCAACATCTCCAGAGAGGGGACACATCAACATCTCCAGAGAGGGGATACATCGACATCTCCAGAGAGGGGACACATCAACATCTCCAGAGAGGGGACATATCAACATCTCCAGAGAGGGGACACATCAACATCTCCAGAGAGGGGACACATCAACATCTCCAGAGAGGGGACACATCACATCTCCAGAGAGGGGACGCATCACATCTCCAGAGAGGGGACACATCAACATCTCCAGAGAGGGGACACATCAACATCTCCAGAGAGGGGACACATCACATCTCCAGAGAGGGGACACATCAACATCTCCAGAGAGGGGGTACATCAACATCTCTAGAGAGGGGACACATCACATCTCTAGAGAGGGGACACATAAACATCTCCAGAGAGGAGACATATAAACATCTCCAGAGAGGGGACAGATCAACATCTTCAGAGAGTGGACACACCAACATCTCCAGAGAGGTGATACATCAACATCTCCATAGAGGGGACACGCCAACATCTCCAGAGACGGGATACATCAACATCTCCAGAGAGGGAACAGATCAACATCTCCATAGAGGGGACACACCAACATCTTCAGAGTGGGGACACATCAACATCTCCAGAGAGGGGACACATCAACATCTCCAGAGAGGGGACACATCAACATCTCCAGAGAGGGGACAGATCAACATCTCCAGAGAGGGGACACACCAACATCTTCAGATAGGGGAGACATCAACATCTCCAGAGAGGGGACACATCAACATCTCCAGAGAGGGGACACATCACATCTCCAGAGAGTGGACACATCAACATCTCCAGAGAGGGGACACATCAACATCTCCAGAGAGGGGACATATAAGCATCTCCAGAGAGGGGACAGATCAACATCTCCAGAGAGGGGAAACACTGACATCTTCAGAGAGGGGACACATCACATCTCCAGAGAGGGGACACACCGACATCTTCAGAGAGGGGACACACCAACATCTCCAGAGAGAGGACACATCAACATCTCCAGAAAGGGGACACGCCAACATCTCCATAGAGGGGACACATCAACATCTCCAGAGAGGGGGCACATCAACATCTCCAGAGAGGTGACACATCAACATCTCCAGAGAGGGGGCACATCAACATATCCAGAGAGGGGACACACCAATATCTCCAGAGAGGAGACACATCAACATCTCCAGAGAGGGGACACATCAACATCTCCAGAGATGGGATACATCAACATCTCCAGAGAGGGGACACATCAACATCTCCAGAGAGGGGACAGATCAACACCTTCAGAGAGGGGACACACAAACATCTTCAGAGAGGGGAAACATCAACATCTTCAGAGAGGGGACACATCAACATCTCCAGAGAGGGGACACATCACATCTCTAGAGAGGGGACACATCAACATCTCCAGAGAGGGGACACATCAACATCTCCAGAGAGGGGACACATCAACATCTCCAGAGAGGGGACACATCAACATCTTCAGAGAGGGGACACATCAACATCTCCAGAGAGGGGACACATCACATCTCCAGAGAGGGGACACATCAACATCTCCAGAGAGGGGACACATCAACATCTCCAGAGAGGGGACATATAAACATCTCCAGAGAGGGGACAGATCAACATCTCCAGAGAGGGGACACACCGACATCTTCAGAGAGGAGACACATCATATCTCCAGAGAGGGGACACACCAACATCTCCAGAGAGGGGACACATCAACATATCCAGAGAGGGTACACGCCAACATCTCCAGAGAGGAGACACATCAACATCTCCAGAGAGGGGATACATCAACATCTCCAGAGAGGGGACAGATCAACATCTCCAGAGAGGGGACACATCAACATCTCCAGAGAGGGGATACATCAACTTATCCAGAGAGGGGACACATCAACATCTGCAGAGAGAGTACACATCAACATCTCCAGAGAGGGGACACATCACATCTCCAGAGAGGGGACACACCAACACCTCCAGAGAGGGGACACACCAACATCTTCAGAGAGGGGACACATAAACATCTCCAGAGAGGGGATACATCAATATCTCCAGAGAGGGGACAGATCAACATCTCCAGAGAGGGGACAGATCAACATCTTCAGAGAGGTGAGACATCAACATTTCCAGAGAGGGGACACATCACATGTCCAGAGAGGGGACACATCAACATCTCCAGAGAGGGGACACATCAACATCTCCAGAGAGGGGACATATCAGCATCTCCAGAGAGGGGACAGATCAACATCTCAAGAGAGGGGACACACTGATATCTTGAGAGAGGGGACACATTACATCTCCAGAGAGGGGACACACCAACATCTTCAGAGAGGGGACACAACAACATCTCCAGAGAGGGGACACATCAACATCTCCAGAGAGGGGACACGCCAACCTCTCCAGAGATGGGACGCATCAACATCTCCAGAGAGGGGAAACATCAACATTTCCAGAGAGGGGACACATCAACATCTCCAGAGAGGGGATACATCAAAATCTTCAGAGTGGGGACACATCAAGATCTCCAGAGAGGGGGCACATCAACATCTCCAGAGAGGGGGCACATCAACATCTCCAGAGAGGGGGCACATCAACCTCTCCAGAGTGGGGGCACATCAACATAACCAGAGAGGGGACACACCAACATCTTCAGATAGGGGACACATCAACATCTCCAGAGAGGGGATACATCAACATCTCCAGAGAGGGGACAGATCAACATCTCCAGAAAGTGGACACACCAACATCTTCAGAGAGGGGACACATCAACATCTCCAGAGAGGGGACACATCAACATCTCCAGAGAGGGGACACATAAACATCTCCAGAGAGGGGACACATCAACATCTCCAGAGAGGGGACACATCAACATCTCCAGAGAGGGGGCACAGCAACATATCCAGAGAGGGGACACACCAATATCTCCAGAGAGGGGACACATCAACATCTCCCGAAAGGGGATAGATCAACATCTCCAGAAAGGGGACACACCAACATCTTCAGAGAGTGGACACATCACCATCTCCAGAGAGGGGACACATCAACATCTCCAGAGAGGGGATACATCAACATCTCCAGAGAGGGGACACATCAACATCTCCAGAGAGGGGATACATCAACATCTCCAGAGAGGGGACACAGCAACATCTCCAGAGAGGGGACACATCAACATCTCCAGAGAGGGGACACATCAACATCTCCAGAGAGGGTATACATCAACATCTCCAGAGAGGGGACACATCAACATCTCCAGAGGAGGACACATCAACATCTCCAGAGAGGGGACACATCAACATCTCCAGAGAGGGGACACACCAACATCTTCAGAGAGGGGACACATCAACATCTCCAGAGAGGGGACACATCAACATCTCCAGAGAGGGGACACATCAACATCTCCAGAGATGGGACAGATCAACATCTCCAGAGAGGGGACACACCAACATCTTCAGATAGGGGAGACATCAACATCTCCAGAGAGGGGACACATCAACATCTCCAGAGAGGGGACAAATCACATCTCCAGAGAGTGGACACATCAACATCTCCAGAGAGGGGACACATCAACATCTTCAGAGAGGGGACATATAAGCATCTCCAGAGAGGGGACAGATCAACATCTCCAGAGAGGGGAAACACTGACATCTTCAGAGAGGGGACACATCACATCTCCAGAGAGGGGACACACCGACATCTTCAGAGAGCGGACACACCAACATCTCCAGAGAGGGGACACATCAACATCTCCAGAGAGGGGACACGCCAACATCTCCAGAGAGGGGACACATCAACATCTCCAGAGAGGGGGCACATCAACATCTCCAGAGAGTGGACACATCAACATCTCCAGAGAGGGGGCACATCAACATATCCAGAGAGGGGACACACCAATATCTCCAGAGAGGGGACATATCAACATCTCCCGAGAGGGGATAGATCATCATCTCCAGAGAGGGGACAGACCAACATCTTCAGAGAGTGGACACATCAACATTTCCAGACAGGGGACACATCAACATCTCCAGAGAGGGGATACATCAACATCTCCAGAGAGGGGACACATCAACATCTCCAGAGAGGGGACACATCAACATCTCCAGAGAGGGGACAGATCAACACTTCCAGAGAGGGGACACACCAACATCTTCAGAGAGGGGACACATCAACATCTCCAGAGAGGGGACACATCAACATCTCCAGAGAGGGGACACATCACATCTCCAGAGAGGGGACACATCAACATCTCCAGAGAGGGGACACATCAACATCTCCAGAGAGGGGATACATCAACATCTCCAGAGAGGGGACACATCAACATCTCCAGAGAGGGGACACATCAACATCTTCAGAGAGGGGACACATCAACATCTCCAGAGAGGGGACACATCACATCTCCAGAGAGTGGACACATCAACATCTCCAGAGAGGGGACACATCAACATCTTCAGAGAGGGGACATATAAGCATCTCCAGAGAATGGACAGATCAACATCTCCAGAGAGGGGAAACACTGACATCTTCAGAGAGGGGACACATCACATCTCCAGAGAGGGGACACACCGACATCTTCAGAGAGCGGACACACCAATATCTCCAGAGAGGGGACACATCAACATCTCTAGAGAGGGGACACGCCAACATCTCCAGAGAGGGGACACATCAACATCTCCAGAGAGGGGGCACATCGACATATCCAGAGAGGGGACACACCAATATCTCCAGAGAGGGGACATATCAACATCTCCCGAGAGGGGATAGATCATCATCTCCAGTGAGGGGACACACCAACATCTTCAGAGAGTGGACACATCAACATTTCCAGACAGGGGACACATCAACATCTCCAGAGAGGGGATACATCAACATCTCCAGAGAGGGGACACATCAACATCTCCAGAGAGGGGACACATCAACATCTCCAGAGAGGGGACAGATCAACACTTCCAGAGAGGGGACACACCAATATCTTCAGAGAGGGGACACATCAACATCTCCAGAGAGGGGACACATCAACATCTCCAGAGAGGGGACACATCACATCTCCAGAGAGGGGACACATCAACATCTTCAGAGAGGGGACACATCAACATCTCCAGAGAGGGGACACATCACATCTCCAGAGAGGGGACACATCAACATCTCCAAAGAGGGGACACATCAACATGTCCAGAGAGGGGACATATAAACATCTCCAGAAAGGGGATAGATCAACATCTCCAGAGAGGGGACACACCGACATCTTCAGAGAGGGGACACATAATATCTCCAGAGAGGGGACACACCAACATCTCCAGAGAGGGGACACATCAACATCTCCAGAGAGGGGACACGCCAACATCTCCAGAGAGGAGACACATCAACATCTCCAGAGAGGGGATACATCAAAATCTCCAGAGAGGGGACACATCACATCTCCAGAGAGGGGACACATCACATCTCCAGAGAGGGGACACACCAACACCTCCAGAGAGGGGACACATCAACGTCTCCAGAGAGGTGATACATCAACATCTCCATAGAGGGGACACGCCAACATCTCCAGAGAGGGGACACATCAACATCTCCAGAGACGGGATACATCAACATCTCCAGAGAGGGAACAGATCAACATCTCCATAGAGGGGACACACCAACATCTTCAGAGTGGGGACACATCAACATCTCCAGAGAGGGGACACATCAACATCTCCAGAGAGGGGACACATCAACATCTCCAGAGAGGGGACAGATCAACATCTCCAGAGAGGGGACACACCAACATCTTCAGATAGGGGAGACATCAACATCTCCAGAGAGGGGACACATCAACATCTCCAGAGAGGGGACACATCACATCTCCAGAGAGTGGACACATCAACATCTCCAGAGAGGGGACACATCAACATCTCCAGAGAGGGGACATATAAGCATCTCCAGAGAGGGGACAGATCAACATCTCCAGAGAGGGGAAACACTGACATCTTCAGAGAGGGGACACATCACATCTCCAGAGAGGGGACACACCGACATCTTCAGAGAGGGGACACACCAACATCTCCAGAGAGAGGATACATCAACATCTCCAGAAAGGGGACACGCCAACATCTCCATAGAGGGGACACATCAACATCTCCAGAGAGGGGGCACATCAACATCTCCAGAGAGGTGACACATCAACATCTCCAGAGAGGGGGCACATCAACATATCCAGAGAGGGGACACACCAATATCTCCAGAGAGGAGACACATCAACATCTCCAGAGAGGGGACACATCAACATCTCCAGAGATGGGATACATCAACATCTCCAGAGAGGGGACACATCAACATCTCCAGAGAGGGGACAGATCAACACCTTCAGAGAGGGGACACACAAACATCTTCAGAGAGGGGAAACATCAACATCTTCAGAGAGGGGACACATCAACATCTCCAGAGAGGGGACACATCACATCTCTAGAGAGGGGACACATCAACATCTCCAGAGAGGGGACACATCAACATCTCCAGAGAGGGGACACATCAACATCTCCAGAGAGGGGACACATCAACATCTTCAGAGAGGGGACACATCAACATCTCCAGAGAGGGGACACATCACATCTCCAGAGAGGGGACACATCAACATCTCCAGAGAGGGGACACATCAACATCTCCAGAGAGGGGACATATAAACATCTCCAGAGAGGGGACAGATCAACATCTCCAGAGAGGGGACACACCGACATCTTCAGAGAGGAGACACATCATATCTCCAGAGAGGGGACACACCAACATCTCCAGAGAGGGGACACATCAACATATCCAGAGAGGGTACACGCCAACATCTCCAGAGAGGAGACACATCAACATCTCCAGAGAGGGGATACATCAACATCTCCAGAGAGGGGACAGATCAACATCTCCAGAGAGGGGACACATCAACATCTCCAGAGAGGGGATACATCAACTTATCCAGAGAGGGGACACATCAACATCTGCAGAGAGAGTACACATCAACATCTCCAGAGAGGGGACACATCACATCTCCAGAGAGGGGACACACCAACACCTCCAGAGAGGGGACACACCAACATCTTCAGAGAGGGGACACATAAACATCTCCAGAGAGGGGATACATCAATATCTCCAGAGAGGGGACAGATCAACATCTCCAGAGAGGGGACAGATCAACATCTTCAGAGAGGTGAGACATCAACATCTTCAGAGAGGTGAGACATCAACATTTCCAGAGAGGGGACACATCACATGTCCAGAGAGGGGACACATCAACATCTCCAGAGAGGGGACACATCAACATCTCCAGAGAGGGGACATATAAGCATCTCCAGAGAGGGGACAGATCAACATCTCAAGAGAGGGGACACACTGATATCTTGAGAGAGGGGACACATTACATCTCCAGAGAGGGGACACACCAACATCTTCAGAGAGGGGACACAACAACATCTCCAGAGAGGGGACACATCAACATCTCCAGAGAGGGGACACGCCAACCTCTCCAGAGATGGGACGCATCAACATCTCCAGAGAGGTGAAACATCAACATTTCCAGAGAGGGGACACATCAACATCTCCAGAGAGGGGATACATCAAAATCTTCAGAGTGGGGACACATCAAGATCTCCAGAGAGGGGGCACATCAACATCTACAGAGAGGGGGCACATCAACATCTCCAGAGAGGGGGCACATCAACCTCTCCAGAGTGGGGGCACATCAACATAACCAGAGAGGGGACACACCAACATCTTCAGATAGGGGACACATCAACATCTCCAGAGAGGGGATACATCAACATCTCCAGAGAGGGGACAGATCAACATCTCCAGAAAGTGGACACACCAACATCTTCAGAGAGGGGACACATCAACATCTCCAGAGAGGGGACACATCAACATCTCCAGAGAGGGGACACATAAACATCTCCAGAGAGGGGACACATCAACATCTCCAGAGAGGGGACACATCAACATCTCCAGAGAGGGGGCACAGCAACATATCCAGAGAGGGGACACACCAATATCTCCAGAGAGGGGACACATCAACATCTCCCGAGAGGGGATAGATCAACATCTCCAGAAAGGGGACACACCAACATCTTCAGAGAGTGGACACATCACCATCTCCAGAGAGGGGACACATCAACATCTCCAGAGAGGGGATACATCAACATCTCCAGAGAGGGGACACATCAACATCTCCAGAGAGGGGATACATCAACATCTCCAGAGAGGGGACACATCAACATCTCCAGAGAGGGGACACATCAACATCTCCAGAGAGGGGACACATCAACATCTCCAGAGAGGGTATACATCAACATCTCCAGAGAGGGGACACATCAACATCTCCAGAGGAGGACACATCAACATCTCCAGAGAGGGGACACATCAACATCTCCAGAGAGGGGACACACCAACATCTTCAGAGAGGGGACACATCAACATCTCCAGAGAGGGGACACATCAACATCTCCAGAGAGGGGACACATCAACATCTCCAGAGATGGGACAGATCAACATCTCCAGAGAGGGGACACACCAACATCTTCAGATAGGGGAGACATCAACATCTCCAGAGAGGGGACACATCAACATCTCCAGAGAGGGGACAAATCACATCTCCAGAGAGTGGACACATCAACATCTCCAGAGAGGGGACACATCAACATCTTCAGAGAGGGGACATATAAGCATCTCCAGAGAGGGGACAGATCAACATCTCCAGAGAGGGGAAACACTGACATCTTCAGAGAGGGGACACATCACATCTCCAGAGAGGGGACACACCGACATCTTCAGAGAGCGGACACACCAACATCTCCAGAGAGGGGACACATCAACATCTCCAGAGAGGGGACACGCCAACATCTCCAGAGAGGGAACACATCAACATCTCCAGAGAGGGGGCACATCAACATCTCCAGAGAGTGGACACATCAACATCTCCAGAGAGGGGGCACATCAACATATCCAGAGAGGGGACACACCAATATCTCCAGAGAGGGGACATATCAACATCTCCCGAGAGGGGATAGATCATCATCTCCAGAGAGGGGACAGACCAACATCTTCAGAGAGTGGACACATCAACATTTCCAGACAGGGGACACATCAACATCTCCAGAGAGGGGATACATCAACATCTCCAGAGAGGGGACACATCAACATCTCCAGAGAGGGGACACATCAACATCTCCAGAGAGGGGACAGATCAACACTTCCAGAGAGGGGACACACCAACATCTTCAGAGAGGGGACACATCAACATCTCCAGAGAGGGGACACATCAACATCTCCAGAGAGGGGACACATCACATCTCCAGAGAGGGGACACATCAACATCTCCAGAGAGGGGACACATCAACATCTCCAGAGAGGGGATACATCAACATCTCCAGAGAGGGGACACATCAACATCTCCAGAGAGGGGACACATCAACATCTTCAGAGAGGGGACACATCAACATCTCCAGAGAGGGGACACATCACATCTCCAGAGAGTGGACACATCAACATCTCCAGAGAGGGGACACATCAACATATTCAGAGAGGGGACATATAAGCATCTCCAGAGAGGGGACAGATCAACATCTCCAGAGAGGGGAAACACTGACATCTTCAGAGAGGGGACACATCACATCTCCAGAGAGGGGACACACCGACATCTTCAGAGAGCGGACACACCAACATCTCCAGAGAGGGGACACATCAACATCTCTAGAGAGGGGACACGCCAACATCTCCAGAGAGGGGACACATCAACATCTCCAGAGAGGGGGCACATCGACATATCCAGAGAGGGGACACACCAATATCTCCAGAGAGGGGACATATCAACATCTCCCGAGAGGGGATAGATCATCATCTCCAGTGAGGGGACACACCAACATCTTCAGAGAGTGGACACATCAACATTTCCAGACAGGGGACACATCAACATCTCCAGAGAGGGGATACATCAACATCTCCAGAGAGGGGACACATCAACATCTCCAGAGAGGGGACACATCAACATCTCCAGAGAGGGGACAGATCAACACTTCCAGAGAGGGGACACACCAATATCTTCAGAGAGGGGACACATCAACATCTCCAGAGAGGGGACACATCAACATCTCCAGAGAGGGGACACATCACATCTCCAGAGAGGGGACACATCAACATCTTCAGAGAGGGGACACATCAACATCTCCAGAGAGGGGACACATCACATCTCCAGAGAGGGGACACATCAACATCTCCAAAGAGGGGACACATCAACATGTCCAGAGAGGGGACATATAAACATCTCCAGAAAGGGGATAGATCAACATCTCCAGAGAGGGGACACACCGACATCTTCAGAGAGGGGACACATAATATCTCCAGAGAGGGGACACACCAACATCTCCAGAGAGGGGACACATCAACATCTCCAGAGAGGGGACACGCCAACATCTCCAGAGAGGAGACACATCAACATCTCCAGAGAGGGGATACATCAACATCTCCAGAGAGGGGACAGATCAACATCTCCAGAGAGGGGACACATCAACATCTCCAGAGAGGGGACACATCACATCTCCAGAGAGGGGACACATCACATCTCCAGAGAGGGGACACACCAACACCTCCAGAGAGGGGACACATCAACGTCTCTAGAGAGGGGACACGGCAACATCTCCAGAGAGGGGACAGATCAACATCTCCAGAGAGGGGACACATCAACATCTCCAGAGAGGGGATACATCAACATCTCCAGAGAGGGGACACATAAACATCTCCAGAGAGGGGATACATCAACATCTCCAGAGAGGGGATAAATCAACATCTCCAGAAAGGGGACACACCAACATCTTCAGAGAGTGGACACATCACCATCTCCAGAGAGGGGACACATCAACATCTCCAGAGAGGGGATACATCAACATCTCCAGAGAGGGGACACATCAACATCTCCAGAGAGGGGACACATCAACATCTCCAGAGAGGGGACATATCAACATCTCCAGAGAGGGGACACACCAACATCTTCAGAGAGGCTACACATCAACATCTCCAGAGAGGGGACACATCAACATCTCCAGAGAGGGGACACATCACATCTCTAGAGAGGGGACACATCAACATCTCCAGAGAGGGGACACATCAACATCTCCAGAGAGGGGACACATCAATATCTCCAGAGAGGGGACACATCAACATCTCCAGAGAGGGGACACATCAACATCTCCAGAGAGGGGACACATCAACATCTTAAGAGAGGGGACACAAAACATCTCCAGAGAGGGGACAAATCAACATCTTCAGAAAGGGGACACATCAACATCTCCAGAGAGGGGACACATCAACATCTTCAGAGAGGGGACACATAAACATCTCCAGAGAGGGGACACATCAACATCTTCAGAGAGGGGACACATCAACATCTCCAGAGAGGGGACACATCACATCTCCAGAGAATGGACACCTCAACATCTCCAGAGAGGGGACACGTCAACATTTCCAGAGAGGGGACACACCGACATCTTCAGAGAGGGGACACATCACATCTCCAGAGAGGGGACACACCAACATCTCCAGAGAGGGGACACACCAACATCTCCAGAGAGGGGACACATCAACGTCTCTAGAGAGGGGACACGGCAACATCTCCAGAGAGGGGACACATCAACATCTCCAGAGAGGGGATACATCAACATCTCCAGAGAGGGGACACATCACATCTAGAGAGAGGGGACACACCAACACCTCCAGACAGGGGACACACCAACATTTTCAGAGAGGGGACACATCAACATCTCCAGAGAGGGGACACATCAACATAACCAGAGAGGGGACACACCAACATGTTCAGATAGGGGACACATCAACATCTCCAGAGAGTGGATACATCAACATCTCCAGAGAGGGGACAGATCAACATCTCAAGAAAGTGGACACACCAACATCTTCAGAGAGGGGACACATCAACATCTCCAGAGAGGGGACACATCAACATCTCCAGAGAGGGGACACATCAACATCTCCAGAGAGGGGACACATCAACATCTTCAGAGAGGGGACACATCAACATCTCCAGAGAGGGGACACATCACATCTCCAGAGAGGGGACACATCAACATCTCCAGAGAGGGGACACATCAATATGTCCAGAGAGGGGACATATAAACATCTCCAGGGAGGGGACAGATCAACATCTCCAGAGAAGGGACACACCGACATCTTCAGAGAGGGGACACATCATATCTCCAGAGAGGGGACACACCAACATCTCCAGAGAGGGGACACATCAACATCTCCAGAGAGGGGACATGCCAACATCTCCAGAGAGGAGACACATCAACATCTCCAGAGAGGGGATACATCAACATCTCCAGAGAGAGGACAGATCAACATCTCCAGAGAGGGGACACATCAACATCTCCAGAGAGGGGACACATCACATCTCCAGAGAGGGGACACACCAACACCTCCAGAGAGGGGACACACCAACATCTTCAGAGAGTGGACACATAAACATCTCCAGAGTGGGGATACATCAACATCTCCAGAGAGGGGATACATCAACATCTCCAAAGAGGGGACACATCAACATCTCCAGAGAGGGGACACATCAACATCTCCAGAGAGGGGACACATCAACATCTCCAGAGAGGGGACACACCAACATCTTCAGAGAGGCTACACATCAACATCTCCAGAGAGGGGACACATCAACATCTCCAGAGAGGGGACACATCACATCTCCAGAGAGGGGACACATCAACATCTCCAGAGAGGGGACACATCAACATCTCCAGAGAGGGGACACATCAATATCTCCAGAGAGGGGACACATCAACATCTCCAGAGAGGGGACACATCAACATCTTCAGAGAGGGGACACAAAACATCTCCAGAGAGGGGACACATCAACATCTTCAGAAAGGGGACACATCAACATCTCCAGAGAGGGGACACATCAACATCTTCAGAGAGGGGACACATCAACATCTCCAGAGAGGGGACACATCAACATCTTCAGAGA